>NC_141163.1:98583465-99783465 GCF_053477565.2 Lygodium microphyllum | reverse complement strand
AGAAATTGTAGAAGGAAAGATCTAAAGCACAACAAAGGCAAGCTGATTAAATGCTTGCTCTACAACCAAGACATGTGCAATTTATTGAAAATCAAGTTTAGGCTCTTCAATAATTTACAAGGAGAATGTATGATTCTATTTTTGGACACCTCTCTTGGAAAGCCCCACCTTTGTTGTAGGTGCAAGGCTTACATGGAGACAATATTGCTTTCAATTTCCATTCATTTTCTCCAGTAGTAGAATGAATTTATCCTTTAGTGCTTTACAAAGATGTAGCAATTCTATTAGTTAGGCTTTCAACATCTAAAATCTTTCAAGGAAGCATTGGCATATTGTAATCAATCAAAGAACCATTGGCATTTGTGCGCCTTAAGTTTAATGATTATTCCATGTGTACTTACCTTGATGTGATTGTCAAGGATTTCATGTGCAAATTTTTATGCTTAATGTACACATTTATGTGATACAAATTGCAACTCTCTTACTTCCACATGAAATGTAGATCTTTATGTGATGCAATTTGCAATGATTTGTTTCTAAGTGTCCCTCTACCTACTCAGTGTCCCTCTACCTACTCAAATAGTGGCTAAATAATCTTTATAATTCACTTTCTAAAAGCTCACATAGTTGTATCCAACTTCTTTCTTATATATTTATCTCCCATTCATGCGATTCAACATAAGAGAATAGAACTTATGCAAGTAATGTTGTTACCCTTAGAAATGTGGGCAACAAGTTCTCTAGCCAATTGTCACACCAATCTTTTAACCTAGTAAGCCATTTCAAGAATGCTAGAAAATGTTTTCCAAAACCTGACAGGAAATTATCAATGAACCTTTCAATTCAATCTCAAAGAATGATTTTTAAAGAGTTATGTAGCAAAGATTGCCTTATGTACAAATTAAGATTGCCTAGATACGCCCTTTTCAATAGCATTTTTAGAATAAACCTTCAAAGTTAAATGCCATATTGGAGACAACAATGAAAGAGAAGTGATGCAATTCAAAGAACATGAATAGCAAATTACAATGGGTGCCATGAATCTTATCAAGATACATGGTCATTGTCTCAACATTAATAGCATGTAAAGGATCTACCCTTTGAGGAATTCCCTCATTGTACAATGCAAGGTCCTAGTCCACCTTGTTGTCAACATTCATCCCATGATCAGTGGCCATGTTCTACTACAACACATAGTTATGATCTTAGGAAGCTTGCAAACATTGGGGGTTTTAATGACTCCATTTAGAATTTTCCACAACGTTTTTTTAAATGCCCAAAGGCACACTCAATTATTATTCTAGAGGATGAGAGTTGAAAATTGTAGCAAGACTATGATGGGGAGCAAGATTCCTAGAAAGGAATGAGCAATCATGACACCTGGTAGAAGCTATGTACTCCCAAATGTTGTAACATAAACCAATGAAAGATGGCATGTCTAGTCATCTATTCCTTGTGCCAATCAAAAGGAGGAACTATTTTGCAAGTTTTTTTTGTCATTTTTTGGACTAGGAAAACCTGCGTACACATCTACCAATTGCAAGCTTGCACCCACAATATCTTGTAATGTCATGGAGTTCCCTTTTCTATCATACTAGTTGGTAGGCAATTCATTTGCAAGGTGTTCCATTTTTATATGGGTGCAACCAATCACACCCATGCAATTTCGGAATCCTTGGAATGCGGAAGAAAGATTGGAATCGCATGTGATACTTTATGCACCAAATATGGTAATTAGGCCACCAATGTATGGAGCGAGGTTTATATACTAGAATTTAAAGTGGATTTCAACCTAGTCTACATGAGAAAGGTACAAGATGACAAAAATGTGTCATGGAGTTGAAGAACATAATGTATTGCTTGAAGTCCACCAAATGAAAGCTATCCTCAACATATGAAGTTGGAGACCCAATGTGAAATGCAAGCTCATGAGGTATTATCTGATCATCAATTGCATTATGGTGATGAAGGTCACGAGGATCCTGGGCAAATACTTGTCCATAAGAATCTAAAGAAAGAAAGGAATTGGGCAGATTCACAATGTAGCAAAAGAAGAGAATTACTCATTCCCAATGGAAGCATTGTATTTGAAAATGAAAGGATGCAAATGAGTACTATTAGTAAGCATTTTTGGGTGTCATAAAATCTCCACAACATAATTAATAGCCAAAAAATGTAAATAAATAATTGACAAAGATTATGACCACAACTGATACACAACATTGTAGAGATATTAACCACACTGTTAGTGTTACATGAAAACATACATATATAAACAAGATGTCTGAACACATTTAACACACTATTAGCATTACAAGAAAACATAAATAGTTAAACAAAACTAGTGGATGCTTCCCTACACTAATAGTGTGTTGAATGTTTATACTTGTATTAGTGTAGGGGTGCTCACAAATATATCTTTAAACATATGTATAAACATTTTTAAGAGGGCACTACTTATGCTTCCCACTGTCTTGACATTAGTGTAGGGTTGTTGACAATATCTATTCGATAGACATTATAGAGAGAGAGAAATAAACACATGCATATACACAGAGAAAATTAGCTAATGTGTAATAAGAAAAAATTGACAATGTTTAGAAATGTTTAATAATGCCTTATAGGTGTGAAGCCCATTTTGAAAACTTAAAAGAGATGTTTGCTTGAGCTTAAAGTGTGAAGCCCATTTTGAAAACGTAAAAGAGATGTTTGCTTTGGCTTTAAGCCCACTCAGAACGTAATTAGAGAGGAAGGAAAATGTTCATGGTTATAGTAGTTTGGTACATATGAGAGAGAGAGAGAGAGAGTGTGTGTGTGTGTGGGGGGGGGACGGGGGGGGCGCGCGTGTGTTTTCTGCAGCCTGAGCATCCAACCATGCATCGCTTAATGAGCGTCCTCTTCCTCTTCCTCGTCGCCATCCGCCCCGGCCTCTGCTTCCCCCCCTCCCCCTCCCTGCATCACAGCAGCCACTCGAACTCCGCCCTCAAAGCCCCCTCCAGCTCCTCCTCCTGCAACAATGGCGACCCCCTCGGCCATTGCAGCCCGGACGATGAATTCCCCATGGAATCGGAGGTCGACCGCCGCATCATCCTCACAGGCTCCTCCTCACTATGCGCCCCTACCGATCACGTCGGCTACTGCGCCCTGAATCGAAACTTCGTCCCCTGTGACACGCGGGGAACGTCCTACTACGGCTGCCTTGAATCTAAACCTGTAAACTTTTACCGTCGCGAGTGTGGCAAGATTACACGCTGCAAGCGTAACCCGAATTAGTAGTAGACGCCCTGCAGCAGAGGTGGAGTCTCTCATGACAACATAAGCCCTAGTATTTAATTTTTCGTTCAAGCTCCATGCATCTAATTATCTTGGTCGAGGCAGCAACCAAGTGCGACAAGCGTCGTAATATTTATCTCGATCAAGTCAGCAACCAAGTGCGACGCTGCCATCCATAAAATCTGACGCATTGTTCAAGCTCCATGCACCTAATTTATATCTTCATCAAGTCAGCAACCAACCAAGTGCGACGCTGCCATCCATAAAATCAGACACTTAGTTCCGAGCTCCATGCATCTAATTATCTTGACCAAGTCAGCAACAACCAAGTGCGACGCTGCCATTCTCGCCTCGCGGGTTCACAGCGCGAATCCCACTTAAGCCATGGAAGGCCTGCGTCGCATCTTGAACAGGCAGCGGATGGGACCATGATGGCAATGTCGACGAACTAATTGGTTGCTGACTTGATCAAGATAATTAGATGCATGGAGCTTGAACAATGTATCTGATTTTATGAACATTGCATCTTGTACGTCACGCAGCCAGATGGAACTGGGATTGCAACGTCACACTTGGTTGCTGACAATATCAAGATGGTTAGATGCATGGAGCTTGAACACTGTGTGCACGTCGCATCTTGCACAGCGCCTGGACAAGATGGAAACAGGACGGCAACGTTGCACTTGGTTGTTGCTGACTTGATCAAGATAATTAAGATGCATAGTGCTTGAACAATGTGTCTGATTTTATGGATGGCAGGGTCGCACTTGGTTGGTGACTTGATCGAGATAATTAGAAGCACGGAGCTTGAACAATGTGACTGATTTTGTAGACTTTCTGGAGTTCAGAGACCCTGATTTTGACATTGTTGGATGCTGCAGGTGTGGTATAAACATTGTTGCAAGTTGCACTAAGCTATCCATCCCCGCCAATCATTCTAGTCCAAAGCACCACATCCCTCCACCCCTCAGACACACACAAATCTTTGCTTGTGATAATCTACATCATCCTCCTATGGGTTACTCCTCCTCTGCCCTTTAAGGGCACACCCCCTCCCCTCCTCCTCTCTCCTTTTGCCATATGTATAGGGGCACACCCCCTCCCCTCCTCACGTGCCGACACGAAACCCCCCATATTATTATCCTAATAAATATATCGTGTTAAATAATGCTCTCCCCCTTCCAAGCATATGCAAAGCCGCTTTCTCCCCCTCTTATTTTACTACCAACCCGAGAGAGAGAGAGAGAGAGCACAAAGCTGAAGTGAGGAGATTCCGGATGTCGTAAATGTAGAGACAAACATGCACCCCTCTCTTTTCTTATCTAACCCTTCACTCCCATATCTTCTTAGTATTGGGAAGACAAATGGCATCAGGGGGAGGGATCATCATTAAAAGCATGCCAATGTCCTTCACAAAGACCACATTCTTCCTTATGTTATTCCACTAATAGAAATTAAAAGTATGGCACTACAACATATACATGCTATAACAATATTTATAACGACGTTTTCTTTATATATGAAAAATATCCCGTCGTCACTATTAATGTCGCTACAAAACCGTTGCTATTTGCCTTGCTATTTTCGTTGCTAATTTCGTCGGTAATACCGACCAAATTAGCAACGAAAATAGCGATAGTTACAGAGGAATTTTCGACGCTAATACTGACGATTGCAGAATTATTTTTCAACGCTGATACCGACGGTTGCAGAAAAAAAAAATTGTGGCAGAGCTGCAGATGCAGCCTTGCCACAGTTAGAGCCACACAGGGCTAAGAGACAATTCCTGCTGTCAAAGAAGTTAAATAATCGATCCCAAATAATGACAAGACTTTGCAAACAAGTACTTTCATGACATTAATTAACACAAATGTGCACTGCATTGATAAAGAAAATAACAGAACTTAAATTGAGAAGCGCTACTGCGACAAAGCAAATATGTATACACCTGTACATCAATATGTGGTGAATAACATGGAGATGTGTATATGGAGTCATGCTACAACATAGAAGCCTGAATCATATACACTTAACTATTACATATGGAGGATAGAGGCCATAAGGCCTTACATAATACAAGATGGGGAGTAATCCTATGTAGCCTAATCTACTCTCTACGACTCATCCGCATCAGAAAACTCCTCTCGCTGTAGTGGCATACCGAAGGGAGCCTGCAACATCAAATACATATATATATGTGAGTACCAAATACAAACAGACATATAATGATAGATTTCTCAAATTAGGAATGATATTTATTACTACTTACCGGTCCTTCGTGAGCATAGAGCTTCTCGATCAGGGCACTCAAGCCATGCTTCTCCCCGTATGTCACCTCTAGTGCAGTCGGGTCGCAATTCGTAAAACCTTGCTGTGGCACACAAACATTGAAAAACAACGTACTTGAGATTCATGTTCGAAATACATACATCAACATGGATGTCATTAAATTAGAGTACTCTACCCTATTAATACTTACGAAATCTGCTAGGAATATTGCGTGGCCGCTACTACCAAGGTGATGCACCGATCCTGCGTCCAAGCGCGCCTTTGTTGCGTCCTTCTGCTACTTCCACTTGTCTGGAGTGGATGTCGTCTCATCTTGGAGATTACTCCAGTCCTCTATATCCAGCCATTCCGGCTTCGATTTTCCCTGCTTGACTGCTTCGCGTGCATCAAACTGCCTATGCGACTAATAGTCACGCATACGCGTCATCATCTACCCTCTCGAAAATCTATCATTACTAGAGGGCTAAGGGCACTCTCGATACAATGTATCGATTATGTACTCCTTGCTGGCATCTGGGATCTCCTTCCACTTGTCTGTAATGTTGTGTCGAAATACTTGTTGGCACAACTCATGCATCCTAGAGATGATAGCTTTTCCCTCATCATTCATGTATAAATGGCCAGTGGCCTTATCTATGAGATACGAGTAACCTGCAAGATTTTGAAAATGGGTACTTTCATGACATTAATACAAATGTGTCAAACACAACTTGAATTGATAAGTGCTACTGCGAAAAAGGATGCGAAAATACATACCTGGAGGAGTGGGTTTCGTGTAGTTCTTGTCGGTCCTAGGAGTGATTGGTGGGATATGTGAAGGAGTGGGAGCAGTAGACGTCTGCCCGCCACTGCTAGTGAAAGACGGTGTCGATTCCCTGGTGGCAATGCGAGTAGGGGAGACTGCATCTGTATCCCCACAACACGAGCTACCTCCTCCTCGACTACGTGACTCTGAAGCAAAGCAAGACCTGCAACTGTGTCTACTGGAGACCGAAGCATCTGACCATCTAGAGTCTGCCAATCGTGCTGAGGTGGAACAGGAAAGCTGTGCATTAGCTCTATCTCTGACCCGTGCTAGCTGCTCCGGTGAGAAACACGCTAGTATCGTGTCCATGTCGTCATCTGTAAAATCGCGACTCATCCTGCCGTCCGTGCCCAAATCCTAAACCTGCACATACAAGGAAAAATAATATTATTAGATAATGAATTGCAAGACATAATAAAACTAAGATTTCATTTTAAAATAATTAAAAAAAAAGATAATACAAAACACCATACTCCAAAAACATACAAACTGTCCTAGCCGATTTGCAAAAAGTGGCATTGTTGTAGTGGGAGGAATGTTTTGATCGAGTCTTAGGGTTCGACAATCTCATCTTGACATAGCTCAGTATACACCGGGAGATCTATACAAAATTCTCCACAAAATGAGGACTCTGCTTCATTTTCAAAAAACCCATCCTCTATCTCCATAGGTGAGATGTCTTGGTCCTCCAGGCGGTTCATCCTAGTTTCTTGTATGCCTTCTATCATTGCTGCTATTAAAGGTGTCTCTTCTACGATCGGTACGGGGGTTCTGGCAAACACGGGATACTCCTAGATGTCATGGGAATGACATACCACCATTGAGGTTGTTGCAAATTAGGGAAAAAGACGGCCTGATCCATATTACGATTAGTATAAAAGTCCACTTTGAGATTGCTAAAGCGCGTTAAGTATTAGGAACTCTTACCTGCTCACAATGATTTGGAAAAATAAATGCATCACTCAAATGGTCCACTTCTTCGTTGAGTCAATCTCTACAAAGCCACTTGGCCCTCGCCGAATAGTTGCACCTGCTCCTTTGAGAGTAACCTTGAACCATTGCACATCAAATATGGTCACGGAGAAACTTCGATAGTCCACTGCAAGGATAATCTGTAAACATCCGAAATACTTCATCTCTACAACTACACGGTTTGGATCTATGGCACGTCGTCGGCTTTCCTGATCAAACATTGCCATCTCTCCGCAATCCATTGTCGAGCGTAACTTGTCGATGTGCTCTACTCTGAAATGTCGTCCACGTGACCATGCTGCACTATGGACCTTATACTGGGAGAAGAACAAGTATATTAGTTGCGATTTGCAGTATAGATTGTAATTTCTTGGGATTGCATCCATGTGAGAAGTCCCACTCTCTTCAGTAACTGTTTCTCCATCTTGAGATGCTTTGGTTAGGGCCTCATGTAGCCATCTAGTGGACATGAGTAGAGGCATCTCCTCTAAGCCCTTTGGATATCGAATGGGCCGTTGTCGCATACTCCGTCGAAAGTGAGATCTTGCAACCTCTCGCTCAGCTCGAGCATCCTCATACCGTGGCAGCCACTTCTCCATCGTAGCGCTATACAGTATACAAAATCGGTTCACCTTGGACTCCATGGATGCGTCCATCTTCTTCTCTATTCCGTTTCCCACTAGGACATCTCCATTCAGACGATCATCCTCCTTAAGTGACCATATCAAGCCTTTGTCCAGGTCCACAGTGGACAACCACTCAGAAATGTACACCAAGGTCTTCGACACTAACCAACCTTCAGCCATGCTACCCTCAGGACGATCCCGTTGTTGTACAAATCCCTTTAAGGTCTTCATGAACCATTCAAGGAAAAACATCCATCGACTATGGACTGGACCTGCAACCTGCAATTCATCTATAATATGCACTAGAAGATGGGTTTGTATCGTGAGCATGCTAGTGGGAAGATACTTCTCCAAAAGATAAACAGTCTCTACTGCCATGCATTTCGCAGATTCAATCAATGATGTGTGAATCTCTTTTTGGGAGACAAACTGAACCAACTTGGACAATTTGTAAATGGATGTCCGTACCTCCGATGTTAGAGACCCTGCGATTGCGATTGGCAATACAAACTGTGAAAACCATGTAATTAATATTGTGTATAAACAAACAGAGATTTTGAAATCTAATATGCAGAATCATGCCATACGCAGCCTCATACCGTATATACCTGACACATCTTATGCCAATCATGGGATTTGAGTCCTGTCAGTTGGTCATCCTTTGTGAATGCTGTCTTGAGAGAACACATTAGGCCAGTCGGCGTGCGAAAGGACTTGATGTTTTCCTTTAATCGTCGCACTTCATTGCCAGACAAAACCCAAGGAGCGCGCGGCAATTGCACTCGATTGTCGACGCCACTTATAGGCCAATATAGTTCCATCTTTCCAACTGCTTTCAAATCCATCCTCGCTCCTAGTGTGTCTCGCTGCCCAGTGAGGTGGTCCCATAGCAAGCTACCCACATTCTTAAAAATGTGCATGGGTTCTAAAAGATGGTTAATTTTCAGTTTTTTCCAATAAGTCAGCTCATAGAAAATTGAGAAGCATCGCATTCCACTAGGAAGCGAGTCTTGGTCCACCATCCTGCGATCAAATCAGCTCAGTGCGTTCATTCTCGCAGGAGGGCGACCAAGAAATCCTTCTCTCATGACATGAATCTCTAGCAAAAAAGCTCGATGTCCTTCAAATACCATCTTCTTCATAGATTTTGACATACAAGAATCCAACCTTGTAGAAAGAGGGGAGAGAGAAATAGGGATGGAGCTAATAGAGAACCATCGGGTTCTTCTTCTTCTCTTTCATTTTTCAACACTAGAGTCATACTTACACTACAAAGAGTAACCTAGTGTAAGTATAACTAGACTCACTAACTCACTGACTAACTCTAGTCATGTCACCGACTAGCTAAACTAACTTATTCAATGTAGTCACATGCAGACAGCTACACACTAGCTATCACAGATGTCAGTCATACATAAAGACGGATAGACGGGAGAGCTTGACTTCTAACACTCCCCCTCAAGCTCAAGACAGCATCTGCACACGAAGTAGCTGTCTAAAACCACAAAACTTATCTTTACCTAGAGACTTGGTAAAAATATCTGCAACTTGCTCATCAGTCCTCACATGCATGAGATCAACCTTTCCTGCAAGAACCATCTCTCGAATGAAGTGGTAGTGTACCTCTATGTGTTTTGTCCTGGCATGGTAAACTCGATTCATGGCCAGGAGTACACTACTAAGATTGTCGCATAACAGTGTCACTGGAGCATCAACCTGTATATCAAAGTCAGCCATAAGCTTGAGCAGCTATGCAATCTCACATGCTGCCAATGCAGCTCCCCTGTACTCAGCCTTAGTACTGGATAAAGCAACCGTAGGCTGCTTCTTGCTGCTCCAGCTGATCATGCCGCTACCAAAGCCAAAAGCATAGCCACTCGTAGACCGTCTGTCAAATGAGCATCCTGCCCAATCTGCATCTGTGTATCCAATCAGTGTCAAGGGCTTATCTCTGACATAGAACAGCCCATAGTCTACAGTGGACTCAACATACCTCATGACTCGTCTAACTGCATCCAAGTGCGGCTTCCTTGGCTTCTGCATAAACTGGCTTATCAGCCCTACAGCATAGCTCAAGTCAGGCCTAGTGATGATTAAGTAAATCAGGCTGCCAACCATCTGCCTGTACATAGACACATCTTCAACTTCAGTCCCAGTGTTCATGTCTAGCTTTACATTCTGATCCAGAGGTGTATACAGTGGTTTGCATTCAGCCATGTCATACTTCTTAAGCATTTCCATGGCATAGTGCTTCTGCATCAGCCATAAACCATTTTCACCTGGTACAACTTCAATACCCAAGAAATACTTCAGATCTCCTAGATCTTTCATGTCAAATTCAGATTTCAACATCTTCATTGCATGCTGAATTCCGATGTCATCATCTCCAGTAATTATCAGGTCATCAACATATATGACCAGCACTATCAAGCCACTGTCAGTCTTCTTTATGAACAGGCTATGATCAGCCTTGCCAACAACAAATCCAAGGCTCTGCAAGTAGCTGCTGATCCTAGCATGCCAGGCTCTCGGAGCCTGCTTCAACCCATATAGTGCCTTTTTCAGCCTGCACACATAATGCTGAAAATCAGGGTGCTCATACCCTTCCGGCTGAACCATATATACATCCTCTGCTAAATCACCATTGAGGAATGCATTCTTGACATCTATCTGTTGCAATTTCCAGCCTTTTGCAGCAGCCAAGGAAATTATTGTATGTATGGTTGCCATCTTTGCAACTGGGCTGAATGTTTCATCATAATCCAATCCATATTGTTGAGCATATCCTTTAGCAACTAGCCTGGCCTTTGTATCTTTCCACATTGCCATCAGACTTACATTTGATTTTATAGACCCATTTGCAGCCAATGGTCTTTTTCCCATCAGGCAGTGGCATCAGATCCCAAGTCTGATTTTCAGCCAAGGCATTCATCTCTTCGTCCATAGCATTGCACCAATTTTCATCCTTTACTGCTTCAATATAAGTACCTGGTTCTTTGATCTCCATCACTTTTGTCATGTAAGCATAGTGCTTTGCAGCGTAACCAGTGTACATAAACCTGTCAACAGGTCTCCTGATCCTCTCTGATCTCCTGAGCTGTGGCTCACTCTGAGCTTGCCTCTCATGAGGCGGCACATAACGGCTCTACCTAGCACCTGGCGTCATAACAGACAGAATCCCCAGTTCACTGTCTAAGCTGTCACTACTCGATGACTCATAGCCTGCTATGAGTGGTCCTGTCAAATCCTCAAAGACCTTTTCTTTTCCTTTTCCCTTGTCATTTCTCCCCCTCACTGACTTGTCCATGTCAGTGGATGCAGAATTACAGTTCCGTAAGCGTCCTGACCAAGGACTCACTGCGGAAGATACATCTGCTATCTGACCACTCATAGAAGTACTCTCTGCAGGAGTATTTTCAGCATGATTCATACTAGGTGCTCCATCAGTAGGCACCACAGCCGAATTCCCATACCACGATACTAACTCATCAAAGACTACATCTCTGCTAATTAGTGTCTCATGCGTAGAAGGTACATAACGCTTGTATGCTTTCTGTTCTTGTGCATATCCCAAGAATACACTCTTCACTGCCTTAGGATCCAATTTCTTCCTCTTCTCATCTGGTATATGCACATACGCAATACATCCAAAGACTTTCAATTGCTTGATGTCAGGTCTATGACCATACAGTTTCTCATAAGGGGTGACTGCATGTATTCCCACTGTAGGAGTGCGATTCAGCACATAAACTGCAGTCATTACTGCTTCAGCCCAATAGGCATTAGGCAAACACTTCTCATTTAGCATAGCTCTTGCTAACTCCATTAAGACTCTGTTCTTTCATTCTGCAACACTGTTCTGCTGCGATGTATAGCTACATGTGAGCTGCCTTCTGATCCCATACTTGGCAAGATATCTGTCAAATTCTTTGGATACATATTCACCTCCTCTATCTGATCTCAAGCATGATATGTAGCAGCCAAGTTCATTTTCAGCATGTTTTTTAAAATCTCTAAAGACTTCAAACACCTCATCTTTATGCTTCAAAACGTACAGCCAAGTGTACCTGCTAAAATCATCAATAAAAAAGACATAGTACCATGCACCTCCAAAAGACGCATTATGCGACGGTCCCCAGACATCAGAGTGCACCAACTGCAAAGGCCTAGTGCTGTTTTGTACATGTCTCATGAAAGGAAATCGTGCCTGCTTCCCAAACTGACATGCAGGACACACATGTCCAAAGTCATTATACTTGAATTTCGGTAATCCAAGTACGACTGCCTTCTGTTGCATGGATTTCAGCTTTTGTACATTTACATGTCCAATTCTCTTGTGCCAAATCTCTACATTTGTGATGGCACTCTCATCATGAGCAAACATAGCTGCTTTAAGTTTAGGAATGATCGCTTCCAAAGTAAACATCTTGCCATCCCTTCTGCCCTTGGCAATTAGCTTGCAGCCATTTCCATACTCCTCAATGAAGTATCCATCCTTGTTAAACCTCACTTGCAGATTCTGTTCTGCCATTTGACCCACAGACAAAAAATTCTTCGTTATGGTTGGTACATGTAAGGCATCATGTAGGCCTTTCTACTTGCCATCAGGCATCATCAATGGAACAATACCTTTATGCTTTATGTCATGTTGGGTGTCATCCCCAGTACATACATGAGCATGTGTACCTGCAACCATCTCATCAAACCACTCTCCATGCGGATTCATGTGGTTTGACGCACCAAAGTCAATGTACCACCTATCATCTCTATTCTGCCTTGATGCAGTCTTGGACACATGCTGCATGGCAAAGAGTCTATCAACCTGATCATCCTGACCACCACTAGAGGATGCATAATGCCCATGCTGTTTCCCTTTTGCCTTCATGTCATTCTGCTTTTTTTAACATTCATTCACTATGTGCCCATACTTGCACAATAATGGCAATCTTTGTCCCTATTTGACTGATCAGTAGACTGCCAAGATCCAGATCCACCTCCTCTTCCTCGAGGTGATCTCCCACTGCCTCTAAAACCACCAAATCCTCGTTGGCCCTGTGTATTGGCACCATGCCAATTTCCCTGCTGCTATTGCTGTCCATAGGCATTACGAGTGTCGCCACGACCTCGATATGAACCACGGCCTCTGCCTCCTCTGCCACGCTGGCTAGAGTCTAACATAGTGTCTCTGCTCTGAGAGGCACTGGAACCTGTATTTAGGCCAAGTTTGACCTCCTCATGCAGCAACAATGCAACCAGTTCTTCCCAGTCTAGGAGATCTTCTCTAACTCAGATGGAAGTGTCAAATGCTTTGTATTCTTTCCCTAAACCATTCAATGCAATAGCAATCATATCATCTTTTGATACCCTTGAGCCAATGGTAGCTAACTAATCAGCTATGGTCTTGATCTCTATGGTATACACCTGGATGCTCCTGCCATTTCTAGACATATTATTGAACTGTTGTTTCAACTGGATCTTCCGTGCATGTGTCATGGTTCCATAATTTCTCATCAGTATATCCCAAGCATCCTTCGGAGACTCACAGCCAGTGATTTGAATAGCCATAGCATCATACATACATAGTGAAAACCAATGCAGTACCTTACATGCTCTTTCAGTCCATAACCTGTGAGCTCTCTTTTGTTCATTTGTTGCATTTTCTTCAGGCAATTCAGGAGCTACTTCATCTCCTATGCATAAGTCTCAATATCCTCTGCCAACCTCCCTGCAAGTCAATAAGTCCGACTGACTAAGTTCAGTCCACTACAGTTAATGACAGTTTTCTGCAATTAATTGCAGTAAAAAACCAGTAAATTTCAGCCTAGTATCAGCCCAAAATAGTCCACAATCAAGTTGTCCAACTTGTAGAAATAATTGTCAATACATATGCCATGTACTTGCTTCAGATTGAACTCCTGCAAATCCACTGCTAGGGTCCAAAAACATGCAGTCTAAACCTGTAAACTGTGATTAACAGCAACACTTTCAATGCCAAAAACAACATGCACACATGTCATATATGTCCCAAGTCTTCTCAATAGACATGAGCATAGAAGCACGAAAAAGTGCATAATCAGCAAGTACAAGTGTCAACAGTTTTGTTTGCAGGTTGCAGTCAACAAAAAACCAGCATAACTAGCTTCAAACCACTTCAAAGTGTCTTCAAACCAAACCATACATTTGCTCCAGTATGACAAGGTCAATGCATGACTATGTAGTGACCATAGACTGTATGTCTCTAATGAGCAAAGTCATACATTACTTCTGCAATTTGTATTCAGCCAAAAAGACAAGATTGCATTTACTTCAGCTCCAAAAATTTTAGCATTCATTAGCACTTAATGCTTTTCTCAAACCATGAACATTCTGACATACATATGTCAGTACATACATCTCATAGATGTCACCAAATGTCACACTATGCTTCAGTAAAGAACAAATGCTTGCTATCCATGTTAAATGATAGTTTTCAGCCTATCTAAAATGCTCCACATCTGAGTATTTCAGTTACCAAAATTAGCTTATAGTGGATCACAACATGTACATATGACCTCCAGCATATACCTATGCTCCACGAGTGCTTTTGGGCTTGTCAGAGAGCTTCTAAAGCTCTTCAATGTGTTGCATATACCATGTATACTGTGTATACAACAATGCTGCCCTTTTTTTCAGATCTGCCCACTCTGATCTCAGCTCATGTCAGAGCTCAAGGTCAAGCATTTGCCTCTTGCTATCTCAAAGCACTTCATACATGACATAACCAGGCATTTGATGACCAAAATTTGATGAAGTGCAGCCAAACAAGTGATGGCAGCAAACAGGCGCAGTTCACCCTGCCTGCAAACCTGAATTTCAGCATACTTCTGGAGATGATGATGATTGTAGTGAGTGATACACAATCTGATGTAGTCTTCTTGGCCTCCTCAAGGCTCCCAACAAGGCACAAGCACTGATATTCACCCTGGAGTATGCAATGAACAAATGCTCACCTGCAGCCCACAATGGCAGCTTGTTTTATGCAGGGGAAAAACTAAGTCAAGTCCTTTTCACTTCCTCCAGCTTCACGGAGTCCACCAAGTCCCGCTCTGATACCATGTTGAAAGAGAGGAGAGAGAGATAGAGATGGAGCTAACAGAGAACCATCGGGTTCTTCTTCTTCTCTTTCATTTTTCAACACTAGAGTCATACTTACACTACAAAGAGTAACCTAGTGTAAGTATAACTAGACTGACTAACTCACTGACTAACTCTAGTCAGGTCACCGACTAGCTAAACCTACTTATTCAATGTAGTCACGTGCAGACAGCTACACACTAGCTGTCACATATGTCGGTCATACATAAAGACGGACAGACAGGAGAGCTTGACTTCTAACAAACCTTGGTCCACATAGAGGACATGCATGGTAACCTGACGTGACTAGCCCTACAAAACACACATGTACAATGAGGCATGTCATAACACCAACATCGGTCAAAGAAAACTAGCAAAATAAGAAAACATGCTTTACCAGAGCATTCTCCATAACCTGGAAAGTCATGCATGGTCCACATAAGAATTGCCCTTATAGTTGAGGATTGCCTACCAATATGTTTGCTCATGTCCTCCACTACAATTCCCTCCCACAACTCCTTTAGCTCATCAATCAGTGGAGAGAGGTAGACATCCATATTCTTGACTTTGTATCATCTAAGCTGAGAAAAAGGTGTCCTTTCTTGGTGGAAAGCCATGGCGGTATATTGTAGTTAACAAGAACCACGGGCCATATACTATAGGAGGTGGAACGTAAACCAAAAGGATTTACCCTATCCATGGCAAGACCGAATCGTAGATTCCTCGCCTCCTTTGCAAAGTCAGGGAAAGTCTCATCAATGTGATGCCATGCTTTTGAGTCAGCTGGTGTATGCTGTACATCATTAGTGGATCGATTTTCTGCATGCCATGTAGTCAACTTTGCAAAACTCTTGGTTTGAAAAATGTGACAAACACGCGCTATCAGCGGAAAGTGCCTCAAAACCTTCTACGGAACAGTCTGTCCTTGCAAGTCATTTCGATACCTGTCCGCACCGCACTTGGGACATGTGGCCAACAATTCAAACTCTCCTCGGAAGAGAACTCCATGCCTAGCTTTCACAGCACTTGTCTTGCATCATCACGAGACTCAGGCATCATGTTTTGGGTAGGCAAAATGTAAGATTTCAACGTTCTACAAATTGCAATGAAGCACGTTATTAGAGTACTACATAGCACATTTTAATGGCTTTCAATAAAGAATCATACACATCATAATATACCTGAATAGCTCTGTCACACTCGCATCGCTCCATCCATACTTTGATTGTATACTCAACAATGCAAGAAGTGTCTTCAAACAGGATACTCGACTCCCATCATACAATGGAATGGTAGCCTCCGCAATTAAAGGATCTTGGGATTTCGAGTCCGTCGGAAGCAATGATTCGATCATGTCCTCTAACTCGGGCTCCAAAAAAGCAGGAGGATCGTCCATGTCTCCAGCATTCTCACCCATAGAAGGGGGTTGAGAGTTATCACCTTCTATGAGACAGTTAGTTATCTCGGACGGCATTTGTATAGAGTGCGGACGAACCTGTCTTACTGGACACAAGAGATCTGCGGACTGCAATGTATCGACATGGCCCTGACCCTGTAAAGGACATTAAGGAGCTAACTTCTAAGATAACCCCAAACTGTTATACTTAAATCAATTACGTCATATAGTAATGAGAGAGAACTTACCGCAATCTTGGTTGATTATCTCAACTCAAAACTCTCCATACCGTTGTACATGGTCTATGGACAAACGACGTTTTCGACGAATGGTCAATTTTCATTGCGTGCATGGACAGGGGACACGTTGATTGAGCCAATCCTCACGATCACCACCATGTTGGTCGTGAGTGCTAGACATCTTGACTGCAATGTAATGGAAGGATAATTTAATAACGATTCTATATTGTATATTGGGACCACTCCACTATATATATTTCAGGTCCTTTTTTTAAAATTTTCGTACCTATCTCTTTGAGTTCAGCTCTAAACTTATCTATCTTTGAGGTCGCCTCTAAACTATGCTCACACACATACATTTTTATAACAATTAATAGATCTTCCACTATGCCTTGAAAGGCACAACTCCTTTTGAAGCCTTTATTGGTCAAACGCTAGGAGTGAGTTGTTTGAAAGTTTTTGGAAGCATTACTTATGCTCATAGAAAGAAATTAGACTCTAAATCTCTCAAATGTATTCTCATGAGTAATAGTAACATCACCAAAGCATTTTTCTTTTATGATCCTAGAAAAAGAAGTATTTCTACATCTAGAAATATCATTGTGGATGAATATGTAGTTTAGAAAGATCTTGCAAAAGATACAATCCAAACAAAACAAGCATCTCATTTCTCTTTCTCTACATCTCTATCTCTCTCACTCTCTCTCTAAAATTATAATCAAGCAAAACAAGCATCCCCCTTCACACTCCTTTCCATTTCTCTTTCTTTCAACACTTCCTACCCTATATACATAGCAAAGATTGAAGAGAACCAACACAATAAAAAATATAAAAGCACTCTCTTCCATTTCTCTCTTTCAATACTTCCTAACCTACATTGCAAATTAAAGCAACACAAAGATTGAAGAAAAACCAACACTTTCTAACCTACATTGCAAAGAATAAAAACCAACACAAGAAAAAATTTGAAAACACTCACTTCCATTTCTCTCTCTTTCAACACTTCCTAACCTACATTGCAAAGCAACACAAAGCAACACAAAGATTGAAGAGAAACCAACACTTTCTAACCTACATTGCAAAGAAAAACAAAGATTGTAAAGAAACCAAAACAGGGCATACCGTCATGCTCTCTTCTTCTTCCACGACCTCTTCGTGCGGGCGATGCTCCTCTCCTCGCGTGCAGCTTGTGGCTTGATTCCTTGCTCACCTCCCTCTCTTGCTCACCTCCCTTTCTCTTTCTCTCCGCCTTCGCGTGCGTGTTTGAAAGAAACATTCAGGTTTCCGCGAAATGTTACCAGAGTAAGACATCGCTATTTACGTCGCTATTTGCATCGCTAAATAGTGACACTAATAACGACATTTTTAGCGATGCAGATAGCGATGCTAATACCGATGTTTTTTTTTCCTTAAAATATTTTGACGATTAGCGACGTAAATAGCGACGCCAAAAAAAAACGTTACTACTTAGCGTCGCTATATGTGTGTACCCTTGTAGTGTGGTTGGAATTAATTAACATGAGTTCCTAGGGTTTTAGGTGTTTTCTTTTAATATGGTGTTGTCATGATTGAGTAAGAGAGTTTTGTTAGAGTATGGGAAGGTAAATTGTAGATTTGGCTAATAGGTAAAATATGCTATGCGTAATTTAAGGTGAGGACTCATTGTCCTCGATAGAGAAGAAATTGTGCCCAAACAATGCAACAAAGAATAGTTTGTGGCATGTGGAAGGATAGTGGCATAGGAAGTGTATATATGAGAAGACCGTTTTTCTTGAATAGCATCTAGTATTCATGGTTCCCTTAGTAAAAATAGAGTTTATGTGACAATTCCAATGTGAATCGTCGAAGTAGGCAGATGCATTTTAGATTTGGAATGATAGGGCTAGTTAAAATGAAAGCACCTTCCGTGATTAAATATGGTTTAAGGGACATGCTTAGAGGCCCCCCTATGTTGGTAGAGATAATTTAAGAAATAGTGGGTGCTTATGTAATGGATCAATTTCATAATAGGACCTTCAGTTGTAAAGTTACATTTATGCAACATAGAGATTATGTGGGTAGTTTTGCCATGAACTGTTGGGATAGGAAAATGTAAATTAGAGACACTACAAGGCTTGTTAGAAAGGAATACTACTCGTAAGCATGTGACAAAATGATGACAAACAGTGTATTTAAAATTCAAGGAGGAAGGTTCTTAATTGTAAAGGGTGGCAGCAACATTAATCATAAGAGCCGCTAGCGGTGCATTGAAGAGCTAATGGAAGTGGAGGAGTAATTGCAACCCAGCACAACACATGGGCAGAGAATGTCCTATTGACTGACAACGACACATGGGTACGAAGAAGGCCCTACCACTAGCAATGATCTATATAATAGGAGGGAGCGAAGCAAGATAGGGGTCGTTACTCAAGCTTACTTGACATAGCCTTGGAAGCCAAGCAGTAGGAAGTTCTCTTACTGTATGCCATGCCCTTGGTCTGCCGCCTCATCTTCTTGACTAGCATCCTAAGTGCTCTCATGGTAGAGCTTCTATTTATACTATCTTTAGTCATTGGTTTCATCACTAGTATTACCTTGGTCAGTTGTATCAATTGACTGTCCAATCTTTGTTCCTCTAGAGAACTACATTGTAACCAATTGGTCCTTGTTTGGTGTATTGTCCTTGAGTTCCAGTAATATAAATATTGTTTATTTAGTTTTGAGTTCATTCCTATGTTGTGATTATGTCTCACTCTTCAACTGTTGAAAGTGATGTTAGAGTTTGTTTGTGTCGGTACTAAGTGCAACCATCATCTTTTTTGTGGTGGCTATGCAATGATATTGATAACACATGGTGAATATAATTTTTGTTCCTTCGCGCACTAAGGTGAATGCATACGTGTTTGCATGGTCCACGTGAGGCAATCTTGAGACTGTGAGTCATACACGATGGTCTTGAACTAGACCATGCTAGATGACACTACCTCCTGTGGGCAAGCTCATTCCTCAATGAGGCCGTAGTTGACACATATTCCAGTAGCCTAGCATTCCGAACATTTTGTTCATGATCCATGCCTCTGACTGGAAGCGACCCAAATCCATTGTCTTTTCACCTATCTCACCATTGAATTTGACTAACTGCTTTCTCATTACTGACTTGGTAGGTGCCCCGCAAGTCATCTCCACTCCACCTGCCATTCCTAGCCCAATGATACCCCATTCTAACATTTCCCTCCCTAAGTTCTCCAAATCTTCCAAAGAAGCATCGATCTCATCTACTAGAAATTGAAGCATCAGAGCGCGTCGAAGTAGATCTAATAGAGCGTCTTGATGGTGTCTTAGACAGCTCCTAGTCCGCCATATCTATGATACTCACCATCTGATCTGGAGACATACACGTGAAGATCTCCTGTAGCTCCTCGTCGCTCATCCCTCAACTCATCCTGATGATCTAAGTATCCACAAAGGTTACCTGCACAGACAAAAAATGATGTTAGCATAATCAATATAAATCATACAAAGCATGCTAATATAAATCTTTAAAAAATGATCTTACTTAAAATGCATATCTTATGTATCGTTATAAGCGATTCGTCAACGAATTGAGTAGGTGGATGCTCCAAGTATGAAGTACCCTATGGTCCCATGTCAATCTCCTGACACAACTCGACATACACTGGAAGGTCGATAGACATGTCACCACAAAAGGATGAGTCCACCTCGTTCTTAAATAAATCTTGGACTCTTGTATTTCCATCATTGTTAGCCGATGTTGGCTCCTCTACATGCTCCAAGATTTTGGTGGCTTCCATCCCTTGCAATATCGACCCCTCTATTTGCATATTGTCCTCATCTATGCTCGGAATATCGCTTTGATCATATACTCTCGCACTTTGGGGAGCTGAAGGTATAACATACCACCATTGTGGTTGTCGAGGGTTTGGATAGAAAATTACATGTTCACAATCACGTATAAGAGAGATTTAACTATTGTGACATGTACCATGTCATAATACAATTAAAAAACACATGATTTCATGAACCTGTTCACAATGGGACGGCAACACAAAGGTGTCGCACAAATCTGTCCATTGCTTTTCTGAATCTATTTCGAGAAATCGAGATGGACCTCGTCGAACTATCACTCTAGCTCCTTCAAGTACCACTTTGAACCACTACACATTGAATAGGATCATGGAGAAGCTACGGTAATCTACCATGACAATACTTTGCAAGTTTTCAAAATACTCCATCTCATCTATAACCATGTTTGGATCCATTGCTCCTCATCGTCTCTCTTGCTCAAACCTTGCCATGATACCACAATTTGTTGTGGAGCGCATTTGTCAATACACTCCATACGGAAATGCCATCCGCATGACCACACTGCACTATATATTTTGTACTATACATTAAAACACTCAATTAGTTGTCACATATAAAATATAGATACGAAAAACCATAAACATGTCATTATCTTTGGACTACATCCCCTCGAGAACTCCCACTCCTCGGTTGAGACCTTCGCCCCTTCGCGAGACGCTACGGTCAAAGCTCCATGCAACCATCACATTGACATAAACCGTGGCATCTCCTCCATGCCCTTGGGATATCGAATTGGTCGATGGTGCATTACTACGTCAAAATTTAGATCGCGCTTCCTCTTTATCTTTCCTAGCTTGTTGGTACCTAGCGAGCCATGTCTCCATTAAGGCATGATGCAACATACAAAAGTGATTCACTTTCTCCTCCATTGCAGCATCCATTCTTTTTTCTACCCCATTTCCAACCACCACATCTTCGGTCAGTCTATCATCATCCTTCAGCAACCATAGCATATTGTTGCCTGAATCCACTGTTGGTAGCCATTGTGAAATATGCACTAGCGCCTCAAACACCAACCAACCTTCATCCATGCTACCTTCTGGCCAAGCTCGTTGTCACATAAAGCTTTTTAGGGTTTTCATGAAGCGCTCCAAGAAGAACATCCATTGCGTATAGACATATCCAAAAATCTCCACTTCATCTACTACAAGATGAACAAGAAGGTGGATTTGTATTGTGAACATGCTGGTAGGCAGGTATTTCTCAAAGAGACAAACCGTCTCCACTGCTCCCCGCCTCGTAGATTCAATAGAGGATGTCTTAATCTCCTTCTGTGAGATCCATTGCACTAAAGTCGACAACCTGTAAATCGCCCCGCATATTTCTAGAGTAAGGCATCCTGCGATCACGATCGGTAGTACAAGCTATCACAAACGAGAAAGCATTATAAACAACGACTATACTCCAAATAGCAAAATATGCAGACTACTTATAATCCGTTCGTAGTAGTACAAACCTGACATATCTTATGTCAATCATAGGATTTTAGCCTTGATAATTGGTCGTCTTTAGAAAACGCAGACCTGAGAGAACGCATCATGCCCGTTGGAGTGCATATAGACTTGACTATTTGCTTCACAATGCGCTCTTCTTTAGTAGACAAAATCCAAGAAGGATGAGGTAGTTGCAAGCAACCATCAGCACTCGATTGCGACCAAAGTGCCTTAATCTTGCCTACCTTCCTCAAATCTATTCGTGCCCCTACAATGTCTCTCTTTCCTGTGATGTGGTCCCATAGCAAGCTGCCCACGTTCTTAAAAATATGCAAGGGATCCAACAAGTGGTTGATCTGTAAGTGGGTCTAATATGGCAACTCATAGAAAACTAAGAACCATCGCATTCCGTTTTGATGTGACTCCAAGTGGACCATTTTTAGCTCGTACCATCTTTGGGCATTCATACGTGCTGGAGGTCATCCAAGAAAACCTTCCCTGAGTTCATGGCCCTCCTCCAAGAGCCAACAAGAGTGTATACATAGAGTGTATCTCTGTCATCTGTGAAGCACTAGAAGAAGCTGCAAGGATATAATCATCATTAACATTCTCAGGCTGCATAACATTGATCTCTTCAATTTTAACACTAGACTTTGTAGGCACTATGATGCGATCAGAAGACTTATCCCGCACTTTGTCTTTCCCCTTATCTTTGCACCTTTCATTGTGCAGCTCATGGCATTGTGGCCTAATATGGCCCTTTTTCCCATAATGGTGACAAGTAACATCTGCATTCCTGCCACAGGATTTGCTACGTGACTTCCCACGAGACTTGGACCGAGATTTTTAAGAATCCCGTCCATGGCCACTGCCACTGCCATGCTTTCCATATCCATCATTCTTGCCTCTAACTGTCATAGCATGCGACACACGAGAGGCATTCAAATTCTTATGGTTAACCTCTTCTTGCAGAAGAGCACTCTCAGCATCAGATAATTTTAAGATAGCACTAGAGACACATGATGCAATGCGGAATACATCCCATGACTCATTAAGAGTACCAAGCAAGAAAAGAGAAGTGACATCCTCTGCAAAAGTGATGTCTTGCGAAGTCAAGTTCTTGAGTGTAGCATGGAACTGGCTCAAGTGAGCATACCTAGTCACATTCTCCTTCATGCGCAAATCCATAAGCTGCTTCAACCAATACATCTGACTCGCTGGACTTTTCTTGTCATAGAGATTCTTGATTTTATCCCACAACTGCCACACACTCTATTCTTCCTCAAATACATTGTAATGAATATGTTCTGTGAGAGATAATACAATAGTGGACTTGCATAACTCATCAAGCTCAAGCCATTCAAGATCTGGCATAGTTGCAGGCAGCTTCTCGCTCAACCTCAATGGTTTGATCTGCGATTTTTGCACCAACACCTGCCAAATCTGGCTCTTCCAATAAGAGTATTTCATACCATCAAGCTTAGTGATGTTGAAAATAGTATGATCAGTGGACAAACTCGCCATAATGCAGATTGGAAGACTGTAGACAGTTCAAAAACTGCTTGCTGTTTACTGTAAAAAATGACCAAAAAATCACCAAAATCGAGAGAAAGTGGCGAGAAAAGTGTAACCAAAGCTCCTGCCCACCAAGTACTAGTGAAAGTACATCATTTCTGAATATTTCAACATGAAAAATCCATGTTAGACCGGAGTTATATGCTGCTGTAATAAATAACAGCAGGGTACTGTGAGAGTCAATTGCAGATCAAATCACTGCACCAAGTCGATAAATGACAGCCAAGACATGACCAACCATAAAAGGGCATAAATCAGCACCAAACAATCATCAAGACCTTGAGCAAACACCTAAACATGCCACCAAAGCATTCGTCAGTGAGTAGGCATACCCCCTAGACCGTAGGGCAAAGTATACATAACACTGGCAAGACTTGACACAAGTAGGTGTATGCTCACAAGAGTGCAAAGCCCAAGCTCAGGTCAAAAGCAACTCCAAGATATTAGTGCAAGAACCCTGCAATATTTAAGTGTAAAAGATCCCAAAGTCTCATCTCCAAAATGCTCAAATAGCATAAACCTCCTACTCAATGTCGGTCAAGCATACAAGATGCTCCCACTGGCACAAAAGGTAGATAAACGAGCTCAAGAGCTCAATCAAACCAAGTCAAAGTACTAAAGACATGTAACCAAGACAATGCCTCAATAGCATCCCAAGAGCATGACGGCTACAAAGCAACTGTAGGTAGCATCCATGAGCAAGACATACATCCTAATAAAGATCTTTGACAACCAAAATGACATCCAATACAAAATTCCAGAATAGCAAATGAGAATCCAAGCCAAATCTTCAGAGAGCACTAAATCTCAACAAGTACATGGTACACTGTGCCAAGACAAATGCATCAAGCCATAGGCCCATGTACCCAAAGAGCATATAATTGTCAAAGCACTGACCATTGTCAAGCATAGACCGATGTCAATAAGTGCGGGTTGAAATAAGCTCAAGCTTCCAAAAGCATCCGGATCCAATGACAAGCTTGAAGTCATCCATCGATGATCAATACATTATAGCATAACCCAAGACATACACCCGGAACCAATAGGCATATGTCAAAGCATGAAAGATAGCTTCAGCCCAAGAGTATTCAACATGCATTTACTGTTATAAATTGTGTATTTCTAGCACCACAATTAGGCCAAAATCATAGCATGACATGTAGCTTCAATCCCCCAATCAATCGAGATGTAATAGGCATTAAACCAGTTATGTAGTCATGCCCAAACAAGCATAGGCATAAACTGTGAATGTAGCACTAGCATCAAATGTCTGTAGACTGTTTATAATAGTCGTGAAACATTGTTTTTAGCCACAAAACCAATGCCTAATCTCAAAGGATCAATGCCAAGTATCAATACATGTGCAAGAAGTCTGAAATGGAGCCCAAACAAGTGCTTAATGTCAAGCTGGAGCTGGAGCTGGAGCTGAAGTAACTAGTGTGTGGCTGAATGAAATTTGTCCAAAATCAAGCGTAGATCAGTGTGATGATGCTGTTGCTCTTGCTGGTCCATGTGGCAGGTCTAGAGAGATTGGAGGGTTCAAACATGAGCCAAAGAGGCCTTGGAACAAGCCTCTAGCAGTCCACAACCAATGGCAAAGAGATATGAAGATTAGAAGCTTCAATGGTGGCTGCCCTGTTTACCTAGACATATGGACTGAAATAAATCTTTGAAATAATGAAGTAATACCTCAATGTCAATGCCTTGATGGTGCCTCAATAGGCCAGGAAGAAGCTCAAGAAGCCGGGGAGTGACGGGAGCTCAAGAGAATGAGCTATGGCTGTCGAGAAGGAGACCCAATGCGAGTGGGGAGTTAATGGGAAGCTGAGAATGCCACGAGCGAAGCTCAAGAGTCGGGAAGCCAAGCTTTGATACCAGTTGAACGGTGAGAAGGATCGAAGCTTGCACGCGAGAGCTATGGCGGGAGAGCAAGAGCAAGAAGGAGAGAGACAAGAAATGGGAACTCCAACAATCACAATGTGTGACTAGGCCTTCCTTTTATTCAAATTGTCACTAAAAGAATAAAGAATAAAGTGATGGTGACGGGCGCCCGCCACCTGTAGTGTGCAATGGCGGTGACTATCAGTGTAGTAATACATGTGCGGCTAGGCGAAGGTGCCTTTATCCCCAACAGTGTGGTTTCTTTTTAAAAAAAGCTAAATGAGAAGTTGGGTGGGTGGGGGGGACAGGAGGGGTCTTTTTATTTTGGGGGCTAGGCCTTTTAGGGGGGTGGACGCCTTAGGATGGGATGGGCGGGTAGGCGGAGGGATAGTGGCCACGTGGAGCAACGCTTAGGAGGGGGAGCAGGGCCACAAGTGGTGGAGTAGAGGCTATTGGAGGTGGAGGTGGGGGTGGACGGTGGAGTGTACGTGTTCAGCGTGGTGGCCAGGGGTGGGCAGTGACCAACGATGATCTTGGGCGAGGCATGACTTCACACCAACGAACGGGGCATGCAGGTGCAACGACAATGGATGCTACAAGAGGAGGGAGAGAAGGAGAAAAAAAAAGGGCGGAGGGGGAGGAAGAAAGGAGAAGAAGAGGAGGGGGAGGCAAGAGAAAGAGGGGAAGAGGAAGGGAAGAAGGTGGGGAGGAAGAAAAAAGGAGGGTAGGAGGAGATGGTAGGGCAAGGGGGGAAGGAAGGAGGAGGGGGGAGGAGACACGCAAGGGTGGAGGAGGGTAGAGGGAGGTAGGAAGAAAGAAAAGGTGCGGGGAGAGAGAAAGAGGGGAGAGGGAAAGAAAGGGAGAGACAAAAGAAGAGAAAAAAGGTCCACCAGAATGACTAATGAAAAGAAGAAAAAATGTACAAAAGGAAGTGTCAAATAGACCTAGTACATCAAAACATAGTTCTAACAGGGATATGACTTATTTGTAGGGGAAAAAGGTAAAAAACACACCCAAAACATAAATAAAAATTAACACAAAAAAAGCTGTGGGTCGAAATCACATGAAGTAAAAACAAAAAATGTCTGAAGGGATAAGGAGAGCGCATTCGCATGAGAAAAAAAGTAAAAATACAGATGAAAACGGAGTTGATTAAAATTAATACGAGAAAACCCGTGCATTGGAATGGAGTGCAATGAAAAGAAAAAATATGAGGGGAAACTTTGTGGGATAGGGCGACAAGATCATATAAGCCATTGGGTAGGTTGCATACCTTGCAAGCCTAGATTATTCATTGTTATATCCGTCATTATGTTCACTGATAAACTTCCACCAATCAATGCATCTGCAATAAAGTATCCTTCAATCTACAAACTAATTTTTGGGGTACCAAGATCCAAGAAAGCATTAGTCACATCCACTTCTTTCACAAGCTTTGGGGCTTTGTTGGACTTAGTTGTTGTTGAGGGAGCAATCCTTAGGCCTCTTCTTCTTGTTAGTATGCTTTTGAATTTCTTTCGGCAATTGGGAGACAACATCAGTAATTGTCAAAATGTTAGGTTTGTTTTAAAGAAGTTTAAGTATTTAACCAAGTCATATTCTTTGATAGGATCCATGGGCTTTACCAACTGGCTAGGAAATGGGACAAGACCCACTTTTATCTTTCATTTTTCTTCCAAAAGTGGCAACATATGCACTTCTTCTACTTCTAGATGTACTTTTGCATCCTCCATCTCTTGGACCTCTGGTCCTGTCTTTGTAACAACACAATATCAGTGAGTTTGGGAATCTTCCAATTCCCATTTTTTGAATACCAGAAAGGTGACACCCGGATAACATGCCCATAAGTTTCTCAAAACCATATGATGTGACCTATCATTGGAAAGCGCTTGAAAAATGGAATCTATTGAGCTATAGAGCACTTGATTTGGAGTTGTAGTGTTCAAGTTATGACAAATCCAAAGATTTGACCACATGTCCCAAACTTATGGGAAATTCCCATATTCCTCAATATGATGTTTAACTATCTTTGTATCCTTCTGTACTGTTGGACGACTTAGTGGTACTGTACTGTTCTGTTTTGTATCATTCTATTTCTCCTTGGGAAGATTGGACTTCACTATTTTGGTAGAGGGAACACTCTCTTTTGAAGTGTGGGTTCTCTTTTCTTGGCAAACGTTATTGCAATAACCTCCAATTCCACCAAGTTGGAGGCAAGTTCTTGGGTCTTCTGTCGAGGGTATCAGTGATGACTTTCATAGGAGCTAGACTAGGATAGTCTTTTGCAATGTGGCCTATACTGCATAAGGGTTTGTAGTCCATGGACCTTCTAGGGTTTAGACAATTTGGTGAGATATGTCCCTTTTCTCCACCTATGTAGTACTCTACTTCTGATCTCTCACCACTGCCAGAGTGTCATCCTTTGTAACTCTGAGAGGGAAACCTCCTTAGGCCAAACCAAACTCTCTAGGCTTTGGTTTGATATCCTATGTGGTTATCTTAGATTCCAACAAGTTGAATCTTACTTCTTCGTCTTTCTTCCTTCTTTCATGTATCTCCTTCTTCAGAGAGTAGATATCCTCTATATGGAATTCATCAAGAGACCACAAAAACACAAGAGAATGGACAACTTTAAATGGAAATCATCACATAGTATTCATCTTCAATAGTGTTATAGTTTTCTCTCACAATCTATCACTTATAGATACATTGTTTGGCATAGATTTGACTATCTCTCACTCGCTCACACACACTCTCTCTCACATGCTCTCTCTCAATAGTACAATGGGATAACCAAGAATAATCATTCATAACTCCTCTTTGGTCATGGATACCCCTCCCAAGGGATATGTCTAATATGAAAGATCACCAGAGCCATTATAGAGTCCCTTTATAGCTCAATATTGTCACTATCACTTCAGTCTTTACTCGAGTTTTCAGCAGCTAATTCTTCCACTTCTTTGAGCTATTATGAACTTGTATTCATCTCTTCCCAAGGTTGGAAAACTTCCCTAAGCTACACATCCATCCCACATAACACTTATAGAGGCATACAAAAGAATGAAACGTAACAGAGACATAGGCTCTAGAGAAGCTTAATGTAAGGAAAGAAGCTGAGGGGAGAGAGAAAGAGAGCTGAGGAGAGAGAAAGAGAACAAGAAGAGAAAGGAAAAAGACTAGAAGATGAGAGAGAAAGAGAGGAAAGAGGAGAGAAAGGAGAAGGAAGCCATGGAAGCTGGAGATGAAGGTGAAGAGTGTGATCTTGATAATAACTGGTTGCCCTAATCTGGGGCTCTTACACCTTAAATACCCCAGTCAATGTGACGGGATGTCTAAACCCTAGTCGGTGTGTATCCCGCTTGTTACAATCCATCCCCACTCGAAAGGTTTTTTCCCTCAAAAAAAAGGAGAAACAGAGGAGAGTGATGGGTGGGCTAAGGGAGGGTTGCCGAGTACTACTCAGAGCCCTTTGACAATGAAGAATAGGTGTGGAGAGACTAGGGACAGCATGCAGTCTTGGACCGGTCGGCTGAAGTAAACTCGTCATAATTTTTGATAGCTAGCTCCAAATGGGGCATACTATATATCGAAAAGGAGCTTATGATGAGCACTTTCAGCTTATGTAGAATGCACATGCATTGGATTTGAGTAAGTGCAAAACTGTTCTAAAATAGTGTGCAGCCTGCGGACGGGAAGTGGGCAATTTGGGTCATGACTGGCTAGTCTACCAGCCGTTGGGGTTCACAGAGGTAGGGAAATTCATCGAGGATGGTTTCTGGGCGCCAAACGGCTTCTTCCAAGGGTAGGCCTTGCCATTTGATGAGGTATTCTTTGATGGATCAGGATCGTAAGTGCTTATCTCGCTGCCCAATGATTGCTTCAGGAACATATTGAGTGATGCCCTCTTCATCAATGGGGGAAGTTCTTCCACATAGTCCACTGAGGAGCCTACAAATGGTTTCAGCTGATTGACATGAAACACATTGTGGATTTTGGTGGTAGGGGGAAGTTCCAAGCGGTAGGCCAAGTCGCCAGCTCTCTTCAGGATGCGGTATGGGCCATAGAAGCGGTGGGCTAGCTTGTTACTGATGCCCTCTTTGAGAGTGGAGTAGCAGGACTTAGGCACTTTCAAAAGGACCAATTCCCCTTCTTGGAACTCCAAATGCCTACGTCTTTCATCAGCATAGAGTTTCATATGTGTTTACGCCTTCTGAAGATTCATTTTGCATTGCTGTAGTAAAGCTTGCATGCGATCCAATTCAGCTTGACTCTGAGGATTGATCTTATCAGTAAACAAGACTGTAGGGAGGGGAACTTTATACCCATATAAGGCCTCAAAAGGGGAAATTCCAATGCTAGAGTGTGTGAAGTTATTATATGCAAACTCAGCCAAGTGAAGCCACGTATCCCAACTGTGCTGTGCATCATGGCAAAAGTGCCTCAAGTATGTCTCAAGCCATTTGTTCACTCTCTCAATTTGGCCATCAGTCTGAGGGTGGTATGCAGTGGATGGAGCAATATTGGTCCCCATGGAGGTGAAAACTGTCTGCCAGAAGTTGCTCATAAACTTTGCATCCCAATCATGTACTATGACTTGTGGTAGGCCATGCAACTTGAAGACATTTTCCATGAACTGAGTGGTCACCTAAGAGGTAGTATATTGAACCTTAGTGGGGATAAAGTGGGCAGCTTTGGTGAGGCAATCAACTACCACATAGATACTGTTCCACCCTTTCTTAGTCATGGGAAGGCCGGTGATAAAGTCCATTGTGATGTGAGTCCATTTCCTATCAGGGATGGGGAGAGGCTGCAAGAGGCCAGCGGGCTTGAGTGTACTATCCTTGTTCTGTTGGCATGGAACACATTTGGTCACAAAGTCCTTGACATCCCTCCATAAGCCTTTCCAATGAAAGCTCTTGGCAATCCTGTCATATGTTTTGAAAACACCCACAACTGACCGGCAGTGGGGCAAGAATGCATTTCTTCCATGATCTTCTGCGTGAAGGGGTAGTGTGTGGGATGACAATCTTGCCATGGGACCAAATAAGGCCATGCTTGAGCTGATATTGGGAGTTTTCAACATAATCCCATGCTCTAATTTTTGAAATATGTGGCTGAAATGGTCATTTAATAAGTAAGCCTCCTGGAACTCTTCAACCCAATCACTGTGCAATTCTGAGATAGATGACACTCTGCATGCCCACATTCGAGAGAGAGAATCAGCCACAATATTATCCTTGCCCCTCGTGTGTGAAATGTCAAAGTCATAGTTCTATAAGGTTGCCACCCATCGCCTTTTCTTAGGAGTCAAAGTAGATTGAGTCAAGAAGTATTGGAGGACTCGGTGATCACTTTTCACTTGGAAGCGGCTGCCATACAAATAGTGGTGCCATTTCTTGATGGCATGGAGGATGGCCAACATCTCTTAGTCATATACATTCACTTGCATCTCCTTCTCATCAAGCTTGCGGCTTTCAAATGCAATCACACCATGCTCTTGCAACAATATGCACCAATACCCCGGCCACTGGCATCACAATGAATGTGATGACACCAAAAGAAGCATAAAAACAAGGCACAAAAGAATCCAAGCATGCATCATATTTTTATTTTTTGTCAAGAGAATAATACTAGATTGTTCCAAAATCACTAAAATATACACTTACATGAGGGGGCCACATCCACATCCATCATAAATAAATGATATACACAAAAGTGTTAGGTCCATGCATTTGTGAAGGGTAGGAATACTCAAAATTAAAGGCCAAAGGTCTTATAATATCAAATGTATCAAAGTTTCAAAGAAATAATAAAAATACGAAGGGGTGTGCTTTTTGGGGAAGAGGTGGGATGGAGTGCACGAGTGGTTATGTGTCTCTTTCCCTTCTCTCTCTTGTCCAATTGCATATTCTCCTTTTCGGTGGTGCAAAAAGTTGTTCTCTCTCCTCTCTCATCTATCTTTTGTGCAGAAATTCTTCTTTTCCCTTTTGTTCTTGTATAATGGTTGAAGCTATGGATGAAGATGTTGAAGATAACGAATCGGTTCATTATTAAGTGAAAAATTTATGGTTTCTTTTCAGTTTTGAGATTAATGGCTCAGCCATGTGCATAGATTTTGCATGCTTCTACCTTGGTTTCATGTTGGGTTGCTGTCATTTTGGTGCGCAGCAGGGGAAACAAGATGATCTCAAATCTGAGTTGGAATGTGAAGCAGAAGAAGAAATGAGAGTGGTAGAGAGAGAGAGAGAGAGAGAGAGAGCACTGCAAAATACCGCCACCACCAGCAGTAGCAGCAGAATGTGGAATTCTCCAAGGTGGCATTGCAATTCAGGGAGTGATCTTTAGGAATTACACGGATGAGCAGAGAAAAGAAGTACTGCCAATGATATCTATCATGGCAAGATCTTCACCATCTGATAAGCTATTGATGGTGTGCACTCTCAGAGAGCTCAGGCATGTTGTTCAGTTACAAGAGATGGAACAAATGATGCACCAGCCCTTCATGAATCAGACATTGGACTTGCCATGGGAATACAAGGAACTGAAGTTGCTAAGGACAGTTCTGACATCGAGGCTGGAAGAGTGCCATGCTGGAAGACTGCCAGGCTGGAAGAGTGCCATGCTTTCCCTAAACGCTACTCACAGGTTCCAATATACCCAGCCCGTCGACACAGAGCGATTAACTCAGTCAAAAAATGAGCTGGGGTGGCCATTTGATAGACCACTACCATTGCCATGGCCATGGCCTTGCTTCTGCTCGCCTCTGCGCCCTTGGCTTCTCGATCCCTATCCTTCGCTTCCTCCTCACCTTCCTGGCCACCATCCTTGTCAGCTGGCTCTGCCATTTTGTCCCCTCGCCTGGCCTCGTCTGGGGGGTTTATAGCGAGGTCAGAAAGGCAGGCCTGTCTCCGTCCCGCAGGATAAAGGAATAAATGAATCGAGGATGAGAAGACATCTGCAGATAGCAAAGGCACGGGCAGAGGAAATCAGATAACCGTTGTTAGAACCAGAGAGAGAGAGAGAGAGAGAGAGAGAGAGAGAGAGAGAGAGAGAGAGAGAGAGAGAGAGAGAGAGAGAGAGAGAGAGAGAGAGGTTTCCCCCTCCTCATCTACTACCATCCAAGTCGGGGCCCTTTGCACAGCGGATCCAATGGTTGTGCTGTGAAGAATAGAGCCTACATAGAGAGAGAGAGAGATCGAGGTGCCATCAGAGAAACAAAAGAATTAAGAGAAGAGGGATTGTTAAGTGGTAATTTGTGATTTCCTCTTTGTAGCAACAACAAAGAAGGATAATACAAAGAACAAGGCAAAGCACAAAAGAAGATGAAGAGTCTATTGTTTGTTGCACCTTTTCCATAACTTTGTCAATATGATGCCCTTTCCCCCTCCTTATCCGCCCTTTGCCCTTTCTTTCCCTCTTCTCCACCAAAAACCTTACCCCTAATCATGAGCAACCAAAGACACCCATGAAACGAAAGACGGAGAGAGAAAATTTTTTACATTGTGTGGTCAAAGGAGTCCCCTTTCGAAATTCCCTTCATTCCTTCAAGCTTGGTATTCCTAGCCCACCTCCTCTTTTTCCTCAATTCCTCTCTTTCCTTTGTCCTTTCCTATGAAATCCGTCCAATGACCTAATGAGACAAGTTAAAACTCCATGACTCTTAAAACTTAAAATTAAGCTTTCAAATGGAAACCCTAATGATATAATTTAAAAATCCTAATCCTCATATCTCATAACATTAACAAACCCCACTCCATATAAGGATAAATCTGTAAAGTTATATCTACAACTTGATCCTATTCTTCCAAGCGCCTTTCGAGCTACATAATCAAGGGAGTCATCCTTATTTCCTCTATGGGGATGGAGAAAGTTGTGCTTGTGATTCGTTGTGGAAGACAAAACCCTATCCTTTGAAGACTGGTAAAGTTTTTCAGTGTGGGAGTGATGGAGGCAAGAGTTCCCTTACTCTAGTGGTCGTGGATTTGGAGTTCCATACCCTACCATGGCTAGGCCTTATGATCAAAGTTGTATTACTAACAATTTTGAAATTGTTTTGTGGTAGACAGTGGTTCTTCTTAGACAAGGTTCGCGAGGACGCTTCACGTTTCAGTGTGGGAGGAATATGATGACACCAAAAGAAGCATAAAAACAAGGCACAAAAGAATCCAAGCATGCATCATATTTTTATTTTTTGTCAAGAGAATAATACTAGATTGTTCCAAAATCACTAAAATACACACTTACATGAGGGGGCCACATCCACATCCATCATAAATAAATGATATACACAAAAGTGTTAGGTCCATGCATTTGTGAAGGGTAGGAATACTCAAAATTAAAGGCCAAAGGTCTTATAATATCAAATGTATCAAAGTTTCAAAGAAATAATAAAAATACGAAGGGGTGTGCTTTTTGGGGAAGAGGTGGGATGGAGTGCACGAGTGGTTATGTGCCTCTTTCCCTTCTCTCTCTTGTCCAATTGCATATTCTCCTTTTCGGTGGTGCAAAAAGTTGTTCTCTCTCCTCTCTCATCTGTCTTTTGTGCAGAAATTCTTCTTTTCCCTTTTGTTCTTGTATAATGGTTGAAGCTATGGATGAAGATGTTGAAGATAACGAATTGGTTCATTATTAAGTGGAAAATTTATGGTTTCTTTTCAGTTTTGAGATTAATGGCTCAGCCATGTGCATAGATTTTTCATGCTTCTACCTTGGTTTCATGTTCATTTCTTGTTGTGGGAGGGTTGCTGTCAAAATGGTAAAGAGTTTAGATAAGTCAGGGCAAACAAGGATGGGGGTTGAAGTAAGCGCGTCCTTTAACTATTTGAAGCTATGATCTGTCGTGGCATCCCAAAAGAATGACTCTTTTTTTAAGCGATCAGTCAAAGGTGCTGCAATGGTGGCATAGTGCTTAATGAAGCGTCTGTAGAATGAGGAGAGGCCAAAGAAGCCACGCAAGGAGGTGGTGGAAGGAGTGGGCCAATCCTTAACACATTGCACCTTTTTGGGGTCAACCTGTATACCATTTTTACTTACAATGTGTCCCAAGTACTCCACAGATGTGTGCATGAATATACATTTGCTCTCCTTAGCAAAGAGTCGATGCTCTCTCAATATGTCAAATACCCTCTGAACGTGTGTCAAGTGCTCCAGAGATGACTTGCTGTAAATGAGGATGTCATCAAAGAAAACAAGTACGAACTTGAACAAAAAGGGCTGTAGGATTTTGTTCATGAGGCTTTGAAAGGTGGCAGGGGTGTTAGTCAACCCAAAAGGCATCACAAGAAAATGGTAAAGTCCATGATCAATCCGGAAGGCCATTTTGACCTCATCTCTTGCCTACATATGAATCTGATGGTAGCCAGAGCGCAAGTCAATCTTAGTGAAAAAGCATGCCCCTTTTAACTCGTCCAGCAAATCATCAATCCGTGGGATGGGGTAGCGATTCTTCACTATAATCTTGTTCAAATCTCTGTAGTCAATACACATGCGGAAGGAGCCATCTTTCTTTTTTACTAAGAGAACAGGGGATGCATAGGGGGAAGAACTCGGTTTGATGAAACCCATCTCCAACAACTCCTTGATTTTCTTTGCAACCTCTTCACGCTCACCCTTGGAGAGTCTATAGGGGGTTTGTTCACTGGCTTGGAATGGGGCTCTAGGTCAAGTGGGTGGTCCACTTGTGTCTAGGGAGGGAGGGATGTAGGCATCTGAAATAAGTCATTGTATTCCTCAAGTAAGGCCTGCAAGGTAGAGTCATATGATACTGTGGAGGGCTGATCATAATTGTCCTTATTTAATTGCAAAACAAAGATCTGTGAGCATTTCTTAAACTCTCGTTTGAGTTGCTTTGTTGTAATGAGCTGAAAATCAGCATGGTCTCGAACTCCCTCTAGGTGGATAGGTTGTCCATGCATCATAAACTCCATGTAAAGCTGAGAGAAGTCCATAGTAATTTTCCCCAATTGTTTTAGCTAATCACAGCCCAAGAAAACATCAATGGGGCCCATATCTAGGGCAATTAGATCAACTAGTGCCACATAATTTTCAGCCAAGCATAAGGGAACTGCGAGACATACATGTGTGCTGATTTCTTCTTCTTCGTTTGCTACTTGGACCTTCAAGGGGTGGTATAATGCCATAGGAATACATTTCAACCGATCAATGGCTGATTTATTGACAAAATTGTGCGTGCTTCCGCTATCCACAAGGATAAAAACATGCTTCCCATTGATACTGCCTTGAATGCGAAGGGTATTGGGGCTACACGAACCTGTCCAAGCATCCAAGGAGATCGAGCAAAGGGAAGTGGGAGGTGGGTGGGATGTTAAATCAAGTATCTGTGAGGGCTCACCGCCCTAGTCAAAGGGAAACCCATCCTCCAGGTCATAGAACTGCTCATGATCAACATCCTTCGTGGACTCAGTCTGGTCAATGGCCAGGTCATTCTCCTCATTGTGCCAATCTTCCATGACATAAATGCTATGAACTTTGATCTTAGCTAACTTGTACAGGCATTTGGAAGCATGATGAGCAGTGTACTTATCTCCACTTTTAAAGCATAGGCCCTTTTCTTTCCATTCCTTGACAATATCTGGGGAGATGAACCGTTGACTACTGGATCCATGGGAAGGTGATGCAGTGGACTGTTTATTTTCAACATACCGATTTTCAGCCATAGAGCCCAATGCTGTCCCAAAAGTGCCCATTTTCCTTTCAGCATGGAAGGTGGGGTAAGTGGGTACTTTGGGGCTGTTATTAGGCATAGAAGACCTGGAAAACCACCTCCGTATGGGGCTGATCGTGAAGGGATGTGGGGAGGTCCAACACCTTGCTGAAAATGCTCATTCTTATGGTACTTTCTTGCATATCTTTCAGCTAGCTCGATTGCATCAAAAAATGTAGTGGGTTTTTGGGCAATGACATCAGCTGATAGACTCAGTTCCAACCCATAGATGTACTTGTGCAGTTTAGCATCATCACTGATGCTTTCCACATACATGGTCAAGTTCATGAATTGATTGGTGTAGTCACATACAGTGAGGTTATGTTAGTCAAGAGTGTACCACCTTCTTGCCAACCGTTCTTTTTCCATAGGGGACACAAAAACTTGGACCATATGCATTTTGAAATCTTCCCAATCAATGATCTGTTGATTCTCTCGATTGACATAGCACCACCAAGTGTGGGCAAAACCTTCCAAGTGGAGAGAAGCAAAAAGTATTTTCTGCTTATCAGTGCGGGGGTAGATGTTGAAGTAGGAATCCAACTTGGACGTCCATTCTTCCAGGTCAGATGGTGAGGGAGATTTCCCATTATACTTTGTGAGAATGACCTTGTCATGCAAATCATAGGGGCCATGCTGCCCATGAAATCCTTGTTGTCCATGCATCCTGTGGTGGCCATACATGCCCTACTGTCCATACATCCCTTGTGGCGCATTTAGCCCATGTTGTCCATTATAGCCATGCTGTCCATGATTGCCAAGTTGGCCATTTGTACCATATTGTCCTTGATGGGGCTGATTCATATGTGGTGCATGGGGGCTCCTAGGTAGAGCGGGTGAAACTCGACCCAAGGTAGGGGAAGGCCTCAAGTGAATGTTGCTGGCATGGTGGACAGGGGAATTCAATAGGGGCTCATCATGCATGTGAGAGGGTTCCCAGATCTCATAAGTAGAAGGGTAAATTCCCTTAGTGCCAAGTATACCCTGTAGTCCATGCAACGGTTCCTGATGTGGAGGGCGTCTAGACTCATGTCTAGAGTCATTGGTCTTCTCTTGGGATGAAGCAGTCGCTAATTGAGCAACAAGAGTAGTGAGTTGTTCCAAGGTGCGTTGGGTCTTTGAGTTTGAGTTGGCCATGTGCTCAATCGCTTTATCAAACTTAGACATCATCTGGCGGTGGTTGGTGACCATATCATTGTGGCATTCCATATAATGGAGCTCATGTTGACAGAGGGTGTGATTAAGAAGGGTATACGGGTCCGTTTTAGGCATGTCCTCCTGTATATCAACATGGTAATCTTGTGCTAAGCTTGGTTCCTCATTCATGGAGGTCCGGGAGTCTCTAATCTCCCTCTGGAGTTCCTCTTGGGCCTTGCTTTTGCCTTTCTGGCCAGCCATCTAGATGTAGTCCACACAACCTGCTGTCAGTAAAAAGGGCATAACTCTTAGTAGGAGACTTCGATTGCTGAGGTTTTGGGCTCAAGTCGGAGGGGACGATGGCCTCTTCAAGATAAGCTATTAAACTTTATGACAGAAAATGATCAGAATTTTCTGTAGGGGTTTTACAGTGGCTGTCCTAGAGCGCTGTCCACAGTGACCCTAGTGCACAAAAATGGGCATAACTTTCACATCGTAACTCTGATTGGGGAGATTTTTTATTCAAATCGGAGGGACAAAGCCCTCTTTGAGATGAGCTATAGGATTTAGCCCCATATTCAGGATAGAATTTTCTGCAATTAGATCTTTGTGACAGTCGTGCAGGACTGTGACCAAAAAACATTGTCTATCCCTTAGTGTGCAAATGTCTGACATGGATAGAGCATAGATCAAGGGACCTGATTTGACACCTCAATAGCATCTTGAGAATACTGAGCATAATCCCAAGCATCATTGCATACCCATCAACATTTCCATTCATGCATAAGTACATTCACTGCCATACATCTCCATAGACTGCATGTACCTCAAGTGGCATACATGGGTGCCATTATCATTGTCAGCTATTCAAGAGGGATCATTGGGGTAGGGAAGTGTGGCTTATGGAAGTACTTGCACCTGCAAACAAGTATTGGGTTTCGGATCACCCGGAGGTGGGCAAAGTTCTCCCTGGGCCGGGTTGTGCACCCTTCAGGGTCTTAAGTGGTAAAGGAGGGTCACCTCTCTTTTGTCTTACCACCTCACCTGGCATCGGCCTTTTTCCTCAGCCGGAGTATACATGGCAAGAATTTTTAATTAGTAATCAACATGAGATGCATTGGAAAGGAGACATTGGGCCTTTTTATGAGATGCAAGGAATGATGAGGGTTGAGGTAGGGGTTACCTTGGTAGTCCAGTGACTCACTGGCTGCTACTTACCCACTTTACAATGGCTAATATTCTTCTAAGATCATAAGACAAGGTAGGGGTTAATGTCAGACATTACAATGAAATCCCAGGAAGAGGTATGATGCTCGTATGCAATCTTGAATCTCTCCAACAATGGATTAAGCTTAGCAAGTGGCTAAATTGAGAGATTAAGATCAGAGTGGCATACCTCTTTAATGCTTGTGATGATCGTTGAAGCCCGAATCATCATGATGCTGCTTGCTCCATTGATGAAGTCCGGTTGTTGGTTGGGCATTCGTGGAAGAGTGCTTCAGCCTTCGAGTGCTTTTGCTGATTAAGAAGGTTCCCAAGCTTATCCTCGAGCTTGAGCTTCAAGGATGGGAAGCTTCAAGTTAAGCTTTCATGGTTGCCCGCAAAGCTTCCATGCATGCTGAGTTCAATATCTTCATACAGGAAAACGAAATCATTTAGGGGCTGAAGGACTTGTGGGGTATGAGCTCTCAGGGTCACAGATGGTTTAGCTTGAAGAATCCATGGCTGCCCCAAACTGTTCCAAACTGTCCAACTGTTGTCCACTTTGTGGCTGAATCTCGGGAGCAAGAGTGTCAAGGAGGAGGAAATCAATGTGTGGATTCAGGGCCTAGAATGGCAGAGGGGAGCAGGCAAGTAGGGCTAGGGCAAAGGGGGGAGGCAGGAGGAGCAGGAAACAGCAGCGCAAAATGCGCCCGCAAATTGCGAGCTGTTCCCTGAGGTCTCTTCTGGCCTGTGACCCTTTTCAAGGGTATGGACTGTGGTCAAGGGCAAGTGGGGAAGGCTTCTGAGGCTTCAATCTTGCCCTCTCATGGCTGCTCTAGGGAAAAAGATGAGTTCTTTCTATTGTGTGGCTATGGCAGCTTGCTTGGGAGGAGAGAGAAAGGGGGCTAGAGCAAAAAGTAACTGGGGTTTTGCCCTCTTCTAACTCCTAGGACCCTAAACTTGGCCTGGAACCATTAAAATTTTCATGAAAAGAAGTGATGACCTGCTATTTTAACTGTTTTACCTCCAGATATGTCTGAGTCTCCAGCCATAGCTCCTGCTTGCTCCAAAAAGCAGGAGTTAACTGCAATCCTTCTTGCTATACCTATACCTTTAAGCTGAGTAACTAGGGTTTTCGGGATTTGAAAAGGGAGAAAGGGGAAAGAGGAAAAGGATCAAAGCGTGAAGCTCTGATACCACTTGTAATGAAAGAAGCTAAGGGGAGAGAGAAAGAGAGCTGTGGAGAGAGAAAGAGAACAAGAAGAGGAAGGAAGAAGACTAGAAGAGGAGAGAGAAAGAGAGGAAAGAGGAGAGAAAGGAGAAGGAAGCCATGGAAGCTGGAGATGAAGGTGAAGAGTGTGATCTTGATAATAATTGGTTGCCTTAATCTGGGGATCTTACACCTTAAATACCCCGATCAATGTGACGGGGAGTCTAAACCCTAGTCGGTGTGTATCCCGCTTGTTACACTTAATAGAGGGTCTACATTACCATACAGAAGGTCATCAGAAAGCCTTTAGCTCAACTAAACCATTAAAAACCATCAAGAATCAATCAATAAGCTACCAAACACTCTCAAACTCCATCAATCATCATTGTAACCCCTCATACAGAAGAAAACATAGCAAAATAGAAGCTCAACAAAACCGATCAAACACTAACAGAACATCAACAAAACATGTCAGAACATCATATCTCCACTACTATAAATCATCATGAGCTTCTCGAACCTAATCAATCTCATCCAAAACACTCTTAAAAACTTCCAAACCAACTAATCATCATATAAAATCCATCAAAAATCAATCATGTAGTACTCAAAAACAACAAAAATCAACCAAAAAATCAAGTCATTTCAACCCTCAACAAGCTGTGATAATGGAACCTCTGATACTGGATCCGCCATTCACATTACTTCACTTCTTAGGCCAAATCAAGTGACATGGCCAGCACTTATGTCTTTAGCACATCTAGTTGTCCCACTCAACAAATTGGTGCGTATACCTAAAGCAACTTACCAATGGAATGAGGAAGTTGATGTGGCATTCCGATACCTCTAGCTCACTCTCAAAAGGTGCCCATTGTGATTTTTTCTGATTGGGACAAGCCCTTTCATGTATTTGTGGATGCTTATGATATAGTAATTGAAAATATGCTGATGTTGTAGGAATGTGACAATGGATGATTGACCCATGTTCTATGCTAGTAGGAGATTATCGTATGTAGAGAAAAACAATCAATGAAAGAGAATGCCTGGGCATGATCTACTCCACTAAAAATTTCCAGCGCCATCTCCTAGGGGACGCATTCACTTTTCATGAGAATCATTCTGCCCTAGTCTTTTTGGTTGAGCAACAAAACCTTACATTGTGAATGCCTGGGCATGATCTACTCCACTAAAATTTTCCAGCACCATCTCCTAGGGGACGCATTCACTTTTCATGAGAATCATTCTGCCCTAGTCTTTTTGGTCGAGCAACAAAACCTTACATTGTGATTAGGTCATTGTACACAATAGTGTATCACCCCAAAAACTCAGTATATCATTACATACTTTTTGTCTCACCTAGATTTTGGAGAACCACCAACTGGCATTAAGGATGAATGCTTCGAGGCACAACTCGTTGTAGCAGCAGTAAATTACATAGAATTTGAGCCACCAAACCCTCAGTGGTCTTGGTATGATGAGATGATGACTTTCTTAGAAACAAGTATACCCCCACCCCGTCTCCAAAAGGACCACAAAAAATGACTAGCTCTTTGGACCTAGCATTTTGATGTTATCATGGGCTAACTATACTATTGCACTCTCTTTGGAGGAGTACTACAAAGAGCAGTCCTCTTGATGTGGAGAAACTTGCTATCTTGGAGGAAGCACACTAAGGAGTTGTGGTGATCACTTTGCTACCAATGTGACGGTACAAAAAATTCAATAAGTTGATTTATAGTAGCCAACAATGCATGGTGATATTCGAATGTGGATCCAACATTATGATTCCTGCCAAGGGATGGTCCAACTAATAATTACTTAGCACCCCAACCAATCGTACCCTTGTAATATTTCTAAAAGCGAGGATTTCTTTGTTGAATCCATCTCTTCTCTTGTTGCCTACACCCACAAGTACATATTGACCCACAATCAACTACTGCACCAAATGGGTAGAAGCCTAGGCTCTATTAGACAATACCACCAAGTTAGTTGCCAAATATATATTTCAATATATCTTCACTAGATATGGAATGCTAATTGAATTGGTTAATGATGATCGAGGTACATGTTTTGTAAATAAGATCATCAAAGAGCTCCTTATTCTTTCTCATTGTCCACAAAAACTCCTCTCCTCACTATTCGCAAGCCAATCATTTAGCAAAATCCACCAACAAAGTGTTGTGCAAAATTCTAACCAAATTGTTAGACCAACACCAGAAAGATTGGGATATCAAGTTTCTTGATGCACTTTGGGATTTCCGGACATCTTTCAAGGTTGCAATTGGCATGACTCTCTATAAGTTAACCATTACACCATTGGAATGTGTGGTCTCCAATTTTTGACTAGTAGTACGGGCTTGATTGATTCTAGAGGAATCCCTCCTATTCTAGATAGAAACCATTGCTCAACTCAAAGAAGATCGGATACACAACACCTACATCCTATCCAGGGTCCAAGCCTAGTAAAAATACCAAGTTGACAAACTATCCCAAGAAGCCCTTGTTCCATAAAGATCAACTAATCTTGGGTCTTCAAAACCCAAATGAAAAAACTCCATAGCATGTTCAAATTTAGGTGAAGTGGACTATTTTGGGAAATTCTTTTAGTGATACAAATAGCAATGCAAATAGCAACTCGGCTCTAAGAAAAAAGTGCCAAAAATCTGAGCTCAGCATTTTTCTAAAAATATTTGTGAGAGAGAATGAAAGAGAGAGCAAGAGAGCTCAAGGCTTTGTGTGAGAGAGAGAGGGAGAGAAACAAAGAGAGAGAGAGAGAGAGAGAGAGAGAGAGAGAGAGAGAGAGAGAGAAGAGCTCATCACCGCTACCCCATTGCCACTGTACATGAAGAAAAAGGAGAAATGTGCAAGGGAGAAGGGAGGGAAGTTGCAAAGAGGAGGTACAAAGGGTTTCATCTTTGGGCATTTAAGGTACATACATTGCCTCTTCTTGCTTTGTTTTTTTTTTTCTTCATTTTTTTCTTTGTTTTTGTTTACATAGAGATGCACTGAAAGAGAGGAAGAGAGGGAGGGAGAAGAAGGAAAGGAGAGGAAGAAAGAGAGAAAGAGGAGAAAGAAAATAAAGAGAAAGGGGAAGAGAGAAATGGGAGATAAAGGGAGGGAGAGAGGAGGGTGAGTGAGAGAAACAATGAGGGAGAGAGGGGGGTGGGAGAAACAAAGAGAGAGGAGACAAAGAAAGGGAAAGAGAGAGAAAGAGAGGTGGGGATAGAAACAGAGAGATAGAAAGAGAGAAGGAAGGAAGAAAAAGAGGAGGAGGTAGAAAAGAAGGGCGAGGTAAAGAGTTGAAGGAGAGTGAAAGAAGAGAGAGAGAGAGGGGGAGAAAGAGAGATAAAGAGAAAAAATAGAGTGAGAGATAGAGATAGAAAAAGGGAAACAATGAGAGAATGAGAGAGAGGGAAAAGAGAGAAAAGTAAAGGGGAGAGGAGAGAAAGATAGAGGTAGGGAGACATTGCTTTCAATATCTTTTTTTTTGAGATATTTATTTTCTCTCTTTAAGTCTTCTTATTACAAGATGTGTTTAGTGAGAGTGGGGAGGGAAGGAGAGAGAGAAATAGGGGGAGGAAGAGAGATATGGAGAGAAATAAAAAAGGGAGAGAGAGTGGGGCTTTAAAAAAAATAGAGAGAGAGAGAGAAGTGAGAGATGAAGGGAGGCAAATAAAGAGAGATGAAGGGAGGCAACAAAGAAAGGGAAAGAGAGAGAGAAAGAGGAGTGGGGAGAGAAATAGAGAGGGGGATAGAGAAAGATAAATAGAGGGAGAGAGAGAAAATGAGAGAGAGGGGGGAGAGAGAAATCAAGAGATGAAGGGAGGTAAACAATGAAAGGGAGAGAGGGAGACAAAGAGGGGTGGGGAGAGAAATAAAGAGGGGGAGAGAAGATGAATGGAGAGAAATATAAGAATAGAGAGCTAGAAAGATGGCAAAATGGACAATGATGATAGTCATGACATCCAAGATTGTATGATGGGTGTTGAGTATCTCACTTAAAGACGCTACTTGCACTCCTAAATGTGCATGCAAAGTACGGATGGAGTGATACAAATGTGACTGAGTTATTTAGGTACATACTATGCTCACATTGTAATTGACTCCATTATAAAACACTTTTTATGCTCTTCAAAGGTGCTTGGTTTTTTTCTAGGTTACTAAAATATCACATATTGCCACCTCAAAACACAATGCTTGAGTCCCATGATGATGCACTCTTTGGTGGTACAAAAGCTTAGCATGGACTACAACAACATCCATGCATATGTTAACAATTTTGTGCTATTTTGAGGAGAATATGAGACTATAGAGACATGTCTAAAGTATGGTGCTCACATGTATCGATAGGACTTGCAAGGAAAATGTAACGTGCCCGCCCCTCAATTTCGGGACACGTCTTAGTAGCCCATCAAGAGATCAATGTAGAGGACGCCGATCGGCACTCCCAAGGAATGACACAGGGTTTGTCAACTAGGGTCTCTCGAGTCTACCTCGTAACGAAACTTATTCGGCCGTTCCCACTAGGATCGACCTGGAGTCCAGGTTCCTAGCCAACATTATCTGAGGTCATAGACCAACTTTTTTATGACATTTCTCGTTAACATTTCCTTTGAGGAAAGCTCTCGGCTAACCAAGACCATCCTTTTGTAGGATAGACCCATTGGTCACATCCACCATGCTTCCCTCGAGGATTATCTTAGTTATCTAATTACCTACCACATTATATTTGACATAGAAAGGCGGCTTCCTTAATTAACCCGTTAATCACAGGTTCCTTTACGTAATTTAGGCCACAGACATGAAGACAGGTTAAAACAAGATCAAACACTTCCTTAACTTTTCTTCAAATTAATGTGTGTCTCCTGCCCATACAGGAGAATTAAGTGCTCCTTTCTACCTTTGCAGAAAAATCCTTCCATCTTCCGGCATTAAAACCCAAAGGTTTATCCTTCTAAGATTCCGCCTTGTAACTAGTATCAAGGCCTCGAGATCCCATCTCGAGTCACGTATAATACTTGTGCAGGGCTCGGAGGCATTGGGATTTACGGCCAAAAGCTCCCACTGGCACCCAAGCGTCCTTCTATGCCAAGTGATTTCCACGGAGAGACCTCTCGCAGTGGGTTCGGGTCCACATTCCCGGCACGGATTCATAACCCCCTTGGTTAGGGTTTGGCGGCTCGTGGGGGGTAGCTAGTGCCATCCTTCCTTAATTATTCCTTTAAGAAATCAACCATAGCTAAAGCAACCAGCATAATAACAATTTCTAGGGAAAATATTCCTTTCGTTCCATGGTAATCAGTCATCTCAGACCCGGCCATGAAACCATTAAACATTCCCCACTTGGGTTAACATTTAAAGCCACATTAACAAACAGTTGAATGCACAACCTCTCGCTTCAAGGCATCACAATCCCATTGCATGCACAATCAGAATTTTAACTGGATGTATCAAAACAATTGCTTAAGGGATTTACAATCTTTACAAACCACCAAGCATTACCTGGGTCAACAATCCATTTAGGGTTAGGTCACCAGCTTCAACTAAGCTAGGAGTGTACCCATTTGCGATAGTCCACAGCAAGATCGATAAAACAATTCGCAGGCAATTATACTTATTCCTAATGCACCGGATCACATGTGACTTGCGTCTATGAAAGCCTAGGGTTTTATCTAACGATGCAAGTGTATCTCATGAACAAACATTAACCTTTCATGTGTTTCTTTTAACCATGATTGCGAAACGTGAACTCTAGATGACTATTCATGCACTGAACTGGTTAAAAAGCTATCATTTTATGTGAAATAAGGCCATAACCTTATCATTTTATGTGAGTAAAAGCTATCATTTCTTGTGGGGTAAGGCGTTAACCTTTTCATTTTATGTGCGTAAAATCTTATGGGAAATCAACCTCTACCGTTTCGCGTGTGCAACTTAGTTCTTAGAATAAACAAAACCTTATGCACAACATTATCCCTTCCACGAGAAATAAGTCCTAAATTAATTTTTTTAACGCTTGGAACCTAGGCTTGATTCGTGTGTATGCTGCATTGGTTGTTCCACTCATCCCTCTAGCATGACCGGTGGTTTGGGCACCTATGCTTCCCGCGACTTTCTTCTTGGGAGCCATTCGCCTCGCGGAGATTGGGCAGTCTGGACCTTAACGGTTTTGGTTAGACACGATCGGTTGGGAAGACCACCGAATGTGGTTCGTTGCCAGGAGAGTGGTTTGAGTGACTCGTAGTGGTTACCCTCTTTCTCTCACTCCTTCTTCTTTACCTCCTCTCCTCCTTCTTTCTCTCTCTCTCTTTTCTTCTTCTTTGTTTTTCTTACTCTCCTACTCTCTCTCCCTCTCCTCCTCTTCTCCTACTTCTCTCTTATTCCTCTACTCTCTCTCTCTCTCTCTCTCTCCTTCTCCCTCTCTTCTTCTCCTTCTCCCACTTCTTTCTCCTTCTGCTCCTTCCTCTTTTCTCTCCTCACTCCTTCTTCTTCTATCTCCTCACTCCTCTCCCACTACTTCTCTTTTCTCGGCCACTCCTTCTTCTTCTCTCCCTCTTCTCTCTTTTCCCTCTTCTTCCCCTTCTTCCTTTCCTTCCCTCTTCTCTCTCTCCTTACCCCTTCTCTCCCTCTTCTTCCTCTTCTCTCTCTCCCTCCTTCTTTCTCTTCTCTCTTTCTCCTCTTCCTCTTCTTCTCTCCCTCTCTTCCTTCTACCTCTTCTTTCTCTTCTTCCTTTCCCTTCTCTCTCTCCTTCTCTTCTCTCTCCCTCTTTTCTTCCTTTCCTTCTTCTTTACCTCCTCTTCTCCTTCCTTCTCTCTCCTCCTCTCTTCTCTCCCTCTCCTCTCCTTCTTGTCCTTCTCCTCTTCTTCTTCTTCTTCCTATCCCTTCTCTCTCTCCTTCTCTTCTTCTCTCCCTCTCTTCTTCTTCTTCTTCTTTCTCTTCTTCTCTCCTTCTCTTCTTCTCTCCCTCTCTTCTTCTACTTCTTCTTTCTCTTCTCCTTTCCACTCTCTCTCTTCTTTTCCTTCTTCCTTTCCTCTCTCTCCCTCTTCTTCTCCTTCTTCTTTTCTTCTTCTCCTTCTCCTTTATCTCTCTCCTCTTCCTCTTCACTTCCTCTCCTCTCTCTCTCTCCTTCTCTTCTTCTCTCCACAACGGCCTGATTATCCATTTTTTCCCTCTCTTTTCTTCTCGCTAAAAAAAGGGGCCTATTGATTGAATTAAAAAGGGGGGTAATTCGTCAGCTGGGGGCGCTGCATTTGTACGCTAGGGAGGAGGGCCGCCTGCAACCCACAAGGGGGGGGGGGGGAACTCTCCTAACGACGAGGAGGAGGGTGCGCTTTTAAAGGGGAGGGCGCAACTGAACGCCACCACCTGGGCGGAATGCCCCTCCCCTTCTTCCACATCACTCCCTCTCCCTCTCTCCCCAACGTACTATCAGGGGGGGAGGGAAAGGAAAAAGAAAATTTAGAAAAAAATTTAGAAAAAAAGGGGGGGGGAATGTTACAAAAAAACTATCCCTCACAAGATTCTCTGACACTTTCTAATGTACATATTACATGTTTCATACGTCAGGCATGGTGAGCTTGACAACATGGCATACTCAAAATAGATCCACAAACAGACTTCAAGGAATATCAATAGATTCACATGTATGGAGCCACATTGACTATACCTTTCCAAGATTTTCATGAGAGCCAAGGAATGTTCGGCTCAATCTTACTATGGATGGTGTGAATCCATTCAATCTTTGCTCAACTTTTGATAGTATGTGGTATGTAGTCCTTGTAAACTACAACATCCTCCCATGGTTTTCTACGAAGAAATGACACCTGATCCTTAGCTTACTTGTTCCTAGGGGTGCTACAAAGTCAAGAACATGGACATCTACATCCATCCATTAGTTGACAAGCTTAAGATTTTGTGGGAAGAGGGGGTCATTGTGGAAGACATGAGCAAGCATAATGATTGGGTGGTTTGCTAATATATGAGCCATTCTTATGTGGACCGTGCATGACTTTTCAAGATTTAGGAAGTACTCAGATAAGTGCACTTTCATTCTCGTTGTTAATATCTAACATGGCTCATTCAAGTTTGTGTTGACTAGATAGGGATATTGTGACAGGTTTGGTTACGTCAAGTTATCATGCATATCCATTGTGTGGGTCATAGTTAGACTCCTGAAGGTCACGAACCATAAAGAAGATGGTATAGTAGGGATATGACACTTTCTTTGTTGGAGGCTCATGAACTGAGTGAAGGTTTTCTTAGATGATCTCGAGCACAAATGAATACCCAAAGCTAGTACAAGTTGAAAATGATCCATGAGAAGTCACATCGGAGTAGAATGCAAGGATTCTCAGTTTTCTATGAGTTGCTATATTGGACCCACTTTTACATATCAATCATTTATTGGATCCCATGCATATGTTCAAGAATGTGGGAAGCTTATTGTTGAACCATATCACGAGAAAGAGAGACATTGTAGGGGCACAAATGGATTTGAAGAAGGTAGGCAAGATGGAGGTACTTTGACCAGAGTCAAGTTTGACGCGGTCGCTTGCAACTACCTTGTACTCCTTGGGTCCTATCCACCAAAGAAGAGCTTGACGGATATGATGCATTCCCTTATGTCTACTTTTTCTAAAGATGACCAACTAACAAGACTGAAATCCCACGATTGGCACAAGATATGCTAGGTTTGTCCCAACTTAATAGTAACTAACCTCAGTATTTCACTATTTTATGTTGATTTGATATTTGTAATGCTTTAAATTTTTGACAGCTCATACTACTGATCGTGATTGTGGGGTGTCTCACTCCAAAAATACACTCGGCGATTTATAAGTTATCGATTTTAGTGCAATGGATCTCACAGAAGGAGATCAAGACATTCTCTATTGAATCCGCAAGGTCAAGAGTGGTGGAGACGGTTTGTCTCTTTGATAAATACCTATCCACGAGTATGCTTACGATACAAACTCACGTCGTGGTACATCTCTGGATGAAGTGGAGATTGTGGAACTCATCCATACATTATGGATATTCTTCTTAGAGCGCTTCATGAAAACCCTATGAAGGGCTTTGTGCAACAACAAGCTTGGCCAGAAAGCAGCATGGCTGAAGGTTAGTTAGTATCGGAATCATTAGTACATATTTCGGAGTGAATGGTCGATTCACACAACAATATACTATGGACACTGAAGAAAAATGATAGACTGGACCGGAGATCTGATGTTTGGAAATGGGATAGAAAAAAGGATGGATGGTGCCATGGAGGAGAAAGTGAATTGTTTTTGTATGTTACATTATGCATCCATGAAGAAGTGGCTCAGTAGGTACAAGCAAGCCAAGAGAGAGTACGATTAGAATTTCGACACAGTTTGCACAAAGGGGTAGAGATCTCCAGGGAGGAGTGGGAATTCTTAAGGGTATATAGTCCCAAGGTGACTGCATGCTTTCTTTGTTGTCATATCAAGATTTTATGCACAACAACTAACCTAACTATTTTGCTATACAATACAAAATCTACAGCACAAGCATGGGCACACATGCAATATTTTTTAGTTGAGTACATCAACAAAATGCACTCCATAATGAATTGTGGTATCATGGCAAAGTTTGAGCAAGAGAGCCAACACGGCAGGCCATAGATCCAAATACTACAGTAGATGAGATGGAGTATTTTAGTAACTTATAAAGCGTTATCTTAGTAGATTACCATAGCTTCTCCATGATCATATTTGATGTACAATGGTTTAAAGTGGCATTGGAAGGAGCTAGGATAACCGTTCGGTGAGGTTCATCTGAATTTCTAGAGGTAGATTCTAAGAAAAGATGGAATGATCTGTGTGACATATTTATCTTGCTGGGTCATTGTGAACACGTGCATGAACTTTTTTGTTAATTTTTCTATGACATAAAATAGTCATAAATATTGATTGACTCTTTGCGACACACTTATATGTGATATTGAACATGTAATCTTCTATCCAAATCTTCGGCAACCTCAATGGTGGTATATTGTGCCATCAACACTTCGGATCATGAATGATGAGGAGAGGAGGGTGATAGCTTGCATGAGAGAGTTATATCAGCAAGTATTTAGACATAATGTCTTAGACCATTGGAAAAATATATTAGAAGGGAGTAATTACTATGTAGTGGCATCCTCGCACTAGAGTTTTCGATACCTATGGTGATAGAGAGGTTTTTCACTAGGTGGATGATGGATTGTGTGTTTGCATACATGTCACATAGATGATCAAAACCACATAAAGCAATCAATAGTGGCATCTCAAAGCCCGAGTGGTTAGATGCAGAGGATTGGAAGAGACTCGAGGAGGCCTTAGACTCTCCATGAAAATGGCAACATCAAGAGGCAACGAGGGCATGATTAGAGGTAGGGGTCCTATATCATCTGGAAGTGGCACGGCCATAGGACTTATTTTGAGGATTTTATAAGTTTTCTTTTGGTCTTTCTCACTTTCTTATTTGGAATATCACTCGTACTAACAACCTTATTTCTAACAATGTTGCTTTGTTTTCTTTGCAGTACTTCATCATCACAAATCACAATCCTGCAGGTTTGGAGACTCAATATGTAGAGAGACAGGGTCTCATTGCACTTATCGATAGATTGTATGCATGCAGTGGCCCAATAAGTCAACCCGCTCTCATATTTGCAGTCATTAGGTTTTTTGCTGATGCATTATATATTGTGGATTAATGTCTAGTTGTTTATTTTGTAGAGTCTGTTCGATGCTCCATTGCATTGGGACAAACTATCAGATGGTGAGAAGTTGTAGCATTTGCTTGGACTCATGGAGCGCACATTTTTTTTTTTGGTCTTGTGATCCATGCGGACTTATTCCATGTAGCATTGCTTAGATATATTTATGATTCTTTGTATAAAATCATATTTTGTGATATTTGTAGATACATTTTCATGTTTGTTTTGGACTCTCCTCTCCATGGTTCCATGTAGTTTTATGAGTTGTCGTCATCGGTCTTATACTTATTTTATGAGTTATCAGTCTTGTAGTTGCATGCAGTTTTTGCACCTATCTTGATGATGATTATGTATTCAATATATAATTACTTTGTAGAATATTATTTAGCACATGGTGCTGGGGGATGGCAGGGCAACTTTTGCCTTGCCACCAATTTTTTCCCTCTACAATCATCATTATTTGCATCGCTAATTTACTACACATGTTGCTATATCTGAGTCGGTATATGTATCAGAAAACATCACCATTTGTGTTGCTATTAGCATTGCGAAAGCGACACCAATACATATAATGACACAAATAGCAATGCTTATTGTTGCGGTGAATCTGTAGAGACGTCTATACCGATGATTTTAGTGATGTGGAAAGAGAAATTTTTTTTATAAATATTTGTGTCTCTTTAAACATCGGTATGTGGCCTATATCTTGTAGTGAAGGTAAGTTGCTGCCCAGGCTTGTCAATGGATTTCAACTACGCCATTACCATACAGAAGGCTTTCAATGCCCATTTTTCCTGAATCTCGATCTCCCTATGTCTTCCACATCGGAACCCCAATTGCCATCTTTCCTCATCGCCTACCTTCAAATCGAATTTAATCCCAAAGTACTAAGCCTTGCTGATGTGGCCCTTATTTATGACACTCACTCATTTGAGAAGATGCTTGCAGGAGCTTCTCACTCGGCCACCAGAACCCACAGACCTCTTATTGTTTCAAGTGTTTCAAGCTAGGTGCAATGGCTATCTCTTACATAGTCGTACGCACTTTCACACTTACAAGTGTAATGAGCTTACCTCCATGCTCAATTGAGTTCTCTCCTCCCTCAAGCATGCCGATAGCTCCACGATCCAAGGTGCAAGCTCAAGCAAGTTCGATCCTTAAGCTCTATGCTCCATGCTCCATTGCCACGTGCGAGATAAGAGAAGGGAAGAGAAGAGAAGAGAAGAGAAGAGAAGAGAAGAAGAAGAGAGAGGAAGATGGAGAGCTTCTCCTCCACGGTTTCTCACCCTCACACACTCACTCCCTCATACTCTATCTTTCAAGCACAAGATCAAGCAAGCAAGAACAAGAAGAAGAAGAAGAAGAAGAGGAGGAGGAGAGCTGGTTTTGGCCACACACAAGAGGTCCAATATGCACATGCAGTAATGCAAAGTGTAAAAATGGACATTCTTAATGTTAATTTCTCAAAGAAGAAGAACAACTTGCCATAAGGTAAGAAAAAGATACATCATGCATGATGGCCTTTGTGCTATAGCAAAATAGTACAAGTCCTCATTTCTAGGTAAAGAGTACTCAATTTCATGGGGATTTGTTTCATCACCTATACATAGCCTATAACATTATAGTTTGACCATTCCAAGTTCATAAAACATCATGTTTAATTGTTCCCAACATGCTAGAACTCTCACACCATCTAAATCACCATCCCATGTCTTTGGCAATTGGATCAATAGTTTACATAAGCTTGGATTTGCTTTTTCTACACTGTGTTTTTCAACTCTTTTTCCACCCAAATCCCCAAATAAGAGTTGAAGCATATTATCTTGAGCTGTAATTGAGATTTAGTGTTTGTTCCAAAGTGACTTAATCTCAATGAGTCTCTCTAAAGCTAATGATCGCATAATATGGTTATTTTCACTATTAGATTCACTCTCATCATCTTCGCTATGGCAGTTATAGTTACTCTCATTGTGTTCCTCTTGACAAAGGCCGCACTGTCCTTCTCGTCGTGCTTCTAATAGCCCTTATGATTCTCCTCATGAGGCGATCTCGTTCTGCTAGCCCCTCATAGATACCTCTCAATCCGACCTTGTTCTCTTCTCGTTTTGATCCAACAACGGTGGTGAGGTTGGTCCTGACACATGGTATTTCTACCATTCTCTTTCTTAACGAAAAAGAAGAAGAGAAAAATGAAAAAGAAAAGAAAAGCAAAGAAAAAAAAACAAACAAAACTATTATGGGAGAAAAGGAAGAAATTCCCTATCATAACAGGCCTCGTTCCAAGAAAAGTTGGAAACACCCTTGGGCGGAAAGCTGATTGTGGAAAAGGTGGTAACACCCCGCAGTTCATGATAGCTGATTCACCAGTAGAACCTTTCCAGCAAGTAATTTGAAGCCACCTTCCTTGGCGCGCTATCTCTGCAATATCAGTCCGTCTGTCCTTAACAGACGACATTTTTTACAAATCATTAAAGTACGAGGCTTGTTGGTTACCTCCCTAGATACGTCTCGTCTTCATCACCAACCCCTTGAGTGATGTGAGCTTTCATCCTAACAGGATGGGGACGTGAGTATGGGTTGCCCTATGTATCTATCAGTGTGAGCATGAGACAGAGGGTGGGGTGAGTGACCAGTCTTTCCCTTCAAATCAAATGAGAGGTGAGATGTGTGAACAGAGTGTTGCACGCACGGGATGGGCCTCTCAATGCACAACGCATGATCTATTCCTGTGCACTGCACCATAAGGCTCCCTGGCCTTCTTTCTTGCACTGATGCAAGCACATGGCGGAATGCACTATTGCACCATCAAATGTGCACAAGGCATACAACCTCTGCACAAGTGACAGTGAGGATGACATCAATGGGTTGCCCTCTATATCTTTCAACAGAGTGTGAGACAGAGGGTGGACTAAGTGTGACAGATGGTTCTTCAATCAATTATTGAGAGGTCAGGATTAAGGAACGTTACAACAATTGAAGTCAGGTATATTCCCGTTTTTCTCTACACCCACGGGATGGGTCTTTGCCATCCGCACAGGACACGCTACTCTATTCTGTACATGGTACTGTAAGGCTCCCTGGCCTTCTTGCTTACACCTATGCCAAACGGGTGTGATGCACTGATGCACCATCAATTGTGCACCGTGGCATACTCACTCTGCACCACCCCCTTGTTGTCGATTTCTAAACCGGATGTGAGATCTAGGTTTCCATCAATATTAACTCGAGTGATGTAAGTTATGAGGCGAGTGATTGTTCTCTCATTTCTTTTGAGTGCCCGTGAGTTGAGTAACTCTCCTTCGTCAACGACACCTCTCCCAACTAGGCCTTATCAACCAACTACCTCCCTGGGTGATGCTGGATGGTCCCTGCCATGTTGGCTGAACGCTGGAGCGAGCCGTGGTACCTCGCCTGTAGTCGACTCCAACTCTTCTGTAGTAGTGACAGTTCATTCGACCATCCGCGAAAAGGGCCAAGTGTTCCTAACCCTACTTTTCTGTTTGCAAGTGTACGTCATGTTTTAAGTGTGGGGACGCTAGAGTCCAGTCGGTTGATGAGTCTTAGGTTATGTTGCTACATTTAACCCTGCCCTGATAAGGTCTTAAGTGCGGGGACGCGTCGCTGCGCATTAGTTCTACATATCATCATGGAAATGCATCCATCCACCTCCAAATGCGGAAATTCATTTTTTATGCTCTGATGGGATCCCTTCCCTACTCATCCGTTCTATTTCACCATGTCCTTGGGGCTATTCCTTGTCCGTTTGCCTTTATCCTTTGTTTTGTCATTTTTTCATGTGAACGCATCCTACGTTCACCAAGACTCACATCCAACCTTATAGCCATGTTTGTCCCTTTGAACTGACCATTTTCCTTTTTACCAACCCCTATTCCGACCGTTGGTTCTTGAGTTATTAATTTTTGAAGCAATTTGCGTAAATTAGATGGTTTTCCATGTGAATGTGCCTTTATTGCTTCGGAACTGTGATTCAACGTGCTTGCCCTAACAACTCCCTTTTCCTTGATATTTTTTATTTTTACTCCGTGTCCTTCTGCTGCATGGTTGGTCCACTATTAATTTTTCACGAGTTTTCGGGACCTTTTCGTGCGTAATTTTCATATTTTTTCCATGTGCACATGCCTTATTTGCACCGGACGTCTCGTTTAATTTGACAGTTGTGTCTTGCCAGTCTTTCCTCCACTTTTTCCTTTTTCCTCCCCCCTCTTCCGACTGTCATATTTTTAGTTATTAATTTTTCCATGTGTTTTTTGGTGTCTTTTTTGTGTTTTTTGCATGTGAACCCCTCCTCACTCCACCAGCAGTGAGTTTTGACATGATAGTCCTATGAATTCCCTTCCTCTAGACATTTTTCCTTTTTAATATCCTCTATTCTGGTGCACGGATCATTCCATCTTAATTTTTGAATCCCTTTTCAGGTACGCTTTTTGGGTTTTTTCCATGTGAACGCATCCTTTTTCGGTCGAAACCGTGTGTTACCATGATCGGTTTGTCGGGCACATTATCTTGTAAATTTTTCCTTCTTTTCGCCCTGCATTCCGACTAGCGAAATTTTCCATATTAATCCTTGTATGTATTTTTGGCGCTGTTTTTCACATTTTTCCCATGTTAGCACCTTGATTTTGCCCCGGAACCCGTATTGCATTTTTCTATCATCTTCCCCTCGTCTCTGAACCATTTTTACTTTTTATAGTTTTTCGATCCGGTGTACGGTTTGGGTTTTATTAATATTTCTTTCTCTTGACGTGTGGTCACGTCTTTCATGTCGCGCGTGAACGCACTTGCTTTTGGTTTTAAGCGCCTTCGAACGCCCCCTGGCCTCTGTGCCTCGCGTGTCGCCGTCCTCGCCCCGTCTGATTCTGTCGATGCAATTTTTTTTACTCTCGCCCCGCGCATGCGCGCGGGTCGGGGGTGCGCTCCTCTTTTAATGGACTTCAAAACCGAATTACAACAACAACAAAAACCACCCAAAAAAGAACAATTAGAAAAAAAAACAAACAAACAAACAAAAAAACCAAAAAACAAAAACACAAACAAACAACACACATCACAACTAACCAAACACTTTTTTTTAAAAAAAAACATAGAAACAACAACAAAAAGAAGAAAAAAAACAACGAGCAAACCAAAAAACACACAAGAACCCACATCGAGACGAAAAGAAAAACAAAAAAAAACAACAGCCACACCCCCACAAACAAAAAACCGAAATTACAAATTCAACAAAACACCCAAATTAAAACAATTTTTTTTAAAAAAAATAAACTATTAAAACTTAAAAAAAAACCAAAACAACTACCTTACCTAATGCCTCAATCCTCCTCCCTCGGCACTTCTCCTCATGGGTCTCCCTCGACCTCTCCTCCAACGCCTCTCCCTCGCCTCCCACGCCTGCTCCTTCGCCCTCTCCCTCGCCTTTCCTCTTCCTCCAACCTGCCTCGCCTCCTTCTCCCACCCCCACCGCCGTTGCCTTGCCTGGGTCCACGCCCCACCGCCCACCTGGTTCCACACCGTCGTCGCCTCGCCTAGGTCCACGCCCCCTCGCCTTGGCAAATGCCGCCGCCGCCCGTTGCAGTGCCTCCTCTTCTCCTCTCGTCGATGGCCACTCTCCTCACTCCTCCTCCTCCTTCGTTACGCCGCCTCCCTCCTGCCAGCATCCTCTCCTCCTCCCCGTCTCCAGGGCCTCGCCTCCCTCGCGCTAGCGTCCCCTTCTCCTCATGTCTCTGCCACCGCTGCCAAGGTCGCCTTCTTCTCCCTTCCTCCTCCCGCCGCCGCCGCCCTCCTCTTCTCATCTCCTCCCTTCCTCCTCCTCTGCCGCCTTCTCTTCCTTCCCCTTCCTTCCTTCTCCTAACCTTTCTCAGGTTAGTTGACTAACCTCCCCCACTTAACTAACCTAATTAATTTAGTTAACTTAAATCACTATCCTAACTTAATTAACCTAACTTACTTAACTAACTTAATTTACCTAATTAACCTAACTCGCTTTATTCACTTAGTTCACCTAATTTACTTACCTCACCTAGTGAACTTACTTACCCTAATCACTTAACTCACCTAAGTAACTTACCTAACTCTACTTAGTTTCCCTACTTGATTAGCTCACTAACCTAATCCCAATTACCCCCCTTCTAGCCCCCTTTCCTGCCCCTATCCCACTCTACCCCCACCCTCCACACACAGCGCGAGTGTCCAGGTGTGCCTACGCGTACGGGAGTGGCTAGCGGGTGTTCACACACGAGGATGCGCGTTTGGTCTTCTCCGTGGGGTGGTGCGTGCCGTCCCCAAGCACACAAAACTGTTCCCACGCAGCCCAGGTATCTCTTTTGATTTTTCACAAACCCGAGAAAAATACTTAAAAATATATCTAAAAACACTTTAAAATATTTAAAAATCATAAAAAATCAATTAAAAAATAAAAAATTTTACTGAATTTTTTTTCCTGAATTTGGTAATTTTTTGGTTGCTCGTGTTGATTATAATATAGAAAATTAATTGCAAAAAATTTAATAATATTTGAAATCCTTTTAAAATTCATTGAAAATTACGAAAATTTTGTTTAAAATTCCTAAAAATCAGAATTAAATTCAAAAAAATCACAAAAAAATCCATCAATGCATTTGACTACTTTTGGAATATTTTAAAATTTAAAAAATATATACAAAAAACATAAAATACAAAATCAAAACATATCTAAATTACAATAAATAAAATATAATAACCATTTCATCCAACCACTAATGAACATTGTCTAAACCAAATGTGGTCCCACTAGCATTGCCTTGATATTTATTTATTTTTTTAAATAAAAATACTAAGCTGTTTTATTTTTTCTAGTTATTGGTTTTTTCTTTTTTGATTGGATTCCTTGCATTTGGGACTACTCAATGCGCCCTCAGTCTTTTGCATACACACCCCTACCAGGTATCTATTTTTCGTGCCTTATTTATTTTTGGTCATCCTTTAACCACAGTTAATCGTTAAATTGAACTTTATTCACCCACTTTTTCACGCGCGCTCGTGCTAAACACACATTTTTCTAATAACTTAAAAGCAATCCGTCGTTCACTTTGCATGTGCTACGTGTGCTTCAGATGCACTTTAATTTTAAATAAAAATGAACTAACCATCACAAAAATGCATGCGTTGAAAAAAAAGAGCGCTTCAAACACATTAAATTTTTAATCAATGAATATGCATTTAGAGACTTGAGTTTGGGGATCGCAGGCCGGGTTTCATTAAAAGTATCGTTTTACATTAATAAATTGTAACAAAAAAATTAAAAATGAACCGTTGTTTTCTTATTAAGGTTTACAACCTAATAAAATTTCAACCATTGTTAATAATTTATTAAAATGAACCCTTCATTAAAACCATTCCCCTCACTGCACTTTTTTCTTCCTTTTTATTAAATACGCTTCATGGGATGGGTACGTATAGTCCTTTAAGCTAACATTGTTTATCAAAGCTCTGGTTATGTACTAATTAGATGTATTATGGTTTGGTTGTGTGATACGATTACGGGTGCGGGTTTGTAGTTTTCTTTTTTTTCTGATACTACGGGGTCTTGGATGCTTGCTTGTTGCATAGCATGAAGCTTTCGGTCGCATATGTGTAGGGGTCATGCTATATTTTTTCTAGGATGTGGGTTGTTTGGGGTGGTCAATTGGTTAGTTACGTGTGTGTGTGTGTGTGTGTGTGTGTGTTTATTTTGATCAATTTCTTTTTTATAGCTATTTTGTTGTTTTGCAGGCATTCATTGTGATTGTCTGTGTTTGTGGTGTGTGTGTATTCCATCTGAATGGTGCCTCAAGCTCCTCCTCTTGTTCAGTATGTTCCATTGATCAGTGTAAGAAGCTGGGAATGAGGAATTTAGTGTGTATTGCCATGTCATACTGACATTAGTATAAAAGGAGAGGACATGTAATTTTACACATCTTTTTTGACACATTAATACAATTACAGTCTTTCTCTCCCATCTTGCTCATAGCTTCTATGGCTTCTCCCTCTTTCTTGTCTTTCTCTCTCTCTAAATCTAGTCTTTCTCTCTCCTCGTCACTCTTCTTCTCTCTCTTCTGCAGTCTTCTCTCTCCTCTTTCTCTCTCCCTAGTTCTCTCTTTGACGAGTGGTATCAGAGCATTGGTCTTTGATCCATTCTTATCTTCTATTTTCAGTCCTATTTTCCTCTATCAAAATCAATTTTAGACAAAAATTGTACAAGACATTGACTAGTGGAGTGCTGCAGATCATCTACAGTTAGTAAGAGACTACATCTAGAGATATCCAAGGTCAGATATGGCGAAGGATGGCTTAAATGACAGGTTGTCATTAAATTTTATGCAAAATTGGAGGTAATTAGGGTAAAGAAGAGTTAACCGGGCTTAGTTTGGGATTAAACTATGGTTACTTTTCAAAAGAGGCCTTCCTTTCCTCTTTCTTCAAGCTTTTGCCAAGCTTTCATGGAGTTTGCAAAACAGAGATCTTCTCCTAGCTTTCAGCCATGAGGTTTTTACAGGCATTTCATGCTGGAAACTTTCTTTACTCTTCATTCTTAACAAGTGGAGCACCATTACTGAAGGCTTTGAAGAGGCTTAAGAGAGCAAACTTTTCTTCTTTTTCTTCTTCTTCAAAGATTCCTTCCAGCATCTATGGTGTTTTCAGCAACCTCTCTTCACAAGTATTTTGTTCTTCTTGAAACCCTAAAGATAGCAGGTAGCAGTGAAGATTTTTCAGAAGCTAGAGGCAAAAATGAAAGAAACCAAATGCTTTGCGTGGAGTTGCAGTACACTGATACACATTGGCCTACTTGAACAGTTTGGAGGGTATTGCAACAGTCCTGGAGACCAGATCCACAGCTTCAGGTTCCATCTTGGCCAACAACAGTCTTCCAAGGTTTACATACATGGCAAATTTCCTCTCAAGATCTAGCATAGTGCTCCATTTCTTCTTACCGACAAGCTTTCAAGGTTATATGGCACAGTGTTCCATTGCTTCTTCCTGGCAAGATTTTCAAGAGTTGTGGAAGTTCTCTCTCCGATGATGAAGGAGGACATTTTGCTAGAATCTGAGGGCCTAGAAGCAATGTCAGACACCTGAGTTACACCCAATAAAAGCCTTGAAACAATAGTATTCTATAAATCCTCGACCATATTTTTTAGCATCTTCCTTTGCTAATAGCGTGAAGGCCTCATCAAAGTTAGCCTGAAGTTTATCTACAGTGGTCGAAAGGATCTTGGCAAAGTATGCAATGATTGCATTTACTAGATGAGACAACTGCTTCAACTTCCTCTCCTTTGCTTTAGAATTCATAGATTTGCACTTCGGGATTCACGTGTTCTTTCACAAAGAAAAAAAAGCTCTTTCGATGATGGTAAAGTGGTTTAGCATTCTTCCCAGAGTGCCATCCCAAAGAACTGATAACACTGTGATTGCAAGACTGGTGTAGCTGGGAGTAAATCTCTTGAAATCTTTTTTATAGGCAAAGAAATTGAGGTTTGAGAAATGCTCCAAGTTATAGGCTATGATGACAAAGAGCACATCTGGATCTGAGCAATTGATGTGTTTGTTTTGAGAATCACAATCGTGTGCAGGCTGATGATGCTTCCAGAGCATCTACATCCTCTAAGAGAGTTGTCAGATTTTCGTCGGTCTATTCTTCTGCGTCAACATCGTCTCAAGTGCAACAGTTCATCTTCTTTATCAGCAATCCAATTGTTATTGTTGCCTTTCTCGCCTCTATGAAGCATCTACAGGGTTCAACAACAACAATTGGCATTCCAGTCTGCGCCCTTGAAGCCCGCTTATTTCCAGAGAATCACGCGGAGTTGCAGAGCTAAAGTTAAAGATTTCTTGCTTCATGAAAATATCAGAACCCAACCTTGAGAACTTTAAGGCTTAGGCAGTTTGCTAATGACATCAGATCAGAATCATCCAAGTTGGTATCAATCAAATTGGGCTCTTCTAGCGGAAGGCAGGACTAGAAAACCTAGCTTTTGATATGCAGTGGCATGACTCCATCTTTAGACTGACCAATTCTGAGGCAGACATTGCAAGGAAGACCAACAGAAGTCACGAGGAGGAAAAACAGAATGCTCCTTCAGCTGAGGATCACATTGTAGAAGTTTATTTTAAAAAAATGGATTGAGGATTTATCTCTCTAAATGTCGAGGGTCAGAGTTTCAGTGGAGAAGCTAATAGTAGTTGCTGGCTCACATCACACACAGAAAAAAAAAGGGGTTACAGGAACAAATGTTGCCCTAGATCCTCACTCTGATGAAGCCTAGGATACTGATATGCTTGAAGGCTATAGAGAATGTCGCTTTGAACTATCTAATACCCAAGAGATCAGCAAACAAGTTGTCCATATTAAGTGCAATCAATTGATGATGATGAAGATCATGAAGATGATTATAATGATGTCTGTACAGCTTGACTACGCTTCAGTGGTCTATAGTCTCCGCTGAACCAGTAGAATTCTGATCAACATGTTTTAGCTCTCTTGTGGAAACAACAAGTGTTGAGCCAATCACCATCTGTCCCAGGCATCTAAAGGCATTAGGAATATCATCAACAACTCAGAAATGGTCAGAGAATGGGATATGTAACACGCTTTACATCAATAAAATGAAGAGATGTATCTCTTATACTTTGTGCACCTGGAGCAGTTGATGTCATAAGGACAGTTATACTAAGTTTTCCAAGCATTACAAATCATTTACCCCAGATGTTGGAAGCAAGTTGGATATTTGTGGAAGCAAGTTGGATATTTCAGAAGAGCTAAGTGGACTCTTTGATATCTACTTTCAAATTTGGAAAAACATTGTCAAGAGCAATTTTGTCTCCTGACATACTACTTGAGTTGTAGCATTTCTACAGCAGCAAGCATGTGTAACTCAGGATTTTGAAGTAACTAAAGGCTTGGTAATGCTGAAGTAACTAAAAAGGATGCAGTTTGCACTGTCAACTCCAATAGTTGCTCGGATGTCTAAAGATGCAGGCAATCTAACTGGTTGGGGTGGTTACATTTATTCAGTTTTGAGGGACGTCGTAGGGCTGTGCAGGCATTAGAGGTCATTGAATAGCTTCAAAAGTCAGTAGATACATTGATTGTGATACCAAATGGCTGCTTGACATTTCTCAACAACAAACAATTTTGTAGGATGCTTTTCTTTTGGCTGATGATGTATTGTAACAAGGTGTACAAGACATTTCTGACATCATTGTAGTTCGAGAGAAAAGACATGCTAATGGCTTCAATGATCCCAACAAAGAGATGAACCAAAAGACATAAACAGAAGTAGAGAAGTTATGCAGCTTTGTTGATGCTCATCAAACATGAATATTCTGAAAGCAACTTGATTACAATGGCAACGGAGATAAATAGCTCCAACTCTAGTGAACAAGGTTGGCTTCAAACACAAGCTAATATTGATAAACTTGGAGTTTTAGTTGATCAATGTATTGCTCTTATGAAGGTGGTTATAGAAAAAAGAGCAAGACTTGAATCAAATGCTTATGCTTATGGCCAACATGTATATGCTGATGGTACACTTGAATCAAATGCTTATGCTTATGGCCAACATGTATATGCTGATGGTACACACTATGATCTACATGCATCTTATGAATATGAACAACAACAACATGCAAATGAATATGAGCAGTATGCAAGTACATCTAGATAGCATGTTAATGCTTATAAATATGATGTACCATATCATAATGCAAAGTACCATTCCATTGAACCTTGGCAATAGAATGGCTATTATGGACAACATGCTTATGCTTATGATCCACCTCTTCAGCAACATAGTTATGATTATACTTGTGAAGCTCTCTTAGTTGAGCAGCCCAATTCTAATGGATGTGACAGTAATGGTTATGCTTATCAGTACTCTTCTAGCTTTGATCAGTAGCAAGTTCATAACTACCATGGTACCCCATATCCCAATCAGTTCATACCTCATGATTACCCAAATGTAATGATGAGTTCTTATGAAGAAGAGAACAATGAGCAAGCTGAACAACAAGATTTGGATAATGAACAACATGATCAACAAGAGGATGAGCAAGAAGACCAAGAAGATGTACAAGAAGGGAACAATGAAGAGCAAGATGTACAAGTTGATTGCATCTTCGTTGATGAATCACATGAGGCACTTGTAGATGAGCAAGATGTACAAGCTGATGGAATTTTCATTGATGAATCACATGAAGCACTTGCAGATGTAGATGGTTATGCTGAAGGTTTTAGACTCTTAGATAAACCTCATGATGATATTCTTGAGCATCAATTTACACTTAATCAAGGTTTACAACAGCCATTGAACGCATTTGATAATGAGTACCTTGATCATGGTTATGATGACTGGCACATGTCCGATGATGATATAATACATGATTTGGGCATACATGAATATGAAGATGGCATTGTGCTTCCCTATGATCCGGGAGATTATGGATGTGATCATGGACTTGATTATGGGGATACTTCATCGTATCCATTTGATCCGGGTGGATTGGAGTATGTGGTTGATGGGCATTCTATTCTCTTGGACAATCATTATGATGGAATACCTTTTGATCCAAGAGGTTTTGAGCAAGATTTTGCACCTTCATTAGGCTAACGTCCATATTGGGGTTCAAAATTTTCATCTTTGAGAGGCTTATTTGGCTGAAAATTAGTCCATTTATCTCTGGTTCTACTGCGGACAGTTTCTGGACAGCTTACTATTTTGGTTCAGCTTCAATTCTGATTTGATTACAAAAGAAGGATATCTATATGGGTTGCAAGTATATCTAATGAATTTTCTTTTGACTCATAGCACACTTGATTTGTCTATGCCCATCACAAGATATCTCCATTTTACTACAGCAGGTTCTGTAGTAGACAACGAGCTGTCTATCTCTTGCAGGTGTCCTTTCTTGGAGTAATGATGGTTTAGTTTTCAGTTCTATCATTTAAAAATGGATGTTCATTGGCTTATTCACTTTTCCACTTATGATCCTCTCCATTACTTAGTACAAACTAGTGCTTTTTCTATTTTTGTAGCCCTTGTGTCAGAGTAGTACTATGTTTCATCTATCCTTTTCTAGTCTTTCAGGTTTATTTTTGAGGACAAAAACTTTTGGGAAGGGATGGATTATAGCTGGGAATGAGGAATTTAGTGTGTATTGCCATGTCACACTGACATTAGTATAAAATGAGAGGACATGTAATTTTACACATCTTTTTTGACACATTAATACAATTACAATCTTTCTCTCCCATCTTGCTCACAGCTTCTATGGCTTCTCCCTCTTTCCTGTCTTTCTCTCTCTAAATCTAGTCTTTCTCTCTCCTCATCACTCTTCTTCTCTCTCTTCCTGCAATCTTTCTCTCTCTTTTGCATCTCTCTTCTGCAGTCTTCTCTCTCCTCTTTCTCTCTCCCTAGCTCTCTCTCTGACAATTAGTAGGGATTATTCTTTCCTACTGACTTTTGAGCCTATCGCAAAAGCTGGCCTTGCAAATTTTGTGGCTGCTTCACTCCCTTTGATTTCAGACGATCCAGCCCTATGTGATGAGTTTCTTGCGTCATATAGTAAGAAATCGGGCTTGGTTTATGGTACTTCCATGGTTTAACACCTAGAGGGTTAGGGAAGGCTTTGTCTCTTCCCTACAAAGGAGAACCCTTTGTTACAGCCAGTCAGCTATTCTCAAATGACGAGATTCTCAAGCTGTTATAGAAGCAGACTAAAGAGGTCTTCGATGTAAAGAAGGTAATTAACATTTCAGGAGTGTCTTTCTCCATGATTACTAATCCTCTGGAAGCTACTGTCAATTTCTCAAGGACAAGTTCATGCCTGCCAAGACACCATCCCACTATTTGTACAAGGAGCTCTTTACAGCTTCCAGGATGGTGTTTAAAGGGGTTTCCATTGACTAGAGTACATACCTTCTTATGAAGATGGACAAATATTTTGTCAAAGTGACTAGAAGGAATGTTACCAATGTAACTTATGGTTCATATTTATGTGCTTTCTTGACATACTCAGGCCTTAAGAATGGTGTGCTACCCCCTCCTCCATTTGATCAAGTCTCTCCCCCTCCACCTTCAAAATATTCAAAACCCATTGATATAGAGGATCTTGATTCCCCTCTTCCATTAGTTATTTAGTGGAAGTGCTCGAAGCATGTGGCAGAAAAAATTCCACTAGTCATTCCTTTAGTAACAGTTCCTGCTACCTCTGGAAGTGACCTTCCTGCCTACCTCACATGCAATAATTTATTCAGGACATATCGAGAGGGTTATCTGGAAATATCAGTTCCTTCACTAAAAAGTTTAGTGTCAGGAGATGCCATTCCTTTCCTTTGTAACGATATCCAGAGTTCTATTGAACTCTCAGTGAGACACCTTGTGTTCAATAGTTATATGCTTCTTTCTATGAATAATTGATGCAATCCAAAGACCAGATGCATAAGGCAATCACACAGTTAGCCTCTGCTAAAGATACTCTTGCCGATCTGTTTAAGCAGATGGAGCAGCAGGCACAAACGATTGAAACCCAGAGATAATAAATATCTTCTTTGAAAATTCAGTAGCAAAGGCTCAGTCAGGTCACTAGAGTTTCGGAAGAGAAAGATAAAATGTCTAAAGAAGCTTAAGAGTTTAAGACTCTTTTAGATACGAAACTCTCAGCTTTGCAGAGACTGCTCATCATACATTGGAATCCCAAGCTTCCCATATTAAGCTATTGCAAGACCAACTGGTGCAGTCACGGTCCATTCCTCCAAGCCCTAATGTTCCTATGATTCCTTCTATATCTCAGCAAGACTTGGCAGTTCTCCAGAGACACTCTACATTATGTCCATTGTTTCAAGATAAAGTGGAAAGATTGCAGTCCAGGATGGATTTATTATGGTCTATATTTGAGCACTTTCAGGAGTATGTTCCTTTGGACCATTCCTTTTTTTGTTCACTATCAGTTGCAGAAGTTAGCCTTCTATATTAAGCTCTCAATGATGGATCTCCCTCTTCTAGAGGATGGTTGGTGTGGGGCTTGGTCTTCTGATTTGCTGAAGTTGTTCGTATGGTCTTTGAAGATTCTGTAACGACGGATACCATGTTGCTATCTTATATGTATCTACGAGGTGATCTGTTAATTTCAAATGATGTAATCTGGCTTGGTATGTGGGAGATGTGGTCTTACAATCTTCCTTATATGTCAACCATTTGGAGTTGAGGATAGATGACATGTTCCAGTGCTATTCTTCTAAAGTGGCTACTTGCCCTGACACTTCATGGCATTCAATGATTGATTCTGTAGTCCTAAACCAATACCAGAATAAAGCTTCTACTTATGTGCAGAGCACTAATCAACTGAGGGTGGATCTCCTAGCTTATCTTTCCAAAAACCATCCATTTGATTCATCCTTATTTGATGCCTACCATCGACGATCTGTTTTAGGTCCCTTTGTTCCTAGCTTATTGTACTATCAACAAATGGCCCATCGCTATGATGCTTATTTTTCCCTTTATCAATCCAACTCGACAGGTATATCTTACCTCTCCTTTTCCAACCTCAAGATTTTCCTCAAATTCCAATCTTTATCTATTGTTCTTTCATTGAAGATCGAGTCTTTTCCCCTTCTCCACCATGCCCTTCTCCATCTATCCATATACCTTCTACTTTTCTTGCTTATCAATTGATACCTTTCCTAACTGATTCACTTAGATTTTCAGCCACTCCTTCTTTAACTTATTCCTCATTTTATGATTTTTCCTACCCATCTCTTCATCCTCTTTTACTTATTCCACTTCCATCTCCTACCACTTCTATTTCTCAAACCCCTCAGTTGGTTAGTGGGTACGAAGGATTTGATCAGCAGATTTCGAGAAGAAGAGGATGGAGCTCCACTGATTCTCTCATGGGACCATAGATTAATTGCCCATTAATTCTAGGGGACTGGACAACTGTTAGTTAAGCATACCAAAATTACATCCATTTTTCTTAACAATATTCACAATCTCTAGATCCTTCAGTGAGATTGACAGCCCATTTTGCTTGGTACTTAGCATATATGCATAGGCATTCCCATATCAAAAGGCCATTCCAAAGCTTTGTATGAATGTCAATGTGAACATTGATTCCCAAAAGTTAGATGTCCTATATTTTCATGCCCTTTGTCTACCTAGCAGATACCTTGTTTTGCTAGAATGGATGTGCTGCCTTTAATTCTTTCAGAATCCTCCAAAATCCTTTGTAGATAAGTCTTTATGCCTAGATTGCTTTCAAAATCATCAAGCTTTCAAGAGGGATCATCTTCATTGATACCCCTGGATGTATCTTATGTGCTTCTTAATGAGACATTTTTTGGAGGTGCCATTCAGATGGTTGTGTTTGTGTCTGTGTTGTATTAATTTGTACGTGACGAGTTCGTGCTAGTTGAATAATTTGTTCAAGAGCTCTCTTTTCAACTATTGATGGTGATGGTGGATGGCAAGCCTACCATGGAAAGCTGAAGAACCTCTTATATCCTTTACAAATTTATTATGACTTTCTATTATTTATCAGATGTGTTAATGAATAACGAAGTTTTCCTTTAGTAGTACTCTTTTCTAGAGATACAGGTGATAAGTTGGGGTCGTGGTTTGGGGTGATTGTTGAAGATAATAAAGAAGATAAAATTGAGCTCTTTAGTGAAATTATATTCTTCTTTTCCTTAGGTCGCGAGGACGCTTCCTTTCTAAGTGTGGGGATATGTTGAGAGTGGGAAAAGACCGAATTTTTGACTGATTTTTGTTGTTTTTGAGGTCTGAATGATTGATTTTGGATAGATTTAGAGTGATGTATGGTTGTTAATGGAAGTGTTCAAGAGTGTTTTGGATGATATTGATTATGTTTTGAAAGCTCATGATGATTCTTAGTGGAAATATGAAGCTCTGTGAAGTTCTAATATGTTTTGTTGAGGTTCTAATTGGTTCTGATACCTTCTGTATAGCTTCTGTTTTGTTTTGATTTTCTTATGTATGAAGCATGGATTGATGATTGATGGAGGTTGAAATATTTAGGAAGTTTATTGAATAGTTTTTGATAGTTTGGAATAGTTTTAGTATGAGTTATGAGGATTTGATGTTCTCTGATGACCTTCTGTAACCCTCTGTAAACCTTCTGTAGAGCCTCTGTCTCTGTTTTGTCGCTGCTCTATTCCTGTTCTGTTCTATTCTATAGATCTTCTGTAAGTGTTCTATAGAATGTATGTGTGACTTTGGAAAAGTTTTCTAAATTTTGCGTGTTAGAAATAGCCCACACCTTCTATGTTTTCAGATGGCACCTTGCACAAGTAGCTGACGTCCATCGCTAGATGGGTTGGTTCCTTAATCTAGCACATCCTAAATGACACCCATAGTGACAAGGGCACCCCTTTTTAGGATTCTCATTTCTATCTCTCTTTCTCTCGATGGTGGCAGTGGACACAACACTATCTCCCATGAGGATCAATGGCCCAAATAAATCAACGGAGAGTGGGGATCAACGACCCAAATATACATGGCTATTTTCAACCTAAAATGCTTTATTTTTACTTTTTGTTGAACCCTTGGAAATAAGCACGTGTTCTAGTGGTACCCTACATCATGTCTCGATCAAGACACATCCAAAACAAAGCTTAAAAATTTCACATGTTAATGCAAAAATCCTCATTACGTGTTGCACATACCCTTAACAAATTAACACAAAATACTCAATCCTCATGCCATAAACCATTTACTACAATAGCTCCTTCAAATTGGACTTTACACACATTTTGTAGATTTCTCACTCTCACCTTCACTTGGTCCTCTACTCTACTTCCCACCCATCTAGCCATCTGTTGAGCCCTCCTATTGAGCTTGCCTCTAGAAGGAGCATATCTTTGACTTGTCTGCACTAAGAATTGGCCTCCCAATAGAGATATTCTACCACTATACTGCCATTTCCATTATGCCCTATTTGCTGGTAAGGCCTTTTTTGTTTCCAAAAAACATTCTTGAGAACTGCATATTTCAGATTTTTTTCCCCCATGGCGATGGTCCACCAAGGTTTTGATTTGGTGGATGGCCCCAAGTCCACAAGCTAGCCTCCACACCTTGAGTTCCTTGATGCCCTCCAGGAGAAGCCCCTTCACATCAAGTCCCCCCAAGGATGAGACCCTCCACATTGAGCCCCCCAAGGGCAAGCCCCTCAACACCAAGCTCCCCGAGGAGGAGCCCCTCTAGGTTGAGTCCCTCAAGGATGACATTGAGCCCCTCTAGGAGGATCCCCCCAAGGATGAGCCCCTCCATGCCAAGTCCCCCAAGGAGGAGCCCCTCAACACCAAGCCACCCAAGGAGGAGCCCCTTTAGGCTGACCACCCCAAGAATTGAGTCCCCCTAAGGACAAGTCCCTTTAGGCTCATACCCACTGCTTGCAATCATCCTCAATGAGTGTAGGGCCCCAACTTGTAACTGCCCCCTCCTCTCCAACACCTTCTGACACCTCTGCCTCCACCTCAACTCCTCTCAACATCCAGTAATTCTGACAACGGATAAGCTTGCCCTTGATAATCATCTCAACCTTGTCCTTAATGAGTGCTCAATGGCAATGGGGGAGGTAATGACCCTCGCCAAGGTAATTGTACCTTTGAGAGGGTAGAGGTAGGTTGTGGAAATTAATGCAATGGAAATTAGAGTGTTTGCTCTCCCTAATGACACTCCATCCTTCTTGTCCTCCAATAGTAAGTTTTAGCTATTTGTTTTTTGGGAATCTCAATCATTGATCTCATTGGTATGTTATCTTAATAATCTATTTTCATGCCCCTTGCGTTTGATAGCTATGTAATATCATTGGTGCCATCATAGATCTAGAGATCCATATATTTTCTTGATCCATGATTTGCATCCCCTACAAGAGGAAAAAGTCTTATGGATAGATGCTTTGAAGCAATGGAGTGACATCTCGATCAATGATGTGCAAAGTGCCTTCATTTTGTACCATCAAAAGTAAGTGCTTGATAAAATACCATTGCTTGTTTGTATAGACCTAGTTTTTTAATCTTTGTTTTCATGATTTATATTATTTGATGATTGAATAGCTCTCATAGAGTCTGATATTATACGACATCCAACAAAACTTTTGTTAATTTTACAAATACTATTGATAGGAGCTACCATGGAAGTGCTCAATAGTAAGTATCTACATCTCTCCTTTGAGATTTGGCTCCTACTCTTTAAAGGTGTCAACCCTAAACTTACTTCACCTATGTCTCTAAGGCTAGGCACAAACTTGTGGCCTACATGGAGGGCATTCTTTTTGTAACAATCCTTTTTATGTAATCTCAATACAAGGATTATGGGAGTCCCACAACATGCGTTGTGGAGTTGAACTTCATCTTTAGCTTGTGAACTTTCAAGTCATTAAGGCTTGTGGAGCTAAACTTAACCTTTAGTATGTGGATCTTCACGTCCCTAAGTACCTAGTACTCATACTTATATCATCTCTCTCATGACACTACAAGGATATAGGAGCATAGCGATGGGCAGTTGCAATGCATATTAGTGGTGTCGTTATTTGCATCACAAATGTGACACAAATAGTGATGCAAATAGCGATAGTACTCAGAGAAAAAAAAAAGCGGGCAAAACCCGAGCGCGGCATTTTCTCGAGGAATTTACTAAATGTATATTGTCTACATCACATGCATTCAAGGCCTATTTATAAATATCGTTATCTGTGAATTTTTCTTGAATAAAACATAACCCTTTTCTATTCAATCTATAAATAACTCCTTATATTACACCCTTCTATATATAAAAATTGTATTTTAAAAATACCTTATTTTGAACCCACGTGATGTACACATATATTCATGAGTAACTTACCCAAGAGCATTTTTTCGCAAAGAGTTTGAGAGAGAGCAAAAGAGAGAGAGAAAGAGATTGTGACTTTGGGAGGGAGAGGGAGAGGAAGAGAGAAAGAGAGAGAAGGAGGGCTTCTCACCATTGCTACCACTGCCATCACCATTCGCGAAGAAGAGGAGGAAGTGCACAAAGGAAAAAGAGGGGCCGTTGTGAAGAGGAGACAAAGAATCCATCCTTGAGCATTTACAGTGCGTACATTGCCCCCTCTTGGTTTGTTATTGTTCTTTCTTCTTTTCTTTTGTTTGTTTTTGTTGAGAATGAGGTGCATTGAGGGAGAAAGAGAGGAAATGAGAGAGGGAGAAGAGAAAGGAAAAGGAAGAGAGAACAAGAAAGAGAGAATAAATATGAAAGATAACAAAGAAAGAGAGTGAGAGAGGAGAAAGAGTGAGAAAACACAAGGGGGTGGAAAGAAACAAAGAGGATTTGTCGCGAAGAGAAGAAGAACAATCCATCATCCTCTTTGTTTATTCTTATTCTTTCTTCTTCTTCTTCTTTTCTTGAGAATGAGGTGCATTGAGGGAGAAAGAGATAAAATGAGAGAGGGAGAAGAAGACAGGAAAAGGAATATATATATATATATATATATATATATATATATATATAATAAACATGAAAGATAACAAAGAAAGAGAGAGAGAGAGAGACGAAGGGAGAGAGAAGAATAAGTGAGAAAACACGGGGGGTGGAGAGAAACAAAGAGGGGTGGAGTGATGTTTGTCTTTTCGGACCATTGTGAACGAGTGCATGAACTATTTTCTTTTAAATTTTATTATGACATGGTATATGTCACCAATGTTGAATCTCTCTTGTATGTGATTTTGAACATGTAATTTTCTATCCAAACCCTCAACAACCTCGATGGTGGTATGTTGTGCCTTTAGCTCCTTGAATTGCAAGAGAGTATGATAAAAGCAATATCCCTAGTGTAGATGAGGACAATATGTAGATTGAGGGGTCAATATTACAAGAGGTAGAGGTCAAAGATGGCTTGGAGCATGTAGAGGAGGAAAATTTGAGTAACAATGACAAAAAGATAGGAGGCCAAGAATTCTTTGATAACAAGGTGGACTCATCCTTTTGTGATGACCTGTCTATCCACCTTCCAATGTATGCGAAGTTGTGCCGGGAGATTGACATGGGACCATAGGCTACGTCATACTTGTAGCATCCGCCTACACAATTTGTTGATGAATCGCTTATAAAGGTACTCTAGAATATGCATTTTAAGTAATATCATATTTTTCACAGTTATATTACCATTCTTTGCTTGAATATTTACATTGATTATGCTAACATCACTTTTTATCTATGCAAGTGACCTTTGACGATATTTTGGAGAGCACGATGAGTCGAGGGATGAGCAACGAGGAGTTGTAGAAGACATTCACATATATATCTCCAAATCGGATGGCTTGATTTGAAGATATGGCGGGCCAAGAGCTATCTCAAACACCATTAGGCCGTTCCATTAGATTTATATTGGCACGCTCTAGTGCTTTGGTTTCCAGTAGACGAGGTCAACGCTCTAGACTTGGGCCAGATGGAGGGAATAGTTTTGGGAGATGTTGCGAAGACATGGATGTGGTGAGCCTGTAGTTAGCTTGAGATACAGGTGCTACTCCTCGCTCTCATGCAGGTTCAAGAGAGGGTGGATCAAGTGGTTGTTGTGAAGGCACCAATGCAGTGTCTCTGTCTCATCGTTCTAGTGGAGTTACGTCACGTGTAGGATTTGTCATAGATTTATCACACCTATGGGGACATCTACTCCAGTGACTCTAGCTTTTGCTTAATCGTTTATAGGTGGCATCCCTATGGGTGCTACTCTGAGAGATACCACGCCTGTGGGTACACCGGATGTATAGGGGTCTCCTAGTGGTTATGCCTAGGAGCGTGGTCGTAGGTGGTAGAGGACACATCTCAAACATATCCCAAAGGGGTATGGATACCTTGTAGATGACAAAACAGGAGCCATGATCATGAATGATAAGGAGAGGAGGGTGATGGCTCATATGAGAGTTGTGCCAACAAGTTTTTTGCACATCTTGGACCATTGGAAAAACATGCGCAAGGGGAGCAAGGACTACATAGTAGCATCCTCTCATGAGGAGTTTTTGGTACCCACCGCAACAGAGAGGTTTTCCACAGGCTAGATGATGGAGTGCATGCGTGCGTACATGTCACACAGACGATGAACACATGCAAGGCACTTAAGAAAGGCACCTCAAAGCCCGAGTGGCTAGACACAGATGACTGACGGAGACTCAGGGAGGAGGCTACAGATTCTCAGAGATGTTGGAGACAGCTGTGTGAGGCAATGAGGGCACGACTGGAGCCAAGGGTGGTCCATCATCTTGGGAGTGGCGGCCACATGACTTATCTGGAGGACTTTGTAAGTTTTTCTTTTGTTCTTCTCACTTTTTTTTGCGATATCGCTTGTACTGATGATAATCCTATTTTTAACAATTGTATTTTATTTTCTTTGCAGCACTCCATTACAAACCGCGATCCAACCAACCTAGAGACTCAATATGCAGAGAGGCACAGTCTCACTACATTGATCGATAGACTATATGCACGTGGTGGCCCAGTAAGTCACTCATCTTTCTTGTCCGTAGTTACTATTTTTATTAAAATACATTATGTATGGTGGATTGATGTGTAGTTTTTTTTTTTTTGCAAACTTTGTTCGATGCTCTTTTGCGTTGGATGAGCTTTCAAATGGTGAGAATCTATAGCTCGAGCTTGGATTCGTGGAGCGCACATCCTCTTCCTTTTTGGTCTTGTGATTTATGCATGCATCTTCTATGTACTATGTTATTATCATCCTTTGTATCTTGCCATGATTCCATGAGTTTTCATCAGCGATCTTGTATTTATTCTATGTATCACTCTTGTGGGTTTTAGTATATTTTGTGCTCATTTTGATGACCATGTACACTTAACATGTAATCCATTTGTAGAATCTAAATATGCCACAAATTTTTTTTCTCTGACCGTCGCTATTAGCGTCGCAAATTTACCGCAGGTGTCGCTACTGCTGTCGCAATATGCATCGCAAACCGTCGTTGTTGGTGTCAGTATTTGCAACACAAATAACGATGCAAATACCGATACCAATAGCAACAATTCCATGGAGACACTAGTACCGATGTGTTTAGCAATGACAGGGGTAATTTTTTTAATGAACATTTTCATCGCTTTTTTGAACGTCGGTATGAGGCCTGTATCTTGTAGTGTGAATGGGGATGATAAGGATGTTTGGGAAAGAAAAGTCTATGATATTGCATTATAAGTACAATGGCATACTATAAAAATAAATTTTCAAGGTATACACATGACTCGGATAGATGTGGCATTGGGCTGAGAATGGTTGTATAGTTTAGGTGACTCATTAAAATGAAGTTATCAGCATAACACTACTACATTTGAAGAGAATGGTGTGCACGTCTTGTTACACAATGAAGATAATGTTTTTCCATCACCTCTTATATATACATATGAACTTTATGTGTACATATGAACTTTATGTGTATAGATGAACTTTATTATTTGGCCAAACATAAGGAAGTAGAAGATGCCTATTTTTGTTATATATTATCTCTCTTTGTTTCTTTGCACAAGCCTTTGTTTCCTATTAATGATGTTGTGGATATTTCTTTACTAGAATCCAATGATAAATTAAGTGTATGCTCTCTCTCTTTAAAAGAAAATTCATGATCGTAGCATTCTCTTGCAAACACTTCTTCTCATTCTCTACCATATGTACATAATAAGATGCGCTAATCGGTTTTAATAAATACAACAATGTATTTCCTATTGCCTCTAGGTCTACTCCTTGAATGTAATGTAAGACATAGTATTGATTTTTACCATAAAGTAAATCCATCAGTCAACTACTTATCAACTTAGTGCTAGTGAAGCTAGCAAAGTGGAGAAGCGATTGATTGATTATCTCCAACAAGGATCTATTCAACCTAGTTCTTCTCCATGGGCTAATGAAGAAATAGGATGAGCCCATGTGTATATGCATAGAATATCATGGTCTAAATACAATCACATTAAAAATAAGTAGCCACTTCCTCATGTGGACAAGTTGTTTGATCAATTTAAAGGAGCATGATACTTTACAAAGGTTGACTTGAGGTTAGGGTATCATCAAGTGCAAATATAGATGGAGGATGTATCTAAAACTACCTTTCAGATGTGCTTTGGCCATTATGAGTTTTTGGTTATACTCTTTTGCCTAACTAATGCTCCTACCACATTCATGATAGTTATGGATAGTGTCTTATGTCCATATCTTGAAAATTTTATTGTTATTTCTTGAGGATATTCTTATTTATAGTCAATTAGAAGAAAAACATTGAAAACATCGTTGCTTAGTCTTTGAGTTGCTTGGGTAACAAAAGCTTTATGCTAAGGAAACTAAACGTGAATTTATAAGGACAAACATTAACAATCTTGTCAACATCATATTTGAAGAAAGTAATAGAATGGATCCAAAAAAGGTCCAAAATATCTTACAATGGCCTCATCCTACAAATCTAGACTTACAAATATTCCTTGGCTTGGCAGATTTTCTCGTAAGATTATCAAATTTTATGCTAAGATAAATGTCCTATGAAAAATTTTCGAGACTAAAATTAGGCCTTTGATAGTGACTCTATCGACTCTAGCTAGGCTTCTACAAACACAAAACAAACCTTACGGTCTCATGGCGAGAAGCGTTTGTAGACATAAGTTTCAAACTGTGGTCCAACGGTTTGCCCATCCCAACACCAAGCACATGGAGCTTCCCACACATAGATGACTGCTTCAACTTGATTTACACACACAGAGGACACTCCCAATTGCCTATTGTGGCCCCTATGACTCTCCTACACCCCCATGGATTGGCCCCAACATGCACTGTCTAACACAAAGAACAATGAAACATAGTTTGCTCTTTTATTTTTTCCAATCTGATGACCATGAAATCAATGCAAATAAAGGCACAAAAATGTGCTCAATATGGAAACATCCTTGGCAAAATAACATTTTGCTTTTGTACCTTTTTGTCAAAATTTCATTTATAAAGCAATGTAAAATGTGTAGTCCAAAAGAGACACACTATAAAATATTGCTAGGAAAAGGAAAGGTCAAACCCTTTTGTCTCATGCTAAAAATTGAAGGGTCCTTAGACCTTCGTCCATGTATGCAAATTTGAATTTTATAATTCAAGAAAGGAAAAGGAGGTGGTTGTAGCCATGGGATTTAGGGAGGTGGGAGGTTGAGGTGGTTACACCCTCTCTCTTCCTTTGTCTTCTCCTGTCACAGTTCATTTCCCTCTCTCTCATTTTGGTACAACACTTGCCTTCTTGTTCTTACTTCCCTCTCTTGTGTTCTTTTGCAAGATCTCATGGAGAGTTAGGGTGGAAGAATTTCTCTCAATTTCTTGTGTGCCATTCACTCGTGTGTTTTGGAGCAATGGTTCTTGGTGAGAAGAAGGAGAGTTTTCTTGCAGGTTTTTGTGGCCAGCAATGTATTTGCAGCCTCTACCTAGCCGGTTCGTAGTTCTCATGGTCCGTGGCAGGGTGCTCTTCATTTGGTACACTAGTCGGGAAGGAGGTGGCTATCAAGCCTACAAGAAACAAAAATTTTTGAGGTTCCGACATGAAAGCCTCAAGAAGAAAAGTTTGGGCTTGAGAAGATAGAGAAGATGATGGGTTGTTGAGGCCCTGGTATTGCTGCTCATTCTGCACCAATTCTGCATTCTAAAATGGTTATTAAAAAAAAAAAAAAACAAGAACACCCCCTGTCAACATATCTCTTTCCTCTCATTGTTTATTCACTAGCCCTATCTAATAACCCTTATCCCTTCCCAACCCTTCACCATCACAGGAGCCGTCGCCTAGCTTCGCCACCATGAAGACCATCTTGGCCTCGCAGAAAATGGACATCCTCAAGGGGGTGAAGGTGGAGGTGATGGCCAAGTAGATCTGTGTGACGAGGCCCCGTGGCTAGCTCACCCGTAGCTTCAAGCACCTCTACCATATGTCTCTTGTCTTCTTGTAGTGGCGCCTTGAAGAAGAAGTGCCTCCACCTTAAAGAAGATGCTTGTCCCCCTCGCCAGTACTCGGCCTGCTTCTAGCCTGGACCTTCTCCGCTAGTCGCACACCTTCTCCTCTAAGAATGCACCTCCTCTACAACAACACGCTTATGACAGGCGGCGAATTGCTAAATTCATTCCTTGTTGGGCTTTGGGGAGGAAAAGGCTACTCCCATCTCCTTCCTCATTGTCCCCTTTCATCCCCAGCACCCTCTATGATCAAGGCAAGAACATCTTCACTAGCCCGCCGTCTGTCTTCTTCCCCCGACCCATTCCACGTTTCTCCCTGGTCATCAAGGCTCTCCTTCCACAACATCCTCCAGCACTCTATCTAACGATAGAACACCTCACCTCCTCGTTTTCAACAATTGCTCCATCTTAGCATACATTTCTTCTTCCATTTCGTCCCTTGACGACATCATCAAAATTTGCATAGCATCTGTGTCAAATCCGACTAATCCTCCCTCACGCGCCTTATCTCGTTCCATGACATTAGATTCTCTTTTCCTCCACGTGGCATCACGACTTGAGCCATTTCTTTAACCTTATCTTCAATGCTCTACTCAAAAGAATGAATAGTAACATAAATCACTTATATAATGCTTGTTCATATGGGAGGTTTCCCTCTTCCTTGTGTTTCTTTCTTCTCTATCGAGAATTTTCATCTTCATCACACAAGAGATTGCTTTCCTACTTTTTAGTTTTATTTTCAATAAAACCTACCTCTTTTTCCTTTTCAAAACTATCGGGTGGGAGAACTCCATTGTGATATTCTTAGTGAGGGTGTGCTTATATGTGATATCTTTTTCGAGTTTTCTTCATGAGCTTTATAGTGTGGTTGTCTTTCAGCTTGTATTGAGTGTGATACTAACCTTGTATTCAATTTGTTGAAGAGCCCTATCTTTCAGGTTTTGTTTGTGGTTTTAATTGTGTGATTTTCAACCTAGGCTCCCCATCCTAGTTGTGATTCTATTTTGTGTGTTATTCCCTTTTTCCTATTCAATGACAATTCAAAGATGATGATGAAAAGAAATGAAGATTGAAGAAAAAGATTGAAGATGAAGTTTTTCAAAGAGCTGATCGTGGTTCTTCTTCAAATTTGTTCGTGGGGATGCTTCACACTTAAGTGTGGGAGGAATGATGACCATGAAATCAATGCAAATAAAGGCACAAAAATGTGCTCAATATGGAAACATCCTTGGCAAAATAACATTTTGCTTTTGTACCCTTTTGTCAAAATTTCATTTATGAAGCAATGTAAAATGTGTAGTCCAAAAGAGACACACTATAAAATATTGCTAGGAAAAGGAAAGGTCAAACCCTTTTGTCTCATGCTAAAAATTGAAGGGTCCTTAGACCTTAGTCCATGTATGCAAATTTGAATTTTATAATTGAAGAAAGGAAAAGGAGGTGGTTGCAGTTGTGGGATTTGGGAAGGTGGGAGGTTGAGGTGGTTACACCCTCTCTCTTCCTTTATCTTCTCCTATCACGGTTCATTTCCCTCTCTCTCATTTTGGCACAACACTTGCCTTCTTGTTCTTACTTCCCTCTCTTGTGTTCTTTTGCAAGATCTCATGGAGAGTGAGGATGGAAGAATTTCTCTCAATTTCTAGTGTGCCATTCACTTGTGTGTTTTGGAGCAAAGGTTCTTGGTGAGAAGAAGGAGAGTTTTCTTGCAGGCCAGCAATGTATTTGCAGCCTCTACCTAGCTGGTTCGTGGTTCTCATGGTGCCGTGGTAGGGTGCTCTTCACAATCCAAGAGATTTATTGTTTTCTCACACAACCTTTCTCAAAGAAAGCCACTCTAACATATAGCAAAGAAACCTATTTTGCTCAATCATAGGTCAATATTTTGATAGTCGGGTGCTATATATCTAAGAGTTTTTTTGTTAACACCATGCTTCATGCATATGCAATCTATCATGCCATAGCGTGTTCAAAAAGTTTTAGCTAATAATGAGTCATGTGTTGTAAGAAATCATTCTTTTTATGATTTTTCTTAATGCAATGTAGGATTGAGGAGATAGAACTGAGCTAACCCATGCTTTCACTCCTTTAGATCTTCAATGGAACCTAAATGTTGCACTTCACTTCACAATCATTTACTTTCAAAAGGAAAACACATAAAATTTTAGTCTCTTTGCACTATGATTCATTATGTAGCATTTTTTATGTTATATGACATCTCCCCATAGAATCACCCCTTAAATGAAAACTTAACAAATGGGTATAGACTGAGACTAAACCTCATGCTGTATAGCTCACCATACATCTGGACATGGTCTACTATTTTTTTTTAAATTAGAGTAAAAAAATTTCCCTACTTTATTACTATTTTTTCCTAATTTTTCTCAATTATTTTTACTATAGATACTCATTTTTTTCAATTTATGATCATACAACAACAAAGACCAACCATGGCAATTAGTATACACTATTTCATCCACATATAACATTTCTTTCTATCGCTTTTATCAATTATTATCAAAACTACGTCATTTTGTGTCTTCTCATGTTTTGAATAATTAATGTCTTGTTATTATGATATCGGATTCTATATTTTCTTTATGGTAGCACTTAAACACATCACACATACTACTCTCATATCAAAATTTATGCCAAATGCATGTCATTTCTATGATTAATGAAAAAAAGAACTAAAATTTTCATGAAAAATAATACTTATTGACATTTTTCATTTTCTATATTTTTATAGTCACATACACAGCCAGCAAATTGATCTAAATTTGGGTTCTATTCAGTGCTATTTATCACATCTTAACATCAACATCATCTCACCTTCATCGGACAACCATCTCTCATCTCAATCTTCTCTTGATTATTTCAATAAGAACGACTCGTAATGAGAGACAGAGAGAGAGAGGAGAGAGAAATACTAGAAATAGGCATTTTTTATCAAGTCACCAGTGCAGAGCGAGAGGTGACAATGGAGAGTGAAAAAATGTGGAAGAATCATGATGTAATCAATTGACAAGGATATGTTGAGGTTGCCATGGCCATCTCATCCCCCTTCACCCCCATCTCATCATGCTATGCCTTGAGAGGACTCCTATAGCTTGGTCCACTTGAATTTGTATTTTTTTTTTCTTTTTTCACATTCTTCATTCTTTATTATTTGGTATTTGGATGTGTAAAAAGGAGGGATTTTAGCTTCTTATGACCCAAGGAGAATATGGCATCGGTCTCACGTCCAGCCTCATTATCTAAGAACCTATCAAGCTCTCGCAAGGTGACACTTAATCCTTTTTTTCCACTCACTTTTATTTTCGCTCCAACCTATCTTATTTTCTTTTGGCTAAAGGTTCCCAAACTCTTCCCTAGGAACCTATCAAGCCTTTGCAAGGCATTGAACACCTATTCTTTTGGGTTTTTCTCTTTATTTTTTTATTTTAGTATTAGAATCTATTTTTACACACCTCCATATTGTATATATTTTAAAAACATTTATTATTTTTTTCTTATTCATTCAGTAGGCTTTCTAATTGCCTCACAAGTAATATGAATTCCTAGAACCAGTTGCCTATCAGGCTAGTAGGACATGGTCACTAGGGTTACAACTAAGACAAATCTTTGCATACCTGACAATGTCTTCACAAGAGGCAGTAAACCTCCCTAGACATACCAAACCTAATGCTAGGACTTCATGCCTTGAGTACCGATCTCCAACAAAAAAGAATCATCCCCTAGTACACATACACGTTTTGCTTAAGAAGAAGTAACTTGAAAAGGAAAGACATCACTTGGGCTAGCCACAAGAAGCATCCATGCAACAATTGGCTCCCTCCTAGTACTTCTTCAAACATGTTTAGTGCAACACTAAAAGAAAAAACCATCAACTGCACCCACACCAAATAGAGACATGGCCCTCTTAGCCTAACAAAACAAATCCTTGCATTGGAAAAGAAGTGTCTCTCTTGGCCTAACGAAATAAATCAATAGAGCTTATCCTGCATCTCCCCCTTGAAATGGTACTGGACATACAACAATATGTGATATTTCAAGGAGAAATTAGGGCTCTTAGTCCTAAACTAAGTGTATCAAATTATGACCCATACCTCTTGCATATACAACAAAAAGCATACACATAACATGTTGCAAAACAAGCTTATGGTTCCAAGATAATAATAGTAGATAGGCCTCAACTACTTTCTTTATTACCCATACTAGCCACTGCCTGCCATATAAAGCATGTTCAAATAGGAGTCCCAATAATCAACTAGGTCCCATATCATTATCAAGATATATATTTGAGCTAGGACCACAATTGAAAAAGAGGTCTTCTTCATAAGCATATTTCACTAATGAGTCGGCAAACTAGTTCCAATGTGGTGGAACTAGTTGAAGAGACACCCCTTCGAACTCGCTGATCAAGTCTATACTAGCATGATAAGACATAGGAAGGATGGGATTGTGTACTTTGTACATCCAATTTAGTTGATTTAATATAAACTGGAAATTTCCCTTTACTAATAATTGGCAAATATCGCCTCTCTTAGCAATGTTCAGTCCCATTATCAAGGCTTTATATTCTACCATTTTGTTAGTAATCCCTATCTCAGGGTAGGCAACTAATTTTATTGTGACTCTATACCAAGGACCCCTCGATTCTCCATTTCTTATTGGGACCCCTCGATGCTCCATTAAAATACATTGTGTAGGTCCATAAATGTTTTACACAATCGGCCATCATCACTTCCTCTATTCATATAACTATGATAATAGAAGTTCAGTAGTATATTTAAAGGGTAAACTAAAAGCTCCATCCCACCTTCTTCATTGAAACCTATAGGGATACTCGTCAAGACACTCAAGCAATTATGGAAACAGACCTTAATTTTCCAAACAAATGTCCCATCTTCTTGTTGAATTACCTTATACCCTTTGCTTCACCAAAATATCCTTCCTTGGTAGTATCTCTATTTCAAGTATGGGTGCTCCAAATACGGAATTAGCCACCCCATCAATTAGTTGTAACATGTCTTGTAGGTTTTAAATCAACATGGCATAAATCTACAAAATGTTTAGTATGCTTATAGATATAATAAGGCTTAATCTTGTTAAGATTAACCTTATTCTAAAATTTCAACCCCGTAAATTTGCTAATAATATGGTGGACTTATTTTTACCTATTCTAACTATTCTATAGGGACTATCCCACTTAGACTCTAATTTCCCAGGAAAAAGCTCCCTACATGCATCATAGTACAAGACCAATTGTCATCTTTTAAAGGCATACTTCTTTTCTTTTATATCATGAAGTTGTTTAACCACCTCCTAATATAATAAACTCTGAAGTTTAAGCTCGTCAAGATATGCTAAGGTCATAAAACATTCAAATAGCACATCTTCATCCCCTAGAGAATGGTTGATCACAAATTGTATCGTAGGTAACTCAATCTCAAGGGGTAAAACACACTCCTCTCCATAAATTGTATCTTCATCCCCTAGAGAATGGTTGATCACAAATTGTATTGTAGGTAACTCGAGGGTCAAACACACTCCTCTCCATAAATTAATTTGAACGGGGTGTTTCGTGTAGCTCATGTAAAGGTCCTATTATATGCCCATATATAGCCACACATAATTTCTTGTCCCAATATCATTTCCTTTTCGGAAAAAAATTTGATAGGATTCCCACAAACTACTTATCGGTGCTTTTGACTTACCCATCCACCTATGAATTATACAATATCATTTTATTATGCTTTATCTACTATAAGTTCTTATTGAGGAAATGAGTACCACAATCTGGTACCAACTCTTTTGATAGACCAAACTGACAGATTATCTGTTAAAGAATGAAAGTAGCATTCTCCTTTGTATCATCCTTTCTCATTGTTGTTGCTTTTGACCATTTCGTACAATAGTCAATCGCTATTATGATATATCTCTTCTATATAGACTCTGAGGATGATGGGGTAGTTTGGATGTAAAATGTCAATGTCCCACTTCTCAAATGGTAATAAGGCTATCAATGGGTGCTTTTGATTTTCTTTACTATCATGTCTCTGACATACATCGCATCTCTTCACATATGCAAATGCATTCTAGAAGATGGACAACCACCAATATCCGGCTCTTAAGGCTTTTTATGCGGTCAATTGTCTAGCAAAGTGCCCTCCATAAGTGGAGTCATGACACTCTTCTAATATAAATGCTCGGGGAGGTCAATCATAAATATATGTATGTATCACGTGGGTTCAACACAAGGGATTTTTAAAATATAATTTTTACACATTTTTTACATATATAAGGGTCCCATATAAAGGGGTTACTTACACACTGAATAGAAAAGGGTTATGTTTTATAAATGAAAAATTCACAGATAAGGATATCTATAAATATGCCTTGAATGCACGTGACATAGAGGGTATACATATAGTGAAATACCCGAGTAATAATGGGACCTCATTAGGCATAGCACATCGACAATAAATATCATCTACTCCTTACCAATATAGAGTTCCTACAATTAAAGCAAAATTTAAGGCTTGATATTTAATCTTTCTTTTCTTAGCCTTAGACAAAGAGAATCTTCTCTCTCATGTGGATAGATAATGCACTATTGTAGCATATTGGGATGGAATGGAGGCCATGTCTATTTTCAATTGACCCTCAAGGTCTCTAACTTCAGTCACCAATACTTCTTTTGGTTTCCCAAAGTCTATAAGATACTTCATGATGCCTTGCAATCTCAATGGCTCACTTTTAGTCTAATAATCAAATTCTTGCAAAGTAATTAACCACTTTGCTAGGGGATCAGGCAATTGCGACCTATTCAATAGTAATCTCAGCCCTTTTGCCTTTGTAAAAAATACTATTTTCTCATATATAATATAGTGCCTAAATTTCTTCATAACAATTACCATTCCTAGGCATAAATTTTCCGTATACATATAATTAACATTAGACACACCCAATTTGTGTGACTAGAGATTGCAATTTGATGGTACCATTTCTCATCCCATATCTGAGCTAAACAATAGTTGATACTATACATCATGGCTTCCAAGAGCACATAGAATGTCTCACCGCTTTTAGGTGCTTTGAGGACTGGTGCTTTAGCCAATTTTTGCTTCACATCCTTGAAGGATATTTTACATGTATCACTCCAAACAAATCAACAATTGAAGGATAATAAATATTTCAATGGCAATGTCCTTTTAGCAAGTGCATTAATGAATCATCGGTAATATTTGACTAACAATAGGAAATTATGCACTTCCTTATTAAGATCTCGCTGCAGAATCATAGTGGCAATAACTTTAATCTTTTCTTGATCAGTTGCAATTTTGATCAGATTAACCACATGGCCTAATAGTAATCCGTAGGGCACCCAAAAGACACATTTCCTTTGATTTAGAGCACTACAAAACTTCTTATAATGCTCAAAATATTTTCACAAAATTATCAATACCTTTCACTAGTGATGGCTATCTCCAGAACATGAATGAAAACTTTTAGTTCTTCTGAGGAAATGTCAACAAAGATTTTGTTGGCCATGTGTTGCCAAGAACGAGTGCATTGCATAATCTAAAGGATATGACATGATATACAAAGGTTCCAAATACGGTTATGAATGTTGTCTTTAGCTTGTCCTACTTTGTGATGGCCATTTTGTTGTAGCTAGCAAAACAATATATAAAGGAGTAGATATCTCTAACTGCTAGTTGATCCAAAACACCATATTGGGGAATATGGGAATTTCCCGTAAGTTTGGGACACATGGTCAAATCTTTGGATTTGTCATAAGTTGAACACTATAACTTCAAATTGAGCACTCTATAGCTCAATCAATTTCATTTTTCAAGCGCTTTCCAATGATAGACCACATCATATGGTTTTGAGAAACTTATGGGCATGTTATCCAGGTGCCACCTTTTCAGTATTTAAAAAATGGGAATTGAGAGATTCCCAAACTCACTAATATTGTGTTCCAAGATCTCATCAATAAATGGTAGCGGATAATAATCCTTAAGTGTTTTTTTATTGAGTTATCTAAAATCAATGCAAAGCTAGATCTGATTATTATTATTCTTCCTGATAACCATTGGCAAGCACCACTCATGTATTGCATAGGAAATATTAGGCTAGCCTTATGTAATTTATGTAACTCTTCGAATAGCTCATCCCTTAACTCAAAAGTCATGCACCTCACTTTCTGTCGGGACAATTTGACTCCTCTCTTTTAGGAAAATAGTATGTATGGCTAAACTAGAGGTAATATCCTCCAATTCATCATAATTTCAAGAAACTATATCACAAAATTCTTGGATTAAGGACGTATAGTCCTTCCTTTCTTCCATGATGAGCATAGATCCTAATTTGATCAGTCACGGATCATTCAACAAACCAAGGTCTATTTCTATCACATTCACATCTCTGATTCTATCTTGAGCTTCTATAGGCTTGTTCAAAGTTACCTAATAAATATCTTTTGTAGTAGACTCATCTCTTGATTCATCACTTGATGAAGTCTCACTACTAGAAGGCCCCTCTAGCATATCTAATTCCATTGAGGATATGGATGCTCTCTCGCTTTGAGGTGATTCTGGGTAAGCATCAATTATAACTCATTTGGCCCCCTATGCCAAAAATCAAATGATTAGCCAGTATGTCGACTTGATCGTCGGATTGCAATATCCATGGCCTTCCTATAATAACACTTGGTAGTTTGGCTACCGTGTAAACTTAATGACCCTAAAGTCTAGATGTTAGCAACATTTACATGGACTTTGGTAATACAACCTTCTAGTCATCTCAAACTCTCATTATCCATCCTTAGAATTGTGGAGACATTTTTTTGGATCTCTAATCTTGGTCTCTATCGACTTTGAGCTCATAATACTAATGGAGGATCAACTTAATGGACCACCCTCTTGAGAGCATCAACTTTCTATCAAGTTTTGTTGCTTCTTCAAGAAGTCTACATCTATGGCTATTTGTCTATATTGTTTATATATCATGTCATTATAGTGCTTCATGTCCTTGACTTTCCCAAGAACAGAGGATGCACTAGACTCATAATCATAATCATCTGCTTAGCGTCCTAATGGCCTAACCACCTAGTTAGGTATTGATGGCCAATTAGTTGACATGATATTGGGATATCTCATTTGTCTTTCGCTATCTAATGGAGCTATTTGGCTAGTCATTGGCATAGCAGCATTAGGAGGAGTGAGCAATATAGGTATATTTTCCATCATGCTTCCTCTTACATTAGGGTTAGTCACGGGTGTCCTTATCACAACTTGACCTCCACTAGCCGTAGTTAATGCCGAATTGTTGCTAGGACCCGGACTTGAATAGAGGTTTACCCTAGATGCATAGGCCACTTGTAATTGGGACTCTATCCCCTCCACCCATGTAATGGTAGTATCTATATTAGTGACAAAAACACTACTAAACTATACTTGGATGTTGAACTTCAATCCATGGAGGAAGTACTGCAAATGGGTAGCAGGTGGAGTGGGAATAGAGGCTTGTAATGTATGAAACACCTCCTTCAATTTCTTGGCATAAGCTCAAGCATTCTCATGAGGCTCTTACCATGTTATATTCAAAATACGTAGCTAATATTGACCACCTCTCTCAAGGACAAACTCTCTTCTGAAGGCCGCCTAAAATAGATCTATTGTAGTTATGGTTTCAACTTCCAAGCCATGAAACCACACCATATCTCTTCCTTTCAAAGTCATATTAAAGAACAACATAAGATGCCCTTCATCCTAAATTTTATCTTTAAACATTAGCTTTTGGAACTCCCTAACATGGAGCTCCACATCCTCTTTTGCTAACCCATTAAAAATGGATAGAGGAAAACCAAGAGCTAGCAAATCCAGCATTCTTATAGGTATCGCAATTGGTTGTGCCATAATAATGACCAAGTTTTCTCTAGGAATTTCTATCGAGGGGCTACACTCCCAGTCGAAGTACGCTAACTTTTTGGAAAAAGAGGGATGATAGAGCTTCCTCCTCCCTAACATACTAACTAGGATAGTAGGGTCAACAAGACCTCTCCCTCTTGAGAATATTGGACTACTACGCTTAGGAGAATACCTCCTAAGGATCTTTGCTCTCCATCTAGGCCTTTCAACTCTTTCTTTATGTTGAATTCGGCTTGACAATTTCTATCAGGATATAATGGACCTATCTTAACAATCTTTGGCATACATTAATTGACTAGATTCCTGTTAGTTAAGGTTCAAAAATTCCCACTTATTAGTAGCTCCTAGTAAACGCACCACCTAGCGGGACTAAAAATGGACCCAAAACTGGCTCTATCGACTCTATTTGGGCTCCTTCACACACTAAACAGCCCTCATGATCTTGTGGCTAGAAGCACATGGATAATAAGAAACGGTTTATCCAACTAATGCATTTGTAGACACAAGTTTCAAACTGTAGCCCAATGGTTTGCCAATCCTAACTCCATGCACAAGGAGCTTCCCATACATAGGTGACTACTTCACCTCAATTCACACACAGAGGGCACCCTCCAGTAGTTGAGTGTTGTGGCAGCTATGGCTCTTCTACACCCCAAGAATTGGCCCTAACATGCGATGCCTAATGCATTAAATACAATGAAACATAATCTTCTCTTTTATTCTTTTGAATCCAAGAGATTTATTATTTCTTCACACAACCTTTTCAAAAGTTAGCTGCTCTAATCTACAACAAAGAAACCTCTTTTGCTCAATCTTATAGGTCAATACTTTGGCTAACACATACTATGTATCTAGGAATTTTTTATTAGTACCATGCTTTGTGTATATGCAATGTGTCATCCCATAGCATGCTTAAACAATTTTAACTAACAATCAGGCACGTGTTGTGAGAAATCATTCTTTTCATGCTTTTTCTTAATGCAATGTGGCATTGAGGAGACATAAATGACTAACATGTGCTTCCATTCCTTTAGATATTCAATGGAACCTAAGTCTTACACTTCAATGCCCAACCATTTATTTTTAAAAGGAAAAAACCTGGCATTTCAACCTCATTGTATATCGATTTATTATGTAGTGTTCTCTATGTTATATGCATTTTTCCATAGAATCCCCTCTTAATGGGCACTTTCTCATGCAAATGGATGTAGACTGAGGCTAAACCTCATGCCCTATAGCCCACCATATATCCAAATATGTTTTTACTGTTTTTTATTTTCTATATTTTAAAAATGTTTTTTAAATATATTTTACTTTTTTTCTTATTTTTCTCTATTATTTCTACTATAAATACTCATTATTTTTCAATTTTTGATTACATATACCAGCAAAGATTAATCGTGACAATTAGTATAGACTATTTCATCCACATACAATATTTCTTTCTACCATTTTTATCAATGATTATCAAAGCTACTTCATTTTGCATGTTTTTCCATGTCTTTGATAATTAATTTCTCATTATTATGATATCAGATTTGACATTTTCTTTATGATATCACTCAAACACATCACATATTACTCTCATATCAAATGTCATGCCATATACACGTCACTTTCATGATCAAATAACAAAAAGAATCAAAGTTTTCATGAAAAACAAAACTTATCATGATTTCTTGTCTTTTACATTTTTATAGTTGCATATGCAGCCAGCAAATTGATCCAAATTCGGGTTCTACTCAATGCTAGTCATCACACCTCATCATCACTATCATCTCATCTTCATCTCTATCGATTCAAGCCGAACAACCATCTCTCATCCCAATCTTCTCGTGATTATTCCCACAAGAACAGCTCGCAAGAGGGGAGAGAGAAAGACTAGAAATGGGTATTTTTATATCAATCCACCATTTGTGGATCCAGAGGCAATGATGGAGAACGACAAATTTGTAAAAATTACATGGCACAACGAATAGAATTTGTAACCTGTTTGCCCAAGCTTTGCTTGGCAGTACGTTCTTAGTAGCCCATCAAGAGATGTCCTAGAAAGCACCCTCTGGGATTTGATGAAAAACCCTCAGAGTTTGCTAACTAGGCTCGTTTGAGTCTACCCCATAGTGAAAGTTTTGGCCGTTTCCATGAGAATCGATTTGAGTCTTTTGGTCAAATAAATTTCTAACGGTTGACTAGTATTAGCAATTTGAGATTCCATCCCTTATAGAAATTGTTGTGACTGAAATAGACTTACATTGTGCTAGGTTCAAAGATAATGGGAGAAGTATGATACTTTGATCCCTTCTACCTAGGGTTCTAAAGTGACACGAGTCACACTTTTTGATCTCTAATGGTCTATCAAAAATGCAATTTTTATTCCTTCTTAGGAAAGCTCTCAAATTACCGAGACCACCCAACCATAGGTCTAGATGACCATCCTCCTGGTTCCCTTGAGATAGTATTTTTAATTACCTACCACTTTATATTCAACATATAAAAATAGCTTCTTTGAATTATCTCGTGATACAAATTTGGTACACACCTTTAATTCACAACACAAAAACAAAGTAAATCAATCCCTTCTTAATAGTTCCTTTTTTTAAAAATAACATTTTACAATAATTTCTATTCAAAGGTATTACTCTCTCCAAGTTTCGCTCCCAAACTAGTATTGAAACTTCCAAGACATAGTCTAGAAATTGAAGGGTAGTTGGCAATTCATAAGAGCCTAAGGAGTTTTAAGACCAAAGCCCCCTGGTATCCTCACCTCCTCCTGCCAACGACTAGAGTTCCCTACGACGACGAGACCTTGCACATCATAATTGATCTATACTCATTGATGCGAAACAAAAAGAGAAAACTCCTTGGAGTAGGTTTTATTCATGCTGGCCTTAGGGAGGTCTAGTGCCATCAAGAACGTATCTCAGTCAGCGTTCTGTGCTCATTAGAATACTGCCTCAATCGGCAATCTCTACTCGGTCATCCATCTCTTAGCCTGATGATTTTAGGAAAGATTAATACCTAACTCGCAATCACAAACATCTTAATTTGAATGCATTATACATTTTTTTTAAAAAATTCAAGACAAATCTTTTCTTTCAAAAATAATAACATCAAGGCAAAACTCATGATAAAGTGGCAATACCTTCCAATAGTTTCCTAAATTCTCCCTTCCTCGAGATCTAGTTTGGATTGAATATAAACAAGAATTTTATTCTTGAGAATAACTCCCTTGGAGTTTCGTGGGTCCTTGCCTGTGATAAAAGAAATCTTGGTTAGTTTAATTACAAACAGTTTTCTTTGGCAACTCCATCTCAAGGTCTTTTATATACCGCTTGAGTCTACCCCGTAGTGGAAGTTCCAACCATTCCCACAAGGATCGATGTGAGTCTTTTGGTTAGATTAATTTCTAACGGTTGACTAGTACTAGTAATTTGAGATTCCATCCCTTATAGGAATTGCTAAACTAAAACAGACTTACATTGTACTAGGTTCAAAGAGAATGGGAGAAGCATGGCACTTTAATCCCTTTTGCCCAAGGTTCTAAAGTGATGTGAGTCATGATCTCTTATCTCTAATGGTCTATCAAAAATGTGATTTTTATTTCTTCTTAGGAAAGCTCTCGGCTTACTGAGACCACCCAACCATAGGTCTAGATCCGTCCATCTTCCCGCTTCCCTTGAGAGAGTATTTTTCATTACCTAATTACTTACCACTTTAGATTCAACATATAAAAACAACTTCTTTGAATTTATATTATGATGAAAATTTGCTACACACCTTTAATTCATGACACAAAAGGAGAGTAAAGCAATACCTTCTTAATAATTCCTTTTTTTTTAAATGACTTTCTACAATGTTTTCTATTCGAATATATTATTCTCTCCAAGTTTCATTTCCCAACTAGTATTGGAACTTCCAGGATATAGTCTTAAAATTGAAGGGTAGTTAGCAGTTCGTAAGGGCCTAAGGAGTTTTATGACCAAAGCCCCCTAGTATCCTCACCTCCTCCTATGACTAGAGTTTCCTATGATGAGACCTTTCACATCATGATTGGTCTATACTCACTAACACAAAACAAAAAGAGAAAATCCATTGCAATAGGTTTTATTCACGCTGGCCTTGGGGAGGTCTAGGGCCATCAAGAACGTATCTCAATCAGCATTCTATACTCATTAGAATACTGCCTCAATCGATGATCTCTACTCGGTCATCCTTCTCTTAGCCTGATGATTTTAGGAAATATTAATACCTAACTCACAATTACAAACACCTTAATTTGAATGCATTATACATTTTTTTTTAAAAATTCATGACAAAACTTTTCTTCCAAAAATAATAACATCAAGGCAAAACTCATGATAAAGTGGCAATACCTTCCAATAGTGTTCCTAGATTCTCCCTTCCTCGGGATCTACTTTGGACTGAATCTTAACAAGAAATTTATTCTTGAGAATAATTCCCTTGGAGTTTCATGGGTCCTTGTCCGTGATAAAAGAAATCTTTGTTAGTTTAATTACAAACAGTTTTCTTTGGAAACTCCATTTCAAGGTCTCTTATATTCTGAGGATTAGTGATGACAGTGATTATCCATTGAGGGTTTCAATTAGAAATATTAAGTATCTTAGGACGGAGTACCTTCCTTGTACATGCTTAGGTTCATATTGTACAAATCCAAGTTACCCCTTGGAATTTGCAATTAGAAATTCCTTTAAAAGATTATATGCAACAATTGAATAAAAATCTTATTTTATGAATGCAGCTTTTGTTGCCCGTTCATGAGATGATGGCCTACTAGTTGCCTATAAAAATATAGTACCTAGGGATCCATGATGGGTGCTTGGTTGATGGTATTTGCACCTTCATTTTTAACCCTAGTACTCGTCATTCCGTTTGTAGTGATTGTATCCGTAAAGTTACTGGTAGCTCTTGCCTCCGCGACCTTCGTAACTTTCTTCTTCGGGGCCATGGTCTTTAATCGCAAGATTGAAAAGGGGATTTTGGCAAAGGAGCTTGGGGGTAATTAGATTGGCGGAATTTCAAGTGATGGGGGAAGGCCATCACTAAGAATTTAGAAATTTTGAGAAGAGTTTTGATTCCAGAGGGAAGTAGGGTAGAATGGATGGAGGATTTGAACTCAAGAGCTCGCGGAGTATCCTTCCATTCTTTGTGACGAGAAATTCACATCCTCGTGCTTCTCTTGCCCCACTCCCTCTTGCTTTATACCCCTAGGAAGGGCCTCTCCTCCCTTGCTCAGGCTACCCCCCAACAGCTCCTCATGCCTCGTATTTATAGCTAAATTGAAGAAGAAGGGTTGTGGCCAAGAAGAAGAGCTCTTTATGGAGAGTATCTTGGAAAATTAGCAATCTAGAAGCTTTCAAGATGCAATCTGATGCTGGCGATTTGATCTTTGAGGTCCAGAGAGGCTGCCAAAGATGCCATGACTGATTTGCTTGGCTCTTGGATGATCTTGCTTCAATCTGGGCCTCATGTCGAACTAAGAAAAGGGGGAGATTTTTGGAGCATCCTATTGAGATTGAGAAGGGAGATTTTAGGATTTTTTTCCTTGTTTTTATTTTCCAAATTTGGGGAGGATATAGCATATAAGAGAAGAACAAAAAGGTCACTTAACTCCAAACAAGTTGATGCAAAGATGGCTATGTCCACCTATGCACTTCCAATGAAGCTTAGATGGCAATCTAGATAGAAGATAGGTAAAGATCTTAAGGATAGTTGAAATATCTCTGATTGGGTGAAAGGATGGATCATGAAATCTATGAATGGGTCTACCTTTTATAGCATGTGAAGGGGGTCATGATGGATGACCTTCCATATGCACGTGTGTGTGTCGACCTTCCATGTGCATATGTGTCTATTGACCTTCTATTTGCACCTCCACTAGTTGACCAAGGAATATTCCAAAAAATATTTTCCACCCCTCGTCAAGGGCTTTTTCCAAGTACTTAGACCCAAAATAGGAGTCCTTGATTACTTCCTTACCCCGCAACTCGATGCGGTGTGCCTCGAGTTGCTACCAACTTTAACTACTCTCTCTAATGTAAAGGCTAGACCTGCAATGGTCACCTTTTGGCCATCCAGTCACATAGACCTTATTTGATATACAAGTCAAGATCCACCAATGTCCAAGCTCGCACATGGCTTCTCCTTGTAATGGGGGCCTTACAATTTTGAGTACCATGGATCATTGGTGGCACCTTATGAGGGTAGGGCATTGAGCATATCTAACACTCCCCCTCAATGTCCACTCGCACATGAACTAACTCCTTGGCCCAATGCCAAGTCTCTGACGATGAACTTGAAGCATATCCTTTGAGAGTGCTTTGGTGAAGATATCTACTCCATTCTCCTCTATTGGATAGTAGACCATCTCCACTATCCCATACTTGATCAAATCACGTACATAGTGATACTAGACCTCTATATGTTTTGTGCATGTATGAAACATTGGATTCTTGGCAATGACAATGTAGCTCTGATTGTCACACGTTAGTATAAACGGGTCTTCATCCTCTGTACTCCCATATGCCATAAGATCCTCCTTAACCATACTACTTCACATGCAACAAAATAGGCTACCTTGTACTCTACTTTTGTGAAAGACAATGCCATTGTTGGTTGTTTCTTACTAATCCAATATAAAATTCCTAAATTGAAAGGAAAAAAATAACTAGAAAATGACTTTCTGGAATCACAGTCTCCTACACAATTTGAGTCACAGTACCCTACAAGAGAAGTACCAAAGTTGTATGTGATACCATAGTCTAGAGTTCCCTTCAAGTATCTAAGCACTCACATCATAGCCTTCCAATGACTCTCAAGGGGTTTGTTTGAAAAATTGCTCAAAACTCCAATAGCAAAACTAATATCTAACCTAGTGTTATGCAAGTAGATCAAAAGCTTCCAACCAACCTCCTGTACCTCCTAATATTTCCTAGTATTGATGTGTCCTCAATGGATAAGTTGCATTGACCTCCATAGGTGTAGCTATCTCCTTGCACTGAGTCATACCCAATGCTTTCAAGATCTTCCATGCATACTCTTTTTAAGAGAGGAAGATCTTTCCTAGCTCTTGGCCAAACTTCAATCCCCAAACAATAGCGCAATAAGCCCAAGTTTGTCATGATTTTAAACTAAGAGCTCAAAGCCTTTCAAGTTTGGTTGATCATATCTTCATAGTCACATGTAATAAGGTCATCCACATATAGGACAATAACTACAAACTTTTCATCATCCATGTAGACATACAAGTTAGCATATGAGGCACATCATTTGAATTTTAAGCTTCAATAGAACTTATCTATCTACTACTTGTACCATGCTCTAGGGGATTGTTTCAGCCCAGACAACACCTTCTTCAGCTTACACACTTTGTTCTCAAAATGAGGGGCATAAACTGGTTAAACCATGTACACCTCCTCCTTGAGGTCACCATTCAAGAACATTGATTTGACATCCATTTGGTAAACTAGCAAGTTGTTGTGGGCAGCCACTGCAAGTATTGTGTTAATCGTGGTTATTCTAGCAATTGAAGAAAATGAAACTTGAAAATCAAACCCTTCAACTTGTGAGAATCCCTATGTAACCAATATGGCTTTGTACTTTTCTAAGGTTCCATGAGCCTTGTACTTCATCTTCTAGACCCACTTGGTGCCAATAATCTTTTTCTTTGGTGGCTGATCCACCAACTCCTAAGTCTCATTCTTCATGATGCTGTCATACCCAGCTTACATAGCTACCTTACATGTTACATCAGTAACAAGTGTTTCTTCCAAGTTAGGTGTCTCCTTTACTTCTCTCATAATCGTAGCCACCATCAAGACCATATTGACTATGTGAGTGAAAACCCTTTCTTACTCCTCTATTCTCTGAGACCTCCTTGGTCCATCTATCTTCTCCTCAACAGATGTTGATATAGGATTATTTTGGTCATAGAACTGCATCACCCATCGTAGCAATGGCTTTTCTAATGATGTGATGTCAGGTTGGTGAACTTTCTCCTCATTATCCAAAGATGATTCTTCCCCCTCCTTAAGGATAGGGGTAGCTCTTGGGACAAGTTCATAGTGGACTACTTCTTCGCTTGATGATAAAGTGGAAGAACTTGCCTTCTCCTCCTCCAATGTATATGGCTGCCCTTGAACACCACATCACGGCTCACTATTATCTTCTTTGCCTCTTGGTCATACAATTTGTAAGCCTTTTTCTCATCACTATAACCCAATAAGATACTTCTTTTTCTTTTTGATTTTAACTTATTTCTTTTCTCATCAAGAACATGTGCATAACATTCATATCCAAAAGTTCTAAGATGTGAGATAGATGTTTTCTTACCAATGTAAGCCTCATGAGGTGTTTTACCCTTGAGAGCCTTTGTGTAACTCTGATTGAGAATATAGACTACAATATTTACAACTTCGGCCCAAAATTTATTTGGTAATCCCTTTCCTTTTGGTATGCACCTTGCCATCTCCACAACACTGCAATTCCTACAAATCATCGTTGAATGATGCTTGATCCCTTTGCTCTTGCAAAAGTCTTCAAACTCCTTTGAGTTGAACTCACCACCACTATCTGTTCTAAATTTCTTCACACTTTTCCATGTTTCATTCTCAACAAGTTTTAGCCATTCTTTAAACTTACCAAAAGCTTGAACCTCATTATGAAGGAAGTACATCCGCATCCTCCTACTATAGTCATCGACGATCAACATGAAATAAGAAGATCCTCCCAAGGCTTATGTACGCATCTTACTGCACAAGTCAGCATGTATTAACTCTAGGAGCATTTGCTCTATTCTTGCTTTCTTATGAAAATGCATTTCTCTGTTGCTTGCACATCATACAAGCTTCACATGGATCCTTCAATTCACTAAGTAGAGGTAGGTGAGCAACCATACCTTGGTTATGCATCTTCTTTAAAACTGCAAATCTAATGTGTCCAAACCTTTCATGCCAAAGCTTACTTGTGTCCACTCTAGCTGTGGCTATAAGAGCACTTAGCTCATATGGGTTGTTCCTCCTTTCTCCTTTTCCAAGAACTTTTTCAACACTACCGAGAATTTTTGCACCTGTCTTGTCGAATCTCACTTCATGACCAAGATCAATTATAGCAACAACAATGGATAATAGATTTCTCCTAGCCACAAAAAAGCACGTGAAAATTAATTTTGAAAAATCTGTCAATCAAAATGAAATGCAAAAAGAAGGAAAAATGCCCATAATGAGGTGTTGGACAAGTTGTCAGTCAGAACACAGTTTCAATGAGGATAGAACCTGTTTGCACGAAAAAAACAAAAAAAAAACCCAAAAACGTAATCGAAATGAATTTATTTTTTTTAAAGTCGGTATGGAATGCAGCAAGAAGAAAAAATATTTATGTTGACAGTTTGGATAGGGCTATCTAGTCAAAACATGGTTTCGATGACAAAGGGAGTGGTTTTGATGGAAAAATCAATTAAAACACATTCAAAAATCCCCAAAAAAAAAATTTCCAAGCAATCCGTAAGTTGGAACAAGGGGCAAGAAAAAGGAAAAATATTTGAGGAATGGTATTCGATAGGGCTATCAAGTCAGAACGTGATTCCAAGGGAAGCAAGATGCATTCTCATGGAAAAAGGGACAAAAATGTGCAAGGAAACGCAATTAAAATTTAATAACAAAAAATCAAGTGGTCAGAATGAGGGGGAGAAAAAAGGAAAAAGGTTCAAGGGGATGAATAGCTCGAGGGTATCCAAATAAAATGCAATTCCAATAAGAAAAGGGTAGGTTCACAAAAGAACAAGAGAACACAAAAGAATGCTCCACTTTGAATAGAATTTCATCTTGAATGTCTTCATAGTCTTTCTCATGATCGAGACTCACTCATAGATATATTGTTTTTAGCATGGAAAATTGGCTATCTCTCACAAACACTCTCTCTCACATATGCTCTCTCTCCATAATATATTGGAATAATGAAGAATAACCATCCATAATCCCTATTTGGTCATGGTACCCCTCCCAAGAGGTATGTTTGATATGAAGGGTCACTAGAGCCACTCAAGTGTCCTTTCGTAGCTCAATGATGTCACTGTCACTTCACCTCTACTTGAGTCTTCAATAGGCTAATTTTTATTCTTCTTTAAGCTATTTTGAACTTCTATTCATCTCTTCCCAAGATTAGAAAATTTTTCCAAGCTACACATTCATCCCACAGAACACTTATAGAGGTATATAGAATAGAAACATAATAGAGACAAAGGCTCTAGACAGAAGCTCAACAAAAGGTCTATAGTACCATACAGAAGGTCAACAAAAAGCATTCAACTAAACTAAAACCATTCAAAACCATCAATAATCATTTAATAAGCTTCAAAAACTTTTAAACTCCATCAGTCATCATTCCAACATCTCATACAACAAAAAGGAATCAGAACAAAAATGAAGCTAAACAGAACCTATTAGGAACTCAACATAACCTTTCAGCACATCATATATCTACTGAAAACTATCATGAGCTTCTCAAACCTATTCAAACTTATCCAAAACTCTCTCAAAAACTTCCAAACTAATCGATTGCCATTCAAATCATACAAAAATCACCCAAAAATCCAACAAAAACTGCTGAAAACACAATTATATGAACCCTCAAAAACTATCAGAACAACTTGTAATTAAGGCACACAGTGCATTTGTGTTTCTTTATTTTCAAGCCCATAGAATATTTGTATTTGGAGGAATCATCACACTCAAATTTGATAGGTTGAGGGTTAGTTGTGATTCTGGGTCAGTCCCCAACACCATCTCCAAGAGGTCATAAGAATCAAGGATTGCATTTGATTTTAAACTTCCACAAAGTATAGTTTCTACCATCTAACTTTCCTTCTCTAAAAAGGTTGGTAGATGAATCCTTAGTGTTTGAATATAGCCAGTACATCAACAATGCCTCCACAACTGCTTCTTGATATGCCAAACCTTCTTGTGGAAGTTGACATCACTCCTTCTTGTTATTGAAGCCTTTGTCTCTCATGTACTCTTCTATCCCTAGAGCCCCCTAGCCTCTGATACCATGTAAAAATTATATGACATAGAAAATATATTTTGAGCAAGATACATAGAAAGATAGTACACATCAAATAAGAGAAGGAAAAAAAAATTCTTTAACTCCAAAAAAGCTGATACAAAGATGGCTTTGTCCACCCATGTGCTTCCAATGTGAAGCTTAGATGGTGATCTAGACAGAAGGTAGATGAAGAGCTTAAGGCTAGCTAGAATAACTCTGATTGGATGAAATTATGGATCATGAAATCTATGAAGGGATCTACCTCTTATAGTTTGTGAAGGGGGTCATGATGGATGACCTTCCATATGCATATGCATCTGTTGACCTTCCATGTGTACCTCTACTAGTTGTTTAGGGAATATTTCCTACCCCTAGTTAAGGGCTACTTCTGTGGCCATCGGACCCAAAATAGGGATCCCTGATAGCTTCCTTACCTTGTAACTCGATGTGGTGTGCCTCGAGTTGCTACCAACTTTAACTACTCTCTCTAACCCAAAGGCCAATCACCTTTTGGCCATCTAGTCATATAGACCTTATTTGACATACAAGTTAGGATGCACTAATGTTCAGGCTCACACATGGCTTCTTCTCATAATAGGGGCCTTATAACTTTGAGTACCATGGATCATTGGTGGCACCTTATGAGGGCAGAGCATTGAGCATATCTAACACCCCCTTCAATGTCCGCTGGTGAACTAACTCCTTATCCCAATGCTGAGGCTCTGAAGATGAAATTGAAGTAGATCCTTTGAGAGTGCTTTGATGAAGATATCTACTACATTCTCCTCTATTGGACAATAGACCAACTCCACTATCCCATCCTCAATCAAATAACGCACATAGTGATATTGGATCTCTATATGTTTTGTGTGTGTATGAAACACTCAATTCTTGGCAATGGTATTGCAACTTTGATTGTCACACCTTAGTATAGTTGAGTATTCATCTTGTACTCCCATATGCCATCACATCCTCCTAAACCATACTACTTCACATGCAACAAAGTAGGTCGCCTTGTACTCTACTTCCATAGAAGACAATGCCACTATTAGTTGCTTCTTATATTACTGATCCAAGAGAAAATTCCTAAATCAAAAGAAAAATAATAACCAAAAATTGAATTTCTGGAATCATAGCCTCCTACTGGTGCGCAGATCGGATGCTGTATGCTCACGTAGTGAACGCTGGAAGGTCCCCAAGAACAAAAGAACTCTACTTTTTGCACAAAACTCAATGTAGAAAGCATGCACGACATGAACAAGAGACCAATTGGGTGCAATCTCCCCCCATGCCTTGTGTGAGAGCTCCACAAAGCATGTATTTTTATGTATTAATCATCTTCAAGCTCAAATAATAGCCCAAATTACGAAATAGCACGCTTTTGGCTTTTGAGTTTGCTTTAGCACAAGATAGAAATAAAGCTAATGGGCGGGCGCCCTAAGAGTCAGGCATACCCAATACAATGTCCAAATACAAATATCATAATCGTGCGCCCATGCGCATACAAAATAATAAATAAATATCCAACACCTCAATAAATAGGTGCGATAAAATATAGGCACCATGCCTAAGGTATGCGCCCATCAAAATATAAGTGATAACTCGAATACACACTATCCTCCAATGCTTTCCTCCGCCACTACTGCTATCTCTACACATCAAGTGAAGCATTCACAATCGTTAGTAAAATCATACAATTAAACCAAAAAAAGTGAATACCTAGCAGTCTTCAACTACATAAATAAATCAACTGGTTAGAAATCAATCCTAACCTTAATTTATCACGAGTGCGCACTCTAAACTCATAAACGTTTATTAATTTAATATGTATTTTGCAGAATCATGTGCTATGGAATCACCCATGTACACACTAAATTAATGAAACGCCCGAAAAGGATAGGCGTCCCCATCAACTTCTCGCACAAAGAATCCACTTTGTGTATGAGCCCCGGTCAACAAAGTTTACGGAATCCACCATAAAACCTCACGGAATCCACCGTAAAATATGCCTCCTGGCATCATACCCCCGGGGTGGGATAGCAATTGTCCTCAATTGCTATTAGCTCAATGTGGAGGTAACAGAGTGGGGAAAGCATTTAAGTGTGTAGCGTGTATCCATTGGGCTTCCTCAACAGGATGGTTTTTAAACTTGACCAAATATCTAGAATATCTACGTCCAGTTCTAGTGGTCATGAAATCAGTATCTATGATAGCTTCAGGTTCAAGTATTTCAGTCGGTTCTTCTAACAAAGGTGGGTTTTCATAAATAGGGTGTACAGGTAATTGGCCTCTAAAGGGTCGTAATAAACTAATGTGAAATGTGTTGTGAATTTTCCAGTGAGGTGGTAATTCTAACTTGAATGCATTGTCATTGATTTTGTGAATGATCTTAAATGGTCCATAGAATCTAGGTGCTAATTTCACAAATGGGTATTTATCTACACTTTGTAATCTACGTTTTTCTATTCTCAACCAAACATAGTCATCAACTTTGAAATTCATGGCCTATCTTTTCTTATTGGCTTGTTTTGTATACTATTGCTGGGCTTTGGCAATCATGTCTTTAACCTCATCAAAAATAGTAGTGTGCATATTAACAATATCATCAGCACTTTGAATTCTATTTGATAAAGATGCAACAGGTGTAGACAATCTATAACCATAAATCATTTCAAACGATGCTTTATTTGTAGATGTGTGTGGTGTATTGTTATATGCAAACTGCAGTAAATGCAAATGTGTGTCCCATGTCTGTGGTTTAGAAATAGTATAAGCACATAAAAGATCTAAAATAGTACTGTTAGTGGCTTCTGTTTGTCCATTAGTTTCAAGATGAAATGCAGATGAAAAGTCAATCTTTGTTCCTAGGTTAGCAAACAAAGTAATCCAAAAGTTGTTACAAAATCTAGAACCTCGATCACAAATAATAACTTTTGGTAATCCATGATTAGTGAAAACAGTTTTCAAAAACAATTGTGCTGCCTGAGATGCTGTTAAAGTTTTCTTACATGGAATGAAATATGCTTATTTACTAAACCTGTCTACTACAGTCCAAATCATATCATGGTTAGCTTTATATTAGGTAAACCAGTAATAAAATCCATAGAGATCTGTTCCCATGGTCTTGATGGAATAGATAAAGGCATAAGTAATCCATACTGTTTACCATGATGTCTCTTAACTCTTTGACAAATCATACTTTCAGAAACAAAGTTAGATACATCAGTGTCCATATGTGGCAAATAAAAATCTTCAGTCAATGTACGCAAAGTAGATATGATACCTCTATGACCTTGATATGGAGGACAATGAATCTCATTCAAAACAAAAGATCTAAATGGAACTGCAACACATAATCTCTTTTCATAAAACATGAATCCATCATTATAAGACAGTGAATCAATAGGAATCCAGTTATTTCCAACTAATTTATTCCAATCAGCATGAAAAGTAATGTCCTGATGATATGTATCTTTCATAGGGGTTAGAGAATCAAATGATATAACAGAGATATTATGAATGGTTGGTCTTCTACTTAATGCATCGGCCACTACATTTTCTTTACCTGGTTGATATTGAATAAGGGGATGAAAACTCTGAATAAAAGCTACCCATTTGATATGTCGGTCAGATATTTGAGGTTGACTAAGTAAATGTCTAATACTTTGTTGATCAGTCTTAATCATAAACTCAGAACCCATTAAGTAATGTTTCCATTGTCTTAAAGCTTGTACCACATCTAGTAATTCTTTATCATATGTGGAATATTTAATTTCGGAAGGTTTCAGTTTACAACTAGAATAGGCTATGGGATGATTATATTGCATAAGTACGACTCCTATTCTAGATCCGCTAGCATCAGTAACTACTAAAAATAATGGTCTATTAAAATTAGGTAGTTGTAATACAGGAGCATGGGTTAATGCATGTTTCAATAAATCAAAAGATTTATGTTGATTATTAGACCAATGATAAACAATACCTTTCTTTAAAAGTTTAGTCAAAGGCAAAGCAAGTAATGAAAAATTTCGTACAAATTTCTTGTAAAAACTAGCAAGACCTAGAGAAGAACGTAACTCATGCACATCTTTAGGTATTGGCCAGTTCAATATTGCTTCTATCTTCTTAGGGTCAACTTTAATACCATCTGATGACACAATATGACCTAGATATTCAATTTCTGTTTGAAAGAACTCACTCTTTTCCGGATTAGCATACAATTGATTATCTTTCAACAACTTGAAAACCAAAGACAGATGTTCATAATGCTCTTTCTCATTTTTACTGAATACCAAGATATCATCAAAGAATACAATAACACAATGCTAGTATTTCAAAAATATGTGATTCATCATTCTACTAAATGTAGCAGGTGTGTTAGTCAATCCAAAAGGCATCACTAAAAATTCATAATGACCAAATTGTGTTCTAAAGGCAGTCTTGAATATGTTAGATTTATCTAATCTCACCTGATGATAACTAGATTTAAGATCTATTTTACTAAATATGGGAGAACCTTGTGGTTTATCCATAAGATCATCGGCCTGAGGAATTGGATATCTATTCTTTACAGTAATCTTATTTAGGACACAATAATCGATGCACATACGATAAGTATTATTCTTCTTCTTTACCAACAAAACAGGTGCGCCAAATGGAGAACTACAAGGTCTAATCAATCCTCTATTTAATAATTCCTCAACTTGATTTTGAATTTCTTTTTGCTCTATCTGGTTATGCCTATATGGTGCTTTACAAGGTGGTTGTGTACCAGGAATTAAATCTATTTTGTGGTCTTCAGGACGTGAAGCAGGTAATCCAGGTGGTAGATCTTTAGCAAAACAATCTTTAAATTGTGCAAGGAATTCATTATGCCTAGGGTGCATATGTTTTTCTTTAGCTTGCAGTTCATTCACCTAGATTAGATAAGATTTATTACTTTTACGTAATGCACGTTTAGCTTGAGTATGAGTAAGCAGTGGAAAAGCATTAGATGCATGCATACCATACAATGTAATGTGTTTTCCTTGAAAATGAATGTTAATTGAATGCGTGGAATAATCTATATCAGGATTATGCTGATGACGCCAAGGCATACCTAAGATAATGTCACTGGACTGTAATGGTACAATTAGAAAATTCCTTCTTTCAATATATTCACCAATTTGAATTTCTAAATCATGCACCTCTTGTGTTCCATTATACCTTGTGCCTAAGAATGCTGCTTTAATGCAATAATGCATATGAACAGTTTGTAATTTCAATTCTTTCACTAACTTGGCAGAAATAAAATCATGTGTACTACCATCATCATGCAAAATAATCTTTTCTTTTCCATGCACTAAACATTTCATTGTCAACAAAGAATGTGGAGTTGGCATACCTGGTAAAGTATCCGAAGGAGTAGTAATGTAGTCCTCATCTTCCATAAAGTCAGGCATTTCCTCATGTTCTTCATCTTCCATTGCTCCAAGATAGTTGATGTGGACAGGTGGCTTCTTCGATTGGCAATTGGCTGCTAGATGTCCAGGTTGATACCATTTGTAACACACTATAGGTTTGGCTTTAGATACATTGTTTGCAATGGCAGGAAGTCTAGGAATATTAGGATTTGGCTGTGAAGATGGCTTAGGATTTTGATTGGTATTTGATGGCAAAGCAGGTGGTTTCGTCCAAGACTTACGAAAAGATGATGAAGGAGATCGACTTTGATTGAATCTTCTAAAATTTGAATTGAATTGCTTAGAACCATAGTTACCATTTGCTTGAAATTATTATGGACACTTGTCTCTTCCTCGAAGCTTGTCTTCAGTGTCATGAGCTAAAGAAATTGCATCTTCAAGAGTTGCAAGCTTGAACATATTGACTTCAGCGTAGTAATGCCCAAGTAATCCAGACATATACTTGCACTTGTGAGTCGCTTCAGGTACATCTTCAAGCATGTGTAATTGGAGTAAGGCATTCCAAAAGCGTTCGGTGTACTAAGAAATAGGCTCACGATCTCTTTGCTGAAGAAGGTCCCATTGCTTTATGGCTTTTTCATGGAATTGTGGAGGAAGGAAATTCTACATAAACTTCTTCTTGAAATTCTCCCAGGTAGTGGGACAATCTATACTCTTACAAACCACGGTCCACCAAAGAGATACTCTATCCACTAAATGATTAGTGACACACTTGATTTTATCTTTTTCAGCGTATGTTTCCTCATGAAAATAATCATCAAACTGACTGATGAATGCAAGAACAGTTTTTCCATCTCGAGTGCCATTGAAAGTACGGAATTTGAAATTTCTTTTATTTATCTTTGTTTCTTTGCAGATGGATTGAGCTTTGAGAGTCGCATCGATGGTACGTCGGATAAGATCTTCAGATTGTGGTTCCTCTTTGTCGGTAGTCGATCTTTGTAAATTGGCCAATTGAACTTGCAATGCTTGCTGGGCTCTTCGTTCTTCGTCCAGTTGCATCATAATTAAATCCAACTTTTGTTCTACCGTAGGTTCAGGAAGATCGCCTTCAGCCATTAAATCATCCGTATTTGGTTTCGTCATCCTGCAAAACTTCAAAAGACCTCACACTCTCAAAATCCAATTAGCAGGATGAGCGTAGCTCAAAGTCGGGTATACAAGGCTTATAAATTTTTGTTTGGCTTTCACGGTCTTCGACTTTTGCGGTTGCAGGGTTTGAAATCTTCATAAATTCTATGTATGACCTTTTGCATGTGCTGAAACTGGTTCAGCAAGTCTGCGTATGCGAACAGAGTCTTCCAGGGAACAACTTCGCAGTTCGGTGCTTCTGCGCAGGAAAAGTCCTTATGGGAGTTTTGGGCACAAGTCAGTTCTGACTTCTAGTTACTTGCCGGACTTGCAAAGTTGCAGACTTACGAAACTTTCAGAGCTTTGGAACTTTATGTGATTTAGGACTTGGGTAACTAAGCTTAAAGCTTAGTGGTCAAAAATCATCAAATTTTGGGGGGGGGGACGTTTTTTGACGCGGAAATCACGGAGAAGGGCCGCCCTGCCGCCGTTTTGATAATTTGAAGCTTAATAAGCTTCTAATTAAGCTTTATGAGCTTTAAACTCAAGCTTGAACTTTTTAAGATATGGAGGCTTATTTGTTTGACTATGGAAAAGCGTCTTGGAGAAGAGGATGTAGGAGTAGTCCTACGCCGTTACAAGCCGGTTCAGAGGCTATAAACAGAGGTTCTTCACTGCCAGGAATCCACCCGTATCAACCTTTCAAGATGAGACTGACCGTAGAGCTCGATCGTTCCAGGAGGTCCGCCTTCGCACAAGATGGGTCAACCTTTCAAGATGAGACTGACCGTAGAGCTCTGATACCACTGGTGCGCAGATCGGATGCTGTATGCTCACATAGTGAACGCCGGAAGGTCCCCAAGAACAAAAGAACTCTACTTTTTACACAAAACTCAAGGTAGAAAGCATACACGACATGAACAAGAGACCAATTGGGTGCAATCTCCTCCCATGACTTGTGTGAGCGCTCCACAAAGCATGTATTTTTATGTATTAATCATCTTCAAGCTCAAATAATAGCCCAAATTACAAAATAGCATGCTTTTGGCTTTTGAGTTTGCTTTAGCACAAAATAGAAATAAAGCTAATGGGCGGGCACCCTAAGAGTCAGGCATACCCAATACAATGTCCAAATACAAATATCATAATCGTGCGCCCATGCGCATATAAAATAATAAATAAACATCCAACGCCTCAATAAATAGGCGCGACAAAATATAGGCACCATGCCTAAGGTATGCGCCCATCAAAATATAAGTGATAACTCGAATACACGCTATCCTCCAATGCTTTCCTCCGCCACTGCTGCTATCTCAACACATCAACTAAAGCATTCACAATCGTTAGTAAAATAATACAATTAAACCGACAAAAGTGAATACCTAGCAGTCTTCAACTACATAAATAAATCAACTGGTTAGAAATCAACCCTAACCTTAATTTATCACGAGTGCGCACTCTAAACTCATAAAGGTTTATTAATTTAATATGTATTTTGTGGAATCACCCGCTATGGAATCACCCATGTACACACTAAATTAATGAAACGCCCGAAAAGGATAGGCGTCCCCATCAACTTCTCGCACAAAGAATCCACTTTGTGTATGAGCCCCGGTCAACAAAGTTTACGAAATCCACCGTAAAACCTCACGGAATCCACCGTGGCATGGAATCCACCGTGAAATATGCCTCCTGGCATCACCTACCCAATCTAAGTCACAATATCCCACAAGAGAAGTACTAGAGTTGTAGGTGATACCATAGTCAAGAGTTCCCTTCAAGTATCTGAGCACTTGCATCCCATCCTTCCAATGACTCTCAAGGGGTTTGTTTGAAAATCTACTCAAAACTCCAATAGCAAAACTTATATCTAGCCTAGTATTGAACAAGTGGATCAAGCTACCGACCAACCTCCTATAACTCCTAATTTTTGGTAGTATTGATATATCCACAATGGATAACTTTGTATTGACCTCCATAGGTGTAGCTATCTCCTTGCACTCAGTCATACCAAATGGTTTCAAGATCTTCTATGCATACTTTTTTTCAGAGATGAAGATCTTTCCTGACTTCAATCCCAAAATAATAGTGCAACAAGACCAAGTCTATCATCATTTTAAACTAGGAGCTCAAAGCCTTTCGAGTTTAATTGGTCATATCTTTATAGTCACATGTAATAAGAAGGTCATCCACATATAGGACAATAACTATAAAATTTTCACCATCCCTATAGACACATCTGAGGCACATCTTTTGAAGTTTAAGCTTAAAAAGAACTTATCTATCTACTATTGGTACCATGCTCTAGGGGCTTGGTTTAACCCATACAATGCCTTCTTCAACTTATACACTTTGTTTTCAAAATGGGGGACATCAAACCCTAGTGGCTAAACCAATTCCCCCTTTCTTGAGTTCAAAAATGTTGATTTAACATCCATTTGGTAAACTAGCAACTTATTATGGGTAGCCACTACAAGTACTCTACTAATAGTGGTCATTCTGGTAGTTGGATCAAATGAATCTTGAAAATCAAACCCTGTAACCTATGAGAATCCATGTGTAACCAATTTGTCTTTGTACTTTTCTAAGGTTTTATCAGCCTTGTACTTGACTTCCAAACCCACTTGATGCCAATAATCTTTCTCTTTGTGCGGACAATCCACTAGATCCTAAGTGTCATTCTTCATGACATTGTCATACTCAGCTTGCATAGCTGCCTTCCATGCTACATCTGCAAGTGCTTCTTCCAAGTCAACTGGCTCCTTTACTTCTCTCATAATCTCAGTCAACCATGAAGGCCATATGACTATGTGAGCAGAATCCCTTCTTTGTTCCTCTCTTCTTTGAGACCTCTTTGGTCCATCTGCCTTCTCCTCACCAAATGTGGGCATAGTGTTACTATGGTCATAGAGCTTTGTCACCCATCAAGGTAATGGCTTTTTCGGTGGTGTGATGTCAGGTTGGTAAACTCTTCATCATCCAAAGATGGTTCTTCCACCTCCTTAAGGATAGGGGTAGCTCTTGGGATAGGTTCATAGTGGACTACTTCTTTGCTTGATGTTAAAGTGAAAGAATTTTCCTTCTCCCTCTCCATTATGTGCAACTACTCCTTGAACACCACATCACAGCTTGCTATGATCTTCTTTGCCTCTTGATCATACAATTTGTAAGCCTTTTTCTCATCACTATAACAGAAGAAGATACATTTTTTGCTTTTTGATTTTAACTTTCTTCTTTTCTCATTAGGAACATAAGCATTGCATTCAAATCTGAAATTTTTGAAATGTGAGACCAATGGTTTCTTACAAGTGTAAGCCTCATGAGGTGTGTTACCCTTGAGAGCCTTTGTGTAGCTCTGATTGAAAATGTAGGTTGAAGTATTTACAACTTGGGCCCAAAAATTGTTTGGTAATCCCTTGCCTTTTAGCATGCACCTTTTCATCTCCACAATGGTGCAATTCTTGCATTCCACAATACCATTCTGTTCAAGTGTATGATACGACATCAAATGATGCTTGATCCCTTTGCTCTTACAAAAGTCTTCAAACTCCTTTGAGTTGAACTCACTGCCACCATCTATTCTAAATTTCTTCACACTTTTTCCTATTTCATTCTCAACAAGTTTTAGCCATTCTTTAAACTTACCAAAATCTTAAGCCTTATCACGAATGAAGTACAGTGACATCTTCCTGCTATAGACGTCGACAATCAACATGAAATAATAAAATCCTCCCAAGGCTTGTGTAGGCATCTTAGTGCACAAGTCAGCATGTACCAGCTCTAGAGGAGCATTTTCTCCATTCTTGCTTTCTTATGGAAATGCCTTTCTTTGTTGCTTGCCCATCATACAAGCTTCACATGGATCCTTTAATTCACTAATTGCATGTAGGTGAGGAACCATACCTTGCTTATGCATCTCCTTCAAAATTGCAAATCCAATGTTTCCAAACCTTTCACGTTAGATCTTACTTGTGCCCACTCCAGTGGTGGCTATAAGAGCAGTTAGCTCATATAGGTTGTTCCTTCTTTCTCCTTTTCCAACAACTTTTCCAGCATTGTCAAGAATTTTGCATCTATCTTGTGAATCTCACTTCATGACAAGTCAATTATGGTAACAAACTGATTAAAAAATTCTCTTAATTTTTGAAGCATCAACACATTTGAAAGATTTTTTACTTTACCATTTTTAGCAACAAAGGAAGTAGTACATGTGCCCATAGTAGTAGGGCATTTTTCATCGTTTCTAATAGTCATAGTGATGGATTCTTATAGAGGCTACATAGAACTATATAGACCTTTCTTATTGGTCATGTGATGGGATGCACCACTATCCAACACCCATGAATAAGTGGTATATTCTTCTTGTGCTGATGAGGAACACACTTCCTCAATGGTTGCCATGAATAACTCCAACTCTGCTTCAGCCATGTTGGTTGTCTCCTTCCCCTTACATTTAAGGGTACCATTCTTTTCATCTACCTTCTTGACATGACAATCTGTGATTGCATGTCCTTTCTTCTTATAGTATAAAGACTCCTTGAAATTCTTCTTACAATTCTTCTTCTTTTTGTCACCATCATTTTTGGTGGAGGAGCCATCTTTGCCTTTTGCATTGGTGTTTCCTTTTGCATTGGCAAAGAATGTAGCATCTCCAATGTTGCTTTCTTCTTGGGCTTTCAGACTCAACTCCTCCTCCATTAATAATGCACAAAATCTTCAAAAATAAAATATTAAGGTCTCACCTGAGTATTAAGGGTAGTTACCAATCCATCAAACATTGGTGGACCACATAATAATTTATTTGTACCATTTATGTCAACTACCAATTTCCTACTGGCGACATGTATAGTTATATTACATTTAGAAGCATGGTGATATCATAGATTATTGCATTAGAATAAGTAAATATCTTGATTTATAAAAGTACACATGATAAGTTAAGAGACTTTATTATTATTATTATTATTATTAATGCTAAAGCTAATGGCCAAGGTGGTGTTGGATCCAAACATCTACTACCTCCATACTTCATGATGCCTATGTTCATTCTCCATTAGTCTTTGCCATAAATCTCAAGAACCGCATCATAGTTATTTTTCCATGCCTTTCCTATTCTTATTTTCTCATCTTTTGTTACATTAGTATTTCCTTTTCCTTTAATATTAAGATTGAATATTTTGGACCTAGAAAATCTTTGTTACCATAAATAATGGGTATATTAATCATAGTACCATGGTAAATGTTATCTAATTTATTGTCAATGGTATGGGACAACCTCACTACTTTTATTGAAATACATTGCTTTTTAGATTACTTAGATATACCAAATTATTTCCAAGCTTATAGGATCTAGCTATGCTCAATTCATTAGATGCATAAACTGAGGGTCAAGGCTAATTCTAGCATATGTATGTAACATCTAATGCATCCTCATTTTGACATTCCCAATATAAACTCATGCAATTCTTTGTTCACCTTAATTCTCACATTTCCAGGCTTTTTCTTTGCCTTTGCATACTCAATTCTTCCAATCAATCTGCATCTCTTAACTTATCAGTGGTTCCGTATATGTCACCCCATCTGTTTGCATCTCTCAACCTACCGACACTTGCCTATATGTCATCCATCAACAAACATGTTGCAACATCTTCTTGGTTCACATCTACATGTCGTTGCAAGCATCTCTCTCCCATTTCCAACTTCTCATAGTTCTTCCATGCAACATTAAATAGGACTATTATTAGTTTGCCAGGTGAAGGGCATGTAATGTTTGGCAAAATTTTACAAGTCCAATCTTGCAAAAAGGTCTAGCATACATGCATAGTGATCCACTATCAATTTAATGTTTTTTGTTGCATGACCATAAAATAATCTTGACCCTCCACAACTAGGTTGGCACGACTATAGGAGAAAGAAGGTAGTGAACACTCTGTAGTTTGGCTTTAGACAATGCTCTTGCATCTACTTGAAGTATTATACGACCATGTCAACCATATGGTTCTCACCATAGCCATGTATCTTTGTTGTCCATTATGAAATCTCTCAAATAAGAATTTTGCCAAACACTTTCCATGCTTTTGCAATTGAGTCACACCTATCATACATATCTACCCAATGAGTTTCCCACAATGCGACATCTTTGTAAACCTAACTTCTTGGTCTTGAAATTTTAATGCTCAATGCTCTCAAGCCACATTTTCAACACTATCTACCAATGAGGAATGAGTTTCCCACAATAAGAACTTTATATATACCTTTATTCCCAGTTTATTGTCTTCTTCATCATATATCATCTAAATACAATGGCCTTCTCTTGATACGCGCATTTGGGGAATCCAGTCTTTTGAATATTTGTGATGCAGTTAATCATTTTTAATGTCCTATTCTTGTACGGGTCTAATGCATCTCATGCGGGAATCAAAGCAAGCATTTATCAATTTGGAAATATGTTACTTACGACCGGTACCGATGTTGGATTGGCAATGATGTCCTCGCTCGAGGGTTTCATTGTGTGATTGCCATCTGCATGTGACATCTTCCGCTTGGGGGCCATCCCGATCTTGGTCTTCCCTAGATGTGAATCACACAAGACTTCCACACCTTTTCCTTGGTTAGCGGGGGCCAAATTGGGAAGAGAATTAAACTCTGGTGGGGGATAATTTTGTGGAAAAGGAAAGTAGGTGCTTGTGGCCACCCTATTCGGAGGGGAAGAGAAAGAGCCTCTTTTCAAAAGGCTCTCTCTCTCTCTCTCTCTCTCTCTCTCTCTCCTTCTTCTTCTTCTTCTTCTTCTTCTTCTCTCTCCCTCTTCCTCTTCTTCTTCTTCTTCTTCTTCTTCTTCTTCTTCTCTCTCTCTCTCCCTCTTCTTCCTCTTCTTCTTCTTCTTCTTCTTCTTCTTCTTCTTCTTCTTCTTCCTCTCTCTCTCTCTCCCTCTCTCCCTCTCCCTCTCTCTCTCTCTCTCTCTCTCTCTCTCTCTCTCTCTCTCTCTCTCTCTCTCTCTCTCTCTCTCTCTCTCTCTCTCTCTCTCTCTCTCTCTCTCTCTCTCTCTCTCTCTCTCTCTCTACTTCAGCAAACAAAAGGGGGGGCAAGAAGTGGTAATTCCTCGCATAAGGGGGGGAGAGTAGCACACGTGTGCTCCCTCCCCGTCGTCATTATTGCCCACATCCTCTACGAGGTCAAGCTCATCATTTTCATCTATCGCTCCACCACATTGTCGGCTTCCCCCTTCCACCCTTATCATTGTAGTCATTCCTCATGCCTTCCTCTTTCCCCTCTCGCCACGTTTCAGCAACAACAAGGTGGAAGAAAAAAATTCAATTATTTTTTTGAAATAATAGGGGCCGTGTATAATGACGGAATGTTACATTCTCTCCCCCTTAGAGAACTCGAGATGTCCTCATCTCAGAAGAACTGGGAATTTCATTCTCGAACCTGTGGGGTAAGGATCCATCACACATTTGTTGTGAAATTTTGATCACTCATAAGCACAAGGTCTTTTGAAATAACAACTTATTGTATTTGATATATCTGAGTCTGGATTACAAGAGAAAAGTTTATTGTAGTTACATCTCATGGATATCTTCTAGGTTTTTCCTAAGTACCTTCTATATTCTGGATCACTTGAGCTTGTACACTTTCATTCCTTGTAAGTTCAAGTTCTCTTTGAGTTCTGTCAAGACAATTGACGTAGTTGTGTCCAATGTTGTGGCACTTGGAGCATCAATGTTTAGGGTGCTTTGGGCATTCCCTTTTGAAATGACCTAACTCCCTACAATAAAAATAGCGTGGAGCTTTATCACTTGGGGTCACAAGATTATTGGTTGTCTTGCAGAAGTTTCTTCTTTTAGACCAAATTGTCCTAGGATCCTGTTACCAAATCAAAGTGGTCCTTTATCTCGGAAACTTTGTTCCCAAATTGTCCTCTTCTTAGTTCAGGACTAAGCTCCATGGACAATTGGCTTTACTTGTAATACTAAAGAATGCTTCCAAGCTTCGACATTCTGGAAAGACCCAATGTATATTAGTTGAGAAGAAATGACTTAAGAGAAATTCATTGTAAGTTATAACTGTCATATTTGCTAAAGTATCTCTAATCACTTGCAAGTTCTAAGCTCAAAATAGATACAACATATATTACTTGGGTTAACTGTAGTTACATGAAAGGTGAGAAGGATTGAAGCTTGCTTGGAAGTGAGCTATGGTGGAGAGCAAGAGCTAAAAGACAGAGAGACACAAATGGCAACTCCAACAATCACAATCTGTGACCGGGCCTTCCTTTATTCAAACTGTCACTAAAAGAATAAAGATTAAAGTGATGGTGATGGGCACCCACCACTTGCAATGTGCAGTGGCGGATATTGTAAGTGTAGTAATTCACGGGCAGCTAGGCAGAGGCGCCTTTACCCCCAACAACCTCCCACTTAAAGGAAAATCCGCCCCAGTGAGAAGTGAAAAAAGAAAAAGAAAAAGACAGTACAATGTACACATGTACAACAGGATGAGAAAAAAACGTCATCTCATCCAACGCCCATCAATCTCCTCAGGAAGGCAAAGCGCTCAGTAGTGAGGCTTTTTGTGAGCAGATCTGTAGGATTTTTGTCAGTGGAGATCTTGACAAGGTCAACAAACTTGTTCTTCACAACCCCACATATGAAGTGATACCTCACCTCAATGTGTTTTGTCTTCGCATGGAAGACCGAATTCTTGGCTAGTTAAATAGCACTCATAGAATTCGAATGCATCATAGGAATAGTATCAATCCCAAGGTCATGAACCAAATGGCCCAACCATATGGCCTCCTTGCAAGCATCAGTGGCTGCAACATACTTGGCCTCAATGGTAGAGAGATCCGTACACTTTTGAACCCTGGACATCTAAGAAACGCCACCTCCAATATAGGTAAAGACATAGCTGAAAGTGGACTTCCTACTATCTGCATGTCTTGCATAATCGGATTCTGTATAGCCTATAACTCCTGTATCCTAGCTACCATAGCAAATACACATATCTACTGTGCCCTTTAAGTATCTCATGATACCCTTTACGGCATCCTAATGCTTTTTTCCAAGTGTAGCCATATAGCATGCCACAACACCAAATGCAAAGGCAATATCCGGACGAGTGGCTATCATGGCATATATCAAACTACCCATAGCTAATGCATAAGGGATTTTGGCCATCTCGGCCCTCTGCTCATTTGCCTATGGACAATCGACCTGTGAAACCTTCACATAAGAAGGTAATGGATAGCCAATAGGTTTTATGTCCTGCATGTGGAAACGCTCAAGGACTTTATGAATGTACTCCCTCTGTGAGAGGTAGAGGTGTCCCTAATGCATGTCGCACTTAATGTGCATACCAAGAATATGAAAGGCATGTCCCAAATCCTTCATCTCAAAGCTCTTCTTCAGTTCAGATTTAAGAGCATCCAACTCATCATGAGCTTTCCCTGCTATCAACATATCATCCACATAAAGTACCAAAATAAGCAAGGAGCCATCATGGGCTTTCTTCGTGTAAAGACACAAATCCATAGCACTCATGTTGTAGCCATGTGACTGCATAAAGGCATCAAACTTATGATACCACTCCCTAAGTGCCTGCTTCAGGCCATAAAGACTTTTCTTCAACTTGCACACTAGGTGCTCCCTGCCAGGTTCTTCAAAGCCCTTAGGCTACTCCATGTATATCTCATCATGCAAATCCCCATGCAAGAATGCAGTCTTGGCATCCATTTGATACATGTCCAAGTCAAGCTACGTGACTAATGCCAAAACCAAGCGTAGGGTGGTCATCTTGACCATAGGAGAAAAGACTTTATCAAAGTCAACTCCATGCTCCAGTTTAAAACCCTTAGCGACAAGTCTTGCCTTATAATCCGGCTTAGGGTTTCCAAGTGTACTTTTCAACTTGTACACCCATTTGCATGGCAAAGTCTTCTTGCCTTGAGGCAAGGCAACCACATCCCAAGTCATATTCTTGTGTAAGGAGTCTATCTCAGACTGCATAGCCCTCTCCCAGGAGTGATTGTCACCCCTGCGCATATCCTCATCATAGGTGAGAGGCTCTCTTGCATCTATAACCAAGACATAATGCATCAAGGGCTCAAATCTGTCAGGGGGACGTCTATCTCTAGTAGACCATCTCACTACAAAGCAGGCTTTGTTGCATGTCCAACACCCTGGCCATGTGTACTAACTGCTAGGGCAAGCTGACCATCTAGCTGTGCAGCACGTGGCTCCTCCTAGAATATAACCCTGTATATCTGTACCACCTTTTCAGGATGCCTATGCATCTTGTCTTCATGGAAGACTACATCATGGCTGTGGATGACTTTCCATGCTTGCAGATCCCAGAGGCGGTAACCCATCTCACCTGTATCCCCATATCCAAGGAAAATGCATTTGACACTCTTAGGATCCAACTTAGTATGCTTTTCTTTGGGCACATGGTAAAATGCCTCACATCCAAAGACACGTAGATGCGCATAAGATGGAGGTTTCCCAATCCAAACCACTAGAAGGTGATCTATTTATGGCATGCACAGCTGTACTGACTGCCTCAGCCCAAAATCTATGTGGTAAGCCTGCATGGCTAAGCATACTACGTACACACTCCTGGATGGTTCTATTCATCTGCTCAACCAAATCATTCTGGGGGGGTGGGGTATAAGGGGCGGACAATTGACTCTTAATACCCCTCTCGTCACATAGGTGCTCAAAATCACATGACACATATTCTCCCCCATTGACAGTCCTAAGGCATTTGAGCCTATGCCCAATGTGGTTTTCAACAAATGCAAGTCATCTCTAAAATACAGCCAAGACATCGGGCTCCTTCGAACTTAAGCTTAATGGGGTAAGCCCAAAATTTACGCAAAAAATCATCGATGAATGTCACAAAATACTTTGCACCACCCATAGACTGGCAAGGCATGGGCCCATAGACATTGGAATGTACCAACGCCAAGGGCTCACTCATGCGTGTCCTACCAAACTTCTTATATGTATTCCTAGTCTGTCTGCCATAAAGACAATGCTCACATGAATCAAAACATGCGTAATCAAGGGGCGGTAAGTACTGCAAAACCAGAAAGCATTTTCATTCCCTTCAAGGACCTATGGCCCAAACGGGCATGCCAACGAGATACATGTGGGATGGAACCCACTAACAAAACATGGTCAACAGAGGATCCATCAACTACAAGAGGATAGAGGCTGCCAGCATTAGCACCTCTAGCAAGCACAAGTCTACCCACGGGTGATCTTCCAGGTAGAATCTCCAAATGAAACATGAAACCCAGCATCATCAAGCTGCCCTTTGCAGACATAAGACTGCGTGTAAGCACATGTACATGGCGTACATCCTGTAACAGAAAAGTACTGTCAGTAGAGAACTGTAGCCGTACATCCCCAATACCAACAATAGCAAGTGACCTGTCATCACCCAAGCTAACTAAACCAGAGACAGTGCGGTAGGAGTGGAACCGCTCACGGCATGGTGTAACATGAAACGAAGCACCAAAATCCAAAAGCCAGCACTACGCATGCATAGAGTGAACATCAGTCAACAACGTAGCATCACAAGAACTAGCTACAAGTATGTACTTCTCATCGGAGTCATCAGTCTACATGACATTTATCTCCTTGATTTTCACATTGGATTTTGTAGGCATAATACTGTGATCAAAGGACTTTTCATGTACTTTGTCTTTCCCCTTCTCTTTGCACTTCTCATTGCGCAACTCATGACACTGTGGCCGTATATGACCCTTTTTGCTGCAATGATGACATGTCACATTAGCATTTCTCCCACAAGACTTGCTGTGCGACTTACCACGTGACTTAGACCTAGACTTTTGTGAGTCTCTACCATGGTCATTCTCACGGTCATTCTTGCCATTACCATCTCTGCCTCTAACAGTCAAAGCATGCGACACACGAGAGGCATCCAAGTTCTTACGGTTGATCTCTTCATGCATAAGAGCACTCTCTACATTAGGCAAATTCAAAATAGTAGCAGGAGCACATGCAGTGCGGAATACATCCCATGACTCACTTAGAGTCCCAAGAAAAAACAATGGAGTAACCTCATCATTAAAGGTAATACCCTGCGAAGTCAAGCTCTTGAGAATAGCATGGAACTGGCTCAAATGAGCAGACATTGTCATATTCTCCTTCATGCCAGATCCATAAGCTGCTTCAGCCAATACATCTAACATACTGGACTTTTCTTGTCATAGAGGTTCTTAATTTTATCCCAAAGCTAGCAAGCACTCTGCGCTTCCTCAACCACATTGTAATGCACCTGTTGTTCAGTGAGAGATAAGATGACGATGAACTTGCATAACTCATCAAGCTCATCCCATTCGTCATCAGTCATAGTTTTAGGCTACTCATCATGTATCCTTAGTGGCTTTATCTGCGATTTCTGCACCAATACCTGCCAAACTTGTCTCTTCCAATAGGCATAATTCATACCATCAAGCTTAGTGATGTTGAAGATAGCACTGTCAATGGAAGAAGAACCCATAATGCAATCCAAAATAGTGCAGACAGTTCAAAATTGCTTGTTGTTTTCTACTGTAAACAGTCAAAAATACCACCAAAACTAAGGCAAAATGACCACGAATTGATAGCTAATGATACTGCCCACCAAGTACCTTCAGAAATACATAAAATTAGGATGATTTGGCATGAAATTTCCACATCAGTCCATACATAACTGCTTGCTGTAATAAATTACAGTCAGGTACAATGAGAGCAAATTGTAGGCAAAATCAATGCACCAAGTCAACCACTGATTCTCAAAGCATAACTAGCATCAAGCGGGCATAAATCAGCATATGACAATTGTATGGACATCAAGCAAACACCCAACCATGTCAAAAGAATTCTTCAGTAAGCCGGCATACCCCTTGTGTAATAGGGAAAAATGTACACAACATTGGCAAGACCTCACACAAAGAGGTGTATGCTTAGGGAGTACGAAGCCCAAATCAGCCCAAGTACGTATACGCAGACCACGGCATATCAACCATTCAACATCCTAGTGAAGAAGATCCCAGTCTCAGAAGACTCAAATCTCAATAGCATAAACCACCTGTCAAACATCCAATGATGCTCCCACTAGTACAAAATCCATATGGATCAAGCCAAGAAGCTCAAGAAGGGCATATGAGAGCACCAGTGACGAAATATCCAAGACCAGACATCAATAAGACATCATGAGCATATAGGCTCTGTAGCCTCCAATTAGAGCATCCACAGACATCAATTGTATCCCAAATACAACTCTAGCAAGCCAAGAAATATCCCAAGTAAGTTCCTAGAAGCCAGATGCAAGCCAAGACAAGGCTCTAGTAGCAATCGGCTCCAAACAATGTAAGTAGCATGTAGTAGTGGCATAGGCCAAGCATGTCAAGACAGTCAGACATAGGTAACATACATCCCATATGTACATCCAAGATGGAGCATCAAATGCATTCTAAAGCCGAGCTCAAGCTCAAATGAAGATCCAGAACCAAAGACAAGCTCGATGTCGTACCTCGAAGGTCAATATTTCATTGCATATCCCAAAGACATAGCTTGAAACCAATAGGCATAACCAAACATGAGATAATAGGCTTCAGCCCATTGTGGTACAGCAGTGATTTACTATTCAAGACTGATTATTTTTAGCAATAAAATAAATCATAATGATGGCATAACATGTTCCTTGCATCCCCCAAACAATCGGGCATCACCAAACCAGTTAAGTAGAAGTGCCCAAACAAGCATAGCATTAGATGTTAATGTTACTTCTACATAACATGATTATGGGACTCCTGTAAACAGTCCTCAGAATGTACAGATCAGACCCAAATATGAGGCCAATTACCAAGGAGGCTTCAACCAAAGTTAGAGACCATTGCCAAGTCCATTGCCAGGCCCGAAGAAGCATGACATAGCCATCAATAAGGAGTAGGTGAGCTATTGTAGTGTGCTGTCCAGAACAACCAAACAATTTGTGTAAATTTGTTGATCCCTTCTTCTACTCCTATGCATCCACGTGGCCTCAATGGTAGTGGTTAGAGGCTCCAAGGGGTACCCAGGGAGGCCCACAACAAGCCTCAAGTGCCCAAATGCAAGAGAGAGCAAGATCCAAGCTCCAAGGTTTTGAGCTATGGCTACCCTGATTGACTGCAACCTAAGAACTGAATAAAAGCACTAAAAGAACACTTCAATACCTTTGTAGCAATGCCCTGAGGGTGCCTCAATAGGTCGAGAAGGTGCTCGGGAAGGTGAGGAGTGACGGAAGCTCAAGAAGGTCGGCTATGTGGCTGCCGGGAAGGAGACCCAATGCTATAGGTATTTGAATGGAAGCTAAAAATGCCACGAACCAAGCTCAAGAAGTCGGGAAGCCTCACTCTGATACCACTTGAAAGGTGAGAAGGATCAAATCTTGCTTGGAAGTGAGCTATGGTTGAGAGCAAGAGCAAGAAGAGAGAGAGACATAAATGGGAACTCCAATAGTCACAATGTGTGACCGAGCCTTCTTTTATTCAAATTGTCACTAAAAGAATAAAGAATATAAGTGACGATGATGGTGACAGGCACCCGCCATCTACAATGTGCAGTGGCAGGTACTATCAGTGTAGTAATACACTGGCAGCTAGACAAAGGCGCCTTTACCCCCAACATTACAAGGGTAAGGTTTATTCCAGTACAAGTTGTATTACATGTTGATAAAATCCCTAGGATTTCTAATCATCCTAAAGAGATGTAGTGGGCTCTAAGTCTTCGTCTTCTTCTAATTCCTCTATATATCCAAAGACTTCACTGGTGTAGCTTCATTTCCTTGGAGGCTCCATATCACGGCATTCTACTTGGACGTGTCGTAGCTATTGTAGTGAAAACATCGGTGGTTGGGACATCTTCTATAGATGTGCCCTATCTCTCCCCACAAGTGGCATCTCTTATCCTGATTTTGGGAATCATCTTTGCTAAATTGCCTGATTTAAGTTCTTCAATGATTGGAGTTGCTCAAAGTAATGCATCTTGCAAGTTTGTTGGATGCATTGCTTCAAGACAATGGTTTAGAGGAGTGTTCAGGCCATGGAAAAACTTGGATACTTGCTATGCAATATCCATAGGTGGCTCATATTTTAGTAGGGTTACAAACTTTGAGTAGTAAGCTTCCAAGGTTAATTTGAGCTACTTGATCTTGAATAATTCATTCATTCTCAAAGTCTGGTAGGTTGATGGAAGGTATCATCCATGTACAGCATCTTTCAGTTAAGCTCAAGTGATAGCAGCTCCAAAAACACCTTGATCTTTGCACCATTGCTTCCACCATATCATCTGAGTCTGGTCAACTACTAACTTAAGTTTAGCTATCATTGCTTGATTGGTAGCAGCAGTTCTCGAAGTAGAGAAATAATAATCTATTGACTCAATCCATATCTCCGCCTCTATTGCGACATTTATCCCTTCTCCATCAAACTCGGGTGCCTTAATTTTCTTGAGAAGGAATTTCTTCTCTTGCATGTCACCATTTGTGGGTACAGAAGGTGCCTAACAATCAAGCCATACCATTTAGGTCATTATGCTAAGGATACATCTATGAACCATACATTAATTGTAATGAACGGGGATCACGGGAATATGGCATGGGAACATACCAGTCACACTGACGGTATATAAGGTGTAAGAGGGTATTTTGAAGCATGACAGAAATTACGAAGAAACTCTCTTTTCACCTTCTCAAGCTTTCATGGCTTCCTCTTCTTCTTCCTCTTTCCCTCTTTCTCTCTCTTCTTCTTGCCTTTCTCTCTCCTCTCCCCCTTCTTCTGCAGTCCTTCTCTCTCTCTTCCCCTTTAGTTAGGGCAGTTAGGTCTCCTTCATTACAAGTGGTATCAGAGCTTTGTCCTTGATCCTTCTCTTTCCCCATAGATTTAGGGCTCTCACAGTTTCCCACAGTTAGAAAGCTCCAGTTACATCTCTTTCACAGGTACACAGGAGTACTCAGGCAGGCTGTCAGCCCTCTTGAAGTCTGTGGTGGCAGCCTTTCTTGGAGCTTTCCCAAGAACTAAGGACAAATCTAGAGGCAGACATACAAATTTGACAGGTCGTCACTAATTTTCATGCAAGTTTTTAGGGTTTTTGGAAAAAAGGAGGGCAGCACAGTTAGAGAAGGCCAAAGACTCAGTTACATTTCAAGAAGACCTTCTCTCTCCTCTTTTTCCAAGCTGCCATGGAAGCTCCAGCTCAAGAATCTCTGAAATTCTGCTCCCCCTCCTCTTCCTCAGCAAGATTGGCTAGTCCTAAGGTGTTCCCCTCAGTGGGAGGAGCACATTGAGCAGTAGCACCCCCCTTGTTCAACCCTGCTTGTGGCCCCAGGAGCAGCCCGAAATTTGTGGCGCAAAAAACGGGCTGCTTTCTGGCCTACAGAGCAGCCCCCCAGCCCTCCCCTCCTTCCTAGCTTCAGTCCTGGTCCTTGGCAACCTTCTTGGGCAGCATCAGTGACATTTTTCTCAGCCCTTGGACTCCCCTTTGGCACTCAAGAGACCCTGGTCTGGTGCAGTCCATGGCAGCCATGGAACCTTGGCATCAAGCTCAGAAATCCTGAAGATTTTGGTCTCTCCTTGGTCCCCGGTTGTCCCTCTTGAACATTGCTCAAGATTTCAACCATCAAGAAGAACGGGAAGAAGATTACAAGCAAGATTTGAAGGCATACACTTGTGGGCAGCCATGGCTATGGAGTAGGACCTCCATTTCAGCAAGAACTCTCATGGAGAGGTCCTGAACCATCCTGCCCCAAGCTTGATTTCACCCTTTCTTGAGGAAGCATACCCATTTTGGAGCCATGGAGCATTCGGGATCAAATGGAGCTCTCATGGAGGACTGAGGTGGCATCAGTGGCTGCCTTCTTCTCCAAAAGACTCAAGGTAACTGATTCTTGGCTCTCATTCTCTCCGTTTAAGCCTCTTGTTGAATCCCATCCATTTGTTTGAGAGAATGTATGAGTCCAAGTAGATAATAGGAGACCCAGACCTTGAATGCATGCTGATTAATTGTCCCAGTCATTTCTCTTTGATCTTATAGTGCTGAAATGGATTTTACTCATGCTGAAGCTTCATTGTGATTATATTTTGCTTACTCATAACCCGTTTGGCTTCTTGTGAATTGGCTGAGCCAAGAAGTGATAAAAAAATCCATTGTATAAGGGTGAGTAGGCAGTGAGTCACTGTCGGTAAGCTCCCTATTCCTATTTCCCATTCCAATTCCATGCACTTCATGAAAAGCCCAAAATTTTGATTTCAGAAATGCATCTCATGCTGGTTGTTTAATTAATAAATGTCTGCCATGTATATTGCGGGTGAGAAAAAGCCCGATGCCACACGAGGTGGCAAGACAAAAGAGGGGCAATAAGATATGGATGCAAAGAATGTATGGCTTTATGGGGCATTGAGAGCCACCATTGAGGCCTTGGATGTCTGGGATAAGACCCTCACCATTGGGATAAAGAATGCTTCTTGAGGGAGCCTTTGCAGGGTATTGCAGACACCCAGTCCTACACAGTCAGCTCACAAGAATTGATTACAGCAAAGCCTCTTTGTGTGACTGAGCACAAGCTCTATAGCTTGACTCAAAGAGGGCATTTTCCCCTTCGATCTGAGCTAAAAACCTCCCCATTCCGCCCTACGATTTGGGAGATACACTCAGTTTTGTACCTAGAGACACTGTGGGACAGGCAGCAGTCCTACACTGTTAGCCCGCAAGAATTGATTACAGCAAAGCCTTCTTGTGTGATTGAGCGTGAGCTCTATAGCTTGATTCGAAGAGGGCATTTTCCCATTCGATCTGAGCTAAAAAGCTCCCCATTCCGCCCTATGGTTTGGGAGTTACACTCAATTTTGTGCCCAGAGGTACTGTGGGACAGGCAACAGTCCTACACAGTTAGCCCACGAAAAGTGATTACAGTAAAGCCCTGATCATTTACTGTCGGAGATATTTTTACATAGCCTCGTATAGGGGATCGAGGGCTTTCATTTGAATCAGAAAGTTTAGCAATCGGAGTTCCTAGCTCAAGTTATCATCATTTCTGTAACAGGGGGTTTGGTAGACTGCACTTGGAATAGTAGGCCACAAGGGTAAAGCAAAGGCCCAGGAGGAATTTCAGCGTGAAATAAGGGACTCCCATGCCTCAATGAATGATCCTAGTTCAGCCCAAGAGGATCGTGAAGACTTGTTTGAAGAAGGTGCCCCCGAGATAGATCGTTTGTCTCTGCTCAACCAAACCCTACGCCAACATGAGACGCGTCATGCTGATTAACATTGAGAATTGGAGCAACGCCACAGGTGTTGAGAATCAGCAATCACACTCAAACAGCCTCTTTGTATGGAGTCTCAGGGTCAAGGACATGCAGGGTACATTATCCCATATGCACAATGGTGCCTACTGCAGTTTCCTACTTTCCTATAAAGCATTGTACTTGCTTTCTTTCTTAATGCAATGATAGTACTCTTTTCATTTCAGTAAAGTGTCAATGTCATTGTCCACATACACAAGATTGTGTTTATGAGTCCAAGTCTCAATCTTGGAACCTAATTCACTTGTGTAACAAACAGTGTCCATTCCATCATGAGTCTACACTTCTCCTTCCATCCTCCATAGCTTCCGGTTATGTCATGCTCTAGATCCCGCATTTCTAACATGGTATCAGAGCCCAGTTGGGCATGGCATTGCTTCTCCAGCCTCTCTTGATTCTTCTGAACCTCCATCCAGCTCAATGTCAGCTCATGACTTCATCTCCCAACTCTACTCTCACTGAAGCTTCCATGGCAGCCATAGCCAGCAGCACCCTATCAGATTGAACTGCTTATATCTCACTCCACAGGTCAAATCTCTTACAGCTTCCTTCTGGAAAAGTATTCCCCAACTCATAAAGCTTCTCTATATCACATCAATCCAGGACATTGGACCATCTGGAGCTCAGCATTGTGAAAATCCCAAATCTCTGTTCTGTGTCTGCCATAGCCAGACAGGACCTACCTTGCTTGGAGCTTCCATAACTCTTCAACCAGGCCATTTCAGCCCACGATTTCTTCTGGAGAGTTGTTCCTCTGCTCAAGGCGTTTCATCTTGGCACAACAATCAATGACATTGATGCTCCCTGGCTCCAGCATTGCAGAAATTCGACCACGCTGTCCAGATCTGCGCCGAATCTGTTCGCGGCACCTGCGCGCCTTATACTGACCACGATCTGCACAATCTTCATGGGGCTTTGGTAGCCCATGACATAAGCTTCCTAGATATGTAAAAAGTTTTAAAAATGATGCACTGTAGCTCCTGCAATAAGCAAAAAACCAGGCCCCTGTCTCAGAAACCCTAAATCCACCATAGCCAAAAGCTTCAAAATCTTGACATTTTTCACTGTTTCTCTCACTGAAGTTATTAACAGTGATTTTAATCACTGAGCAATACTCTCTGAAGTTCGTTAAAGTACTGTCACTCAGATCTGACGACATCAGCATCAAATCAAGAAGGGGAAGATCACTTGGAGTAAAAGACTTTTGCAGATTTGGTATTCATTGACACTCAGTTAGTGCTTTTTAGCACTTGTGTCTCTCAATCAATTCTTCTGTTGCTCAAATCTAATAAAGTCTGAAGTTGATTTGCTACTGTTCCCGTAAATCTAACATGGGCAAAGACTCGCCAAATGCTCGATTCAAAGGAGTCGGATTCCACACTTGGCAAACCCGCATCAAGCTCATCCTGATGAAGAAGGGTCTCTGGGCCATCACAAATGGCAAAGAGAAGAAACCTCGGGACGCGGACCTTGCAACTACTTGGCAAAAGAATGATGACAGAGCCCAGGCCATTATCAAATTGGAGCTAGATGACAGTTATATCCATCACGTGGATAACTGTGAGACCTCACAGGATACATGGAAAAGACTTGACACCCTGTTCGGTGCACAATCTAAATCATCAAAGTATGGTCTCCTAATTGAATTCTTCAGGCTTGAAATGAAGTCCAGCACATCACTTGCCACACATCTTAATTACATGGAAGGACTCCTAACCCAACTTGCAGGAATCAACATTAAAATGGATGAAGATGTTTGCATCGGTGTTCTACTTAAGAGCTTGCCTCCTGAATATAATAACGTATCAACAACTTTAATCAACATGCCAAATCCTGAACTTGTTGACATCCAGGCATCACTATTAGAAGAAGAAAAGAAGCTGAAAACTAAAGAAGAACCAAGTACCTCTAGAGATGAGCATGCATTATATGTTGGCAACAGGTACAAAGGCAAGAAAGATCAGCTCTTTTGTGACTTCTGCAAAAGGACCGGACACACCGAGAAGTTCTGCCACGCAAGAAAGAGATCCCAAAAGGCCTATCTAGTCGCAGTCAAAGAAGAAGAAGAAAATGAAGCAAAGGAAGATGAAGATGAAGACCACCAGGATCGGAAGGACAAGACTCATCAGTCCTTGTACTCTCATAATTCTGATAGACTGTTTTAATAGCCTTGTATTTTCCTTGCCCTAATGTTTCCTGCCATAAGCTTTGTAAACTCCTTATGTAACTTGGCATTACAGTCCCTGTACACTTTGTGAGGCCCCTGTTACAGCCTCTGGATGTCCACCATGTTTATGGTACCCACACTTAGCTTTTTCTGCAACAGCCTCTGGTGTTTTGCCATGTCTGTGGTATACCCACACTTTGCAGGTGGTTCTCATTACAGCCTCTACACACTTTGTGCCTTTCCTAGTTGTGATTGAGGAGGGGTGTTGAGAATCAGCAATCACACTCAAACAGCCTCTTTGTATGGAGTCTCAGGGTCAAGGACATGCAGGGTACATTATCCCATATGCACAATGGTGCCTACTGCAGTTTCCTACTTTCCTATAAAGCATTGTACTTGCTTTCTTTCTTAATGCAATGATAGTACTCTTTTCATTTCAGTAAAGTGTCAATGTCATTGTCCACATACACAAGATTGTGTTTATGAGTCCAAGTCTCAATCTTGGAACCTAATTCACTTGTGTAACAAACAGTGTCCATTCCATCATGAGTCTACACTTCTCCTTCCATCCTCCATAGCTTCCGGTTATGTCATGCTCTAGATCCCGCATTTCTAACAACAGGGAGATGGAAACCCGCCAAGATCAGCATCATTCCGAGATGATGGCTAAGATGGACTTACTCATAGAGCACATGGGTGCCCTCATTCCCGCCATTGCCCCCTCCTTGGATCGACTGAAGGAGTATGTCCCTCCCCGTGAGGCTAACCGCCCTCCCCCCTTGGAGACCGGGCGCAGCCCACAAGGTCTTGGTGGTACCCATGGGATCCCCCTTAGCACTTATGAGACGGGTCAGCCCTCCGCTCAGCATGATGAGCCCCTCCTTCCCTCCCCCGTTCCAAATCCTTCCAGCCCGTCATTGGCACCCCAACTCCCCCGTACGGAAGCTACTTGCACACTCAAGGGAATGGCCCCAATGCAAACCTTGGGCAGCATGGATTGCACGAAGTGCATGGGCAGCATGCATATGGCAATGGGCAGCATGCATATGGCAATGGACAGCATGCATATGGCAATGGGCAGCATGTATATGGTAATGGGCAGCATGGACATTTTGGACAGCAAGGTCCTAATGGGCAATTTGGTCCTCATGTAATGCACGGGCAGCATGGCCCCCATGGGAATTTTGGACAGCAAGGCATGTATGGGCAACATGTAGCACATGGCATTCATGGGCAACCAGGCCCAAATGAGCTACGTGACAAGATCATGTTTACAAAATTCAATGGGCAATCCTCATCCCCAGCTGAACTAGAGGAATGGACCTCTAAATTGGAAGCCTATTTTCTCATCTACCCCCGTACCGATGAAGCAAAGATCATTTTTGCCTCCCTTCACTTAGAATGTTTTGCCCACACATGGTGGAGATTTGTTCAGCAAGAAAACTAGCAGTTTCGTGATTGGGAAGAGTTCAAAATGCATATGATCCAAGTTTTTGTCTCCCCAATGGAAAAAGAACGCTTGGCTAGGCAATGGTATCAGTTTGATCAGCGAAATCTCACCATGAGGGAGTACACCAATCAGTTTATGAACTTATCCATGTACGTGGAGGCAGTTAGTGATGAGGTCAAATTGCATAAATACATTTATGGGCTGGATGTGCATCTCTCAACTGATGTAATGGCTCAAAAGCCAACCACCCTGTTTGCAGCCATAGAATTGGCCGAACGCTATGGTCGAAAGTACCACCGCAATGAGAGCACACAGCCCATTGTCGGACAACAAAGATACCCTAGTAGGCAATCCCCATATGCTACTAATTATCACAGCAATAATGCAGGCAATGGCAGCCCCAAAATTCCTACTTACCCTACTTTTAATGCTGAAAGGAAATATGGCAGTTTTGGGATAGCACCACCCTTCAAAAGTGACCCAAAGTATGCTGAAAATAAGGCCAGGAATGGCTTCGGTCCCAACGATCAAAAATTCATTCCTCCTGAAGTTGTCAAGGATAGAAAAGCCAAAGGCTTGTGTTTCAAATGCGGGGATAAGTACACGACTAACCATGCATCCAAATGCCCCTTTAAGAATGCCACTGTCAAGTTTAATAGCATGTATGTGCTGGAAGATAGTGACAAGCTGGAAGAGGACATGCATGACAGCTCTCAAATCATGACACTTGCTAAAAATGCTGAGTATGAGGAGAATATTGATCCCGATCAGTTTTATGACTCACCAGACGGGTTCCCTTTTGACCCCGGTGACTGCCCCGTTGATAACATGCTTGGGAATGACCCTTGGCACCCCTCATCCATCACTATATCAGCCTGCTCAATCTCCATGGATGCATGGACTGGCTCTAGGAGTCCAAACACCTTACGGGTGCATGGTAACATTGATGGCAAGAGTGTATACATCCTCATAGATAGTGGCAGCACACACAGCTTTGTAAATAAATCAACTCTTAGTCGTTTGGCATGTGTTCCCACTGAATTATAGCAACCCCTTCAGGTTCAAGTGGCCAATGGAAATGAGGAAGTGAGCTCCCATGTATGCACAAAAGTGTCTCTCATGCTGGCTGAAAATTACACAGCAAAGGTGGACTTGATTACCCTTGATATGGGCCCCTGGATATTGTATTGGGATGTGATTGGCTTCAGCAATTAGGAAAATTCTCTATGGACTTCTCTCAGCTATACATGGAGTTTGTAATGCATGGGCAGCTTGTACACTTGGAGGGAATCAAAGAAAATGCAGATTTTCAGCTCATAACAGCAAGACAACTCAAAAAGGAATTCAAGAAGCGCTCCCAAATCTTTGTCTTGCACTTGCATAAGGATAATGATGACCAACACACCTTGGGGAAGCAAAATGCAGCACTAAAAGCACTTTTGGCTGAGTATGAAGACTTATTTCAGCCTCCCACTACCCTTCCCCCTAAAAGATTGGTGGATCACCCGATCGACTTGGAGCCCCATGCCAAGCCCATCAATAAACCCCCATACAGACTCTCTAAATGTGAGAGAGAGGAAGTAGCAAAGCAAGTCAAGGAGCTCACTGAGATGGGATTCATAGAGCCTAGCTCTTCCCCTTATGCCTCCCCAGTCCTATTGGTTAAGAAAAAGGACGGATCTTTCTGGTTGTGCATTGACTACCGTGATCTCAATAAGATCACCGTCAAAAATAGATACCCCATCCCTCGAATTGATGACTTGCTTGATAAACTCAAGGGTGCACGCTACTTCACTAAGATTGATTTGCGATCCGGTTACCACCAAATTAGAATGCGGGCGGGTGATGAAGTCAAAACGGCCTTCCGGACTGGCCGGCTTGTATCATTTCCTTCTCATGCCATTTGGGCTCACAAATGCCCCCGCCACATTTCAGAGCTTAATGAACAAGATATTGCAGCCATGGCTTTTCAAGTTTGTGTTGGTATTCTTTGATGATATACTCATTTACAGCAAGTCAATGCATGAGCACTTGAAGCATGTTAGACAGATTTTTGATGTACTGAGAGAGCACCATCTCTTTGCCAAAGAAAGCAAGTGTGTCTTTATGCAAATGAAGGTTGAGTACTTAGGACACATCGTTAGTGAAAAAGGCATCCAAGCTGATCCTAAAAAAGTGCAATGTGTCCGGGAGTGCCCCACCCCAACTACTACTACCTCCTTGCGCGGTTTTCTTGGTCTTTCCTCCTTTTATAGGAGATTTATTCGCCATTATGCCACCATTGCAGCCCCATTAACAGGCCAGCTGAAAAAAGAGGCTTTTCTATGGGATGAACTGGCTGCCCGCAGTTTTCAGCAGAGCTGAAAGACTTGCTCACCTCAGCCCCATCCTCGTATACCCCGATTTTTCAAAGGATTTTACCATTCAGTGTGATGCTAGTGGATGGGCTATTGGTGCAGTTTTGCTGCAGGAACATGGGGTAATAGCATTTGAGAGCCAAAAATTGGATGATAAAGAGAGAGAGTTGCATGTTTATGATCAGGAGATGTTGGCAGTCATTCATGCTATCAAAAAGTGGCATCACTACTTGTATGGCAGCAGATTTAAGGTAAAAAGTGACCACTGTGTGCTCAAATATTTCTTGACTCAGCCCAACCTCACTCCCAAACAACGTAGATGGGTGGCGACACTACAAAACTATGACTTTGAGATTACCCACACCCGTGGAAAGGACAATGTAGTGGCCGATGCACTCTCTCACATGTGGGCATGCAAAGTCTCATCCATCACTAAACTCCACCATGATTGGATTGAAGAGCTCCAAGAGGCATACTTTCTTGATGCTGAATTCAGCCCTCTTTTCCAGAAATTACAGCAAGGTGTCTTGGATGAGAACTCCCAATATCAGCTCCATAATGGCCTCATTTGGATCCATGGCTGTATTGTGATTCCCCATGCCTCTCCCTTCACCCAAAGGATCCTTGAAGAGATGCATTCTTCCCCGATTGCTGGCCACTTAGGGGTCTTCAAAACATATGATCGAGTTTCAAAAATCTTCCATTGGAAAGGCCTATGGCGGGATGTAAAAGACTTTGTGTCTAGATGTGTGCCTTGCCAACAAAATAAAGATAGCTCTCTTAAACTGGGTGGTTTATTGCAGCCTTTACCTATTCCCGAAGGAAAATGGACCCACATTACCATGGATTTCATCACTGGTTTACCTACAACCAAGAAGGATTGGGATAGCATTTACGTGGTAGTTGACCGACTCACTAAAGCAGCCCATTTCATCCCTACAAAATCATAGTTTACAACATCCCAAGTTTCCACTCAGTTTATGGAGCATGTTTTTAAGTTGCATGGCTTGCCCCAAGTCATAGTACATGACTGGGACACCAAATTTATGAGTCAGTTTTGGTAGACCGTTTTTAGCTCCATGGGGACCAAATTGGATCCGTCTACAGCCTATCATCCCCAAATGGATGGGCAGACCGAAAGAGTCAATAAGTGGCTTGAAACTTATTTGCGACATTTTAGTCATGATGTGCAGAATTCTTGGGATGTATGGCTGCATTTGGCTGAATTTTCTTACAACAACTCCACCCATTCAAGCATTGGAGTCTCTCCCTTCGAAGCATTGTATGGTTATCGGGTGCCCCTTCCTACCGTGATCTTCAATGAAAAGCTCAACCCCTTGGGGAAAGAAGAGCTAGACCGCATGCAAGCTCTACTTTAACAATGCAAGGTAGACCTCAAAAGGGCTCAAGAGCACATGAAGCTCCATGCTGATGCAAAAAGAAGACCCCTTGAATTTCAAGAGGGTGAAATGGTACTCCTCAAGGTCCCCAAATCCCGTTATGCCACACTAAAGGACGGCTCTTGCAACAAATTGGCACACCGTGACTTGGGCCCTACAAGATCATTAAGAAGGTCAGGGATTTGGCTTACCGCCTCCAACTCCCTTCCATCACTAAGATCCATGATGTCTTCCACGTGAGCCAATTGAAACCTTTCATCGGCACTCCCAAAGATCATGTAGAGGAGCTCCCACCCATAGATGAGGAGGGCCTTATTCAGTACATTCCGAAAGCGGAGATTGGGCAACGTGAAAAGCAACTCCACACCCATTCCATACATGAATACTTGATCAAATAGCAAGGCCTACCAATAGAGGAATCCTCTTGGTGCCCAGCATCTATATTGGATGAATTTCCACACCTCAAGGAGGCTGTGTTGGCTGGTAGCTCACCATGACCCCTGTTTTGGGCTGTAGTCTGCATCTGGACAGCCACCTGTTTTGTACCAGATTTGGTCCTGGTCCACTCTCAGCCCCACCCTCCATACATGGCCAGAAAGTATACCTCAAGGGCTCCGTTCCGACACCTTATTTGCCTTGACCGGAGTTCTCTAGTGGAAGTTATGGCTGTTTTTCTCCAGCCATACCATCTGGGACTGCACACTAGAAATTCCTGGACAGCCCTTTATTTTGTACCAGTTTTGGTTCTGACCTGATTGCAGCCCCGCCCCAACCACATGGGCTGAAAGTACATCTCATGGGCTCCATAATGATACCTCAATTGTCCCATTCGGAGTTGCCCACATAAAGTTATGGCTGATTTCCTACAGCACACTCTTACAGTCCATGACTACATCCCTTATTTTTTAGGACAAAAACTTCATGAGACGGGATGGTTTGTAATGAATGGGTATCATTGGAATATGGCATGGGAACATACCAGTCACATGACGGTATATAAGGTGTAAGAGGGTATTTTAAAGCATGACAGAAATTACCAAGAAACTCTCTTTTCACCTTCTCAAGCTTTCATGGCTTCCTCTTCTTCTTCCTCTTTTCCTCTTTCTCTCTCTTCTTCTTGCCTTTCTCTCTCCTCTCCCCCTTCTTCTGCAGTCCTTCTCTCTCTCTTCCCCTTTAGTTAGGACAGTTAGGTCTCCTTCATTACATTAATCAATCACACATCATTACAAAGTTTCTCTCTGATACCAAATGTAACGTGCCCACCTATCGGCTATCCCAGTACATTTTAGCAATCCATCGAGAAACGAATCTAAGTGTTGTGGCTCGGCACTCCCATGGAATGTTTCTAGGTTTGTCGCACCTAAGGTTTTTTGAGTCCGCCTCGCAATGGAACGTCCACGGCCAAACCCACTAGGATCGACCTGAAATATGGGTTTCTAGGGGTTAAGGTATCCTAACAATATTCTAGCGTCAAATTTTGGACATTCTACTTTACACAGAGATACCCAATCCAAAGAGATCCATACCGCACTTAGTTCAAAGAGAATGGGAAATGAGAGGGATGCGCCGCTTAACCTCTTTTCCCGTAGGGCATAGTCCCATTTTGGTCCCCTAAAACGGAATGAACAGGGTTCTAACTTAACAATACCTAAGGTCGTACGACTATAGAACCTTGTGAGAAGCCTCCTAGTTCTCTAGGACCACCCTACCGACTATAGGACGGTCCCCTCGGGGGTTTCGCCTACCCGCTTCCCTCAATAGGTGTTCTTTAGTTATCTAATTAGGTCTTATTACATTTATGTGCAACACCTAAAATCAACTTCCTTAATTAGGCCTTTTTCGGGAATAGGGTTCGTTTGTGTAATTTACAACATTGATACAAATACAGAGCAAGCGGTCCTTTGGTGAACATGTTCAAACAAGTTTCTTAATTTATCTTCAAGTTAATCTTTGTCTCTTGCCCATACAGGATAAATTATATTTCCCTTCTGTCCAAAAGAAGTACTTGATCCAAATCACCTAGCAGCATAATTTCCATCCATTTTCTACAATAGGATCTTCCAACACCCTAGAAGTTGGGCTCAGGGTAGTGGGCTCACGGCAGTCTACAACTCCGTTTTGGACTAGGCAAGGGGTGTCCAAAGCTCCATCTAACCCCAAGCAACCTAGGAGTGAGACACAACTTCCGTGGGTTGGCCTTTTCACCCCTCGACCTTCGGCCCGTGAATTGAGCAGTTTCCTCTCGAGTTAATCCGCAATGCAATCTTGGAGATGATCCACCCATGCAAAATATCCTTTCTTAATTAATCCAATTAAGCACAATCAACGTAATTCAGCCTAGTATCATCTTCCAAGAAAACACTCCTTTATTTCCCCATGGAAACTTGTCATCATTAACCTTGCCATGCATTTACCATCAAACACAAGCACTTGGAATAACCATCCAAATCACATCCAACAATTAGTTTAATACAAAAGCATTTAGGACGTTATTTGATCAATCAACAAAACAATGGTATTCTTTTCCAAACATCGCAGGAATAGTCTCGATAACCTTTCCATTGTATATTTTCTCTTCCCCTTGTGATCTAAGGGATTCCATGCAAAATTTACTTAACCTTCGGCTAAGACACATGCTAAGGTCTTACACAACTATGCAAGAATAATATAAATTCTATTGAGCACTTATATTGATCGATAACCTAACTCTCTTCTCAGCAAGTACGAAAGCATCGGTCTTTCCTTTGCCTCAGGTTTCCCTAACCCCTTGAGCTCTCTACTTGTCTTTGAGGCCCGAAGTTTTTTGTATCTAGCCCGATCCCCAAATTTGGATTGATAAACGTAGTGGTTATCGGGTGGATCCCAAACCATCTTAGTCTTTAATCCTTATGATTATTGTTTGTACTAGTTAAGCACAACATCAAGATTCCCAATCTAACGGCATGAGCTATTAGTGAGAGTTTGTAGAGCTTTGAAAATGATTCTCTTCTAGAATAAGTTTCCTTCCATGTAATCTATCAAACATGCGAGTTGCGACATATACCTTTGAAATGATGAAAAATTCACCTACTATTGCGAGGATGGGAAGTTGACAATGCTTGAGTCTTATATATTTATGAATTCATTGTATAGCATCTAAATACAATGGTCTTCTCTTGATACGCGCATTTGGGGAGCCCAATCTTTCATGATGTAGTTAGTCCTTTTTAATGTCCTATTCTCGTACGGGTCTAATGCATCTCATGCGGGAATCAAAGCAAGCATTTATCAATTTGGAAATACGTTACTTATGACCGGTACCGATGTTGGATTGGTAGTGATGTCCTTGCTCAAGGCTTTTGTTGCGTGATTGCCATCTGCATGTGACATCTTCCGCTTGGGGGCCATTCTCGCTCTCTCTCTCTCTCTCTCTCTCTCCTTCTTCTTCTTCTTCTTCTTCTCTATCCCTCTTCTTCTTCCTCCTCTTCTTCTTCTCTCTCTCTCTCTCTCTCTCTCTCTCTCTCTCTCTCTCTACTTTGGCAACAAAAGGGGGGGAGGGGGGGGTTGGGGGAAGTAGCACACGTGTCCTCCCTCCCCATCGTGATTATCGTCCACGTCCTCTACGAGGTCCAGCTCATCGTTTCCATCTGTCACTCCGCCACATCATCAGCTTCCTCCTTCCATCCTCATCATCTCGTCATTCCTCATGACTTCCCCTTTCCCCCTCACCACCTATCCGGCGACAACAGGGGGGAAAGAAAAAAAAATTGATGATTATTTTTTTAATAAGAGGGGGTGTTCATAACGACGGAATGGTACAAATTGCCTCTCTTTTATGAATGAAATTTGAGTTTCATAAACCCCTATTTACGTGGCATAATAATATCTTTTGTATAAAAGATTACTAACAATATTTGGAACTAATATATGATATGGATTATATAGTTGTGTTGAATGTATATATTATATGTTTTAATAATAAAAATAGGGTATCATATAGATTATATAGTTGTGTTGAATGCATAGAGCATATTTTTCAATACTATGGGCATATAAGTACAACCTAAACCCTTAGAGAGTGTGCTAGAGAAAAGCATGTGGAAATGGACTAGTGCACATGAGTAGAATTTCAAATACAACTTATGCACTTGTAGCAAGTCAAGATGAGTTGGGAGTACCAGTGTATCTCAACATGGACTATAATACTAATAGTAGAGGAGTTGGGAAAATTCAAGATGACCCAATGCCAACTCTCAACCAAGAAAGAAAAGCCAACAATGTCTTTAAGGTGGATTCTAACTAAAACTAGTAGGAGCAACAAATCATGCCCAAGCATGACTGGAAACCCCAAACCCTTCATAGCTCTTAGATGTTAAAGTTAGCAGCATCAATCAATTCTCAGATGAGGTTTCTAGATCTAGCTCTTTAAGCCATATAGAGTAAATTTAGACTCGTTTTTGGACCCTTCAAGAAATATCAAATCAACATTCTATTAGTAAAAAGTGGCTTATGGATTAGTGTATTTGTCGTACCTCAAAACTATATCATATAACATATCATTGAAGAGATATTGATGAGAGGATTCTTACAAATTAATTTCTAAACATTTGGAATTTATATGCTACCGTTATGGCATTTCCATTAAAAATTAGCCAAAGAAATTTTGTAATAAGAGAATCCTTCCCAGACATTGTTTCAAATGGGATATCCTAAATTAGATAATCTTAAAAAGGCCCAAAAATGAGCCCAAACTTTTCCCAATTAGATATCATTAGGAAGAGATTCCTAGACCCAAGGGTGCCAATAACTCAAGAAGGGATGCCTTTGAGGAAGGATAGAGATAAGTAGAAGCGAAAAATGGGCAAAAAGAAGAAGAAAATAATCAATGCAAGCCACCCCAAAAAGATTCACTAAACACAATGGTCATAATCCTAGCAAACCCATCCAAGGACCAACAAAAGTTAAAGAAGTGAACTTAACACAGGAAGGTAACAAGTCAGAACCTATACACATACTGAAGATCTTAAGCTCAAAGAAGTGGCCAAGTTATTTGACCTTCTCGTAGAATATAGTGACATGTTTGCTTGAAATTACTCCGACCTCAAGGGAAAGCCACTCTCATATAAAGGTGTATCCCATGAGATCTTGATTTTCCTAGGTACTAAAAGAAGAATTGACAAGTTTTTGCCCATGGGATTCATAGAAGAATTCTAGCACATAGTGGAATTCACCCATCATGGTAGTCATGAGGAAAAATGGACACATTTGAGTGTGTGTTGATTACAAGAAGGTGAATGTAGTCACTAAAATGAACAAATACCCCTTCCCATACATGGAGCACATGCTTGAGAGAATAGCAAGCAAAGAAGAGTATAACTTAATGTATGGTTTTTAATGCTATAACTAAGTGCCAATACACCCAAAAAATAGCATAAAACTTCCTTCACTACCACATAGTAGGTGTTTGGTTATATTGACACTTGATGTGCATGATATTCAAGAATATGCTACGCAAATTTTTGGAAGTCTACTAAGACAACATGTGTATGAAATCAAGTTGGAATAAGTACCTCAACATGCTTAGGTAATTATTCTCATGTTGTAGTATCAACTCTTCTTAAATCCCTTGAAGTGATTAGCTTTGGGTTAAGCATGGATCCATCTTAGGGACATAGTTTTCAAGCATAAAATTCCCACAAATACGATGAAAAATCTGAGTCATTGTGGACCTTCCATTATAAAGAAATGGTAAACGATTCTTTTTCTTCCTAGATCACATTGGATAATACCGATGTTTTAGGTTTAACGACATGATAAATTCTAGATCCCTCTACAATAGTTCGTTACAATTGAGTGGAAGAAGGAGTGAAAGAGGGCCTATGATGCTTTGAAAAATGTTCTAGTCATATCATCATTTATATGAGACCCCAATTGGACAATCACTCTTCCTATACAATTTGGCATATCAACAATTGTAGTAGGGATAATGTTGTGCCAATTAAGTTGGACTTTCCAGTGAGCTTCACAAACAAGTACATTATTGACACAAAGATGAATAATGCAACAATGGATATAGAAGGACTTGGCATGGTGTATGATATAAATAATTTTAATTATTATCTTCTAGTTATAGTGTTCATATCCTTCATTAATCATCAAACCTTGATGTATCTTGTATATAATTCGTGTGCTATAGGATGGACCATTCAATGACTCTTTTCATTGTTGGAGTTTTATTTTTTGATGGCACTACAAAATGGTAAGGAGCACTACATGATTGACCACATGTCATGAATTATTAACAAGTAACTAGTGGGGGTGGATCAGAGTCTCCCAAATGCTCATTTGTTCAACATTGGCCAAGAGACAGCTATTTGATGTGGATCTCACACAAATCAATTGATGAAATTTTTAGAGTTTATCCAAGGGGTCTATTGGAGAGACCAATCAAGAAGGTACATTTGAAACACTTATGAGACAAGGCCTGATCCTATCAACTAATAATAGGAAAACTATATAGGCTTAGATAGAACCACCTTCATAGACAATATGTATGTGAGCACCAAATGCACAATGTTTTGCAAGAAGCTCACAATGGAATTCTAGGAGGCCATTTCACTTCTAAGACTAAAACACAAAAGATCCTTCACCCTCAACTTTGGTGGCTCACCTTGTTCAAGGACCTTGTAAGGTTCTTCAAGGATTATGATGAATACCAAAGGACTAAGGTGCCAATCATAAAGTATTAGATGTATTTGATCCCTGTTATAACTAGAAAACTTTTTTTTTAATGGTTAATAACCTTTGTGAAACCCATAAGACCCTAGTTCTAAGTATACACAGGCATAGTACATCATTTTGGCAATGGATTACTTGACCAAGTGGGTATAGGCCAAAGCAACAAGGAAAAATATGTGAAAATAAAGGATATATTCCTTTGAAATTAGGTCATCTCGCAATTGAACTATGCAATGGAATCGGCTCATTCTAATTTTTTGTTTATATGCAATGATGCTTCTCTGTAATGTCCCCCCGTGACCCTCATACTTCCCCCCCATGAGAACCCCCCCTTAATGAAAAAAAATATTAAGTTTAGTGCAAATTTTTTTAACTCCCCCTCTCTCTCCCCACTGACAGGACGTCGAGGAGAGAGAGAGAGGGAGTGAGGTGAAGTAGAAGGGGGGCATGCAGCCCCCCTGGTGGGAGGGGTGGTGGCCATGCCACCCTCCTCCCCCTCCTATAAAAGGGGAGGCTCCCCCTCCCTGCATGGAATGCAACACTCCCCCCCCCCCCCCCCCGTCTGGAGCAGCCACAAGCCCTCCCTCCCTCATCGTGGACAGAGCGCAGAGCCTTCCCCCCTCCGTGCCAGGCAGCGAACCCTTTTCCCCCTCCGACTGTGGTAGGTGCCGCCCCCAGGCCGTGACGTCAGCACCCTCTCCCTTTTTTGTTGTCTGCAACAAACCCCCCCTCGGTGATCAGTGTGAAGGAGAGAGAGTGTGTGAGAGAGAGAAGGAGGAGAAGAAGAAGAAGAGGGAGAGGGAGAGAGAGAGAAGAAGAAGGAGAGAAGAAGAGGAAGAAGAGGGAGAGAGAGAGAGAGAGAGAGAGGAGAAGAAGAGAAGAAGAAGAAGAAGAGGAAGAAGAGGGAGAAGGGAGAAGGGAGAAGGAGAAGGAGAGAAGAAGAGGAAGAAGAGGGAGAGAGAGAGAGAGAGAGAGGAGGAGAAGAGAAGAAGAACAAGAAGAGGGAGAAGAGGGAGAAGAGGGAGAAGGGAGAAGGAGAAGAAGAGAAGAAGAGGGAGAGAGAAGGAGAAGAAGAAGAAGAAGAAGAAGAAGAAGAAGAAGAAGAAGAAGAAGAAGAAGAAGAAGAAGAAGAAGAAGAAGAAGAAGAAGAAGAAGAAGAAGAAGAAGAAGAGTGAGAAGAGAGAAGGAGAAGAAGAGAAGAAGAAGAAGTGGGAGAGAGAGAGAAGGAGAGGAAGAGAAGAAGAAGAAGAAGAGAGAAGAAAAAGGAGAAGAAGGAGAAGAAGAGGGAGAGAGAGAAGGAGATGAAGAAGGAGAAGGAGAAGAAGAGGGAGAGAGAGGAGAAGAAGAAGGAGAAGAAGAAGAAGAAGGAGAAGAAGAGGGAGAGAGAGAAGGAGAAGAAGAGGGAGAGAGAGGAGAAGAAGAAGGAGAAGAAGAAGAAGAAGGAGAAGAAAAGGAAGAGAGCGGAGAAGAAGAAGAAGAAGGTGAGAAAGAAGAGAACTTGAAGAGAAATCAAAAGGCCAAACACGAAGACTCGTTCGCGGCCATCAAGAAATCAAGGACACTCAGGGTTACGCGGACACATGAGACCGAAAGTCAGTGGATGGCTCATGACACCTAGTAGGAGGACATTGACCCCCCCCCCCCCCGAAAATGGTGTCCTCTAACCCTCCCTGTATTCTTATCATACTTAAAGTGCATGATTATGAAAAGTCAGGTGCATGAGTTGCATGAAATATTGACTAGCCTAGTACATGAAATATTGTTGCACGAAATATTGCAAATACGGGATGATTGCATGGGAGTCAAGTGGACAAATAGAATAGATTCTGCATGGATTGACACACATGAAATGATAAGGTTTTCATAAATTTTTACATAAAATGATAGACCTTCGCGTAGAGCAATGTTTAAATTAACTAATAAAAATCTTGATTTGCATCTGCATAAAAATTAAACACATGAAATGTTAGTTTACGTTCATATGATGCAATTGCACCAATGGATAGAAACCTAGACTTTCATATACGCAAGTCACATGAGATCCGGTGCATTAGGAATAAGTATCCGTTGTCAGGTAGTAAGAGAGTTAAATGTCGTTTAGAATGTACTAATATATTAAACGCACCATGTGCATGATGAGTAAGTTTGATTGGAAAACTCTGCATAGTACCGCACTAAGAGAGATGGATGGGACATATGCATCTAGACTGTATCCTGAAGGCCTAGGTGAAAAAGTCTTGCGTTGCCAAGTGTGTTAACTTTACTTGGTTAGAGAGAGATGAGTAAAGAATTGGAAGAATAAAGGCTCTTGGATGGGTTGCGAATAAGGCATGTCCGTTGCCTGGGTTGACCAGTCAATACTTTGGGTTAGGACTAAGTTACCACAAGGAAACGCCCAAGGGGAAGAGAGCTTCAAAAGAAGTTAAGTGGTCAAGTATAATTTCTTACGAATCGTTTTATCGATCTTGATGTAGACTATCGCAAATGGATATGCTCCTAGCTTAATAGAAGCTGGTGACCTAACCCTAAATGGATTGTTGACCCAAGTTATGCTTGGTTGTTTGAAAAGGTTGTAAATTCCTTGAGCAAGTGTTTTGATACATCCAAGTTAAATTCTGGTTGTGCATGCAATGGGATTGTGATGCCTTGAAGCAAGAGGTTGTGCATTCAATTGTCTATTGATGTGGATTTGGATGCTAATCCAAGTTATTTGTAATTGATGATTTCATGGCCGGGTCTATGATGACTGATTGCCATGGGAACAAAAGGGATGTTTTCCCTAGTAAATGTTATTAGGCTGGTTGCTTTAGCTATCGATGATTTCCTAAAGGGAAAATTAAGGAAGGATGGCGCTAGCTACCCCCCGCGAACCGCCAAATCCTAAACCAAGGGGTTATGAATCCGCACCGGGAATGTGGACCGAACCCGCCCGCGAAAGGTCTCTCCATGGAAATTACTTGGCATAGGAGGATGCTTGGGTGCCAAGGGGGCTTTGGCCATAAATCCCAATGCCTCCGAACCCTACACAAGTGTTCTATGGACTTGAGATGATATCTCGAGGCCTTGATACTAGTTACAAGGCGGAATCTTGGTAGGATAAACCTTCGGGTTTTTATTACCGTGAGACGAAAGGATTTTTTTGCGGAGGCAGAAAGGGACACTTAATTCTCCTGTATGGGTGGGAGACAAACATTACTCTGAAGATAAGTTAAGGAAGTGTTTGATCTTGTTTTATCTTGTCTTCATGTCAATGCCCTAAGTTACGTAAATGAACCTGTGATTAACGGGTTAGTTAAGGAATATGCTTTTATGTGTCAAACATAATGTGGTAGGTAATTAGATAACTAAAACAACCCCCGAGGGCAGTGTGGTGGATGTGACCAATGGGTCTATCCTACGGAAGGGTGGTCTCGATTAGCAGGGAGCTTTCCTAAAAGGAAATGTTAACGAGAAATGTTAGGAAAAGTCGAACAATGACCTTAGACAATGTTGGTTAGAACCTTGATTCATACCATTTTAGGGAACCGAAATGGGACTATGCCCTACAGGTAGAGAGGTCGAGCGATGCATCCCTCTCGTTTCCCATTCTCTTTGAACCAAGTGCGATATGAGTTTGCTTTGGTCTAGTTGTATCTGCGCAAAGTTGAGCAATTGTAGACCGACGCTAGAAGGCTATTAGGAAGACCCGACTACTAGGAACTCGGACTTCAAGTCGATCCTAGTGGGAACGACCGGATAAGTTCCGTTGTGAGGTAGACTCGGGAGACCCTAGTTGGGAAACCCCGTGTCATTCCTTGGGAGTGCTGGGGGCGGCGTCTTCTAGATTGATCTCTCGATGGACTGCTAAGATGTGTCCTGCAATTTGAGAGGCGGGCACGTTACATTCTCACTCTATTTGTAACTTGAGAATTCATGAATGTATCAAACTTATGATACTATTCTCCAAGGGCTTGCTTCACACCATTTAGACTTTTTAGAGTTTGCATCTCATGCATTCCTTGCCTAATACAAAAAACCCTTTGATTGTCACATATAAATGTCTTCATTGAGATCTCCATGTAAGAATGTTTTCTTGACATCCATTTGAACAAGCTCCTTGTCATTGTTAGCAACTAAAGCAAGGACTATGCAAAGAGTTGACATCTTCACCTTGAATTACATTCATATAAACCACTTCATCTCCAAGTAGATGTGAAAGAAGCTTAATGGAGGAGATTTTAAACCTTAGTAGTTAAGGTATAGAAGATAAATGATTTAGAAAAATAATGGTCATGAACAACATGAGGGGAGATTTGGGCTCACTTTTGGGTCTTTTAAGCTCTTTATATTCCATAAGGATAAATAAGGGTGAGACTATCATTACAAAACTTTCAAGGTTTGGGAGGACATAATTTTGGCATATAAACTCCAAATTTTTTGGAGGTTGATGCATTAGAATCCTCTCATCAAGACCTTTCCAATGATATATTACATTATAGAGTTTTAATATATAATAAATATATTTATCCATAAGCCTCCTATTTTTTTATAGAAAATGATATGGCAATTCTTACAAGACCCAAAAGTGAGTCCACATTTCCCCTAATGGGATCACGGCCAGCAATATGAAGAGGATCAAAGTATGAATTCGTTGCTTCACTACATCATTGTTTAGCAAAAGTGACCCAATCTTTGTGCTCCAAACCAATGATAAAGTAATCTTAAACACACTCTTAATATCTCCCTTCATTGTTTCTATTAACAAAGAGCATGCCCCCTACTTGTGTTTGAAAGTAGGCCCCATGCAGCCCTTGAAATTGAGTTGGGCCCCCTACTTAAGTAGGTTAGCCCTTTTCTTCTTTGCAACAAGCAATCCCTTTGTTTCTTGAATGATAGCCTCTTCAATAGGAACTCATTGGAATCCACATCATTGTAAGAATTAAATATCCAAGATCTAGCTTTCTTTGATAGTAATATGTCCTTGCTTGTCTTGAGCTCCTTCATGTACAGATATGGATGCCCCTCTACTTCACAAACCTCAAGAATGAGGCTTTGACACCATGTTACAAGACATGGTTTGAGGAAGAAGATGAGAGTGAATTATTGGGGAAAGAAGAAGAACAAGTAGAGAATCATAATGCCATGAAAGAGGCTTGATTGATTTGATGATTAATCAAGTACATACTTTTATAGATTTTTTAGATAGGACACCCTCTCCTCTTTTTGCTTATGGGATACAATACTTTGACATACATTGCATGTGCCTTTAGCATTTCCTCTAGCACCATAAATCCTAACAAAAATGTCACTATGAATAGACACAAATGATTATCTTTTTTTTTCACCATGCTTTTTATGAGATATCTTAGTTTTCTTACCAAAAACATAATGCTCATGAGTAGAAAGAGTTGAGAAAGTGAAGGTATGTAGAAATTATAAATTAGAAAGAAAACTTCCATTCCTTTCGAATCATGTCCCCTAACCTGTGGTGTCAAAAGAAAACAAACAACTACTTGGTAATATGAGAACATGATTGATCATGACAAAAGATTCTATACAATTTTTTTAGATTTGATCTCTAAATGGGGCATGATAACCATATTTTTTAGAGATCAAGCTGTTGAGTGTGGAAATGATTGGTTTTTGGGCTGATTTTTTGTTGTTTTTGTTGCTGAATGGTTGTTTCTGGTGGTTTATTGTTTGAGTTTGAAGATGTTTTGAAGTGTTTGGAGTGGTTTGAGTATGTTTGAAAGGGTTTATGTTGGTTTTTGATGAAATATGTTGTTCTGAAGAGTTCTGTAATTCTCTCTGTATGGTTCTGTAAGGTCTGATTTTCTTCTGTTTTGTTTATGTTTTGGTAGTTGAGATGGTTGAATGGATGTTTTGAGAGATGATTGAAATGTGTTAATGAGATATTGAATTGGTTTTGTTTTGGTTTTTATGGGTTTCGTTGATCTTCTGTAAAGTTCTATAGCTTCTGTGCTTCTGTAGCTCTGTAGTCATGTTGCTCTGTTGCTCTGTGGTCCTGTTCTGTTGTTTCTGTTGAGTGTTATGATGGATGTATGGATGTTTTGGGAAGTGTTCTTGTCTTAGGAAAAGGATGAATGGAAGCTCTATTCAAGCTAATTGAAGTGAAGAAGTAATTGTTGAATATTTACAGAAGATTTACAGAAGGTTACAAAAGGACAGTGAGACAGAAGACAGATCTCACAGGACACTATGATGTCTCTGGTGACCCTTCACATCTGACATACCTTTTGGGAGGTATATCCACGACCTAAGAAGGATTATTGTGAGTGATTATTGAGTGATTGTAGTAAGGATATGATGTAGTATTGAGAGCATACTATTGTCAGAGAGATCAGATGCAAGAGATAGTCGATTCTATGTGAAACATTGTAGTCTTTCTATGAGGGAGAAGATTATGAAGATAATGAAGATGAATACTATGTGATTTCTTTCCATCAAAATTTGTGTTCTATTTGTCTATTAATGAAGAATATGAAGAATATGAAGAATATGATCAAGTTTGTTAAAGATAAAGCCGTGGGAGATTGTTACTATGATGCTGCGTGAAGATTTCTTGCCTTTGGTGTTGTTTTCTTTGTGATAGTCATATAAAGAATGAAATAAAAGCTTGTTGATGTTACAAGATAGATTTTCTTGCAAGAGAATTTCCTTTTCCTTGGTGTTCCTATTGGGGCTCCACAAGCTCTTAGTGAACTTAGCACATGATGCACATTTTCAAACAGAAAGGTAAAATCATTCAAAAAAACCAATTTAATGTTCCCAACTCCTGCAACTCGATCCTCTCCTTCTAGCATCATATGATGCTAGCCACACCCTATAAGAAATCACCATGAAAGGATGCACCTAAATCCACTATCTAGTTCTAACCAATCAATTGATCATAATAGCATTAAGAAAATCACAAGGGAATGTAGATGCATAAAGAATATCCAGCATCACTTGCAAGAGTGATTGCATTTACTTCCTCGAATTTGGCTTTCCCTTTGTCTTCCCTCTTACCTTCTTTCTTATTATTGGTATTTGTGTTCTTGTTCTTCTTTACTTATAGCAATCCTTCTTTATATGGTCTATTGTCATAATGATAGCATTCAACATGTTTGTTAGATTGCAACTTACTACAAGACTCATATCTCTCATGGAGCTTCCCTCTAGCATTAGAATTCCCCTTGGTGTTGAGGCCTTCCTCTCACTAGTAGGACATTAGAGATCTTGCTATCATCAATGTTCTTGTAACTTATCTCTTCCATAAGCAAGCTACCCTCAACCTCTACACTTGAAAATCAATCTGGTGATGTTGAGCTAGTTAAGGCAATATGAAATGTATCCTAGCACTCAAGTAAACGTATGAGCTAGGGCATAGCCTTTATTGAATCCTAGGACTAGATCTCTTGAGTTGTTAACTCATTGAGAATAGTATTAAAGTCACTAAGGTGACTAAAGATATGAGTGTCTACTTCAATCCTCAAACCAATGGGTTTCTTAAGTGATATATTTGAATTGTAGCACTCTTTTTCTCATAGAGATTGTAGAGTTTCTTTTGTATGTGATAAAATACCACTTCTTGTATCTTTGACTTAGAATAAACTTATCATTGGCAAGGTAATATAATTGTTAACAAGCTCATCTAGCTCCAGCCAATTATCTATATCCATAGTATCAAGTTTCATTTCTTTAAGTATAATGGGCTTTACCTTCTTTTTTAAAACCAATACATCATAGAGTTGCACTTTCCAATATTATTATTTTTCATGTCTAAGAGTACAACCTCTAATAATGAAGTTGAAATCTTGCTTCAAGAAAATCTTTAAAAAATGACAGTCCCAATGCAAGACATAACATTGTCATGCTGCTACGTGCACATCTTGTGAAAAAATCTAGACTGTGTCTTCATTATAGATCTAGAAAGCCAATACCACTTTAGGCATTAGTGTTAGTGTCCATGGTTTAAAACTAGTAAATTTTTGGACAAGTTTTAGCCAAATTTTTTTATTTTAGATATTATCTCTTGTAAAAGTCCATAAAACTATAGAAAACTTCTAGATTAGGACAACATGTAAAAGAAAGCATATAGCTTTCAGCTATTTTGAGAGGATTTCATGTAAAAAGAAAGATTAGTGAAATCGCACGACACATGATCGCTATTTTCAAGTTGTGAACAACACTCTGAAGTGTGAGATGAAGAGGGAGCAATCTGGCAGAATTCTGGCCAGGTGTGCTAGTATTTTACCCCCCTTTCGAAGCCAATGGAAGCATCTGATTGGTTATCTAAGCAGTATAGAGGAAGGAATTATTTTATACATGTTTTTGTCTACAAGATTTTTATCTTCTCATAATGTAGAAATAAACTAACATGCTTCATCTCTGCTAGTATTCTTCTACATTTTCTATTTCTTTCAGTGAGTATTCTTCTACATCTTCTATTTCTTCGAACCCCTTCTCTTCCGTCTACTCCTCTCTCTAAATCTCCCTTCACCTTGTTGTCTCTTACTCCTGTGGTAGACTTTCAACACCAAGCGCACCGACACCGTGTTCGGGGAAGTTTATGCTATCATCAAAGGTGAATTTCGGAAGATATTTAGGCTGATTTGGGGTTGATATCTTCAGCCATATTCAGAGAATTAGCTATAGTAGTGTTCTTTTAGATCATTTTTTACTCTACAGAAGATATTTTTTCAAAATATGCAAGTATTATGTGTCCCTATGGTAGGGCAATGTTTGTAGATTACTCATAGATGCTTTGAATTGAATTAAGAGGATCTTTTTCTCTTATTTTTTGGCTGTGGTAACTTATCCTTATTAGGAACTCAATTTTAAGCTCTATTGAAGCAAGTCTCTTTGCCCTACAAGCCTTGTAATTCCCTAACAGTCTACATTGAATGTAATCATGCAAAGTTGATTCATGCTATGGCATCATGTATGAATGATGGGATGCAGAGTTGTTTATGATGCATGACAACATATTGTACTTGATTTTATAATTTTTGATTGCTCTTACGGTCAAGAAAGCAAGCTTGATTTGAGTTAGAACTTATGAGATAATACTCTTGTGATCTTTGCTAAGAACATGCAGTTGGAAGCTCTATTAACATCTTCAAGAACTTGGCTTGAAACCTTCAACCCTTCTCTTATCTCTACCATCTCCTGAGTCTAAGCTCTTAAACACCCATACATTCTTCTCTCTCAAACCCCTATGACTGACCGTGAAGTACCTCTTGAACCTTTAAACATTCACTGTAATCTACTTATCTCTTGAAGGCACATCTCTATCTATCTTGTCTAGTTTTCTTGCCAAACCCCTGTGGTGACCTTCAACCCTATGCGTTGCGACATTGGTGAACCCGACGTGAAGGTCAGTGTAAGAGAACTCCAAGATGGGGGATTCTTCATGAGATACTCTACAATAGTTGGTGCGCATACTGCAAGAGACTCAACAACAACAAATCCAAATGTTACAACAACAACAAAGGCAAGACGAAGAGAATATTGATTCCACAGCCAACAAAAAATCCAAATGTTACAATAAAAACAACAAAGGCAAGACAAAGATAAGATTGATTCCACAGCTATGAAAACCCTAGAGGAAGTTGGCCGGGAATTAAAACAATTTAATGGTCAAAATGTCTATGTTTTCATTCGCTTCTATGTTGAGAAAATACTCTTCTTTGGTGTAAAACAACATGCATGGAGTTGCTATTTTGCCAGACTAGGCAAGCATGGTCTTCAAGAAAGAATCCATGGTCTTTTTCAACGAGATGTGGATTGGGCTGCATTCAAAAAAGCCCTACACAAAGAATTCTTCTTAGAAGACTCTGGCCTAGTGACAAAGAAAAGTTTCACTGATTGGGTTGAGAAACCCAACAAAAGTATAGCTACAACTTTATACCACGAGTTTGAAAGTAAATTTGGATAACTTGATGCTGAAGACCACCAAAGTATGGAAGGTCAAAAGATTGAATTATTCCTTAGGACTGCAGATCTCATTCTGTAAGAGAAGCTTGCTGATCACCTAGAAGATGCTACCTCCGAATCAAGAGTCAAGACTGCATGGATAGATGTTATTGATGCAGTTAACATGATTTCTCAAAGAGAGCGGATGCAACTAAGATTGGGCTCTACTTCAACTTCAACAACTCCATTGATGGAGCTTGTTCCACCTTCAAAATTTCCTATTTCTTTAACTAATCAACCAACTCTTTCTTCTTCTGTTCCTTCTAAAAATGGTGTCATGGATGAACTCATTAAAAGCATGCGCGACCTTCATCTAAACCTTACATAAATTAGTTCCAAGGTGGAGAAGCTAGGTGTCAAAGTTGAAGAACAAGGACGATCATCAACTCAAAGATCCATGAGAGAAGGCTATAAGAGGCATTGTATTTGATGCGATAGCCAACAACATGACAAGAGGGAGTGTTCTGCCTTCCATGAGGCTGAAGCACAAAAGCTTGTCTTTTGGAAAGACCGAAAAATTCATGCAGTTGAAACTTTGTAGCCAAATTTTGGCAATGGTGGAATGAAGAAAAGATTAGAAGATTTAGTTCTAAAGAATTCCTACGCACCAGCAATTAAAGCAGCTACCTATGGGCTGTAATTTGAGTCAGTTAAATCAAATTTGAAAGCATGTAAAGGTAATGTGCAATCTAAAGTATGGATGCAGGCATTAGATCAAATGGAACACGAAAAAGTAGCCAAAGATGATTTGACTAACGCCAACCAATGCATTCGAGGAATAACTGGTTGGAAAGAACCGGTAGATTCTTTTTCTACCTTTGCACATTTGGCAGGCGTCAATCATAAAGAAGTATTGATTGAAGAAAAGAGAAGATGAAAAGATGAACCAGGGTCTTCCTCTTCTGGCCCTCCAAAACGGGTAACTTAGAAGAATGCATGAACAACCAAAGCTTGTTGAAAATATAACCCCAGATCAAGAGATGGAAGATGCGCTACAAACAAAGAAGACCGAAGGAAAGAAGAAAGGCAAGCAGCCAGGCTACAAATTGCAATCTGACATAGAATCTCCAACCGATCTCAAACGAGTTCTAAAAGAACGAATTTTGAGAAGTAAAATTGAGTTCACCTTAGCTGAAATTCTCAGAATTTCCAAACGTGCATTTCATGATGTAATTATTAATGTAATCAAAAGAAAAAGACAATACGTTGGTGATGATGCTGAAGAAACACTGCATACTTTTTTGCAAGCTCTTTGAGTCTTGGTGCAAGATGAAGAGAAGTTGACTACACAAGGAATTCAATTTGAAGCAGTTAAAGAAGCAACCCCCTGTGGAGCACTAACAACATAGTGGAGTCAACCCCCTGATGAATGACACAATAAAGAGGCAAGCGTTAGAACGAGTCTAGAGGTACGTGAGAAGAGAGAAAGCAAAAATCAAAGCCAAGAATGTGCTAGCAAGAGAAGCCGCCTTTGACACCCTTGCGGAACTCTTTACAGAAGTCCCAATGGCACATCAAGCCCTTCCTCCTCCTACTGGAGGTCCACTTCCAAGCCAGATTCATCGTGGAAATATTGATGACAGGCCAGCGAATGTAGTCCCGTTGCCAATTTTTAAGGGAGAGTACAATGAAGACCCCGATCTTCATGTAGCAGAGTTTATGGTAGCATGTGTGGCTAACAATGCCAGAACCCCTGAGCATTGGTTAGCAATATTTCCCACCACTTTCAAGGGCACGGCATTTCAGCGGTATGAGAGACAAGCAGCAGGAACTTTTGGCACATGGGACGACCTGAAGTTGGCCTTCCTCACTAAATTCAGGCGTGAAGGTTTTGAAGAGTGGATGCGAGAGGAATTTATGAATTTAAGTCAGTCCTCTGGAGAAAGAGTAGAAGCTTATGTCTCACGAATGGAATCCATCTTGAAGAGATGGACTAACCATAATCTAGATGATGGCATTCAGAAGGGAGTATTTCTCAGAGGATTACAACCAGAAGTCCATAAGTTTGTGGAGCTGCAAAGACTAGCCACACTGCAAGCTGCACAACAGAAGGTGCAAGATTGTACGATGAAGTGGAAGCTAGATTGGCGATGAATCCAGCAAGAGGAGTCCTACCTCCTCTGATGTCAGGAATGATGTACCCACCAAATGCAATCCTAGGGACTGTCCCCTACCCCTACCAACAGATACCCCCAGTATCACAGTACAGTGCACCAAATCCACAGTGGCCACAATCAATGCCTCAAATGATGGTTCAACCACAACAACAATGGTCCCAACCAATTTTCCCAATGTCGAATCTGCAGCAATAGTGGAACCCTACCAACTGGAGCCAACAGCCAACAGTTCAAACAGGAGCTCTGAATCAGAATCAAAACACAGACCCCTCTGCACCAGCCCAACCTGTTTATGCAGTGATTACAGAGACTCCTCAAAACCCTACTGCCAGTGCCTCAGGAGGAGAAAACTTGAAGGATTATTTATCCAACTCAGTTGCAAATATCAAAAAGGAGTTGATGGATGTGATTACAGAGCAGCTACAGACGCTGAAAGTGAATACCGCTAGCATATCCAACGTTGCAGGAGCAGGAAGAGATGTGATGCAGTCAAATACTTGGTGTGGTAAGTGTCATCAAGCAGGCCATTTAGCCACTGAATGTACATGAAAACCAACCATTCCTAGAGCTTTCTATTCCTACTGTTTGCGGAAGAACCATACAGAGGTAGAGCATGCTCTCTGAAGGAGATGCATGATAGGAGAAGGAAGGAAGAAGACGCAAGATTCAACTTGCTGGAATCCAAAATGACAACACATGATATTGGACCAAAGCCTAGGGAGTTTGTTCCTAATTTCAGACCCAGAAGATTTCCATCCCAAAGTTACAGAGGAAGACAGTCTGGCGGTGGTCAGAGATCAGAAGTGGAGTGTTAGAGATGCGAAGAAAAGGGACACATTTCACCAAATTGTCCAAATCCCAGAAGTCAGTGGATTACAAGCCCTTATACAGTCGATGCAAAGGAGAAGGCCATACTGCAAAAGACTGTCCAAGCCCAGCCCCAGTGAAAAACAGTGCTACTGATAATCCGTTCAATGCCCAAGAGCCTACCTCCAATTTAGTGGAATTGGAAGTTGCTGCCATCACGCATGCAAAGAAGAAGGAACCACCTGTCCAGAAAGAAAATAATCATCCTGCCAAAACAGTGGAGTTTAATCTTTCAACAGAAGAACAGAATAGAACAGAGCCTTACAGTGCCATACAGAGCACTACATTGCCACAGAGAGTCACAGAGACAGTTCTAGAGACAGGACCAGAGGTCCAGGAGATAGAAGAGGAGGAAGTGCCACAAGTGGCAGAAGAAGTCCCCATGATGCCCCTGTTGGAAGAAAAAAGGAAAATGAAAATGGGTGTCGCTCCATTCCCTAACCGGTTAGAGAAGCCAGTGGATGCTATTAAGGAATATAATCTGGTCAGAGATCTAGACACCTTTAAACCAAACCTCACATTCCGACAATTGTTGATGTTGTCTCCCAGTTGTCAAAAAAGGTTCAAAAGTATACTGACAAGAAGTCGTGGATTAAGGATTGCTCCCTCAACAGCAACAAAGTCCAACAAAGCTCCAGAGCCTGTAAAAGAAGCGGATGTGGCTAATGCCTTCCTAGATCCTGGTACCCCAGAGACTGGTGTGTGGATAGAAGGCTGCTTTATTGCAAATGCACTGATTGATGGTGGCTCATCAGTGAACATTATGACGGATGTGACAATGAAGGATCTAGGACTACAAGGTGTGAAACCAACCCAATGGCTCATCAAACTAGCGGATCAGAGCAGAATCAAGCTTTTGGGCATTCTCCCATATGTGAAGACTACAGTGGCTGGAAAAGATTATTGGCTAACCTATCTGGTGGTGAAGCCAAACTTTTATGGTGCATCCTACCCCCTGTTACTGGGCAGACCATGGCTTTTTGAAGCCAGAGCAAGGACGGATTGGTTCAAAGGAACCTTAACCTTGGGTAGAGGACCTAATAAAGTGGTGCTGAAGCTATATGGTGCTCGAAAAGGACATGGATCCACCTCCTTGGAATTATCTTCTGACTCCCCCAATGAGGCTACAGATGGAACATCAACAGACGAAGATGCTGTCAAACAGATCCTTCCCAAGAAAACAGTGGCACAGACCCTGATAGTGGGCACTGTAAGCCAACTTCCTCAAGATGCAAAGTCCTTATCAATGGGCGAATACTTCCTGCCTGAACCAAGAACTCCCTTTGAAATCACTTCTGACAGTGAAATAGAAGCATGGATGTGCTGCTCTCCCTGTTACATGGCCATAGCGGAGCCAGGGACAGAGGCAGAAGGCAAAGCAAAGGACCTGTTCTTCTCTTACAGAGCGCCTACAGAGGCAGAGCCGGAGTCTGAAGAGGATGATGATGAATCTGAAGAAGGAGACTTTGAAAGCAAGACAGAAGAAACCACTCCACCCACAAAAGGCATAGATGAGGAGGGAGTTCCAGAAGCTTCAGAAGTAGAAGACTACATGCTGTGGGACCGAATGGCAATGGTACCCTTTGGATTGGTAAATGGATCGTTCCATAAGCAAAGCCTATATAAGAAGTGGATCAAGCAAAATAAGCCGTCTTTTATCAGTGGTTCTTGCCGCACCCATCCACACTTGTCAAGAAAGGATGATGATGATGCTCCTTGTCAACAAGTACCAGTCCCAAGGCTACAACAGAATTCCGAGAGCCCCTATTTTGTAACATTCCTCGATGCATCCTTTGAAGAGGATTCCTCAAGCTCTAAGGTAATTAACATTCAAACCAAAACCGAGACAGTGCTGATCCCATTTCACCATTTCAAGGGGCAACCTAAGTCCTTACTGCAAGAAGACGTTGGGTCTAGTGGGACATTAAAAGAGGACACCACCCCCTTGAAGGAGTCGGATTTGTATCCAGAAGCAGTCCCTGGGACCTTCATCCGTGAAGTAGAAGGTGAAAGGCAGTTAACCTTTGTGGATGCAGATGGCACTGAACGCCATTTGAAGGTGGGTAGTAGCCTACCAAAAGAGGAGTTGTCAACCTTGTACAACTTGTTGAAAGAGAATTTGGACGTGTTTGCTTGGTCCTACAAAGACCTAAAGGGGATTGATCCCACAATATGTCAGCATCATATTGATTTGGAGCCTGATGCCAAGCCAGTACGGCAACGACAGAGGCAAATGAACCCGAATTATTCCACATTGGTGAAAGCAGAGCTGCTGAAGCTTCTGGAAGCCGAATTCATCTATCCAGTGGCAAATAGTGAATGGATCTCACCCATCGTGGTAGTACCCAAGAAGAATGGAAAATTATGAATATGTGTGGATTTCCACAAGTTGAATTCCAAGACCAAGAAGGATCACTTTCCTATCCCTTTCACAGACCAACTGTTGGACACAGTGGCAGGACATGAGCTTTATTCCCTTATGGATGGATTCAGTGGATACAACCAAGTGCAGATAGCAGAAGAAGAGTCCAAGACAATCTTCACCACAGAGTGGGGGACCTATGCTTACAAAGTGATGCCATTTGGACTCTGCAATGCCCCTGCTACCTTCCAGTGAGTCATGATGGCCACATTCCAAAATCATCTGCACGACTTTATTGAGGTATATTTGGATGACTTCTGTGTCTATAGTTTGATCCGTGAACACTTGGGACATTTGGAACAATGCTTTGACCGATGCCGGGAGTATGGGATTTCCCTCAACCCTGACAAATGCATCTTTGGGGTCTCTTCTGGAGTTCTATTGGGCCACATTGTCTCTACACAAGGGATATCAACAGACCCTGCAAAGATCGAGAAGATCGCAGCTTTGACAGCACCCACCAACCTCAAACAGTTGAGGGGATTCCTAGGCCATGTGGGTTACTACAGAAGGTTCATAGCCCATTTTGGAACAAAGGCAACCTCCTTGCACAAGCTTTTGAGGAAAGATGCAGAGTTTATTTGGACGGAAGAATGTGACAAAGCCTTCAACACTCTGAAGCTGTTCTGATTGAGGCACCCATTCTGCAACCTCCTGATTGGACGAAGGAGTTTCATGTACACATTGATGCATCAGTTGAAGGGCTAGGTGCTGTCCTATCTCAAAAGGGCCTTTCCAAATTAGATCAATCGATATATTATGCAAGCCGAAAAGTCACTGATAGGGAACGGAACTATACAGTGACAGAGCTTGAGTGCTTGGCAATGGTGTTTGCCCTAGAGAAGTTTCGCCACTACCTACTGTCTACCCATTTTAAATTTTATGTGGATCATGAGGCCCTGTCTTTCCTGATGAACAAAGTAGACGTGAAAGGACGAATGATGAGATGGCTCCTTCTATTCCTAAACCCTAAACCCTAAACCCTAAACCCCCTGTAATTACCAAACCTGGTCGTTCCCATGTTCTAGCTGATCATCTGTCGCGTATCCCACAGACTGCAGACGAGGAGCAGGATGATCCAGACCTCCCTGATGCTTCCCTATTTCTGGTAGAAACTGTAACCCCCTGGTATGCAGACATTGCCAATTTGCTGGCAACCCAACAGTACCCTTCTAGCATTTCTAGTCGGGAAAGGAAGAAGCTTATGTTAGAATCAGCCCCCTACACCCTATTAGGCGGTGCACTATACAAGAAAAGCAAAGATGAAGTGCTCAGAAGATGTGTTGCAGGAGATGAGATTGGGATTGTTTTGAAGGCTTGCCATGATGAGCCATGTGGAGGCCACTTTGCAGGAGAAGCTACAGCCAGGAAAGCTCTGCTAGCAAGTTACTGGTGGCTGACCCTCCACAAGGATGCATATGATTATTGTAAAAGATGTGATGCTTGTCAGCAAATAGGGAAACCCACCAAAACAAGTGCCATACCACTGCAACCTATCCTTCCTTTGAAGCCGTTTGAGAAGTGGGGCATCGATGTCAGCCCAATCGATCCTCCCACCAGAAAAAAACAGAACAGATACATCCTGGTATGTACGGATTATGTTACTAAGTGGTGTGAAGCCAAAGCTCTAAAGCGGGACGATGGTAACAGCGTGGCCCTGTTCATGTACGAGAATATCATCACCCATTTTGGAAATCCCCTAGAGCTGGTAAGTGACAGAGACACTCATTTCATTAATAAAGTCATGGAAGAGTTGACAGAGCTGTATAAGATCCACCATCGCAAGTCCACTCCTTATTACCCCAGAGCCAATGGCCAAGTCGAAGTCACCAATCGCATCCTCTACTCGATCGTGACAAGGACGATTGTCGCACATCATTGTGACTGGGATGATCGACTTACAGAGGCCCTTTGGGCGTATAGAACCTCCCATAAAGTAGCAACAGGACAGAACCCTTCCAGCTGGTGTATGGTACAGAAGCTGTTTTCCCTGTTGAACTGGAATTGCCCTCTTTGCGAGTGGCTATCAAAGAGCGTTTGAGGGATGATGATTCACTGCAACGCTGTCTCCTGCACTTGGAATGTTTGGACGAAACTCGCAGGATGGCTCTACAGTGTATGGAAGCCACTCAAGCTCGACGTAAGGCTTACCATGACAGCTTCATCAAGCACAAGGAGTTTAAAGAAGGTGATTTGGTCCTAGCCTATGATTCACGATTTGGCAAGTTTCCTGGCAAGCTCCAACAGCGGTGGATGGGCCCATATAAGGTACTTGCTGTCAATCCTAATGGCTCTGTCCAAGTGCAGATCATTGATGCCTCTGATGATCCCTTCTTGATCAATGGATATGGCCTGAAGAAGTACTTTCCTCCTTTGGGATCTTGACAATCACGATCACCTGATCCTTTCCCCCATTGGCGTGGCACTGTAATTCTTATGGTGCTACTTGTGATAGCCGTTCTTCAGCCACTCCTAATGAGGTGGACACAACCCTCTGTCCCCTCAGCCCCACCTTCCAACCCTGATCTCTTATCCTCTATTTTCCACTAGCGGCAGTGGCGAGGTTGGTTCTGACAAATGGTATTTCCACCATTCCCTTGCTTAATTCGAAAAAAGAAAAAAATATACATATCGATCATGGGAGAAAAGGACTTCGGTCCCTGTCATGCCGACCTATTCTTCAAGAAAAGGTGGAGACACCCTCGGAAATAGGAGAAAAAAAAAACAAGAACAAAGAAAAAAACAAGAAAAAAAAAACTGTTATGGGAGAAAATGAAGAAATTCCCTATCATAGCAGGCCTCGTTCCAAGACAAGTGGTTAACACCCTTGGGCGAGAAGCTGGCTGTGGAAAAGATGGCAACACCCAGCAGTCCAGAAAGTGGATTCATCAATTGACATCCTCAGGATCCAGTTCCGAAGCTACCTACCTTGGTACGCTGTGTCTTGTGCCTTTCTGTAGAACGTTTGATAGTCCTCTAGCAGACGCCATGTCCTATCTAACACCACATTCGATCTGATGGCTACCTCCCTGGGTACGCCTCTTCAACAACTGACGACGCGATCTTCATCGACAAACAATCAAGTGACGCGAGCTTTCATCCTAACAGGATGGGGAAGTAAGTATGGGTTGCCCTCTGTAACTATCAAACGAGTGTGAGACAGAGGGTGGGGCGAGTGACCAGTCTTTCCCTTCAAATCAATTGAGAGGTATGATGTGTGAACGGAGTGTTGCACGCACGGGATGGGCCTCTCAATGCACAAAGCACGATCTGTTTCTGTGCACTGCACTATAAGGCTCCCTGGCCTTCCTTCTTGCATTGTATGCCAGCACTGGGCGGGATGCACAGTTGCACCATCAAATGCGCACAAGGCATACAACCTTTGCACAAGCGACTATACGGATTACATCAACGGGTTTTAGGACATGGCTGCCCTCCTGTATCTATCAACAGAGCGTGCGACAGAGGGTGGGCTAAGTGTGACTTGAGTTTCTTCAATCAATTACCGAGAGGTGAGGTTGAGGGACGTTACGACCTTTGGCGCAAGGTATGTTCTCTTTTCCCTATGCACCCACGGGGTGGGTTTCTGCCATCATCACAGGACACGTCACCCTATTTTGTACACTGCACTGTAAGGCTCCCTTGCCTTTCTTCTTGCACCTATGCCAGATGGGTTGGACGCACTAATGCACCATCAACTGTGCACCCTAGCATACTCCCTCTGCACCATCCCCCTTATCAATTCCTAAACCGGGTGTGAGATATGGGTTTCAATCATTATTCATCGAGTGATGTCTGTAATGGGGCAAGTGACTGTTCTCTCATCCCATCTGAGTGATGTAAGCTGAGTGACTCTTCTTCGTCCGCGACATCGACTCGACGCAATTCATCCATCAGCTACCTCCCTGGGTGCTGCCGCGTGGTCTCTGCCACGAAGGACGTGTGTTGTGAAGATACCTTGGTACCTCCTACAGCTGACAATGATAGTGGACGTGTCATCGACAGTCAACCTTGATTCTCGACAACATGGGCCAAGTCTTTCTAACCCTACACCTTGTGTTGTCAGTGATGTTCATGTTTTAAGTGTGGGGACGTTAGCAGATGGTCTATTGTGTGGTATTAGGTCCCTGTTGCTCGGTCAACCCTATCCGTTAAGGTTTTAAGTGTGGGGACGCGTCCCTCCGCGTCTACTCTGCATACCGCCCTGCATATGCCTCACTTGGATCATGCATGTACACCATGACTTTCTTTTATCCTCCTAGGGTCCCTTTTCCCACCCGCCCGTCCACTGTCACCCCTCCCTTGGGGATGTTCCTCCTTCATTTTCCTTTCTCCTTTATTTTGTTGTGTTTCCATGTGAACTCACCCTACGTTTTCCCAAATTCCAATCTAAACTCATAGCCATGTTTGTCCCTTCACACTAACCTATTTTCCTTTTTTCCGCACTTTGTTCCGATGCACGGTTTTTGAGTTATTAATTTTTGACGGATTTTGCATAAATTGACCAATTTTCCATGCGAACGTGTCTTGCTTGCTTCAGAACAGTGATCTAACGTATAGCCATGACAACCACTTTCCCCTTGATATTTTTTCTTTTTACTCCATGTCATTTCGATGCCCGGTTTGTCCATTATTAATTTTGCGATTTTTCGGAACCTTTTCGTGTGTCTTTTTGATATTTTTCCATGTGAACCTGCCTTGTTTGTATCGGAGTTCCAATTTGCCTTGACAGCCGTGTCCACTGCGACTTTTCCACCTTTTTCCTTTTTCCTCCACCCTATTTCGACTTCTGGATTTTTCATTATTAATTTTTAAAAGTGTTTTTGAGTGTCTTTTTGGTATTTTTTGCATGTGAATGCCTCCGAACCCTATCGGAACTGCGTTTTACCATGATAGGCCTGTGAAACTCTGTCCCCCGCACATTTTGTGTTTTTATTGCACTTCGTTCCGGTGCACAGCTCGTTCCATATTAATTTTCGAATCCCTTTTCGGGTCCGTTTTTCGAGTTTTTTCCATGTGACCGCGTCTTATATCAGTTGGCGGAACGGTGTTTTGACGTGATAGGGTTGTCATGCACGTTCTTCAATACATTTTTCCTTTTTCCTGCACTTTGTTTCGATGCACATATCTTTCGGATATTAATTTTCGTTTGCGTTTTTGGACCCGTTTTTTGTGTTTTTTGCATGTGAACGCCATGTCTTCCCCCCGGAATCCCCGTTGCACTTTTTCCCCATCTTCCCCCTGTCGTCCTGCACAATTTTTGTTTTTACATCATTTCGTTTCGATGCCCGGATTGGGAGATCTTAATTTTTCCTTGTTTTGACATGTCTCGCACGACTCGTCTTGCGCGTGAACGCGCCCGTTTTTGATTTAACGCATCTCCACACGCCTCGATCGCGTACGCGTACCCCGTGCCGACATCCCGGTGCCATTCCAATCCCGCCACTACAAATTTTTTTACCCCGCCCTAACAAAAAATTTTATTTATTATTTTTTAAAAAATTAATTATATTCCCCCCCTCCCGCGGTCATTACCTCTCCTCTCTCCTTCCCTCCTCTCTCTCCTCTTTCTTTTCTTTCTTTCTTTTCTCTCTCCTCCCCCTCCCTCTCTCTCCCCGTACCCTCCATCCTCCCTCCACCCTCCTCCTTCTGTTTCTCCATGCCCTCCTCTTCTTCTCCTCCACCCCACCTTCTCCCTTTCACCACCTCCTTCTCCTCCCTCCCCTCTCCCTTGCCGGCCGCCTGACGCCTCCTCTGCCCGCCCGTTTTGACGACGACGCCCGCCGCCGGGCTCTGGTGCGCCGCCCGCTGCGCTGGTGACGTCTCCGCCCGCCGCCTGCCTAGATTGCCATTCGCCGCCTGCCTGGTGTCGCATGGCCCTGCCCTGCTGGCCATTCGTCGTCGGCTACCCTTACATTCCCCCATTTTCACTCCCCCATTAGCACCCATTCCCACCACCCTCCCATTTTCCCCACTCCCAACCCCCCATGTCCCACACACCCCCATAAACACCCATTCCCACCCACACATCCCAACCCCCCCTCCAAGCCCCCATTCCCCCTACCACTCCCAACCCCCCCTCCCCCCCCCCCCCCCCCTCCCAGTCACACAAACCCCCCCTTAGCCCCCAGTCACACCCCCCATTCCCACATACACGCAAACTCCCCTCTCCTAAGCCCCTTTTCCCACCCCCCCCCCCTAAAGCGCAGCCCACCCAAACTGAATTTAACAAACAACAAAAACCACCCGTACCCCCTTCTCGGCCCCCTGTCACATGCAGGGTGCGCGTGCGCGGAGTTGCATGTGAGTTGTTCGTGCGGGAGCATCTTTTATCGACCGTTCACGCGCGAGGACGCGTGTTCCGCCTTGTTCGTGCGGTGGTGTGCTGCAACTCGCCATTCACACACAGTCCTTATTAGCTGTTCACTCACAGCCGGGTACTGCCCTTTTAATTTAAAATCCCGAAAAACCCTAAAAACACAGTTAAAAATTTTAAAATTCCTTAAAAATCAATTAAAAATAAAAAATTTACAGGAAAATTTCCTTTAAAAATTCCCAATATTTCTGCAAACAATTGACATATTTTTCCAAACTAAAATATTTAAAAAAATTACCAAAAAAATTCGAAAATTGAAATTCTTTTCAAAACCATGAAAAAATAAAAAAATTTCCTTAAAAATTCATAAAAATGCCGAAATAATGTCGTTTTTTTTTTTGAAAATTCTACAAATTCTGTTGTTCATTTTGCCAATATTTTCTCATTGAAAATGCTTTCCTTAATTGGCAAAAGTATTAATTGGAGCCAAAACCCTAATTTAAAAAAAAACAAAAAAATTAAATTCAATGAAAAAATCATTTTTAATCTCCCAAATGAGCTGAAAAAAATGAATTAAATCCGATCACCTTCTTTACATTTGATGCTCATGATTGGCTGCTGAAATTTCATGTTTACATCATTTTTTATTTAAAAAAACAAACAAACAAACACATCAAAACACACTTTTAAAAAAAACAAACAAACAATACAACCAAACCAAACTAATTTTTTTTTTTTTAACCCACAAAACCAAACAATCATAATCTTAAATCCCAATCAATCTAAACCCCCAACATCTCCATTTTTTTTCTTTGGTCACACATCGCATTTGTTTTCTTATTTCTTTTTTGTCAATGTGTTGGTGGTTTTTCTGTTTTCCTGTACGACAGGACGACTAGTCTTAGTCGGCCTTTTGTCAGTTTTGTGGATTATCGGTGGATTGTGTCTCTCCCTTTTCGAGGCCGTCGTCTCAGACTTTGCAGACAGACCCACACATTGCCAGGTTTTTTCTATTTTTCCCTCTCTCACGTTGCACCATAACACACATTTAAATTGTAATTAAAATCAATTAACCATTGCACATACACAAAATTAACAGACTGCACTTCATAAAATTATAATAAAAAGAACCCGAACGTTAATTGTAAAAGGAACCCCGCCGTTGCACGAGCACCTTTGCACCATAACCCACTTAATTTTTGTAAATTAAAACCCATTCACCAAGGCACACGCACACGCGTTACAGACACCTTTAACTTGTAATAAAATGAACCCCCCCGAAGTCACGCATGCATGCGCGCAAGTGCCATAGATCATGTAATTATAACAATGAACTGCATTAGTAGAGCCCCAATCAAGTAAAGTCGTGTCAACTTGTTCGTGATGTGTCTGGTAGTGCCCTTCCCTCTTTCCTCTCTTGTCCTAATTTATTTTCAGCCCAAAAGGAAGGACAAATTGATCAGCAGATTCCTTCATCCTTACATACTATATTATCTGGACCTATGCTTTCCCAGCTAGTTTCAAATGTCCAATCCACTCTGGAAACCTCCCTTACCTATTGTCTTCAGACAATGTATACCAGTGTTTATACTTCCTTGCAAGACAAGGTGGATTCCTTGACTAGTCAGTTGACTAAGGCACTAGAGGATTTGTCTGCAAAAAGGGCTACACTCGGTGATATTAATACTCAAATGACTGCTGCCACATCCTTAATGGATTCCCAGAAGGCAACTATCCAAGAGTTAGAATTTAATGTTGCTAAGTTGGAAGAGGAGAATGCATCCTTGCAGCTTGAGAAAAATTCTGCCCTTGAGGAAATGGTCACTTTGGCTAGTAAACTTGGCACTAGTGAAGGTTAGTTGCAGCACTTTCAGGCAACTGTAGAGTCCCAACAGAAAGTTATTGAAGAACTTAACCAAAAAGTGGCTGTTCTTTCTGTTCCTCCTCCAACTCCTATTGTCTCTTCAGTCATATCTTCCAAAGGAGAGCTTGATCAGTTGCACCATAAAGATAAATTATGTGATGGGTTCTCCGCTAAAGTGGAACGCCTTCAGTAGAGATGAACTGCGTGTAGGAAGATTTTACCCGCTATACTAAATTGGTGTCAGATCAAATATAATCAGCAGAGGTTTGCCCTGTATATCTCCTTAAGCAATGTGGATTTGGAACCTCCAGAGGATGGGTGGTCAAATCTTTGGTCTGCGGGTCTCTTGAGAGTAGTTTTTGATAGATTTGTGGATGAGTTGGTTTCCCATGAGGTTCAATTATTATCTTTCATGTATCTTGTCGGACATCTACAAATTCCTGATGAAGAGGACTTGAATGTTTATGTGGGGGATCTCATCTTACAGGCAGTCATGTATGTGCACTCAGTTGAGCTCTTGCTAGCAGATAGTTTGAAGTATTATCATGAGCAGACGTCTTGGTGTAAGGGACATGCTTGGCATCCACCTTTGGAGGCTGACGCTTTGGAACCTCATCGTCTTCGGAGTGTTTTTCATAAATCTGATATCCAGCCATTACAATCTCAATTGTTGAGCTTTATTGCTGATCATCCGTTATTTATTGATTCCTTTTTCCAGGACCTTAATTTCCGTTGTTCTATCTATCCTTTGGATTCTGGTGATCTCCTTTCTTATTCTCTTATGGCGTATCGTTTCCCTTTTTATATTTCCCTTCTTTTCTCAAGTCCTGATACCATTCCGCTTTTATCTTTTACTCCTTCTGGATTTCCTCATATTCCTGTTTTTACTATCTGTCCTTTCATTGCTAATCCTACAGTATCTCCTACTCCTTCTGACATTCCACCTATTGTTCCTCCTGTTCCTTCAGTTTTTCCAAAAGAATCCCTTCATACCTTTTTGTTGAATTCTCCATCTTTGCCATCTTCCTTATCCCTTCATTTGCCTTCCTTCTATGATTTATCTTATCCTCCTTTACAATGTTCTCCTCTTATTCCATTGCCCCCTTCATCTGATTATATCAATCTTCCTCCCCAAACAGTGGTGGATACTCCAGGATATGACAGTGACATACTCCGTCGAAGAGAATGGACGCTACATGATTGTGTGACAGGACCGCCTTTCATTCCAGGGTCTTGGGATACATCTGCAGTATGTTCGAACTCTTACCTTCATTTTGCCAAAGTGCATGCTACTTCTGAGGATACCACTGTTCGCCTTGCAGCTCATTTTTGTTGGTATCTTGCTTTCATGCATCAACAGTCAAAGCTGAATACTCGAAAGAGTATCCCTCATTTGCTCATCAATCCAAATGTAGATGTGACTGTTGCTCAGATGGATGTTCTGTACTACTTTGCACAGGCCTTTCCTATCAGGTTCCTCATCTTATTGGAAAGGATGTGTTGCTTACAGTTCCTCCAGAATGTGCCTCAGCATTTTGTTGATGAGAGTAAAGCTTTGGAGCATTTAAAGCTTAGTATGCAGTTTAAGAAGAAATACCTTCATCCTACTTAGCAACGAAGCTTTTTCCTCACAAGTTATGAAGCTAATATGTTGACGTTGTGATCAAAGTGGGTGATTGATGCTGAATTGAACATTCTTTTTAGCAAATCATAGAGCTTTTATTCTTCCATTTTCTTAGGTCGCGAGGATGCTTCCTTATTAAGTGTGGGAATATGTTGACTGTGGAAATGATTGGTTTTTGGCCTGATTTTTTGTTGTTTTTGTCGCTGAATGGTTGTTTTTGGTGGTTTATTGTTTGAGTTTGAAGATGTCTTGAAGTGTTTGGAGTGGTTTGAGTATGTTTGAAAGGGTTTGTGTTGGTTTTTGATGAGATATGTTGTTCTGAAGAGTTCTGTAATTCTCTCTGTATGGTTCTGTAAGGTCTGATTTTCTTCTGTTTTGTTTCTGTTTTGGTAGTTGAGATGGTTGAATGGATGTTTTGAGAGATGATTGAAATGTGTTAATGAGATATTGAATTGGTTTTGTTTTGGTTTTTATGGGTTTTGTTGATCTTCTGTAAAGTTCTATAGCTTCTGTGCTTCTGTAGCTCTGTAGTCCTGTTGCTATGTGGTTCTATTCTGTTGTTTCTGTTGAGTGTTATGATGGATGTATGGATGTTTTGGGAAGTGTTCTTGTCTTAGGAAAAGGATGAATGGAAGCTCTATTCAAGCTATTTGAAGTGAAGAAGTAATTGCTGAATATTTACAGAAGATTTACAGAAGGTTACAAAAGGACAGTGAGACAGAAGATAGATCTCATAGGACACTATGATGTCTCTGGTGACCCTTCACATCTGACATACCTTTTGGGAGGTATATCCACGACCTAAGAAGGATTATTGTGAGTGATTATTGAGTGATTGTAGTAAGGATATGATGTAGTATTGAGAGCATACTATTGTCAGAGAGATCAGATGCAAGAGATAGTCGATTCTATGTGAAACATTGTATTCTTTCTATGAGGGAGAAGATTATGAAGATAATGAAGATGAATACTATGTGATTTCTTTCCATCAAAAGTTGTGTTCTATTTGTCTATTAATGAAGAATATAAAGAATATGAAGAATATGATCAAGTTTGTTAAAGATAAAGCCGTGGGAGATTGTTACTATGATGCTGCGTGAAGATTTCTTGCCTTTGGTGTTGTTTTCTTTGTGATAGTCATATAAAGAATGAAATAAAAGCTTGTTGATGTTACAAGATAGATTTTCTTGCAAGAGAATTTCCTTTTCCTTGGTGTTCCTCTTGGGGCTCCACAAGCTCTTAGTGAACTTAGCACATGATGCACATTTTCAAACAGAAAGGTAAAATCATTCAAAAAAACCAATTTAATGTTGCCAACTCCTACAACTCGATCCTCTCCTTCTAGCATCATATGATGCTAGCCACACCCTATAAGCAATCACCATGAAAGGATGCACCTAAATCCACTATCCAATTCTAACCAATCAATTGATCATAATAGCATTAAGAAAATCACAAGGGTATGTAGATGCATAAAGAATATCCATCATCACTTGCAAGAGTGATTGCATTTACTTCCTCAAATTTGGCTTTCCCTTTGTCTTCCCTCTTACCTTCTTTCTTCTTATTGGTATTTGTGTTCTTGTTCTTCTTTACTTATAGCAATCCTTCTTTATATGGTCTATTGTCATAATGATAGCATTCAACATGTTTGTTAGATTGCAACTTACTGCAAGACTCACATCTCTCATGGAGCTTCCCTCTAGCATTAGAATTCCCCTTGGTGTTGAGGCCTTCCTCTCACTAGTAGGACATTAGAGCTCTTGCTATCATCAATGTTCTTGTAACTTATCTCTTCCATAAGCAAGCTACCGTCAACCTCTACACTTGAAAATCAATCTGGTGATGTTGAGCTAGTTAAGGCAATCTGAAATGTATCCTAGCACTCAAGTAAATTTATGAGTTAGGGCATAGCCTTTATTGAATCCTAGGACTAGATCTCTTGAGTCGTTAACTCATTGAGAATAGTATTAAAGTCACTAAGGTGACTACAGATATGAGTGTCTACTTCAATCCTCAAACCAATGGGTTTCTTAAGTGATATACTTGAATTGTAGCACTCTTTTTCTCATAGAGATTGTAGAGTTTCTTTTGTATGTGATAAAATACCGCTTCTTGTATCTTTGACTTAGAATAAACTTATCATTGGCAAGGTAATACAATTGTTAACAAGCTCATCTAGCTCCAACCAATTATCTATATCCATAGTATCAAGTTTTATTTCTTTAAGTATAATGGGCTTTACCTTCTTTTTTAAAACCAATACATCATAGAGTTGCACTTTCCAATATTATTATTTTTCATGTCTAAGAGTACAACCTCTAATAATGAAGTTGAAATCTTGCTTCAAGAAAATCTTTTAAAAATGACAGTCCCAATGCAAGACATAACGTTGTCGTGCTGCTACGTGCACATCTTGTGAAAAAATCTAGACTACGTCTTCCTTATAGATCTAGAAAGCCAATACCACTTTAGGCATTAGTGTTAGTGTCCATGGTTTAAAACTATTAAATTTTTGGACAAGCTTTAGCCAAATTTTTTTATTTTAGATATTATCTCTTGTAAAAGTCCATAAAACTATAGACAACTTCTAGATTAGGACAACATGTAAAAGAAAGCATATAGCTTTTAGCTCTTTTGAGAGGATTTTATGTAAAAAGAAAGATTAGTGAAATCGCACGACACGTGATCGCTATCTTCAAGCGGTGAACAACACGTTGAAGTGTGAGATGACAAGGGAGCAATCTGGCAGAATTCTGGCCAGGTGTGCTGGTATTTTACCCCCCTTTCGAAGCCAATGGAAGCATCTGATTGGTGATCTAAGCAGTATAGAGGAAGGTATTATTTTATACATGTTTTTGTCTACAAGATTTTTATCTTCTCATTTAAATGTAGAAATAAACAAACAGGCTTCATCTTTGCTAGTATTCTTCTACATTTTCTATTTCTTTCTGTGAGTATTCTTCTACATCTTCTATTTCTTCGAACCCCTTCTCTTCCATCTACTCCTCTCTCTAAATCTCCCTTCACCTTGTTGTCTCTTACTCTTGTGGTAGACTTTCAACACCAAGCGCACCGACACCGTGTTAGGGGAAGTTTATGCTATCATCAAAGGTGAATTTTGGAAGATATTTAGGCTGATTTGGGGTTGATATCTTCAGCCATATTCAGAGAATTAGCTATAGTAGTGTTCTTTTAGATAATTTTTTACTCTACAAAAGATATTTTTTCAAAATATGCAAGTATTATGTGTCCCTATGGCAGGGCAATGTTTGTAGATTACTCATAGATGCTTTGAATTGAATTAAGAGGAGCTTTTTCTCTTATTTTTTGGCTGTGGTAACTTATCCTTATCAAGAACTCAATTTTAAGCTCTATTGAAGCAAGTCTCTTTGCCCTACAAGCCTTGTAATTCCCTAACAGTCTACATTGAATGTAATCATGCAAAGTGATTCATGCTATGGCATCATGTATGAATGATGGGATGTAGAGTTGTTTATGATACATGACAGCATATTATACTTGATTTTATAATTTTTGATTGCTCTTACGGTCAAGAAAGCAAGCTTGATTTGAGTTAGAACTTATGAGATAATACTCTTGTGATCTTTGCTAAGAACATGCAGTTGGAAGCTCTATTAACATCTTCAAGAACTTGGCTTGAAACCTTCAACCCTTCTCTTATCTCTACCATCTCCTGAGTCTAAGCTCTTAAACACCCATACATTCTTCTCTCTCAAACCCCTATGACTGACCGTGAAGTACCTCTTAAACCTTTAGACATTCACTATAATCTACTTATCTCTTGAAGGCACATCTCTATCTATCTTGTCAGTTTTCTTGCCAAACCCTTGTGGTGACCTTCAACCCTATGCGTTGCGACATTGGTGAACTCGACGTGAAGGTCAGTGTAAGAGAACTCCAAGATGGGGCATTCTTCATGAGATACTCTACAATAGTTGGTGCACATACTGCAAGAGACTCAACAACAACAAATCCAAATGTTACAACAACAACAAAGGCAAGACGAAGAGAATATTGATTCCACAGCCAACAAAAAATCCAAATGTTACAATAAAAACAACAAAGGCAAGACAAAGATAAGATTGATCCCACAGCTATGAAAACCCTAGAGGAAGTTGGCCGGGAATTAAAACAATTTAATGGTCAAAATGTCTCTGTTTTCATTCGCTTCTATGTTGAGAAAATACTCTTCTTTGGTGTAAAACAACATGCATGGAGTTGCTATTTTGCCAGACTAGCCAAGCATGGTCTTCAAGAAAGAATCCATGGTCTTTTTCAACGAGATGTGGATTGGGCTGCATTCAAAAAAGCCCTACACAAAGAATTCTTCTTAGAAGACTCTGGCCTAGTGACAAAGAAAAGTTTCACTGATTGGGTTGAGAAACCCAACAAAAGTATAGCTACAACTTTATGCCACGAGTTTGAAAGTAAATTTGGATAACTTGATGCTGAAGACCACCAAAGTATGGAAGGTCAAAAGATTGAATTATTCCTTAGGATTGCAGATCTCATTCTGTAAGAGAAGCTTGCTGATCACCTAGAAGATGCTACCTCCGAATCAAGAGTCAAGACTGCATGGATAGATGGTATTGATGCAGTTAACATGATTTCTCAAAGAGAGCGGATGCAACTAAGATTGGGCTCTACTTCAACTTCAACAACTCCATTGATAGAGCTTGTTCCACCTTCAAAATTTCCTATTTCTTTAACTAATCAACCAACTCTTTCTTCTTCTATTCCTTCTAAAAATGGTGTCATGGATGAACTCATTAAAAGCATGCGCGACCTTCATCTAAACCTTACATAAATTAGTTCCAAGGTGGAGAAACTAGGTGTCAAAGTTGAAGAACGAGGACGATCATCAACTCAAAGACCCATGAGAGAAGGCTATAAGAGGCATTGTATTTGATGCGATAGCCAACAACATGACAAGTGGGAGTGTTATGCCTTCCATGAGGTTGAAGCACAAAAGCTTGTCTTTTGGAAAGACCGAAAAATTCATGCAGTTGAAACTTTGGAGCCAAATTTTGGCAATGGTGGAATGAAGAAAAGATTAGAAGATTTAGTTCTAAAGAATTCCTACGCACCAGCAATTAATGCAGCTACCTATGGGCTGTAATTTGAGTCAGTTAAATCAAATTTGAAAGAATGTAAAGATAATGTGCAATCTAAAGTATGGATGCAGGCATTAGATCAAATGGAATGCGAAAAAGTAGCCAAAGATGATTTGACTAACGCCAACCAGTGCATTTGAGGAATAACTGGTTGGAAAGAACCGGTAGATTCTTTTTCTACCTTTGCACATTTGGCAGGCGTCAATCATAAAGAAGTATTGATTGAAGAAAAGAGAAGATGAAAAGATGAACCAGGGTCTTCCTCTTCTGGCCCTCCAAAACGGGTAACTTAGAAGAATGCATGAACAACCAAAGCTTGTTGAAAATATAACCCCAGATCAAGAGATGGAAGATGCGCTACAAACAAAGAAGACCGAAGGAAAGAAGAAAGGCAAGCAGCCAAGCTACAAATTGCAATCTGACATAGAATCTCCAACCGATCTCAAACGAGTTCTAAAAGAACGAATTTTGAGAAGTAAAATTGAGTTCACCTTAGCTGAAATTCTCAAAATTTCCAAACGTGAATTTCATGATGTAATTATTAATGTAATCAAAAGAAAAAGACAATACGTTGGTGATGATGCAGAAGAAACACTGCATGCTTTTTTGCAAGCTCTTTTAGTCTTGGTGCAAGATGAAGAGAAGTTGACTACACAAGGAATTCAATTTGAAGCAGTTAAAGAGGTAATTGCAACAATTGAAGCTAAAGATAAAGAAAGCATGGATGCAAAAATTAAAGAATTGAAGGCTGAAAATATAATATTGGTCACAAGTTCACATCTGAAAGTATAAAATAGCTCAAAATAGGTGAAAATTATTTCCTTTCGTCGGGCTAAAAAACACTCTTTTATGCAAATGCTAATGAAACGTGGAAAAGCTTTTGCATTTCAGCCAAGTGAAATAGGCTATGTGGATCCAAATATTGTGGCTCCTATGGTCGTTTTTATAGTCCCACATGTGCTTTGGAACCTCAAGCCCATTCCCATTCCAAGGTCTCATTTTCGCAAATCATTGGAACTTCTAAATGAGAAGATCAGAATGAAGATTTTAGAACCTTCTTCAGCATCTTACTCAAATCAATGGTTTACCATGCCCAAGGAAAATGTATCCTTATGATTCATTCTCAAGATCTACAACCTATTAATCGTGTCACAATCTGAAATGTTGGTTCGGGTCCAATTGTTGACGAGTTTGCTAAAGCTTTTATAGGTAGAGCAATTTATTCTATGGGCAACCTATATTCAGGATATGACCAATTTCATCTTTCATTAGAAAGCCAAGATATTACCACAATGAAGTCACCTCTTGGATTGTTCCGCATGTGCACTCTACCACAAGGTGCAACAAACTCCATAGCCCATATGATGAATGCCATGCACAAAGTCTTAAGGGACTTTATTCCACAACTTAATTTGCCATTTCTTGGTGATGTACCTATCGAGGGATGTGAAGTCTATGAAAATAATGAGGAGCTTGACGAAGATGGCTACAGGACATTTGTAGTTAACCATATTCATGAGAGGATTTTGACAAGGCTAGAAGAGGCACATCTTGCCCTTTCTCAAGCTAAATCGATTTTCAAAGTAGAAGAAGTCCTAGTGGTCGAACATCTATGTGGCCCCTATGGACGTAAACCGTCATTAATCAAGATAGATGCCATCAGCACAATGCAAGAAAAATGCACAAATATTTCAAAGGTGAGAAGATTTCTTGGTGCATGTGTATTCTATCTCGTATGGATACCACATTTTGCTCATGTAGCTGAAAATCTCTATCAATTATTAAGAAAAGGCCAAAGATTCTCTTGGGGGAAGGAGCATACTCTCATTGTACTCAAACTAAATAAGTTGTTAATTTCATCCCCCACTCTCAAAAGCATTGATTATTCAAATGGTTAACCCATCATCCTTACTGTGGATACAAGTCCCATTGGGATAAGATGGGATGTTGGCCAAGAAAACCTTGAAGGTAATAGGTATGCAATTCATTTTGGAGCAAAGGTTCTCAATGAATGTCAAAGAAGATATGCACAAGTAAAAAGAGAATTGTGCGGAGTTGTAACAACATAAAAGTGTGATTGTGAATACTTTTTAGGTGCTTCCATAGTGGTAGAAACTGATTGTCTTCCACTCTAAGGCATGATTGCCAACTGCTCTACACCTGACATTGCTATGCTAAGATGGATTGCATATATTAAATCTCTCAACCCCGACTTAAAGCATATTGTAGAAAAGGCGAATCTAGTTGTTGACATGTTGTCACATGCAAGATATGACAATGAAGAAGAGCTGATGGAAGAAGATGAAGCTGAAGAATCTATACTTGCTAAATTTCATTCCATGGCTATTGAAAGTACCTTTTCAGTTTTGCTACATATACAAACCCAAAGCTGAATCTTGCAGGTGAAGCTAATCTTTTTAATGGTATAGCATTAAGTACATTAAGAATAGGAAAAGGTACTGCTATAAATGAGCATAGAACAACAAAGATCAAAGATTTATCTATGAAAGAATGGTGGTCAACTAGAAGCTAGCACGCTCATTGCATTGCTCAAGTCCTAGTTCATTTCCTTGAAGAAGATTATGAAGAAGATCAGTCAATATTTGAGCACAATGAAGAAGAAAGAGGCTTGGATTGATGAAGAATTCAAGCATATTAAGAGGAAAGCTTATGGCTTCTTTCTTAAAAATGGGCATCTATGGAAGCACGCAAATAAGAAGAAAGGAGTGCCTGTAATGAAAGAGACCTAACTGTCCTAAGGGGAAGGAGAGAGAGGACTGCAGGAGGAGAGGGAGAGGAGAGAGAAAGAAAAGAAGAAGAGAGAGAAAGAGGGAAAAAGGAAGAAGAAGAGGAAGAATAAGAAGAAGCCATGGAAGCTTGAGAAGGTGAAAAGAGAGTTTCTTGATAATTTCTGTGATGCCTCAAAATACCCTCTTACACCTTATATACCATCAATGTGACTGGTATATTCCCATGCCATGTTCCCATGATCCCCATTCATTACAAACCATCCCAGCTCATAAAGTTTTTGTCCTAAAAAACAAGGGATGTAGTCATGGACTGTAAGGGTGTGTTGTAGGAAATCAGCTATAACTTTGTGTGAGAAACTCCGAATGGGACAGTTGTTGTGTGAGAAACTCTGAATGGGACAGTTGAGGTGTCGTTACGGAGCCCATGAGATGTACTTTCAGCCCATGTGGGTGGGGCGGGGCTGCAATCAAGTCAAGACCAAAACTGTTACAAAATAGAGGGTTGTCCAGGAATTACTAGTGTGCTGTCCCTGGTACGGTTGGAGAAAAACAGCCATAACTTCCACTAGGGAACTCCGATCGGGGCAAGTAAGGTGTTGGCATGGAGCCCTCAAGGTGTACTTTTAGTCCATGTATGGAGGATGGAGCTGAAAATGGACTAGGACCAAAATTGGTACAAAACAGGTGGCTGTCCAAATGCAGACTGCAGCCCAAAACAGGTGTCATGGTTAAGTTCCAGCCAATATGGCCTCCTTGAGGTGTGGAAATTCATCCAAAATAGATGTTGGGCGCCAAGAGGCTTCCTCTATTGGTAGGCCTTGCCATTTTATCAGGTATTCATGTATGGAACAGGTGCGGAGTTGCTTTTCACGTTGCCCAATGACTGCTTCAAGAATATACTGGATAAGGCCCTCCTCATCTATGGGTGGTAGCTCCTCTACATGATCTTTGGGAGTGCCAATGAAAGGTTTCAATTGGCTCACATGGAAGACATCATGGATCTTAGTAGTGGGAGGGAGTTAGAGACGGTAAGCCAAGTCCCTGACCTTCTTAATGATTTTGTAGGGCCCATAGTAACGGTGTGCCAACTTGTTGCAAGAACCATCCTTTAGTGTAGCATAACGGGACTTGGGGACCTTGAGGAGTACCAACTCACCCTCTTGAAATTCAAGGGGTCTTCTTCTTGCATCAGCATGGGACTTGGGGACCTTGAGGAGTACCAATTCACCCTCTTGAAAGTCAAGGGGTCTTCTTTTTGCATCAGCATGGAGCTTCATGTGCTCTTGAGCCCTTTTGAGGTTTACCTTACATTGTTGAAGTAAAGCTTGCATGCGGTCTAACTCTTCTTTTCCAAGGGGGTTGAGCTTTTCATTGAAGATCACGGTAGGAAGGGGCACCCGATAACCATACAATGCTTCGAAGGGAGAGACTCCAATGTTCAAATGAGTGGAGTTGTTGTAAGAAAATTCAGCCAAGTGCAGCCATACATCCCAAGAATTCTGCACATCATGACAAAAATGTCGCAAATAGGTTTCAAGCCACTTATTGACTCTCTCGGTTTGCCCATCCATTTGGGGATGATAGGCTGTAGACGGAGCCAATTTGGTCCCCATGGAGCTGAAAATTGTCTGCCAAAACTGACTCATAAATTTGGTGTCCCGGTCATATACTATGACATGGGTAAGCCATGCAACTTAAAAACATGCTCCATAAACTGAGTGCAACTTGAGACTCTATAAACTAGGATTTTGTAGGGATGAAATGGGCTGCTTTAGTGAGTCGGGTCAACTACCACATATATGCTATCCCAACCCTTCTTGGTTGTAGGTAAACCAGTGATGAAATCCATGGTAATGTGGGTCCATTTTCCTTCAGGGATAGGTAAAGGCTGCAACAATCCACCCGGTTTAAGAGTGCTATCTTTATTTTGTTGACAAGGCACACATCTAGACACAAATTCTTTAACATCCCGCCATAGGCCTTTCCAATGGAAGCTTTTTGAAACTCGGTCATATGTTTTGAAGACCCCTAAGTGGCCAGCAATCGGTGAAGAATGCATCTCTTCAAGGATTCTTTGGGTGAAAGGAGAGGCATGGGGAATCACAATACGGCCATGGATCCAAATGAGGCCATTGTGGAGCTGATATTGGGAGTTGTCATCCATGACACCTTGTTGTAATTTCTAGAAAAGAGGGCTGAATTCAGCATCAAGCAAGTATGCCTCTTGGAGCTCTTCAATCCAATCATGGTGGAGTTCAGTGATGGATGAAACCTTGCATGCCCACATGTGAGAGAGTGCATCAGCCACTACATTGTCCTTTCCACGGGTGTGGGTAATCTCAAAGTCATATTTTTGTAGGGTAGCTATCCATCTACATTGTTTGGGAGTGAGGTTGGGCTGAGTCAAGAAGTATTTGAGCACACGGTGGTCACTTTTCACCTTAAATCTACTGCCATACAAGTAGTGATGCCACTTTTTGATAGCATGAATGACTGCCAACATCTCCTGATCATAGACATGCAACTCTCTCTCTTTATCATCCAATTTTCGGCTCTCAAATGCTACTATCCCATGTTCTTACAGCAAGACTGCACCAATACCCCATCCACTAGCATCACACTGGATGGTAAAATCCTTTGAAAAGTCGGGGCATACGAGGATGGGGGCTGAAGTGAGCAAGTCTTTCAGTTGTGCTGAAAACTGCGGTCAACCAATTCATCCCATAGGAAAGCCTCTTTTTTCAACATGTCTGTTAACAGGGCTGCAATTGTGGCATAATGGTGAATAAATCTCTGATAAAAAGAGGAGAGGCCAAGAAAACCACACAAGGAGGTAGTGGTAGTGGGGGTGGGTCACTCCCAGACACATTGCACTTTCTTAGGATCAGCTTGGATGCCTTTTTCACTAACAATGTGTCCCAAGTACTCAACCTCTGTTTGCATGAAGACACACTTGCTTTCTTTGGCAAATAGTCGGTGCTCTCTTAGTACATCAAAAATTTGTCTGACATGCTTCAGATGCTCATGCAGTGACTTGCTGTAAATGAGTATATCATCAAAGAATACCAACACAAACTGGAAAAGCCATGGCTGCAATATTTTGTTCATTAAGCTCTGAAATGTGGCAGGTGCATTAGTGAGCCCAAATGGTATGCCAAGGAAATTGTACGAGCCACAGTCAGTCCGAAAGGCTGTTTTGACTTCATCACCCACCCTCATTCTGATTTGGTGGTAACCGGATCGCAAATCAATCTTGGTGAAGTAGCATGCTCCCTTGAGTTCATCAAGCAAGCCATCAATTCAAGGGATGGGGTATCTATTTTTGACGGTGATCTTATTGAGATCACGGTAGTCAATGCACAATCGGAAGGATCCATCCTTTTTCTTAACCAATAGAATCGGAGAGGCATAAGGGAAAGAGCTAGGCTCTATGAATCCCATTTCAATGAGCTCCTTGACTTGCTTTGCTACTTCCTCTCTCTCACATTTAGAGAGTCGATATGGGGTTTTATTGATGGGCTTGGCATGGGGCTCCAAGTCAATCGGGTGATCCACCGATCTCTGAGCGGGAAGGGTAGTGGGGGGCTGAAATAGGTCCTCATATTCAGCCAAAAGCGCTTTTAGTGTTGCATTTTGCTTCCCCAAGGTGCATTGGTCATCATTATCCTTATGCAAATGCAAGACAAAGATTTGGGAGCGTTTCTTGAATTCCTTTTTGAGTTGTCTTGTTGTTATAAGCTGAAAATCTGCAATTTCTTTGATTCCCTCTAAGTGTACAAGCTGCCCATGCATTACAAACTCCATATACAGCTAAGAGAAGTCCATAGAGATTTTTCCCAACTACTGAAGCCAATCACATCCCAAAACACCATCCACGAGGCCCATATCAAGGGTAATTAAGTCCACCTTTGCTGTGTAATTTTCGGCCAGCATAAGAGACACTTGTGTGCATACATGGGAGCTCACTTCCTCATTTCCATTGGCCACTTGAACCCAAAGAGGTTGTTGTAATTCAGTGGGAACACATGTCAAAGATCCAAGAGTCAATTTATTTACAAAACTATGCATGCTACCACTATCTATGAGGATGTATGCACTCTTGCCATCAATGTTACCATGTACTCGTAGGGTGTTCGGGCTCCTAGAGCTGGTCCATGCATCCATGGAGATCGAGCAAGCTGATATAGTGGTGAATGAGGGGTGCCAAGGGTCATTCCCAAGCATGTCATCAATAGGGCAGCCACCGAAGTCAAAAGGGAACCCGTCCAGTGAGTCATACAACTGATCGGTATCAAGATCCTCTTCATATTCAGCATTTTCAGCAAGCGTCATCATGGGAGAGTTGTCATGCAAGTCCTCTTCTAACTTGTCACTATCTTCTAGCATATACATGCTATTAAACTTGACAATGGCGTTCTTAAAGGGGCATTTGGATGCATGATCAGTCGTGTACTTATCCCCGCATTTAAAGCACAAGTCTTTGTATTTTTTATCCTTGACAACTTCAGGAGGAATGAATTTTTGACCATTAGGACTGAAGCCATTCCTTGTCTCATTTTCAGCATACTTTGGGTCACTTTTGGAGGGTGGTGTTGTCCCAAAACTGCCATATTTCCTTTCAGCATTAAAAGTGGAGTAAGTAGGGATTTTGGGGCTGCCAATCCTTGCATTGTTGCTACGATAATTATTAGGATATGGGGGTATCCTGATAGGGTATCTTTGTTTTCTTGCAATGGGTTGCATGCCCTCATTGCGATGGTATTTCCGACCATAGCGTTCAGCCAATTCTATGGCTACAAATAGGGTGGCTGGCTTTTCAGCCATTACATCAACTGAGAGATGCGCATCTAGCCCATAAATGTATTTATGCAATTTGGCCTCATCACTGACTGCCTCAACATACATGGATAGATTCATAAATTGGTTGGTGTACTCTCTTACGGTGAGATTTCGCTAATCAAACTAATACCATTGCCTAGCCAAGCGTTCTTTTTCCACTGGGGAGACAAAAACTTGGATCATATGCATCTTGAACTCTTCCCAATCACGAAACTGCTGATTTTCTCTTTGAACGAATCTCCACCATGTTTGGGCAAAACCTTCTAAATGAAAGGAGGCAAAAATAATATTTGCCTCATCGGTACGGGGGTAGATGAGAAAATAGGCTTCCAATTTAGAGGTCCATTCCTCTAGTTCAGCTGGGGATGAGGACTACCCATTGAATTTAGTAAACACAATCTTGTCACGCAGCTCATTTGGGCCTTGCTGCCCATGAATGCCATATGCTACATGTTGCCCATACATGCCTTGCTGTCCAATCCCCGGCTGTCCAAAATTTCCATGGGGGCCATGCTGCCCTTGCATTACATGAGGACCAAATTGCCCATTAGGACCTTGCTATCCAAAATGTCCATGCTGCCCATTACCATATGCATGCTGCCCATTGCCATATGCATGCTGCCCATGTACTCCGTGCATTCCATGCTGCCTAAGATTTGCATTGGAGCCATTCCACTGAGTGTGCAAATAGCTTCAGTTATTACGAGGGAGTTGGAGTGCCAAGGATGGGCTTGAAGGATTCCTAACGGGGGAGGGAAGGAGGGGCTCATTATGTCAAGTGGAAGGCTCACCCATCTCATAAGTGCTATGGGGAATGCCATGGGTACCACCGAGACCTTGTGGGCTATGCCTGGTCTCCAAGGGGGGAGGGTGGTTAGCCTCAGGGGGAGGGACATACTCCTTGGGTCGATTCGGGCGGGGGGGGGGGGGGGGGGGGGGGAGGGGGGGGAGGGGAGGGGGGGCAATGGTGGGGATGAGGGCGCCCATGTGCTCTATGAGTAAGTCGATCTTGGCCATCATCTCGGAATGACAGTGATCTTGGTGGGTTTCCATCTCCCTGTGGCGTTGCTCCATCTCTCGATGTCATTCAACATGATGGGTCTCATGTTAGCATAAAGTTTGGTTGAGCAGAGATAAGCGGTCTACCTCGAGGGCACCCTCTTCAAACATGTCTTCACGATCCTCCTGGGCTGAGCTAGGATCATTCATTGAGGCACGGGAGTCCCTTATTTCATGCTGAAAGTCCTCCTGGGCCTTTGCTTTACCCTTGTGGCCTGCCATCCCAGGTGCAGTCCACCAGACCCCTTGTTACAAAAATGACGATATCTTGAGCTAGAAAGCTCCGATCACCAAAATTTTTGATTCAAATAAAATTCCTCGATCCCCTCTACGAGGCTATGTAAAAATATCTCTGACAATAAATTATCAGGGCTTTGCTATAATCACTTTTTGTGGGTTGACTGTGTAGGACTGCTACCTATCCCACAGTACCTGTGGGCATAAAACTGAGTGTATCTCCCAAACTGTAGGGCGGAATAGGGAGGTTTTTAGTTCAGATCGAAGGGGAGGATGCCCTCTTCAAATCAAGCTACAAATACTGCACTTAGTCACACAAGAAGGCTTTGTTGTAATCAACTTTTGTGGACTGACTGTGTAGGACTGCTGCCTGTCCCACAATACCTCTGAGCACAAAATTGAGTGTATCTCCCAAACCATAAGGCGGAATGGGGAGGTTTTTAGTTCAGATCGAAGAGGAGGATTCCCTCTTTGAAACAAGCTATAGAGCCTACGCCCAATCACACAAGAAGGCTTTGCTGTAATCAACTTTTGTAGGCTGACTTTGTAGGACTGACTATCTGCAATACCCTGCAAAGACTCCCTCAAGGAGCATACCTTATCCCAATGGTGAGGATCTTATCCCAAAGATCCAGGGCCTCAATGGTTGCTCTCAATGCCACATAGAGCCATACATCCTTTGCATCCTTAGTTTATTGCTGAGACCATTTCCATAACTGCATACCCTGCCCTTCTTGCATTGCATCCACCATACATTTCCAAGTGATACATGACATTACCAATGCATGTAGAGGGCTGTAGACTCAAATGATCAGGGCTCGAGCTATTCCATCAAATGTACCTGCACCTGCAATAATTCTTAGGCTCCGAATCACCAAGAGGTGGGCAAAGTTCCCCCCGGGCCGGGTTAGGTCTTTGATGGCAAGGGGGGGTCACCCCTCTTTTGTCTTGCCACCTCACCTGGCATCGGGCTTTTTCTCACCCAGAATATACATGGCAAACATTTATTAATTAAACACCCAGCATGAGATGCATTTCAAGAATCAAAATTTTGGGCTTTTCATAAAGTGCATGGAATTGGAATGGGGAATAGAGATAGAAAGCTTACCGACAGTGACTCACTGCCTACTCACCCTTATACAATGGATTTTTTATCAATTCTTGGCTCAGCCAATTCACAAGAAGCCAAACGGGTTATGGATAAGCAAAAATATAATCTCAATGAAGCTTCAGCATGAGTAAAATTCATTCCAATGTCATAAGATCAAAGGGAAATGACTCGGATTAATATTCAGCATGCATACAATGTTTGGGACTCCTATTATCTACTTGGACTCGTACATTCTCTCAAACAAGTGGATAGGATTCAACAAGAGGCTTAAACGGAGAGAATGAGAGCCGTATTCTACCCCCCTTTTGGAGTCAATGGAAGCATCCGATTGGTGATCTAAGCAACATAGAGGAAGGTATGATTTTATACATGTTTTTGTCTACAAGAGTTTTATCTTCTCATAATATAGAAATAAACTAACAGGCTTCATCTTTGCTAGTATTCTTCTACATTTTCTATTTCTTTCTATGAGTATTCTTCTACGTCTTCTATTTCTTCGAACCCCTTCTCTTCCATCTACTGCTCTCCCTGAATCTCCCTTCACCCTCTTGTCTCTTACCCTCGTGGTAGACTTTCGACGCCAAGCGCACCGACACCGTGTTAGGGGAAGTTTATGCTATCGTCAAAGGTGAATTTGGGAAGATATTTGGGCTGATTTGGGGCTGATATCTTAAGTCATATTCAAAGAATTAGCTACATTATTGTTCTTTTAGATCATTTTTTACTCTACAGAAGACATTTTGTCAAAATATGCAAGTATTATGTGCCCCTATGGCAAGGCAATGTTTGTAGATTATTCATAGATGCTTTAAATTGAATTAAGAGGAGCTTTTTCTCTTATTTCTTGGCTATGGTAACTTATCCTTATCAGGAACTCAATTTTAAGCTATCTTGAAGCAAGTCTCTTTGCCCTACAAGCCTTGTAATTCCCTAACAGTCTACATTGAATGTAATCATGCAAAGTTGATTCATGCTATGGCATCATGTATGAATGATGGGATGTAGAGTTGTTTATGATACACAACAGCATATTGTACTTGATTTTATTATTTTTGATTGATCTTACGGCCAAGAAAACAAGCTTGATTTGAGTTAGAACTTATGAGATAATACTCTTGTGATCTTTGCTAAGAACATGCAGTTGGAAGCTCTATTAACATCTTCAAGAACTTGGCTTAAAACCTTCAACCCTTCTCTTATCTCTACCATCTCCAGAGTCTAAGCTCTTGAACCCCCATACATTCCTTTGTCTCAAACCCCTATGATTGACCGTGAAGTACCTCTTGAACCTTTAAACATTCACTATAATCTACTTATCTCTTGAAGACACATCTCTATCTATCTTGTCCAGTTTTCTTGCCAAACCCTTGTGGTGACCTTCAACCCTATGCGATGCGACAATGTGAGCCAAAATATTATTGCCAATATCTATCCACTATTATTACGTATGAGAATGTGTTACATAGAGTGCATAAGAACTAATAATTTAGTGCATCAACTACTTGCAAAAGAACTACATATACAAAGCCTACACATTGTTCAATACATTAGTTTCTTAACAACAAAATGCATGACTCTTTGCACACCCAATGTGTCCATTCAACTTAATAGTATGCTTGTTCAAAATCTTAATGCTTGTATAAATTCACATTTTGCTAATTTACTTGATTACAATAGAAAAATATAGATATTTTGAGCAATATTTGTATGAAAAATGTGCAACATAGGCTTCACAACCTTCTCACACATATATTTTCTTTAAAGTGGCCCTCACTTCAAAGCTTAACCTGTACTAAGCAAATGCAATTTACACTTTCCATGATGGCTAAGATGTATCAAATATGCAATCCCTTACAAATGCCTAATTGTAATGTGTCTATCTAATGAAACCTTGATGGCATGATTTGGGTAGCCCATCAAAAGATAATCCTAGGTGATGTTGTTCTTTGAAACTCTCTTGGAATATCGTGAGTGCTATTGCCTAGGTTTGCTTGATTCTACCTCCTAGTGGAAGCTCCTCTTGATACCCATGAGCATCAACTTAGAACAAGGTTCTTAGATAGTGCTAAGGTCACCTAATAGTTTATCTAACTTAGAACAAGGTTCTTAGATAGTGCTAAGGTTACCTAATAGCTTATCTAGTGGTCTTTGAGTAATTCCTTGTGCATATTAGTTCAAATCAAAGAAAACATGTGTTGCACCTTGTTCAAAGAGGGTAAGAAATGAAGTGGAGCTAATGCATCAACCCCTTTGTCCATGAGGAAAATTCTTGCTAAAGGCACTAGTTCCTAGCCACCCATGTATTAGTTACACTAACAATACCCACATACTTGCATACCTGTACACTACAAGTGTGGCGAGTGCCCATCATTGTCACTTCATTCTCTATTCTTTCAATGACATTTGAATAAAGGGAAGGCCGACCACACATTGTGACTATTGGAGTTCACACACACACACACACACACACACACTCTCTCTCTCTCTCTCTCTCTCTCTCTCTCTCTCTCTCTCTCTCTCTCTCTCTCTCTCTCTCTCTCTCTCTCTCTCTCTCTCTCTCTCTCTCTCTCTCTCTCTCTCTCTCTCTCTCGATCTTCCACCATAGCTCTTGTTTTGCTCCATGCTTCCACTTCAAGGCTCACCTCCCTTCAATTGGTATTAGAATAATATTCCCACAAGCTCAAGCTTGGTCCTCATCTTCCATTCAAGCTAGCTATAGCAAAGAGTCACCTTTGGGCAGCCATTACTTCATCTCTTGAGGTTTGTATTGTTCATCTATTGCTTCAACACTCATCAATATCTCTTCAAGATTGATCTAGGACCTTAGAAGAGGTCATTCATCACTATTTTAAGCCCTACTAAGGGCAATGAAGGCAAAAACAACTCCATGCTAGTTTGCACCTATTTACAGGTTGTTTGGGACAACAACACTCCTCCAACATTTCCTTCTCATTGGGATGCTCACAATGAGCACTTAAAAACTCCTCTTGGATGTTTAGCATTGGCCTTGGCATTGGCTTTAACCCTTGGCATTGAAATTGGGTGGTTGGTATTTAGCTTGTTGACTATGTATTCAGCATACAGTTTGTAAAAATAGGGGGAGCCCCCTATAATTGATGACTCATGCTTATTGGTGATGCATAAACGATGCCCATTCATTCTTGCTTGATGCCCATACATTCAGGAAAGCTTACCCATTGATTGGATATCTTTTTGGATCTGATTTAAGCATTATTCCTATTTAGTTTGACACTAATTTGGTTGCTATTTATAACATAGTTGAAGCTTGTTTTATCAATGAAAGCATATGCCTATTGCTCATGGGTGCTTATCGATTATTCGGGGGATATACTTGTGATATCCCGACTTTGATTCAAAATCTTCTCGACTTCTCGCAAAATGGACTTGAAGAACTCTAAAATCATTAAATAGAGAAGATCTCAAGCAAAAAAACAAAAACCAAGGATCTTAACTCGAATTTTTTTTTTGGATTAACAAGGACTGTAGCCACCCATCATGGAAGTTACTACATAAACGAGATTTATGAGTCGTATTAGTCATTAGTGTCAATGTGTATAGTATGGATGGTCAAAAAATACTAGATTTTTAGACAAAACTAGCATATTTTTATATTTTGGATATTATTTATTGTAAATATCCTAAAAATCTATGGAAACTTCTAGCACATGGTATCATGTAAAAAAAGTAAGTGACTTTTTCAACCAATTTTGGAGATTTAATACAAAAGAAGGATTGGTGAAATAAAGACAAGGCTGTTGAGAATTCTATTGAGATGATGTTTAGTATATTGATTTGGGGGCATCAAATCATATGACCCCTCATGGTGATTGGTTTATTGACATGGTGCCTGAGAGGAAAGGCTATGTATGCACAAGGGATGACACACAACATAGCATTGAACACAAAGGCAAAGTGCCTTTGGTAATCCATGATGGCAAGAATAAGAACTTACATGATGTATTGCATGTCCCATCAATCACTAAAATAATGTTGTTTGTGGGCCAGATGACTGAGCAAAATTTGCAAGTTAGGTTTAATAAGCATGGTTTCTTCATTGACGAGTTTGGTAATGGCTGCAAAATTGATTGCTCGTGGTCATAGAAATAGCAGGATGTTTACTCTTGATGCCACTTTGCCACAATTGAAATCAATCATGTTTGCCCATGGCTCTAGCATAGTTAGAGATTTAGAAATATGGCATGAAAGAGTGGGGCATGTTAATCTTCGGCAATTGCAAATGATGCTAAAGAAATAGCTTGTTACAGGTCTACCCAAGTTTTCTTACATGGATATTGGTCATATCTGCAATGCTTGTCAGTTTGGTAAACAATCAAAGTTGCCATTTGTCAAACATGTAAGAAATAGTAAGCAACCATTGCACTTGGTTCATTCTGATATGTGGGGGCCAGCCCATAATTCATCTATGGGAGGCTCTAAGTATTATGTGACATTCATTGATAACTTCAGTCGCTATACTTGGGTTTATATATTGAAAACAAAGGATGAGGTGTTTGCTATTTTTCAGCAATTTAAGCAGTAGATTGAAAAGGAATTTGATTGCTATATCTCTTGTTTGAGATTTGACAGTGGTGGGGAGTATGTGTCAAATGAGTTTGGCAGTTTTTTAGCTGAAAATGGCATACATAGGCAGCATATATGCAGCTACACTCCATAATAGAATGGGGTAGCTGAACGGAAGAACACGGTCTTAATGGAAGCTGCGTGCGCAATGATGAATGAGAAGAATACTTTCATGTGACTGTGGAAATGTGTTAAATACTTTCATGTCCATGGAGATACTATCATACCACTAGGGCCTACCAATGTAGTACTCTACTTCGATTCAACTGTAGAAACAAGTTGGATCCGAAAGCACATAAGTGTGTCTTTATTGGTTATTTGCAAGAGAATAAGGCATATAAATGCTATGATCCCTCTACTAGGGAGATACTAGTTCAGCAGAGATATTATTTTTTATGAGATGGCCTCTTGGTATGCATCACTGGCTGTAGTGCAATCAGATATGCCTTCTATGCATGTTTCTACAATTGAATCGAAGCAGAGTACTGCATTGGCATGCCCTAGTGGTATGATGGTATCTCCATGGACATGGAAATTGTAGATCTCTAGCTCACATCCATTGACACCACTATGTCAGTGAGAGGGAGATATGATGTGATGGATAGCAAAGGGAAAGAAAAAGTCCTTGAGGATGCATCTGGTATGATGACACCTGGCATGATGACTTCAATCTATGACTTAGCTAACATCCTCTATACAATGAGCTTGGTATTCCGATTGTGTATATGCCTGGCACTAGGCAGAATAGATATATTCCACCTCATGAGAGAGGGGAATCATGTAGTGTACCACATCTTAGACACTCGCAAAGAGTTAGGTACCCTGTGGATAGGCTCACTTACAGCGGTTATTCTGCAAAGCACTATGCTTACATGAAAAAAGTGACAGATGTCAAAGAACCTACTACATATGCTAATGGATAAAAATTGGTGCACAACTATGGATGAGGAAATATCTTCCTTAGCTTAAAATAGAACATGGGATCTTGTACCACTGCTAGAAGGAAAGAAGATCATTGGCTGCAAATGGGTCTACAAGATCAAATGCAAGTCGAATGGTAGTGTAGAGAGGTAGAAAGCCAAGCTGGTCACTAAAGGATATGCTCAGCAGTATGGATTAGACTATGAGGAAACATTCAGTCCTATTGCCAAGATGGAAACCATACAAACAGTGATCACATTGGCTACTGTTAAAGGCTGGAAATTGCAACAAATGGATGTTAAGAATGCATTTCTTAATGGTGATTTAGCAGGGGATGTTTATATGGATCAACCTGAAGGGTATGTACACCCTGATTTTCATCATTATGTATGAAAACTGAAAAAATGATTGTATGGGATGAAGCTAGCTCCGAGAGCCTAGCATGCAAGGATCAATAGTTACTAGTAGAGTTTGGGATTCACTGTTGGCAGGGCTAATCATAGTCTTTTACAAAAAAGACATAGTGCTGGTTATCTATGTTGATGATTTGATAATCACAGGTGATGATGACTTGGGGATACAGCATGTTATGCGGATGCTAAAATCTGAATTTGATATGAAAGACTTAGGTGAACTGAAGTATTTCTTGGGTATTGAGGTGATCAAGACTGAAAATGGTTTATGGGCTGATGCAGAAACACTATGCCATGGAAATGCTAAAGAAATATGGCATGGCTAAATGTAAACCACTGGATACACCTCTTGATCCGAATGTCAAGTTGGACATTAGCATTGGAGCTAAAATTGATGATGTGACTATGTACATGCATATGGTTGGAAGTCTGATCTACTTGACCATCACCAAGCTTGACTTGAGTTATGCTGTCGGGCTCATAAGTCAGTTTATGCAGAAGCCCAGAAAGCCACATTTGGATGCTGTTAGGCGAATTATGATATATGTAAAGTCCACTGTAGATTATGGGTTGTTTTATGTGAAAGATAAGCCCTTGACACTAGTTGGATACACGAATATAGATTGGGCAGGATGCTTATATGACCATAGATCTACAAGTGGTTATGCTTTTGGATTTGGAAGTGGAATGATCAGCTGGAGCAGCAAGAAGCAACCAACAGTTGCATTGTCTATCACTGAGGTGACAGAGTACAAGGGTGCTGCATTGCAGCGTGTAAGATTGCATGGCTGCTCAAACTTATGGTGTCTGATTTGGATATATACGTGGATGCTCCAGTGACCTTGTTATGTGACAATCTCAATAGTGTACTTCTAACAACAAGTCTAGTTTATGATGCTGGGACTAAACACATTGATGTATACTACCATTTTATCATAGAGATGGTTCTTGCAGAGAAAGTAGATCTTATGAATGTGAAGACTCATGAACAGGTTGCAGACATCTTTACCAAGTCTCTAGGTAAAGATAAGTTCAATCGATTTTTTGACAACTACTTGGTGTACAGGTTTTATCTTCAGCTTGAGGGGGATTGTTGAGACTTCAAGCTCTTGTGTGTGACCGACAGTGACTTAGTTGTGTCAGTTGTATCAGCAAAGTGTGGGACATTAAATAAGTCGATGACTTTAGGCTGTGTGTGAATGGTCTGTAGACATTAGAGTGTTGTCTTCACTTTAGATATATGTATTATGGAATAATATGAAAAAATGAGACGAAAGCATACGGCTCTTCTCTATTATCTCCAACCCTTCTCTCTATCTCTCAACATCCATGAGATAAATTACATGAAGGAACTTGTGATTTAACGGATTAATTAAGGAACCATGTTGTGTATGTTCCAATAAATGTATTGTAGGTAATTAAAAAACTAAAGACGATTTCATCATCAAAGGAAAGCGGGTGGACATAACCTCCGATGGGTCCGTCCAATGGTAGAGTGGTCCCGATTAGTTAGGAGCTTTTCTAAATCGGCAATAGAAATAGGAAGATAATAAATTTACCAACTAGTCATTAGGTAGAACCGACTTGCATTGTTTTAGGGGACCGGAATGGGATTTTTCCTTATGGTCAAGAGGGTTGACGTACCACACTCCCCTCTTTCTTCCATTCTCTTTGAACCAAGTGCAATGGCAAGTCTACTTCAAATCAAGTAATCCTGTAGAAGTGGGAACTCAAAATTACTTATGCTAGCTAGCTGTTAGGAGACCCATCTGATTTTAGGAACCCAAAAATTTAGGTCGATCTCAATGGGTTTGGCTGGAACACTTCCCTTGTGATGTAGACTCAGTGGGGTCTAAGTGACAAACCCCATGATGTTCCAAGGGAGCATCGGGTGGCATCATTTGGAAAACCTATTGACGGACTACAAAAAGGTGCACCTTGGAATGAGCCTAGTGGATACCTCACAGTTGGTATCAGAGTACTCATTAAAATAGAATACGTCATAGGCTTAAGAATATATTTTTTTGGATGGTAAACATAGCCTAGGATATGTTTTCTTCTCTTTGTTGATGTATATTTTTGAATTATGGAAAAATAACAAATCTTGGAACATATGCATTCATCCAATCTTGCATGGAGGAATCAGATGATGCAAATACTAGATCAGTTGTACAACCCCTCGCATCTATATCGTGAAAGAATGTGGATGATTAGTGGAGGATATTGCTATATCAATGCAAGTCATCTAACTTATCTTCAAAATAATCTAAAATTGATAAAATGGATGGAAAACCTGAAAGTTGTCAAGATCTATCTATTTTATGAGGTCAGTGTAAACTCAACCCTATATACTAGAGGCAAGAAGATCAAACTAAACCAGTATATCTATGAGGAAGTTATGAAGATTCTTCCAGCCTACAGAGTAAAAGTCGTAGGTCACTCTAGCCACTACAACTACAAAAAGGACCGATTTCTTGAACTCTCTCAAAAATATAGATTCTTAGATATCTACTCTCAGAATCCAAGTTACTTCATAAAGGATGTATCAGAGTGTCATGCTTAGATTGAAGTACGAAATCCTCTACTAAAAAAATAAGATGAACTTGTGAGCTATCTGAACAATGTATTTTTTTCCCCATTTGATTACCTTGTGCATCCGTTTATAATAAAGTTTGATTCAGAGTTTATCAATTAGAGAAATAATTGAACCTTATTTTTCCTTGGAACCTCTGAAATTGCAGTTTAACTTTAGCAATGGGAAAAAAGTCTTATTTGAAATTGTTTCAATAAATTAAGTAAGAAATAATTTGAGTACCAAACTCTAATATTAACGCTATATAAATTTTGTAAAATTTAACTTGGGAATTGTTGAAAATTTCCTAGAATTTCACACCCGCAATAATTTCCAACGAAGCTTAAGAGAAATTGAATCTTTTGAAGTAAGTCAAACCTCTTGAATTTGATGGGAAAGGCGAGAATGTGGAAGCCGATGTAGAAATTTGGATCGAATCCATGGAAGATTATTTTACTGCTACTAGAAGAATTGTCCCAAACAACCAACCAAGCCATGATAGCTAAGCTAAAATTAATTGGTAAACAGCTCTGGCGGAAGCATTGGTGTCGAGATCAATGTGTCCCAGAAAATACCATTACTTGGGATTTGTTGAAAGAAGCTATAAGAGGAAGATATTTACCTCGAGCTTATCACACCCAGAAGATGAATGAGTTCATTAATTTGAAGCAAATGGGACTGACCCTGGAGGTATATTACTCCAAGTTTGTTTCACTTCTTAAATATGCACTCTCCATGGATACTACTCAACAAGTGTCCAAGTTTTTTAATGGGCTAAATTCTCCTCTAAATACTCGTTTGGAATCAATGAGCCCAATAGACCTCCAAGATGCTTTGATTCAAGTCGCTCCTATTATGTGAGAAGTACAATCAAAGCCTAAAAATAATAAGTTATGGAGGTACAATAACCAAAGCAAAGGAGGATTCAAAGGTCAAGCAAAAAGAACCCAAGGCCAAATCCACCAAGGTCAAAAGAAAAATGAAAAATCCAATGCAATTGGAAATTTTGTTCCTACCTAGGGAAATAGGGATGGTCTTACATGCTTTCATTGTAATGAGCCAAGACATTTCAGGAGAGATTGTCTAAAGCTTGGTGGAAACCAACATCAAGGCCAAAGGTCAAGGCAGAGTTGCCCAAGGTTGTGGTCAAGTAGCTATGGCAAGAGGAAGAACTTCAAATATTACCCTTAAAGAGATTAATAAGGAGGAAGACCCTACTATGGAAGAAGATATTGAAAAAGCAATTGTTCATGTTGCATTCCACAAGAAGGCAATTACACAAGGTGAAACATGGAAACCTAAAGTTCAATTAGCAAAAGCTTCCCGAATTGTGAAAGGCCTGAAGAAAGGATTGCATGTTTATTTGATCAAGTTTAACGAGGTAAATCAAGATGGTCAGACAAAAGAAGAACCATCCTAGTTAAAAGAATAAGCTGACGTATTTCCTAAAGAGCTAACGGAGTTACCTCCAGAAGGAGAAGTCAATCATGAGATCAAACCTATTCCAAGAGCCACTCCAGTGGCAAAGAGACCTTACAAAATGTCTATTCCTGAAGCCATCAAACTAAAAGAGCAACTCAAACAACTACTAGAACAAGGGTATATTTAGCCAAGTAGTTCACCATGGGGAGCCCCAGTATTATTCCAAAAGAAGAAAGATGGAACTCTATTGACTACTCAGGGCTAAACTAGGTAACAGTGAAGAATAAGTACCAAATCCCGAGGATAGACGAGCTTTTTAATCGTCTACAAGGAGCAAGGATCTTTTCTAAGATCAATCTTTGGTCAAGATATTATCAGATCAAAATAGGGGATGAATATATTCCTAAAACTGCCTTCAACACAAGAAACACAATATTAGTGAGTTTGGGAATCTCCCAAATCCCATTTTTTGAATACTAAAAAGGTGGCACCCAGATAACATGCCTATAAGTTTATCAAAACCATATGATGTGACCTATCATTGGAAAGCGCTTGAAAAATTAAATCTATTGAGCTATAGAGCGCTCAATTTGGAGTTATAGTGTTCAAGTTATGACAAATCCAAAGATTTGACCATGTGTCCCAAACTTATGGAAAATTCCCATATTCCCCAATATGGTGTTAAGATACGGTCATTTCAAATTCATCGTGATATCATTTGGGTTCAGCTACCTTCAACAAGTTAATGCAATACATTTTTAGGCCTCATCTTAATGATTTTGTTCTTGTATTCTTTGATTACGTTCTAACTTATTCTAAGGAGGAAGAAGATCATGAACCACATGTTCGCATTGTCCTAGAGACAATGAGAACACACAAGTTGTATGCCAAGAAGAAGAATTGTGCCTTTCTCAAAAGGAAGATTGAGTACTTTGGATTCATAGTGTCTGTTGAAGGTATATCAGTAGATCCTACCAAGATCAAAGATGTTCAAGGTTGGCCACCCCCAACCACTATCAAGGAAGTGAGAATTTTTCTAGGTCTAATAGGATGGTATAGGATATTCATCAGAAACTATGCCCAAATTGCAGCACACTCAAAAAGCAAGTTGCCATTATCTAGAATGCTAATTGAACAATCTAGCTTTGAGCAACTAAAGCATAGTTTGGTAACTACTCCTATTTTAAGGCTACTTGAACTTAAGCAAGGAATTTGAAGCTTTCATAGATGCTAGGTCTCTTGCATTGGAATGCGTACTAATGCAGGAAGGTCATCCTGTAGCTTACTCTTTGAGAAAATTGAAAGCCCATGAAAAGAGATATGCTACTCATGACCTAGAGTTGTTAGTTGTGATTCACACTCTCAAATTATGGAGACATTACTTGCTTGGAAATAAGTTTTCCTTAGTCATAGATCATAAAAGTCTTAAGTGGATTTTTACTTAGCCTAATCTTAATATGAGGCAATGACAGTGGATCAAAATTTTGCAGAGCAAGAGTATACCTTTGAAATTAAGTTCAGACCTAGTAAAGAAAATGTACTAGCAGATGCCCTTAGTCGTAAAGCCTTCCTTAATGCTCTTATCATTGAAGAACCAAGTATCAAGAATTCTCTTACAGATGAAGATGAAGGACTTGTTTATTTCAAAATGAGACTATGCATTCCTGCAAGTCAGACTCTCAAGAGGAGGATACTTTGGGAAGCACATGACTCTCCTTTTTCAGGACACCCGAGGTATGCAAAAACTCTTAATGCTATCAGGAAAAGCTATGACTGGCAAAGACTTAAGGGTAATGTACTTAAGTATGTTACTAAATTTGTTTTACTCAAGGGTTGATTGAATTGCATGTCTGTCCATGAGATAAGTTACATGAAGGAATCTGTGATTTAATGAACTAATTAAGGAACATGGTTGTATATGTTTCAATAAATGTGTTGTAGGTAATTAGAAAACTAAAGATGATTTCGTCATCAAAGGAAAGCGTGTGGGCCTAATGGTAGGGTGGTCTCGATTAGCTGGGAGCTTTTCTAAATCAGCGATAGAAATAGGAAGATAATAAATCAACCAATTAGTCATTAGGTAGAACCGAGTTGCATTGTTTTAGGGGACCGGAATGGGATTTTGCCTTATGGGCAAGAGGGTTGACGTACTGCACTCCCCTCCGTCTCTCATTCTCTTTGAACCAAGTGCAATGGCAAGTCTACTTCAGATCAAGTAATCCTATAGAAGTGGAAACTCGAAATTACTAATGCTTAGCTTGCTTTTAGGAGACTCGTCTGATTTTAGGAACCCGAAAATTCAAGTTGATCCCAGTGGGTTTGGCCAGAACACTTCCATTGTGATGTAGACTCAATGGGATCTAAGTGAAAAACCCCATGATGTTCCAAGGGAGCACAAGGGGAGGGGCATCATTTGGAAAACCTACTGATGGACTACAAAAATGTACACCTTGGAATGAGCCTGGCAGACACCTCATACTACTAATGCTTATGGATGATGTGACATGCTTTGTCATGGTTCCAAAATGCATTTTGAGAAGTGATTGGAGCTCCTTTTTATTGACGTTGTCTGTCATTTTCTACAGTAGGCCTGTTGAGATGACAAGCTCAACACATGTGGACATTGATGATGGACCGCCAGGTTAGATGGGTCCACATGTCTACACTTAGCATATCGGTGGTCATTATGACTCTCACATAGCCACTGACTCATTACTTATTATATTCAGGTTGTTACACCTATTTACAGCTGGCATAGTTATAGCGCTAGTCGACTAGTGTAGTCAGTTATGCATTGTTTGACTTAGTAGGCCACTTTCCTTTATGTTGTATCTTATCTATACTTTGTGTACATTGTAAAGTGTGTGGAAGAAGAAGAATAAATCAGTAAGAAAACGTTTTGGCCTCCATCTCTCTTCTTGTCTCTTGAGTGAGCTTCTCCTTGTGCATTCTGTGTGTGCTCAGCGCAGCATCTTGAGCAACTCCCCCCACCACACGATTCTTGACATGGTATCAGAGCCGCGCCACTGAGAGAGGCTAATTTCAAAGGTTGAAGCGAAGGAGAAGAAGCAAGGTTCAAGCAAGCAAGCCACGGGTAAGAAGCTCTCCCATTCTTCCACTCTCTCTCTTGGATAGTGCCTGTGGAGGCACCGGAAGCAGGGTCCAGCAAAAATCTTAGATTGCAGTGAGATTTGGTGTGCGCGAAGAGCACTGTGTATTCTGCAGATAAGCCCTTTAAGGCTTAACCGCAGCTATTTTGGGCATCTGAGGCTGTTTCAGGCCCCATTTTAGAGCCGCAAGGTTGCAGACAGTAGTTTCAGGGTACACTGTGACTTCGACTGTATTGACCGAAAGTGGGTGCACAGGTTACAGATTTCAGATCTGTAAGTTCAAAGATGTTTACCAGCGGGTAAACACAAGGTTTATTTACAAACTGGTTGTTTGCAGATTGCATGTATTGTTGAGCAGACAGTGAAAAAAGCTGTCTGGTGTATTGCTGTGCACTACAGGTCGAGGATTGCAGAAGATTTGCTTGCTGTTTGGTATTATTTTTGTGATAATGGAAGAGAATAGTGGAAGCCCCATCATTGAGAAGCTCGACAAGAACAACTACCCTTCATGGAAGTTCTGTGTCACGAACTTCCTTATTGGAAAAGGCCTCTACGAGTTTGTTTCAGGTGAGGAAAAGGAGCCGGAGGTGAGTGATCCTCCAACTGCAGAAGAGACAAAGGCACGGAAGGAATGGAATGCTAAAGATAAAAAGGTCATGTATTGGTTGTCTGCAGTAATTGACAATAATATGTTGGGACACATTAGAAATGCAGAGAATTCATATGCAGCTTGGACCATACTTGAAAGTATGTTTTCTGTAAATACAAAGGCACGAAAGATTCAACTCAAGCAAGAGTTGAATACATTGAATAAAGGGAAGATGTCTATCAATGAGTATACATTGAAGGTAAGGAGCATTGGAGATGCCTTGGCAGCAATTGATGCAATACCCGATGGTGATGATTTGGTGTCATCTACCTTGGGTGGACTTAACAATGAAAAGGCTTGGAAGTCTTTTGTAACTTCCGTATATGTCAGAAAGCCATTTCCAGATTTCGATGAGTTGGTCTCCCTTATGATCACTGAAGAGATCAACATGTAGAGTGAGACATCTGAAAGAAGCTGTGAACAGGTCCAAGCTTTCTACTCCAGTTCAGGAAGGGGACGTGGCAGGTTCTCTTCAAGAGGCCGTGGTACAGGACGTGGTAGTGACAACCAGCAAAATAGATTAAATCAGCAATTTGGCGATATGCAGGTTTCAGGAGGTCGTGGTAACTTTAGAGGCAGGGGGAGCTTTAGAGGAAGAGGTGGATGGCAGAATAGAGGTTCTAACAACTCTGATATTGTGTGTCACTACTGTGGCAAAATAGGTCATATTGCAGCCCAATATTATGCTAAGGAAGATTATATCCGTAGTGGTAAGTTGCAGCAAGGAAACTATGCATCGTCTTCACGACAGAATGAAGACAAAAATGAACGTCTGTTTGTTATGTAGCAAATGCTGAATGCTGTTACAGGAAAGGGAACACATGATGATGTTTGGTATGTTGATTCAGGTGCATCCAATCATATGACCAGCCATGCAGAATGGTTTGAAGAGATGCAGGATTTGCAAAATGCAGGTTATGTGCAGACGGGTGATGATTCATGCCACCCAATTTCACATGTTGGAAAAGTTCCCTTGTCCTTGCATGATGGTAAGACAAAGAGTCTTTCAGATGTATTACATGTGCCATCTATTACAAAGAACTTGGTTTCAGTGGGTCAGATGGTAGAGCAAGGTCTGCAAGTCAGATTTAATGCAAAGGGTTGCTTTGTAGAAGACTTCAATGACAAGTGCAGGTTAATTGCAAAGGGAAGTAGAGTTGGACGTATGTTTACTCTGGATGCTGGAATTCCTACTATGAATGCTGCCATGTATGCTAAAGGAAAAGGTGTTGTTGTAGACATTGAAATTTGGCACAAACGCATTGGAAATGCAAATGTACAAAGGCTAAAATTAATGTAGTCCAAAGGGTTGGTTACAGGTTTGCCTACATTTAGAGTTGCAGAATTTCATAAGGTATGCGAAGCATGTCAGTTTGGTAAGCAGGCAAGACAACCCTTTTCACATGACAGAGATGTAAGCAGAAATATACTTGATGTTGTGCATACAGACATTTGGGGGCCTACACAAAATGTATCTCTTGGAGGCAGTTCATACTTTGTCACATTCATTGATGATTATTCTAGAAAGCTGTGGGTATATTTTATGAAGGAAAAGAGTGAAGCGTTTGAGCACTTTAGAACTTTCAAGGCTGTAGTTGAAAGAGAAACAGGCTTGAAAGCAAAGTGCTTGAGGTCAGATGGAGGGGGAGAGTACCTCTCGAATGAGTTCAGTGATTTTTTGAGGTCTCATGGGATAAAGAGACAGTCACATGCAGATATACCCCACAGCAAAATGGGGTTGCAAAAAGGAAAAACAGGCATATTGCAAAAGTTGCACGCGCCTTGATGGCTGAAAAGAATATGCCTAAGAATTTTTGGTCTGAGGCTGTTCATACTGCTGTTTATATTATGAACAGAACTCCCACAACTACATTTCATTGTATAACCCCCGAAGAATGTTTTACAGGTAAGAAGCCTGATGTCTCACACTTGAAAGTGTTTGGCTGCATTGCATATGTTCATGTGCCAGATGAGTTGCGAAAGAAACTGGATCCAAAGGCTGAAAAGTGTGTCTTTATTGGATATTCTTTAGAGCAGAAAGGATATCGATGTTACAACCCTATCACATGTAAGTTCAGAGTAAGCAGGGATGTCATCTTTGATGAAATGAGCAGTTGGTATGCATCTAGTGGTGATGCATTGGATGATGATCATGATCATGACACTCATGTGCAGGCTGAAAAGCAAGAATCACGGACTCTTAGTGGACCAGAGACATCATCTGGTAGTCCTTGGTCTGGGAGACTAAGGAGTACCTCTACATCTTCAGGTGCGTCTAGTAGCACTACAGGTAAAGACAAAGGAAAGAATAAAGTGTCAGAAGGCATTGATGCAGTTCTTGATGGAGACTCTAGTGGCTCAGAGAGCTTGGATGATGAGCTTGGCATTCCTTCAGTGAGGACTCCAGGTGTGCAGAGAGCATGCATTAATGCAAAGACTCCATTGAGTGATCCAGTGGTACGCAGGTCTAGCAGGGTGAGATACCCTATTAAAATATTTGGTTTTGAAGGTTATGCAGCTCACCATTATGCTTATATGGTGAAACTAGTTGAGAATGTTGAGCCCGCATGTTTTGAGGAGGCTGTTGGTCATGCTCATTGGGATACAGCAATGGATGAGGAGATGGCTAGGATGGCAACTGTTAGATGTGTGATTGCTTTGGCAGCAGCCAAAGGTTGGAGATTGCAACAAATGGATGTGAAGAATGCCTTCTTGCATGGTGATTTGCAGGAAGAAGTGTATATGGATCAGCCAGAAGGTTACGAAGATTTAGAGCATCCCACGTATGTGTGCAGGTTGAAGAAGGCACTCTATGGGCTCAAGCAAGCACCTAGAGCATGGTCTGACAAGATCAGAGAGTATCTTGTCAATATTGGCTTTTATGTTTCTGATGCTGATCACTCACTTTATGTGAGAAAGGGAGATGCAGGTTTGGTCATCATAGTCATCTATGTGGATGACTTGATTATTACAGGTGATACTGATAGTGGGATTGTTGAAGTCAAGGATTTTTTGAAGAAGAAGTTTGAGATGAAGGATTTAGGTGAGCTAAGGTACTTTCTTGGCATTGAGGTGATCAGATGTGATGATGGTATATGGCTGTCCCAAAGACAGTATGGCTTGGATATGTTGTCCAAATATGGTATGACAGCATGCAAACCACTTTCAGTCCCGTTGGAGCAGAATGTAAAGTTGAGTGATGATGTTGGGGATGAGATAGAAGACCCTACTATGTTCATGAGGATAGTGGGCAGTTTGATCTACATGACCATTACAAGGCCAGACTTGAGCTACGTTGTTGGTCTTGTGAGTCAGTTTATGCAAGTACCTAGAAAGCCATATTTGGATGCAGTCAGACGCATATTGAGATATGTGAAGTCCACATTACATTATGAACTTTTCTATGAGGCAGGTACAGATGTACAGGTATTTGGATACACAGATGCAGATTGGGCTGGTAGTATGTCTGATAGAATATCTACCAGTGGATACATGTTCTCTCTTGGTAGTGCAGCAGTCGCTTGGAGTAGCAAAAAGCAATCTACAGTTGCTTTGTCGAGTACAGAGGCTGAGTATAGAGGTGCTACTGTTGCAGCATGTGAGGTAGTATGGCTGCAAAAGTTATTGGCTGATTTAGATGTGCAGGTGGAAGGTGCAGTTGTCATTTATTATGACAACATGAGCAGTATACAGTTGGCTAGGATCCCTGTGTTCCATGCGAGGACAAAACATATTGAGGTACACTACCACTTTGTGAGAGAGAAGGTATTAGCAGGTGAGATTGACTTGGTGTATGTCAGCACAGAGGATCAGATAGCTGACATCTTCACGAAGGCATTGGGTACAGAGAAGCTTCAAAAGTTTCGAAGCTTACTTGGAGTTGCAGAGATACAGTTGAGCTTGAGGGGGAGTGTTGAGATGACAAGCTCAACACATGTGGACATTGATGATGGACCGCCATGTTAGATGGGTCCACACGTCTACACTTAGCATGTCGGTGGTCATTATGACTCTCACATGGCCACTGACTCATTACTTATTATATTCAGGTTGTTACACCTATTTACAGCTGGCATAGTTATAGCGCTAGTCGACTAGTGTAGTCAGTTATGCATTGTTTGACTTAGTAGGCCACTTTCCTTTATGTTGTATCTTATCTATACTTTGTGTACATTGTAAAGTGTGTGGAAGAAGAAGAAGAAATCAGCAAGAAAACGTTGTGGCCTCCATCTCTCTTCTTGTCTCTTGAGTGAGCTTCTCCTTGTGCATTCTGTCTGTGTTCAGCGCAGCATCTTGAGCAACTCCCCCCACCACGCATTTCTTGACAAGGCCTCCACTTGAGACAGATTATGTCTCTTATCCTTGGATGATACTTAGGCTATCCGCTTGGATGTTTGATATCTAATAGGGATGTTATATGTGTTGGCTATGAATGATAGACATTTGGACTTTATCTTGACTTGCATTGAGTTATTTTGGAGCTTTGGATAGTGACATTGGTATGTTAGTCGTTGCCTCAAATTCTATAATGGATGCTTTGCTAACCATCTTGACTTGGATGCTCTTGGATATATGTTACTTGGACCTTGGATGTATGGATTCTATACTATAGGCAACTATTTACAACATGCTAAAGAATCCACTATAGAATCACATTCTATACTTCATTTTTAACTTGTAATTGCAGTTTACTACATTATTTATGTAAGGAGTCACCTCCATTTGACAATTCTTTACATTGAGTTTGTGGTAAATTCATTCTCTGGTCAATACCCCTTGTTTTCAGCTTGATTTAGCAATGGTTTTTGGGGCTATTTTTAGTAACTATAGTACCTTGCTTTGATAGTCTGTACACTTGTTTTCCTTCATTATTGCTAGTGGCTCGAGTGATAGTGTTATCTTTAATATTGACAAGATGGATGGCACTAACTATAGCTACTAAAGAGGTTAACAAAAATGCTTCCCAAACCTGTAACATACCATAGAAACCCCCCTGTAATTTCAAAAAAAAAAAAGAAAATTTTATTATCATTAGTACAATTTTTTTTGCTCCCCCCTCTCTCCCCCCAGACAGCACGTCGAGGAGAGAGAGAATAGGAGTGGTGGTGATGGGGGGGAGGCATGCAACCCCCAGGTGGGAGGGTTGGCCATGCCACCCACCTCCTCCACTCCCTATATAAGGGGAGGCCCCTCCCCTCCCTCGACTCAACAGAGACTACGTCCCCCCCTTCCCTGCGTCGTCACCGCCAACAGCGCCATCATCCCGATAGCCATCAATCGGCTCTTTTCTCCCCCTCCTCGCTTGGCAACAACTACACACCCCTCCCCTGGGCCTTCCGATTGGGGATCTTTTCCCCCCTTCGTCCTGCTGAAACAGGGTCTAGGGACCTACGACCATAGCCACACCCCCCCCTTCTGATCACCAGTTGCCGCGGGGGCCCATGAGGGAGAGTGAGAAGAAGGGAAGTAGAAGGAGAGAGGAAAATAAGGAGTGGGAGAGTGAAGAGAAGAAGAGGGAAGATGAGGGAGAGAAGGGTCTAGGGACCTATGACCATAGCCACACACCCCCTTCTGATCACCAGTTGCTGCGGGGGCCTGTGAGGGAGAGTGAGAAGAAGGGAAGTAGAAGGAGAGAGGAAAAGAAGGAGTGGGAGAGTGAATAGAAGAAGAGGGAAGATGAGGGAGAGAAGGAGAAGGAGAGAGGAAACGAAGGAGTGGGAGAGTGAAGAGAAGAAGAGGGAGAGAAGGAGAAGGAGAGAAAAGGAGTGGGAGAGAGAAGAGAAGAAGAGGGAGAGCAGGGGAAGGAGAGAAGGAGAAGGAGAGAAAAAGAAGGAGTGGGAGAGAGAAGAGAAGAAGAGCGAGAGAAGGGGAAGGAGAGAAGGAGAAGGAGGGAAGAAGAAGGAGTGGGAGAGAGAAGAGAAGAAGAGGAGAGAAGGAGGAGGAAAGAGAAGGAGAGAGAGAAGTAGTAGAAGGAGAAAAAAAGGGATAGAAGAGAGGAGAGAAGAAGAAGGAGGAGGAGAGAGGTAGAAGAAGAAGAAGAAGAAGAACTAGAAAGAGAGAGGAGAGAAGTAGTAGAAGAAGAAGAAGAAGAAGAAGAATAAGAGGAAGAGGAGAGGAAGAGAAGAAGGAGAAGAGGAGAAAAAGAAGAAGAAGGGAGAGAGAGAGAGAAATAAGGAGAGGGAGTGAGAGTTGATGAGCAACTGTAGGGAGCCACACTCAAACCACCCCCTCGGCGAAGGACCCCATCCAGCGGTCTTTCCTACCCGATCCTGTCGACCCGTAAACCGGTAAGGTCCAAACTATCCAATCTCCACGAGACAAATGGCTCTCAAGAAGAAAGTCACGGAAAGCGTAGGTGCCAAAGCTACCGGTAATACTAGAGAGGCGAGCAGAGCGACCAATGCAACAAACACAAATCAAACCCAGGTTCTAAGCTTTAAAATTAATTAGGTAATATTTCTCATGGACACTAAGTTGCATGCGTGAAGCGGTAGAGTATGAAATTTGCATAAGATTATATGCATGAAATGATAGTTTTTACGCACATAAAATAGTAAGGCCTTCGCATTATTTCACATAAAATAATAGCTTTTAAACCAATTCAATGCATGAACAATCATTCAAAATTCCTACTTCACATTCATGATTAAAAGAAACACATGAAATGTTAGTCTCCGTTCGTAAAATGCATTTGCACTGTCGAAAAAGAAACCTAGACTTTCATATACGCAAGTCACATGTGATCCTGTGCATTAGAAATAAGTGCCCATTGCCAAGAATGATGAGAGACAAAGGTTGTTTAGGACGTTCAACTTTACTAAGTGCACCATGTGCATGATGGATAAGGTTGATTGGAAAATTCTGCATGGAACCACACTAAGGGAAAAGGAGGAATCGCATGCATCTAGACTATATCTTGAAGGCCTAAGTGATGAGTCCTATGTTGCCAAGTGTAATAACCGAACTTGGTTAAAACTAGAAGAATAAAAGACCTTTGGTTGGGTTGTGAATGAAGGCATGACCATTTCCTTGATTGTCCAGTTAATGCTTGGGTTAGGTTAAGATACCATAAGGAAGAACCCAAGGAAAGAGCAACTCAAAATAAGTTAACTTACATTTGCTGGCATAATCTTGTTTGAGATTATTGGGATCTCGCCAAGTCACGAAAAGACCCAAGATCGAATGCTGGGAGCATCCAGGAAAAAAAGGAGTCACACCTTAGCAGTCAGCGACCTCCGAAATGTTCGTGCTTGTACTTAGGTACATTATTTGATCTCTTTGCTCAAGGAACTAATTCAAGGAAAACACTTAATGCTTCAAGTTGAAAGCCTGGAGGGAGAGGCAGGAACAATTATCTTTGACTGTCTGCCTGGCCCTATCCAAGGGGGTTGTTAGCCGCGTCGGGTATATGGACCTAACTCGTAGCGAGAGGTTTCTCCGTGGGTGCTACTTGGAGTGAGAGGACACTTGGGTGCCAGGGGAGGCTCTGGCTGTAAATCCCTTGCCTTCAGATCCTGCACAAGGGGCCGACATGACAGGATGGGATCTCAAGGCCCGTGTACTAGTCAGCGGGCGAAACTTGGAGCAACAATCCTGTAGATTGCTGGGATAGCCTTCGGGCGTGATATTGGATGTACTCCAGGATTCGATAAATAAAGAGCAGATATTGGAGAAAAATGAATTTGCTTGACATTGTTTTTGTGTCAGTGCCTAAGTTGCGTGAAGGAATCTGTGATTAGTTTGACTAATTAAGGAAGTTGTTTTTTGTATGTCAAAACATAATGTGGTAGGTAATTAGATAACTAAAGCAAACTAAGGAAAGTGTGGTTGACGTGACTTAGATCCGTCCTACGAAAGGGTGGTCCCGGTTAGGTGGGAACTTTTCTCAAATGATGAGATAATAAGACAATGAAGACCTAGTGTCAGTAGATGTAGAATTCACGATTTATTTTGTTTTAGGGGAAAGGGAATGGGACTATGCCATATGGCAGAGAGGTTGAGCTCCGCATCCCTCTTGTTTCCCATTCTCCATGAACCAAGTGCAGCATGAAACCGATTCGACTCTGTTGTTCCTACGAAATGAGGTACATCTGGAGCTCAACGCTAGCTTCGTCCTAGAGACCTTGCTGATAGGAAAGGAACCCTGACCTCAGGTTGATCCCTAGTGGGAACGGCTGGACACTTCCGCTCGGGGCAGACTCGGGAAGACCTAGATCGCAAACCCTCTGTCATTCCTTGTGGGTGCCAGGCAGAGCCTTCTAGACCCTCCTCCAGATGGGCTGCTAAGACGTGTCCCACAAGCGAACAAACGCACTCGTTACAAAACCTCTCATGCTTTGACAATTAGAGGCAATAATGATAGGGGCAGTAATGCCCATCATGGGAGAGACTCTCAATAGTCTCGCTCTCAATCACATGGATAGTAGTCTCATTGTTGTCAATCCTCATTGACTTGTCATTACTATGGAAAAGTAGGACATATTTGACCGCACTGCCATAAGATGCATGAAGACAAGTGCAAGAAAAAGGGCAAGGGTAAGGTATAGGACAAAAATAATAATTACAATATTATCCATAGCAAGCTAGGCATCAAGATTGAAGAGATTAATGTTGTGCAAATTGATTCTGATGATGATTTTATACTTGCAGTCTCTTCTCTTGATAATTCATAGCTGGTTGATGCTTTGTCAAGGTATACTTAGTATTGGTTGGTAGATTCAAGGGCTTCCTTTCATGTGACCCCTCATAGAGAATGATTTCACTCCTATTGTAGTATGATTGGATCTATCCATTTTGGTAATGACTTGGCATTGGTGATAGTTGGTATTGGTAATATCCATGGCTCTGGAAGCATGTTTACTCTTCATGATGTATGTCATGTATCGGCTCTCACGAAGAGCCTTATCTCTACTAAAACTTTGGATGATGTAGGTTATGTAGTTTCCTTTGGTTACTCCTCATGGAAGATTATCCATAGGAATCTTGTCATTGCACACATGGTGCTAAGTCCAATACTCTCTACCCCTTACTTGTATCTAGGTCATTTGACTATCTTTTGGCAGTGGATGTAGTTCCACATGTATCTCTTTGGCATTGTCGCCTTGGGCACATGTTCTTGAAAGGAATGAAAATGCTTACCCATTTGCAATATCTTCTGTCCCTTGACTATAAATGTTTTGAGTCATGATCATTGTTTATATGGCATGAAATACGCATAAAAAGTCTAGCAGGACACACATGGGTGAACCTTTGGCACTTGTTCATTTAGATATATGTGGTCCCATGCCTTGCAAGTCATTAGTAGGTGATGCAAAGAATTTCAATGAGCTTGCCAAGATCTCTTTCCAAGATCTCAACCAATCAAAATCTTACAGATCTGCTCACCAAAAGTCTCTCAACGAAGCATTTTTCCTTCCTTAGGAAGTTAATGGGTGTTAGATGAGATGACATCTTTTCTCATCTTATTGTTCTTATGTACATTTGTACTTTGTCACTTTTTTCGTGTTCTCTCCTTACTAGTGGTACATTTACCTTTAAGTGGTAGGTTGTTGGGGGTAAAGGTGCTTGTGCCTAGCCGCTCGTGTATTAGCTACACTAACAGTACCTGCATACCCACATACTTGTACACTGCAAGTGATAGGTGTGCATCACTGTTACTTCATTCTTTATTCTTTCGGTGACATTTGAATAAAGGAAAGATTGGTCACACATTGTGACTATTGGAGTTCCCACATCTTATGTCTCTCTCTCTTGCTCTTGCTCCTTCCACTATAGCTCTTGTTTTAGCTCCGTGGTTCCACTTTATGGCTCATCTCCCTTCAAGTCTCACCCTAGTCCCCCCTAAAATGATACAAGGTTGGACTTTATAGTATTTTGAAGGATGATCATTATCTAGCTCTTTCCTAAAATAACATACATCTAATATAATTTTAAAGGAAAAATCTTGGTTCACCAAGACCACTCAACCATAGGATAGATCCATTAGGGATCTGCCCTCCTACTTTCCTTTTGATGACATAATATCTTAATTATATAATTACCTAACATGATTAATTTGATATATAAAGATAGCTTCTTTAACTAGCATGATAATACAAATTTTATTCACATAATTTAGGAAGAAAAACACAAAAGATCAAATAATATTTAGAAAACAGTAGCAATAATATATTTATCTACACCTTCTCCAAGGTGCAATGCTAGCCTAACATTCCACCCTCTTGACATTGCAACCCATATCTACACCTTCTCCTAGGTGTAATAATATTTAGAAAATAGTAGCACCCTCTTGAAAGCTAAATCCCTTATTGGCTAGAGAAGATACTATAATAAAGATCACGCAAGTTTATCTAAATTTGGTTTACATGGAGATAATGTTGTTATTGAACCAGATTTTCAAAAGTCCTAAAAGATAGAGCCTGAGTGGAAGCAACAAGTAGAAGTAAGAGCAAAGCAAGAGCTATGGTAGATGGAGAGAGAGAGAGAGAGAGAGAGAGAGAGAGAGAGAGAGAAGATGTGGAAACTTCAACACAATCACAATGTGTGACCGCGACCTTTTCTTATTCAATAGTCATTGAAAGAAAAAAGAACAATGTGAAAGTGATGGATGTTTGCCATCTATTGTGTATAGATGTGTGATCACGATGTGTGAAGTAAATATAGCATGGTGCAAGCATGAGCACCTTTACTCCCAACAACCTTTCACTTAAAGGAAAATGCCTTTAGGATGGAGAGAATAAGAAAAAGATGACAAAGTATAAATGTACATAAAGTACAATAGGATGATGAATAGATGTCATCTCATCCTACACCCATTATCTTTCTAAGAAAGGCAAGGCAAAACACTCCATTGAGATACGTTTAGTGAGTAGATCTACAAGATTCTTGTTAATTGAGATCTTGACAAGCTCAACAAACTTGTCCTCTACCACCTTCTTAATGAAGTAATAGCGCACCTACTTTGTATTCACACGAAAGATCGGATTTTTGGCCAACTGAATAGCACTTATAGAATCTAAATGCAATGTAGGAGTAATAGTAATACGAAGGTGTGGCGGCCTAAACATAGGACCTCCTTGTAAGCCTCAGTGGTTGCAACATACTCTGCCTTAGTAATAGATAAGGTCATGCTTTTTTGTACCCTAAACATCCGAGAAACAGCACCTCTAGCAAAAGTAAAGGCATACCTAGAGGTGAACTTTCTAATATTTGTATGTCCTATATAGTCAGAGTCAATGTAACCCATGATTATAATATCATGACTACCATAGAAAATGCTCATATCTTCAGTGCCTTTCAGGTATCTCATGATATCCTTCACAACATCCTAATGCCACCTATCGATGTAGCCATATATTATGCCACAACACCCACTACAAATGCCATGTCAAGGTAAGTGGCTATCATGGCATACATCAAACTACCCATTGCAAAGACATAAGGGATCTTGGCCATCTTGGACTTCTGCTTAGACTTCTGCTCATCTAAGTAGGGACAATTTACCTAATTTACCTTCATATGGGAAGGCAAAGGACACTCGATAGGCTTAATAGCTTGTATATAAAAGTACTCAATGATCTTTTGTATGTACTCCTTCTATGACAAGTAAAAGAGCTCATGAGAGCAGCCATGTGTGATGCACATCCCAAGAATATGTGAGGCACATCTCAAATCTCTTCTTGAGCTGAGTTTTCAAAGCATTCAGCTCATCATGAGCTCTCCCGGCAAATCAACATATCATTTTCATAAAGTATCAAGATAATAAGAGTGCCATCACGAGCCTTCTTCATGTAGAGACACAAATCCACATCATCGCAAGAGTAAGACTATGACCACATAAATGCATCAAAATTATGATATTATTTTCTAGGTGCCTACTTAAGACCATAAAGACTCTTCCTCAACTTGTACACTAGGTGTTATCTACCCTTTTCATAAAAGCCCTTAGGCTGCTACACATAAATCTCATCATGCAAGTCTCCATGTGAGAAAATTGTCTTAACATCTATCTGAGAGAGATCTAAATCTAACTGAGTAACCAGGGCCAACACCAAGCATAGGGTAGCCATCTTGACTAGAGAAAAAAATACATCATCAAAGTCAACACCATGCTTCTGCTTAAAACCCTTAGTAATCAATCTAGCCTTACGTACTAACTTAGGGCATCTAAGGGTACTCTTTAACTTGTACACCCGTTTGCATAACAATGCATGTTTCACATTGGGCAAAGGAACCAAATTCCATGTATGATTTTTTTGCAATGAGTTATACTCTAACTGCATGGCCCTCTCCTAAGAGTGACTATCATCTCTACACATGGCCTCCTTTCATAAGTAAGAGGCTCGCTAAAATCTATCACCATAACATAGTCCATGGATGGTACAAACCAATCATTCTGACATCTATCTATTTATTCTTAAGAAAATTTTTCATATACTCACTATCTTATTTCTTTTAAAAAGTGTATAATAGAGAAACTGGAAGCATCAGAAGATGAGATCTCTAATATGCTTAAAAGGGTTAATTGAAGTCTTTAATGTGTATTACTTTTGACATTGTGACATAAGCAAGAGAACCAATATTGTTGCTTTGGACTCAAAGTGTATTTATATTCTCAGATATTAAAAAACAGAAGTAAACAACTCCATTCTTCTTGTTGGATCGAGGTATAACATGCCCAAATTTATTTATTTTTAAGATTTTTTTTATATACTCACTATCTTATTTCTTTTACTAAGTGTATAATGAATAGACTCCCTTTCAATATATAACAAAAATTTGAGGTACTTGATTCTTTAGTCTCCATTACATGAGGAGAAATGAGCTCAATGCAAGTGCATTTGAACATGGGCTCAACTCAAGTAACTTTGACACTTTACACCTTCATTTGATTCCATACCATGAAAAGTAAGCAGTTTGGTATTTTATCTAATTTTAAGAGATTTTATTTTACTAAATTATTTGCATATGATTGTTCTTAGGTACATCATTGGAGCTTGATTGCAATAGAATGTGTTAATAAGCAATATTATTTCATCCATTCTTTAAGTTAAATAATCTAAGTTCTCCTGATTATTTGTATTTTTAATTGTTGTAAGTACTCTAAATCTTATTATTTTTCATATACATATGCAAAAATATTGATTAAAGTGCAAACAAAAATTTCTCATATGCCTTCCAATCTACTTGCACAAATGGAATACATACAAGTTGTGGTAAGATTTTGATCAAAATATATCAAGATAGTTGATTCTACTAACTGCCATAAACAAGTTACTGAATTTTTATTTTTGTTATTGGTTATAGAAGCCTCATCAAGTTGGTAGCCATTCTTGTGGTTAGAGGGTAGTTGCAAATGCTAGAAGATTGGTTTTATTTATTTATCTTAAAATGACAAACTTATAAAGGTAATGTAAAAGATGCTTAACTTCTTGCTAAGAAAAGTCCTTGAAAAAAAAATAGTCTTTTATATTACCATGTGAGATCTCCATGTATGTAAATCATAAAGAAAGCAAATAGAAATTTACTTGTAATATTCAAGCTTATCTTTATATTAAAAGCAAAAAAGATATTTCCTTCAATATCCATGTACTTTATATTTTTTTCCTCTTTGATATCTACAAAAAAATTAGTGTAAATGTTTGACATTCAAGAAGTGAAATTAAATATGCACCTAGTACATATAATTTGTTGTAGAAGTTTATATGTTTGTTGTTAAGTTACAATGAAAATGAACATGGCAATTCAATTTTTTCATTCTTTAAATTCATCCTCACTTATAGTCAATATGATGATCATCTAACTTTTAGGATTATAATAATGCTCTCGTTGAATCAAACATCAAGATTCATTATAGAATCTTTACTAAAATCATCAAGATTATGGTCCAAAGTAACTAGACCAGCACCAACATAATGCCATCTCTGTAATAAAAGCTAAGAATGAAATTTTAAGTAGGATGTAATAAAATTTGAGGATGAAATTTTAAGTAACTAAATTGTCACCAACATAATGCCATTAATAAATTATAAGACATGATCATATGCCAATCTCTTGAGTGATAGCATGGCCTTTGATCTTCTTATCCCAACATTGAAAGAGAAATTAGCAAATACTAAATAGGGATAAACAAATTAATCTTGCTTAGCCTACATTAGAGATTAGGTTTTAATACGTAGAGGAAGGAGAGATATTGCTCCCCATTGACCATGTTGCATAGAGACAATACAAGAATGATCATTAAAAAATATCCATTCTCTATAAGCTATGTTTTTCTCCTACCTTTTTACATTTTTTCTCCAATCAAACCATGTATAGCATCAGTAATATCAATAATAGACTCGATTTCTTGCTATTCCTCAATATTAGAAGGATAGACATTTATAAAATAAAATAAAATTGTTCATAATAAAACGTAATACCAAGTTTAAGAAATCATTAAGAATGAAATATTTATCATTTGGTTTTATGCAATGGAAGATTTGAAGTTCAAGGTTCCAAATGTAATTCTCTATGTATAAACACATATTATACTAAAACTTCTTTTATGCTATTTTGTTTGCTCCAACTTTGAAATATTTGATTCTAAGCTTCCAAAAATAGATGAAAAATGTCTCATATCTCTATCTTTTTCTACATTTTGCTTGCTACATGGTAATCTAGCTACCTTTGTTAATAATAGTAGGAATCAATGTTCCATCTATTTAGAATGGATTAAACACAAATATGGTTGTGATTTCAAAGCTTGGGCACCTTGTTGAAGGTCAAATCTTTGTATCCGTGGAAAAGAGAGGGGAGAGAGAGAATCAAGCTACCACAAATGAAGAAAAGAAACGAGAAGAATAAAATAAAGGAGGAAAAAATGCACAACATTGAGCTTTTTAGTAGTTTGAATTTGGATTCAATTATCATTATCGTACAATCCCAAATATATCATTAATGTAAAGTGGCCAAGACCATATGTCATTAAAGGATGTCATAATTACAATTATACAATGTAGATGTTCATAATAAGCATTTATAGTAATATGATATTCATATATTTTTTTAAAGTTATTTGTTCTTTTTTAAAAATAGAAGTTCCATTACAGAGGCTTTGCTCTCTCTCTCTCTCTCTCTCTCTCTCTCTCTCTCTCTCTCTCTCTCTCTCTCTCTCTCTCTCTCTCTCTCTCTCTCTCTCTCTCTCTCTCTCTCTCTCTCTCTCTCTCTCTCTCTCTCTCCATTTTCGCGATCTCAAAACTCTTCTAATGTGATAAAGGTAATAAAATAAAAAAAAGAAAAAAATTCTAGGAAAATATAATATCCATAAAGGGGATACAATCACTATGGGAAAATACATTAACAAAGAACATCAAAGTTGTCTTCAGCAAAAGGAGTGTCTTCTTGTTTCTCTTCTTTCTCCATGAGAAACAATTATTGGTGTTAGTGGTTCCAAACCTCCTTTAGTGTCTTGTTGTAACATTCAACAGCACTTTCACAAAGATAAATTAAGAGAAGTAAAAACACCTCACACTCTTATAAAATATGGTATTGCATTTGAGGAATAGTGAATGTGATAAGCCTTAGATAAACCTAGAGACTTTAAAGTGCGTTTTTAAGCCTTATCTTTTTTTTTTAAATTAGTTGTGTTTTTTGTACATAAGGTGTCAAGTACTTGATACAGGTTAGGTGAATTAGGTTGTTCATGTTAGCTAGTTTAAATTTGTGTGTTTTCTTTGAAAATCAAAAACTATTGTGGGGCACATGAGAATTTTTTGGTTTTGGATGGGGTGTAGATTTTGAGTTGGAAACACCATCCGCCATTTGGGGTTCTCAAAATGAAATACAACTTCAAATGTATAGAAAAGACATTGAGCTTATTTGAATAGAAAAGACATTGAGCTTTTTCTAGGCCTCAACCCATTTCTCTATGCATACATGCACTTCACCAACAACAACAACAATAACAATGATATTCCCTAAATCTTCTCTTCCTTATTCCTCAAAATCTTACTGGGAGATTCCATCGCTAACATCAAGAGCAACAACTTTGCATTCTAAAGTCAACATGTAATTGCCATAGTGAATGTGTTGCACGCCAATTTGAATTTAGCATCGCAACGGCATGATTCAACCCATTTCTCTATGCATACATGCACGTCACCAACAACGACAACAATGATATTCCCTTCTTCTCTTCCTTATTCCTAAAAATCTTATTGAGAGCTTCCATTGCTAACATCAAGAGCAACAACATTGCATTCTAGAGTCAACATGTAATAGCCCTAGTGAATGTGATGCATGCCAATTTGAGTTTAAAATGGCAACAGCATGATTCTAGATATTCTAACACTTGATAGATCATCTTATTTGTAAGAGATTCTTAGAGGAGCCTGAGATGTATGGGACTACAACCCCAACCTTTTTCATATGAGAGATGGTTGGGCCCCTCCCATATCTTGACTTTTCCTTTTGATCAAGGGACGTTTCAAGCTCCTTAGGAGGGGAGAAAATGCTCAAGAAACAACCATTCAAATCTTCAACAAAAGGTAGAGAGATCCTTGACATGACCGATTTGTCTTCTTCTTGAAGAAAAGGGATTGGGGAGAGAGAGAGAGAGAGAGAGAGAGAGAGTAAATTAATTAAGTCCTAAGGTTTATAATTGTGGTTGATGTATTGTTGATAAGACCTACTAATTTTAACTCATTGGCACAACTAATTTACAAATAAAATATTAATCCTTTATTAGTTCACCATTTCCTAGATTGTTGCATTGGCCAAATAAATATTATTCAAGAAAGAAGTTGAACATAATGTTAAGATTAGGTTCAACATAGTTGGAGATTTTAGTACTCCTTGCTAATCAAGACTTTGTTTGTTTCACAGTCCACATACCTAGAAACCATAGTTTGGTGTGGTCTAGATTGGAGAAATTTGAATTATGTATTTTTCTTCCTTAATTTAAGGGTTGTATGCCTTGCAAAGATTAGGAGTACATCAACGCTAATGATTTTGCCAACTTTTAGCAAATATAATATAGCATAAAATGAAAAAGGAAAAAAGGTGACCTATAAAAGGCTGATAAGGTTTCATCATGTGCATGAATAGCCATACAAAATGATGGGATAGATTAATATAGTTATGGAAATAAAAAATCTCATATCAAGGAAATGTTTTCTCTTGTTGGAGGCCTCTCTAACGGTGACATGATACATTGATGCAAGATTTATTGTCACCATTGTGTGGTTTGTATTGTGTTGTGTGGAGACTATACCTAATCTTCTTATTATTTGCACGATTGCTAAACAGATACATGATTTCGACTTCAATGATATTGTATAGAACTACCAATTGAGCATGAGTCTTGGAAAGATTGCCAAAAACTAATATATAGTACCCACAACATTCTTATTTGCATTGGATTGGTCACATAGTAGAGGCTTATTATTGAGGCGAGTGGCTTCTATGATATCACTAGGGGTTGTTATATTTGTTATGTGGCTGCTTTAGAGGTTATTATATGAATTCAATCATTATTTGCGCATGAAGGTGAAAGACACTCTTGTTTTCCTATTATTAGCCATATGGATTATTTTTTTAATTTAGCAATGCAAATGGATTTTGCATGTTGGCTAGACAACCTCTTGTGCACTTGATTGTTCTTTAATTCATGTGTGTGTGTGTGTGTGTGTGTGTGTGTGTGTGTGTGTGTGTGTGTGTGTGTGTGTGTGTGTGTGTGTGCGTGCGTGCGTGCGTGCGTGCGTGCGTGTGCGTGCGTGCGTGCGTGCGTGCGTGCGTGTGTGTGTGTGTGTGTGTGTGATAGTGGCGCACCATTATTCTTTTGGAAATGGCCTATAAAATACATTGGCTAGCAAGCTTCATTGTACTTTAGAGATGGTGTCAAGAATATTGGCTCACCTTACAAAGAGACTAGAGGCCCCTTGTATGATGGATCTACTGAGTTGTACCCCTCTTCCTCGCTCTTCATTTCTTCGCAACCTTCGAAGCATATAGCAATGAGTCTTGGTTCTTGTGCAAGAGGCCTTGAGAATATGCTACTAGGAGAGTGACCAATAAAAATACGGGAGGTCAAGGAGGGCAAAGACGGCTAGCCACAAACTGCACTTCCCTACCTTAGTTTTTGTCTTCTATCTTACGTAAGTAGCATTGTATCTTATGTTGAACGAGGTATTGGTTGTGGTAAGGGGTAACTAGAGTTAAAGAGAGTGAGCAATAATATAGGAGGGGTAGATAAAGTGGAGGGGGTGGATAGGGGGGGATAGGTGAGGACTGAGGTGGAAGAGCATTGGCAAGGATATAAGGTAGGCAGGATAAAGGGAGCTATGTGGCAAAAAATGGCAGCTGATAATAGAGGATGGGATTGATGTAGGCTAGGGATAGAGGGAGATAAAAATTTATAGAGAGAGTAGGTAGAGATGAGGGTAGCAATAGGGGTTAGACGGGGAAGTAGGCCAAGATAGAGGGGGTAGAGGGGTCAAGCCAACATAGGAGGAGGAGGCGGGTAGAGTGGGGGATAGAGGATGTAGGCTAAGGATAGAGGGAGCTAAACAAGGATAAAGAGAGTAGGTAAAGATGAGGGCAGCAATAGGGGATTGAGGAGAAAGGGCCAAGATAGAGTAGGGTAGAGGCGTTAGGCCAACATAGAAGGAGGAAGTAGGTAGAGTAGGTAGAGAAGTAAGCAAGATAGAGGGGGGTAGAGGGGTTAGGCCAACATAGAAGGAGGTAAGTAGAATGGGGTAAGACAGTGATCCAAAGGGTAGACAAGGCTACACTAAGGAGGGGATGGTGATAGATAAGTGTAGATAGTGGGGGAAAGTTGGGGATTTTTGCAAGGTAGAGAGGGGTAAGGAAATGGGTAGACAAGGTTATATTAAGAAGATGATGGTGAGAGATAGATGCACATAGAGAGGGATGCATGGGGGGTTTACAAGGTGCAAGGGATAGAAAGATTATGAAGGGATTGAGGAGCTATAAATGAGTGACATGATAGCAGAATGGGAAGAGTCTAAGGTCATTTACCATTCATGCATATTGCTTCATCATATTAAAGATATCAAGCGAATATGACAAGCATTGAAGAGCTAGATGAGTAGACAAAGAAGGGTAGAGGTAATAAAGAGGTTGTTACTATGGAGGTCACTTAGAGGAGGCAGAGCCAAAGGCTTAGTGTGTATGTTTATGTGTTGACTCTATGGTTGACAAACATTCTTTTATGTACATATGTACACGTGTGTGCATGCACACGTTTGTGAGTGTGTATGTGTATGAAAGAATGATGTCCATATTTTCTAGATGATCATTAAATATGACTACAAAGCATGTGTATAGTTGATAGGGGTGTGTGTGTGTGTGTGCGTGCGTGCGTGCGTGCGTGCGTGCGCGCGCACGCGCGTGCACGTGGGCGTGCGTGCGTGCGTGCGTGCGTGCGTGGGTGTGTGTGTGTGTGTGTGTGCGTGCGCGCACGCGTGTATGTGTGTTGCTTTATGCTAATGATATTGCCTTGCATCCCAATCACGCAACAAAGTATGCAATGACATCTCCATGCCTTAACTTGTGCACATGGTGTGGATTAACAATTCATCTTGGGAAGATCAAGATCTTGGCCTTCCATACATCAACCCTAGTACGAAGGAGATCAATCTTCACTCTAGGTGCCAAAAAAGTGGAGGTAGTCGACTCATATGTCTACTTACAAATCACATTTATTGCATTTTCTAGGAGATTCACCATGACACAGTTAGTTAGAGATGGACTTACTATAGGAGGACATGTAATATTAGCCATGTTGGAGAGACATTGCCATCATGCACATTTCCATGAGCCCTACATAGGGAGGTTATTATTTGACACATTGGTCACACTAGCCATGATGTATAGAGCACATGTTTGGTTTTTGGTTTGGTTACATATCTAAGGATATAGATTGAGACCACCACAGGTCATGCTCTCATGGATGATCTACGACAAACCATCAATACAACATGAGATCATTAGAGCAGGACTTGTTACATCCCCAAGATAACGAATCCCCTCTTCCAAGCCATCAACTTCATATACAGAGTACACAAGAAGACAAATTGCCTAGGAGAGCTTTCGAACCTTCCAAGAAAGTAGCACACGCAAGACATGGGATTCCCATTTCATGAGCAACAAGGAATGAATGCAACCAAAGAATGAGCAATTGTAACCCAATATTTGCACTTGAGTCAACGGTCTAGTCTTAGATAGAATCAACAATGACCACTAATTGTTGACATCACTTCTCCTATAAATGATACTCAATAACACCAAAACATAAGAAGTACTTGCACTACCATTGTGGGACCGACATCAAGGTCAAAGCCAAAAGCATGTAATAAGTTGCATGAGTAAAGGATAGAATCTTGATATAAATTTTTTTAAAAACACAATGCCTCTTTGGTCAGAAATACTTTATCACTAAAGGCACATTTATTGAGGAAAAAACCTACAAAATAATAACATGATTAAAAGAATATTCTCTTTATTTTAAGATTCATTGCATGGAAAATATGTCTAAGTGTGTGACTGCATATGGCCCCTTTGTTGGTGCCAAGCTTATTATCTACCCTAGTGATAGAATTAGTGAAGCTATAAAATCGAGCTTGAACATTTTGACATATCTAGAGTCCCATTTTCTTTGCATCCTCCTACAATAGGAGTTGAGCGTGTGAAGCTAGAACATGTGACTCTGGAAAATGGTTTTGAAGGATATACTATCTATGCAAAGAGTATGCATTTCTATAAAATATAGCTTGAGCCTATCAAGGTTGTAGTCATTGATGCAGAGGAGTTGAGGTGATTAGAACAAAAAACCTAAAAGCAAAAGTCACATGTTTTAGACTACATGAGAAGTCAAAACAATGATCCGGTGCATTCATTAATCCCCCAAGGTACTCTACTATAGTGTGGAGTACCAACACCTTGTTTTTGGGATCAACTTACCTACCAAAGGTCTATCAATGCCCTTGGGAGTATTCTCAAGGGATTCATATGGTTTTGTGCTTCTATTGTTTCACATTGTTGGAATATAAAGACCGCTTGGGTGATTGCGCTACCTAGGTAGCTCTTGATGTATAACCTTGCTAAGGGTATACACCTATTATTCAAAGAGGTGGAAGACTTGAAGAGATTGAGATTCTTGTTAAAGACAAATATATTGTACCTTGTGAATTCATATGCTATACTAGAGTTGTATCCTTATCAAAGAGGAATAAATTCTTTCATACCTAAGTATCAAAATGGAAAAGTTATTACATTTGTATGCTAAACTCACTAAGGAGTTTAGAGACAATATAGAAAGGTCACTCTATTGTTGCTTCTATTGTGAGGCAAGAAATTGTGCTTTGTAATGAGTCTCACATGTTTCATGTTAGCATAGAGGGGCCCCATGTAGCAACATGGATGCATGATATCGTGACACTATGCATGAGTTTGTGCAATAATAATATTTTACAAAGTTGAAAAATGCAATCCACACTTGCTAGAGAAAACTAGCTCACTATCAGTGCAATGACGATGAATTGAGACTAAGTTTGAATCCTAGGCCAAATGGATAGAATCGAGGTCATCCATCACCTTGAGATTTTGGGGGCTAGATGGCTAGTCCAACCATGGGAAACTATCATTTAAGCGTTCGGTGGCATGAACAATACCATGATGGGTGATCTCCTGTGGGAAAGGGAGGTACAAGGGACTCCATCCGATTTCTAACTTGGTATCAGAGCTCAAGTTGTTGAGCTTGGGGGCACTAGGACATCGATTAAGGAGTGGCTTGAGGGGGGATGTTGGAAATGCAATCCACACTTGCTAGAGAAAACTAGCTCACTATCGTTGCAACGGTGATGAGTTGAGACTAAGTTTGAATCCAAGGCCAAATGGAGGAAGATTTCCATAATTGGATAGACCGGAGGTCATCCACCACCTTAAGGTTTTGGGGGCTAGATCGCTAGTCCAATCATGGGAAACTTCCAATTAAGTGCACAATGGTGTTAACAATACTAGGATGGGTGACCTCCCAGGAAGGGGAGGTACAAGGTACCCCACCCAATTTCTAATTGAGCTATTCCAATCATTGTTAGGCCATTACTATCATACAAACTTAGCAATGACATGAGGGTTCATGATGCTTTGGAACGTGGCATCAACAAGGATACTACCAACATTAGTAATTTTTGTTAAATTTTTAGGTCAAAGTCGAAAGCATTTATTAAGTTACATGAGTAAAGGATCCGATATTGGATAGAATTTAAGAAACACAGAGTGCCTCTCTGGTTAGAAATAGTTTAGCATCGAAGCTACATTTCTTAAGGAAAAACCCAAAAAATGATAGCATGATTAAAAGACAATACTTTTTCCTTTAATACACAGCTTATGATAATTTTGATGTAGGAAAAAGACAAATTGTGCATTTTGGTGATAATGCAAGTGATCCCAATGTCATCTCTATCCCTAGTGAGAAAGTGAAAACTAGGGAATTAGTTTGGCTATCTCTATGAACATAGCTTGAGCTATCATATTAACCACTACTTTTCCATTAGATAACTATCTTAGAAAGACAATTTCTTTCCTAGCTTTACTTTTATGACTTAAATCAATTGATTGTCGAGTCTTGCAATCATTGCAATTATATATCCTAGATTTAAGAAACTATTTCGCCTTTGAAACCTACAACACATAATTTACACTAGAAAACTTTCAATTTTACAATCCTAAATTTTGTACACAATTGCTCTCGCCTTGTTCTTATTCTTACATGTAGTTAGGTGTCGAGGGGTATGCATCTTTGGCACCATGTTCACCTCTTGGTGAGAGATGTTGGATCCAGGCAAGGTAGACCTCTAATGTTGAACTAAAAGGATAGTTGACTTCAAATAAATGGGAGATACTTAAGAATGATACAACTAGCACATTTTTCCCATACTAACAAGTTCATAGTTGTGTCATCAACTTCATAATTTTCATTAGCTTAGTCATTTACTATAACAATTCACTTGCACATAGTTGTGATCTTAGTTATTAGAAGGGATTAGTCTCTATATTTATTAGGACATATCGCATGAGCTCAAGTCAAAATAATGTAAATGGACACCACTAGACAAATGTTTTATATACGATCATTCTATACAAATCATTGTGCTACTAATGTACAAAAAGCTTTGGGATGTTACCACTAAAACTTTAGTAGATACACTTACATTGTCTTTCTATGCAAATCACTTTGCTACTCATGCACAAAAAGCTTTCGAATGTTACCAGTGAAATTTCACTAGACTTACATCGTGTTGGAAGGGGCAAGATGATTAAGCCTTTCCATGGTTGGCTTGCATTAAGCACCAGAATTAACTCAACACATAAATGTTGAGTTGTAAGGGCAAGATATTCCTTCTCTAATGAAGGATGTGGTTGAATAAAAGTTTTGGGATGCTACCATCAAAATTTCACTAGATCCACTTACATTGTCTTGGAAGGGACAAGATGATTAGGCCTCTCCATGGCTGATTTGCATTTAGCACTAGAATTAACTCAATATGTTAATGTTGGGCTATAAGGACAAGATATTCCTCCTCCGATGAAGGATGTGGTTGAATAAACTTTGAATCAAGAGCAACAACTCCACCTATTCTCACAATGGAAGAATCGATGATGAAGCATCAACTACCACAATAACTTTTCAAGTGCCTCAAGTGTAAATGATAAGATGCAAAATCAAAGGTGTTGCAAGACTCTCCACTATCAACTCTAATTTATCCCCAAAAAATAATAATTAAAGCTTATGAAAAAAAGATATGTTCTGGAGGAATGGTATGCAAGCGAAACGAGATATAATGTAAAGTGAACTGTTTTGTTTTTTTTTACTTTCGAAATTGAAAGAAGAAGGTTTAAAACCTCGAACTCAAATTTTTGCAGAGATTTTTGAATCAAATTACATGTATTTACTATATTTAGAACTCAAATTTTTTATTTTTGAATCGAATTACATGTATTTACTATTTTTATAACTTAAATTTTTTTAGAGAGAAGTTTTTGTATCTGCTACCAAAAATGTTTTTTCATGAACACTGTGCAAGTTGTTGATATAAACTTGTGAAACAAGTCGAAAGTATCCCATGCTAGTGCTAGCTGCTTTAGACACACACTTATTATTGGATTTGTGGGCATTTCTCTGAAACCATGCATAACGATAAGATTGCTTTGAAGGTTGACACGAACGCAGAATCTTCAGAATGACTGATTAGCCAGATTGATTATAAAGATGGCCCCCAAGCAAAGAATGTCACGTGTAGATGGCAATCCCACAACCCACAGCGAAACTTCAGGTGAGGGTATCATTGCCAATGCGAGTTTTGCTGAAAGCATGAGATAAAAGAGAAGGCATACTATGCATTGCTACACGGGCAAATTGGCCACCTACAAACGCATGAGAAGATGAGAGAGAGAGAGAGAGAGAGAGAGAGAGAGAGAGAGAGAGAGAGAGAGAGAGGAGGGAAGAGAATATGCATAAAGTAGGGTGCGCCGGCTCATGCAGTGTGGCATCCTTGGTGCCTTCATATAGCCTTGTAGGGCCCTCCATGCTAGCACAGCCCGCCTCCATCGCAAGATCAGTAGCCATATGAGCTTTCATCGCCGCAACACCTGCCATCCCACTCCTCTTCAAGCTCACGGCCTCCTCTCTCATCTACCCCTAATGTCCCCATTCTCATTACTACTTCAGTCGGTGCAGGCTAGCGGGGAGAGAATAAGGGAGCGATGGGGAACTAGCTCTTTCTCCAGAGACTGCTTGCCGTGCAATGATTGTTCTTAGTTCTCCCCATGATCACTAAGCATTGTTGTCAAGCTCATCGTTGCTATCATCCTCATCCCCAGCGTTATCCTCATATGCTATGGTCATTTCAATAAAAGCAAATCATTTATATAATGAGGCGAGGGGAGTGGGGTGTATTCAATGGGGTCTGCAAGATATTCAAATATTAAGTACATAATATGGATTGTTTGACCATAATATTGTGACATGGAATGCATTGCTATCAGTCTATGCTCAAAAAATTTATGAATCATCTTTAAATCCTTGAAAACTTTTCATAACTTTTCACGCACAAAATTGGATCTTAAAGCCCCAAACATGTACAAACCACTATAAACATGAGCTAGCTTTCATAATGTTTTCAACAATTATTGAAAATATTAAAAGATATATAAAGGGGATGGAAGGGGAAAAATAGAAAATTGATAGAGATAAAGGGAGAGACATTAATGTCTATTGAGGCCAAAGTCAACCTATGAGCCATTACCATGTACAATGATGATCATTACTAAACATCTAAGTGTGACGGAGAATACTATGATGAGTAATGGTGAGTAAACTATGGTGAGTGATGGAGAAATAAACTATGATGTGTGTGCGTGTGTCCAATACCTCTAGCCCTCTCTATCTCTACCTACCCCTCTATCGAAGCTTGCACCCCTCAATTCCTACTTACATTGTCTTCCCTTGCCTTCTTCCTCCCCTTACCTCTCTCTATCCCCACCTACCTCCTCCTTTGGGAAAAAATTTTAGGGTGAGCTTGATTAGCAAGCTTTGGAGACAATTTGACATTAGGTGACTTTTTATGATTAAGTCTGGTGGAGTTTATGAAAATTCCAGATTTTAGGGCAGGCAAGTTGAACTTATGACTCTCACAACAATACTCGAAGAATATGATTCCAAATAAGATATAACTTACAATAGATAATTGATCATTCTTCCCCCAAAAGCAAGCTTAAAATGCCTAAAACCTTGGAAATAATTGTAAACATGGCATACTTTGACTATACTTTGGAAGCCCTTGAGGATAGGTCGAGTGAGCTTATGTAAGAAGAGTTCATTAGTAGGCTGCAAAATTTGTAAAAACTAGTCTATGAACGGACATCCACCATTTTGCGACAAGCGACTTGAAGTTAAAAGTTCAAGGCTATATAAACAATTTAAGATGAGTGCCTCCATATGGAGTAGAGGACATCTAACACTCAAATCCTGTTTGTATGTGGTAAAAAATCATAGGTTAGGATTAGTAGAGGCGGAGGCGTGCTTTTGGGTAGAGGCGTGCCCCCAAAAGCTCAAGCTCGCCAAAAACACACACCCCCTATCTCCCTGCCTACCCCATCCCCACCTAGCTAGCTCTATCTATCCCCACCTAGCTAGCTCTATACCTCGCCCACCCCTCTACCCCCTCCCACCCCACCGATATACCCTTCATCCCTCTATTCCCAACACACGCCATCGCCCTCGCCCTCCCTGCTTAACCCACACCCCTCTCTCTCCAACACCTAAATGCTCTTTGCCAACCCCTCAATGTCTCTCTACCCATCTTCATCACTCCATCCTGGCCTGCATCCTCCTATGCCCACTGTCCCCTCTAGCTCCCCTCCATCACCACACCTCCCTCTACTCTTGCTATTATCACTCCCCCTCTCCGTCGCCGTTTATCTCCCTCCATTACCCCCCGACTCTCTCCACCGTCGCCTACCTCCTTCCACCTTTCGCCTACCTCCCAGCACCGCCACACGCCTCCACTACTGGCCACAACCTCCCTGTACTACCCGCCTACCAGCCTCCACCTCTCTCGAGGTGGCTAGGTTGCTTCCATTTCCAAAATCTACTTAAATTTTTGGTCCATTGTCGGCTTGAAGCGAACACCGTGCCAGGCTTGATATGAGAAAATGCATGCAGCTTATCTCTGATTTCATAATAGCGTACGCTTGATATGAGAAATTACACAAGCTAATCTCTCATTTCATATTACTTAGATCCTCTGTAAGATACGAAGGGGTTGTTCCATCCTGATACTCCATGTTTGTGACATGTTCATTAGGGCTAATGAACACCCGATAACAACCTTTTAAGGTTGAGTCAGGCACATTTGTTCCTACTACTACCTTGGCATGCTACGCATCGCTACTAAGAGGGTCATAATGTTATCACAAGACTAGACTGCCACAGTCGGAAATTCGGACCAGACCATCCCACTAAAATGTTTTGTGTACATGCTCCAAAGCTCTCCAGTTGAGTGAAAAGAAAGAATATACATGCACAATCTTATCCTGTCGTAATCTGGAAAAATAACCATGTGGGGACTTAACACATGTAATCTTGAATTGTGCACGATTATGAGTACATACGAGTCTCTAGGCACAATAAAACAAGCATAAGTTCACATTTTACCTGCCACCAGATTATATTGCTGATCATAGTTAGCCTAACATTTCACATTCAATTGTTTCCAGAGTATTCCAAACCCACTAATTTGTCTTGATGCCTGAAAGTCTATCTGAAGTACAAGTAGAAATTAAGACTGAAAGATTCAGTTGTGTACCGTAAGGATACATAGGAGACGAAATCTATTTTGTCCCCTTAACTGTCTCACATCCCCAAAACCTCATAGAAGAAAGCACTGCTTGAATGTCATCCATGGAAGAGGGTAGCCACCTTGTACCGAACAGTTTCCAACTTTAGCCACTGGACAGTTTCCCACTTAATGATAAGATATACATAAGTCATACACCTTATCATAGGTTGACCATCCAACTAATAACTGTCGCAGATTGCACTTTATCTGAAGCACTGAGTTCAATGCAGAAGCATATCATGTAGTAAAACCAGCAGCTACTCAAGTTCTAGTGCAGATTTTACTTCGTACAAGACAAGCTATTTAAGAGTGCAACAGCCACCCCTTCTACAACAAGTATGTTTTTCCCATCTTTCCAAATACATGTTGCAAACTCAACCCTGCATAACAGAAAAGAAATAAAAACACAGAACAGTCTCTTCAAAGAATGCCCTGCAGTCTTCACTACTGTAATTTATAAAGAAAGCCACTACCCTTAAGTAGTTGTGCAAAAAGCTGCATCTCATGCTCATGCTCATCAAAGTGACAGGCGTTGCCTAATTTTTACCTTGCCTGCTAGCGCTTATCTTTGATGCAGCAAGGCATCAAGATAATGCAAACAATGTCGTGGATGATGATAGCCATGTCTTTACTTTCCCGCAAGCATGTAGAATGTTTGGATATGGATGAATAAACAGCCTATCTGAAGGCAAGTCAACCGTAGGACAAACCATTGCAGCAAACAAAATTTGCTCTTGACGTTTTTCTTGGACTCTATTCTGGGCAGCGTTGCCTATTTTTTACCTTGCCTGCTAGCGCTTATCTTTGATGCAGCAAGGCATCAAGATAATGCAAACAATGTCGTGGATGATGATAGCCATGTCTTTACTTTCCCGCAAGCATGTAGAATGTTTGGATATGGATGAATAAACAGCCTATCTGGAGGCAAGTCAACCGTAGGACAAACCATTGCAGCAAACAAAATTTGCTCTTGACGTTTTTCTTGGACTCTATTCTGGGCGCCATGAACAATATCAGTGATGCAGATATTTCCATCCTAAATGAGTTTTCCATGTCTTTGATACATTCTTTGTGCTAATAGCCACCTTGCTCGTATCATCCATTATATAAGAACAACAAAACATTGGTTTTACAACCAAAGATGGGTATCTTGTAAGAGGCACTAATTTGAAAAACGTTGCTCAAGGAACCTAAGTGAGAAGATAAAGGGCAAGCATCATGAACATGAAAGCAGACTACATAGACTAAGTTGCATTTTTTTAAAAGCATTCGTCATTGCCAAATTTTAGGTTGCACACCAAACATTATTAATAAGCTGGCATCCAAAAGAAAAACATACAAGTATACCTATGTTTATCTCGCACACGTCTGAAACTGTTTGCCTTCACTTGGGCAAGAAGGTTCTCACCCACAAGAGCTGATATTTTGAATTCCAGCTTTTGTGACACATAGATAGAGCCTGGCTGTTGTGAGTTCCATTTGTTAGTTTGAAATACAAGTTTCTTGGTGAAGAATTCTAGTAAATCTGCTGCTTTTGAAAGTACCAAGATTATGCTCACAGAACATGTTGAGTTTATCTTTTACTTCACAGACCTTGTTACTTCTAAGCATTGAGAATTTGTGCATTGGGATTTTAGGGACCTGATAATATGTTTTAGCTTCCCCATTGTTAAACCGGGGTCCTGCAGCCTCATTATGGCATTGTCTCCTTGGTGGATTAATCAACCACTCTGTAAAAGGAGAATTTTGTCACTAGAGAATGAAAATGCTAGTTCCATCAAACATGTATCTGGTGGGTTATCTCAATCAAGTGGTGGGTTATCTTCGATCAAGTGATGCTTCTCTTGAAAAATTACCAGAATCTTATGCTATTTTCTATCCAATTGTGGATGGAATACAACCTCCACCGAGTCCACTCTCAGTCCTTTTTCATGTAATGTTCAATGTCGCCAATGTCCCATTCAAACCAGCTTAGATCTAAGACGTATTGTGAGATTGTAGAACTCTGATCTCCAAAAGAACTATGGAGAGCTAAGTAAAGCTGTGAGAATGAAACCTCAGTTCTTTTGGAGAGCTATGTAAAGCTGTGAGAAGGAAACCTCGTAGGGTAAGGGAGCCAATTGCGAAACAGGTGCCAAAACGCACACCTTTGAGGCAGTGATGTTACAAAAAAAGAGGAATATGTTGAGAATCTTGCTTAGGTATTGTATTACTCATTGATTTGCCAAAAAGTCTTACATTACTAGCCCTCAAGTGCACCCTTACCTCCCAAAATTGTATTTTTGTAATTATATGATTTTTTTTTAAAAAATAAACTATTCAATATTGGACTCATTCAGTTCTTCTTGATATTCCCTACATACTCATATATTCAAATCTCAAAAAAACTGCAAAATGTGAAATCCCCCCCAAAAATACATCTTTTTTCTTAGGTGTTCTATAGTTGGCCCGCTTACCCTATGTCCATGAAAAGGTAAACAGTGGTAAAAGTTTAGGAAAGATTACCAAATGCCACTACATTTCTGAGAATTCCCAAGATACCCCTCAAGTTTCAAAATTACAAGAATAGGATTGTATATACACTTTCCAAAACTGCTTTGAAATTTGCTGAGTCCCATCTTTTCTATACCAAGGGACTACCTTCGAGTATCTTAAACAATAATCACAGTTGAATGGGCTCAAGCACAATGCCATTTGTCTCCATACATCATGAGCTTTTGTATCGCATTGGTTTATGATATTGGCAAAATTCGTCTTTCTATCATCTCCCATATATGAAACACAATTATCCCGATAAAAACTTGCAAAATATGATGTATTAAACACACTCTTTGTGAATTTATGAGCAATATATTGATAATTTTTGCAAATTTTGAGGGGAATTTTGGAAACTTTCACCAAATTGGTAGGGTTTATTGGAAAATTTAACCATATATGAGAGGTGTTTTGGTAATTTTGAAAACTGAGGGGTATTTTGGGAATTTTATCAAAAAGTACAAGTATTCTCATGATTTTCCCAAAAATTTAATATGATCATAAAGATAGATTGGAGTTGTGACAAGGTTGATCTAGCCTCCAACATCCATCTCATGGGCTACAACAAGATCTACTCCATGTCAAGGGTGAGGTACCTCAGTGGGCACCTTCGATGGATAGTGATGATGGCCTAGGTCTATCAATGGTAAGGGTGGTGGGGTCATCTCCTAGGGGGTCTAGGGTGTCTCACTTTGCCCAAGGCCATGCCTTGCTCCAAGGTGACTTGTGATATTCTGCCCCCACCTAAAGGAGTAAGAGCCAGGTCGCCCCAGTGTGAGCAGGGGCAAAAGGCCAAGTCGACATGCTTCTCTTCCCTCATGAACTTCACACATGAGCCACAATGCAGACCTACCATAATAAGTAAAAAAGGACAACCAACCAATTTAGGTGCGCATGGGGGGTAAAAAATGGCAGTTAAAAGATAGACATCAGGCAATATTCTTAGTGATTTGAGGGGGATTGGGTCCCAAAATTAAGAGTTTTGCCACAGACATGCTTTTGGATAAGCCCCAATCAATTGCCATGTGTCTCAGTTCAAAGTTGAACTCCACAAATTCACCATGAACACAAAGATTACTCGTGGTAGTTGAACTCCACGAATTTTCCACAAACACAAAGGTTTCCCATGGTTTTTGAGTAGTCTCGAGATACCCTACATGGTACCTTCCATGTCATGAAGTACAATTGTACTTACTTTATGATCTTCCGTTGCCCACCCATGCGAGCAACTAGAGCCATCCCTGCAGTTAAGTAAAAGCTTGACTACAGTTGCTGATTTATCACAAAGAGGCACACATGATTGTTGAAAAACCATAGTAGAGAGAGGAGATGAATTATGGTGCATAGATGAACACAAAACTTCCCCATGGCTATCAGAAAGGCCTCCCATAGAGCAATGGTGAAGAATCTTTCCATGCCACATAGGATTACCATGACTGTGGTGAAGCCTTTTGCAGTCATGTGTGCAGCAGATCACAGTCACACCAGTGGAAAGGATCCAATAGTATATGATAAATAAATTGAATAGTGCCTGTCTTTTGTATTGAAAATCTTTTTTAAAGGAATTTTTTTTGGTTATGCTGACACAGCAAACCAAAAAGCCTGTCAAGTTGCATAGTCATGACAGCATGTAACAAATCAAAATGCAGAGACGCCCTTCACTTGCTAGTATCAGGTAAGCACCCCCCATGATCATGTGTTCAGTGGTGCTGTCTCGTGGCATTTGTTGAGGTGAGATCCTCGGTCTTTATCCTGTGGTGTTGTCTTGGGGGTTGTTAGAGGCCGCCTACCCAATTCACCTCCCATAGATTGGAGCCCCCACTGAGGATCTCCCGTGTTGAAGATCTCTTGCTAATCTTATTAATTGGGAATTGTAAGGTTTGGAAACCAACCTGTACACAAACTCAAGTATGGTAGCTTTTGGATATGAACCCTTCTTTGGTACTAAAAATGAGGATGCTAATCAGTTTATCAAGAGATTGGAGTGGATGGCTTACCAAGATCGAAGGGACACTGATGCAGATAAGCTTCAAATGATTAGCATGTTGCTTGAAGGCTCTGCAAGATGATGGTGGAACTTGTTGAATGAAGAGACAAGGGCAAATTGGAATGAAGTCAAAAATGAGTTCCTTACAAGGTTTGCAACTAAGCAAACTCCTTAGGGTTTATGGAAATCTTTGGAGAGGATGTTTCATGGAGTAAATGAAAAAGTGTCTAAATTTGCTGCGAGTTTTAAAGCAAAATGGATAGAAATTGCACAAAGTATGGAGCAACTTCCCATGATGTTCTTGAAAAAGGACAAGTTTGTCTCATTGCTCAAACTTGAAATTAGAGAAAAGATTCTGATCAAAGACCCTAATACATATGAAGATGCAGCTAAAATAGCCAAAGAAAAGCAAAGGAAAATACAATTGAGGTCGGATCGATCAAGAGGTATTGTTGTGCATGCATTTTTACGGCCTAATCAAGTTGACACTATTGCAAGAAATGCAGGACAGCAAGCTGTGAATCTTCATGGGGCATTTGAAAAAGCAAAGAATGGAACTCAACAAGGCCATAGGAAACCTAATGATTAAGTGATTAGTAAACTACAAGAACAGTTGGTAAAACTGAATTTGAATATGAGCCTATCACAGGCAAGGCAGCCTCAAATGCAACCTAGATTTAGAGGATCTCCAAGAAATAGATGGGAAAACTTTGAATGCTTTAATTGCAGGGAAAGAGGTCATAAGAGGTCATATTGCTCCTAATTGCCCTTATCCAAGAAGAATATGAAAGAAGATGTATCCCATGCCACAAGGGAATGCTAGGCAAGATGCTAGATCTCAACGGGAACAAAGGCCACTTGAACCAGCTAGGCAACACTTGGAAAGAAGACCTGGTAAAGGCACATTGGGTATGAATTTAATCGAAACCAATATGTCTGATAATGGGAAAAATGCAAATGTTTTTGCTAACAAGAGAGCCAGAGAGAGAAATACTGAAATTGAAACTCAAACAGCAACAAGGATTAAAAAGGGAAAACACGTTGCAGACGATCCAAAAACCAGCAAGAAAGCTAGACAACGAAGGAAGATTCAAATGGGGGACTTTGCTTTGGGAGTCAATCAAGTTCCTTACCACTTGCTTGAGAATTTGAAAGGTGAGAAGGCTAATGTTACATATGGTCAGCTACTACAGATGAACTCATCTCTGACGAGGCAATGGCATGGTTTGGTTAGCATCAGGAAAGGAAAAACCCAACCTGGGCATGTTGGAGTGGTATACCTATCAGATGCGAAAGGCATTATACTTATCATGGATGCATGGATACATGGAAGGAAAATTGATCAAGTTTATGTTGATGGTGATGCGTAAGTTTGTGTAATCACTGAAGAAGCAATGCTGCAAACGCATCTTAAAATAATAGGAACATCATTGTTTTAAGGTTAAAATGGCAAACAGCTCAAAAGTGAAATGTTTGGGAGTCATCGAGAACATGGAAATCAATATTGGAGACCAAAGAGCATGTTTGGATTTCCATGTTATGCCTGCAAAACTTGAAGCATATCCTCTCATTTTGGGATGACCGTGGTTGATTGGTATAAAGTCCAGCCAAGACTAGTATAGAGGTCAATTGGAACTCTATCTAGAGAAGCGTCTGCATGAAAACAAGGTCTGTGATTCAAAATGGACAAGAAAGTGATGTTGGAGGTGATGAAAGTAGTGATTCAGAAAATTCCAGCCTTGATGAGGAAGATAGAGAATGGGAAGCTAGCCTACTCTCTAGGGATGTTGATCTCTTCGGGTTGTCAATCCACGGTTCAAAAAGAGAGGAAAAAGTTGTAAATATTGCTCTAGGAAGTACAGACCTCATGCAAGAAACATGTAATCAGTAATCTGAAATGAATGTTGGACTGCCTAAGCGTATGAATATGCTGGGAAATGACCTGATTAATGATGAAAGAGATAAATATTCAGCCATTTTTCAAAAATACCCAAAATTGTTTGCTACAGAATATCACCAATTGAGAAGTACTAACAGCATTGTGCACCATATCAAATTGAAAGAAGGGTGTAAACCAATGGCTCAAAAAGTTAGGAGACTTGGTACAATTCAGAAAAATGTACTTACAGCTGAAATTCCGAAGTTGCTTGAGGTGGGATTTATCTATCCGGTTGATGATGCAGAGTGGGTGTCTCTTGTTGTAATCAAGCCAAAGAAAAATGGAAAGTGGAGAGTATGTGTTGATTTCAAGCCTCTTAATGCAACTACTAAGAGGGACTACTATCCTCTTCCATTTTAGGATGAGATCTTGGATCAAGTGAACCTTCCATATAATGGGTTCTCCCTTTCGAATCATATACTTGGCTGCTCTTAGGTTACGGGCGATGCACCATCCAATCAATTTACGAATTACAAATCCTTGAAAAAGCTCTATCGATAATTCTCGAGGTAATCCGCATCGATGCAACAAAAGGGATGGACCTATCACAATAACGGAAAGACCCAAATAATCGACCCGCTTTCCTAGCAAATTCTCGCGGAACCGGTCCTCCTTACCTTCATTTAGTGCAAAAAATGATTTGTAAGGCTTATTATTTACATCTTTCATGGGCTGCCTATGTATACCATTATCAATGAGGGCATCCACAGCTTCTTGAATAAGTCTTTTTTGACACACCAATCCTTCAAGAGTAAATTCGCTGGTCATGAATTTTACAATGTGTGCGATGGATACTCTGGATATTTCCAAATCAGAATAGCAGAAGAAGATCAGAAGAAAACAACGTTCATTAACCCATGGGGATGCTTTTGCTATAGAGTAATGCCTTTTGGTCCTATGAATGCATACGCTAGCTTTTCAAGATGGGTTAGTTGGGTATTTGCCCCTTTCATTGGGAAATCTTTGGGGGTGTTTATGGACAACTTTTGTGTGTACAGCTCAAGGGCATTACACTCTAAAAAACTTAATGAAGTTTTCTGCACACTTGATGAGGATGGCAATCAACTAAACCCTGATAAATGTAAGATAGCAAAAACCAGAGTGATACTCTTGGGTCATGAAGTGTCTGCTAATGGTATTTCACCTGAGCCTAGTAAAGTTGAGGCTTTACTTCTTATGGATTCTCCAAAAACTATAAAAGAACTTATGAGCTTTGTTCAAAAGTTGAGATATCTATCAAAATCATTCCATATGTTGGCTGAGTATATATATCCTTTACAAAAAAGCAACTCAAAAGAATCCTTTAGTTTGGACGCAAGTTAAAGAGAATACATTCTTACATATTAAAGAAAAGCTAAGCACTTTGCCAATTCTTATGCCTCCAAACTGGGATGAACCTTTTTTCATTAGTATCAGTGTTGGTAGAAATGCAATGGGAGCCATTTTAATGCAGAAGGGGAAGGGGATGTCTTATGTGAGGCCTGTGTTTTATATAAGCAGATCCATTGGAGCGACTGAAAAAGCTTGAATGGAAGAATAATTGTTAGTATGGGAAAAGGTATATGCACTTAAAAGATGGAAATTATGCTTGATTCAAAAACCATTTGTAGTACTTACTAGTTCTCAATTGCTTCCACAAGTTTTGTGATCTACTAAAAATGCTCCAAAAGTGGCTACTCGCTTTGCAAGAATTTGAATTTACATGTTTGAAGAAGGATACTGTAAGAGCTAGCTTGGCTGATATTTTAACTTATAAAAAACCTGTTGAAAGTGCAGTTGATATAAGACGGAAACTAATTCCACATCCACAAATTCATGAGGAGATGAAGGATAAAGATGCTACCTTGTTTTGTGATAGCAGTTACAGAAGAGTGTTGAAAAAGAGAGGACTAGGTTTTGTCATTATGGATGCTAAAAATCAAGAAGTCTTTTCTGGAAGTCAAGAAAGTAAAGAGATACAAAGTAACAAAGAAGCTAAATATGTGAGTTTACATCCTGGCCTAAAACAGTGTATTCAATTGGGATACAAGAAGATAGTTGCAAAAGGCGATGCTATGTTGGTGGTCCGACAAGTTCAAAATGTTTGGAAAGCCAATAAAGATATTTTGAAAGACTGGCAGTTTAAGATAAAAGGCCTCATGAGGCAGCTGCAAATTTTTGAAATTTGGCATATTGGCAAGGATAACAACCGTAGAGCTCATGAATTGGCTGAAAATGCTCTTTCCCAGTATGTTGCTGCCATGAGGATAGATAATCCTAGATATGAGGGTAGGGAGACCTTCACCTGATTGAAGAGTTTCTAAAAATTGGGGAGTTAAAGTCATTGGCTGATAAATACAAAAGGTATACCATTGTCAAAAAGGCTAGGGCGTATGTGCTCATAAATGATCTGTTGTACATGAAGGGGATTGATAATGTACTAAGAAGGGTGTTGGATAGTTCTAAGATTCCTGCTTGCTTATCTTCCTATCATGAGGAAGTATGTGGTGGTCATTTTGGTTTTGAGCTTACCAGAAGGAAAATTCTACTAGCAAGACTTACTTGGCCTAGTCTAAGCGCTGATGTTGCTCATTGGTATAAAAGTTGTCATGCTTGCCAATCATATGCAAAAAGGATACTAATTCCAGAACCTGCTAAAGTCATTGTTGCCTATGGACAGTTTGAGAAGTGGTATTTGGATATAATTGGACCTTTGCTTGGTACAAAAACAGGAAAGTCTTACATCATTACTGCAGTTGATTATATGGCCAAATGGCCTAAAGCTAAGGCTACAAGGAATTGCAATAAAGAGGATGTAACTCAGTTCCTTATGGAGGACATATGCTGTAGATTTGGAATACCACTAGAAATAGTGACAAATCAAGGTCTTGGCTTCAAAAATAAACTATTGAGAAAATTAACAAGAAAACTAGACTTAAAACACAAATTTGCTACTCCTTATTACCCTCACAAATTTGCTACTCCTTATTACCCTCAGTGTAACAAATTGGTGAAAGCATTCAATGGAATGTTACAGAAGACTCTCTTTAAGTTGGTGGAAGATCATTCTAAAGATTGGGACAATTATCTACATCAAGCTTTGTGGGCTTGTAGAACAATGCAAAAGACAAGTACAAGATTCACCCCTTTTCAGTTAGTATATGATGGTCAAGATGCTTTATTACCTATGAATGTCATGTTCCCTACAATGGAGTTTGTAAGAAAGCATCAATTAAATCAAACAGAATTGGGAGTTGACAGAAGACTGAACTTGCATACCATACAATTGGATAGGCAACAAGCAATGAATTGTTATGAAAAATAGATTATGAAGAGAAGGGAATGGTTCAATACACAGTTGAAGAGAATCAAAATCACCAACCCAATCTGAATCACTATAAGCATGTAATTGTAGTAACCTCCCCTTGGCATAAAGCAATCCAAGAGTCCTGGTGCCCTGCAAATAAAGGAAAACATGCTTCATAGCTTGCCAATGTGACATCCGTGGGCTGTGTATATATCTGCTCAAGGCTGAAACTGCAATCTAAATATCTAGCCTTGAATTGCATAAATAAATGAATTAGCCGACTGTTGGAGCATACGTATGGATATCAAACATATCACTGTCATCATGCAAAGACAACTTAAGTTCAATCTCCACCAGTATGCTTACTGGCTTGCAATCTTGGAAGCCAAATCTCTGGAGGAGTTTACCACTATATTTGGACTGTGACAATCCAATGCCTCTAGCATTATGATTAAACTAAATGCCCAAATAGTAATGCAAAGGACCCAAATCTAACATATCAAAAGTTTATTGCGAATTTTTCCTAAATGCTAAAATTTGATCAACATGTGTCCCTGTGAGCAAAAGATCATCCACATAAAGATAAATGACTAGCAAGGATCCCCCTCTTTGCATATGTAAAGAGTAGACTTTTATGGGCTATTTATGAACCCTTAGCTGAGTAAGAAGGCATCAATTTTTACATATCAAGCTTGTGGAGCTTGTTTCAAATCATACAAGGCCTTTTTCAGCTTGCATACCAAGTTTTCGGATCCTTTAACTGCAAAACCAATGGGATGTTGTACATACACTTCTTCCTGAAGTTCCCCATGTAAAAATGTAGTTTTAATGTCAAGTTGGTGCATAATCATGCACCTAATAGTGGTCATACGGGATGTAGAAGCAAATGTGTCCTCATAATCAATGCCTTCCTTTTGCATATCGCCTTTTGCAACAAGCCTACCTTTGTACTTATCAATGATCCATCCACTTTTCATTTCATCTTATAAACCCATTTAGTACCAATGGCTTTCTTCCTGACAAGCAATGTAACTAAATCCCATGTTTGATTCTTCATGATAGAAACATATTCAGCTTGCATTGTTGCCATCCAATGCACACTCTGTTGTGCATCCTCAAAAGAATTAGGCTCGTCATCATCATGTGTGTTTGCTGCCATAACAAACTCCGTAGCATAAGCATAATCATGCAAATGTGTTTGTCTTCAAGTACAACCAGCAAGAGGAGCATTCAAATGACCATCTTGCTTAGTCTGCAAATTCCATCTAGGTATGTGCCTAGCTTCTTGATTATGTACATGCTCTTGTTGAACCTTTGTTCAACATCTTGCTGAATATTTTGATCAGCCATAGGCTGAATTTCTGCATTATTTAATAGAGCAACTAGCTCAACATTTTTTCCATTTAATGGATCTCCAGTTGTATCATCAAAAGAAATGGGCAGCAGCCCTTCAAACACATCTTTTGCAAACTGATATATTTTTTCCCAAAATGCATCCTTCACAAATGTGCTCAAGAGGTCTCTCCAAGAGAGGTAAGCCTTCCAACATCTGAGTATGTTGCCAAAGCATCAAACTGCCATAATTCACATGCCCCATACAAGTATGCCATAACTCTGCCTGTGACATAGCAGGAGTAAGAGTAGATGCCAAATAAACTAATTGATTAACAGAGTGAGCATCTAACTCATCAAGTCCAGGACATAATGTGCCAGTGAGCACCAAAGTCAAGAATTCCTTATCCCTAACCATGCATTAGTCATCATCAGAAGTGGCCTACATTCCATATGTTTGCTAAAGAAAAAATGAACAATAAATCCTTCTTTATCCTTAGGCACATATAAAGCATTGTGAAACGGAGAGTAGAGCTATCAATGGCTTTTAAAACAATCTCTCCAACACCTCTAACAAGATAAGATGTATCGTTGGCACACTGTACTGATTTTCCAATAGGTGTTGCAGGATGTAATGCACTTAGAAGCACCACTATCAAAAAACGAAGTGCTAGCATCCTCAATAGAGCTGCTCTATCTGCCCAAGAAGAATCATAATTGCAAGTACAAAAACAATAGTCATGGTCAATTACAAAAGACGCAAACTCTGTGGCAGAAGAAGAAGAAGGTGCATCTAAAACTGACATCCCAGACTCCTTTTAATCCTTGGTAATGTGTTTCCTACATTCTATGATATAATGACCTAGCTTTTTACAATAAGGCACTTGCCCTTCTTAGCTTGTATACCCCCTACTTCTTGTTGTTCTATGAAGTTCCAAAACTTTCAAAACTCTGTGGAGCATTCTTGGGCTGATTGCCCTTACCTTTCTACTTTGCCACAGAAGCTTGTTTAGAAGCTACTACGTACACACCACTATTAATCTTTGTTTGCTCTTCTTCCAGCAATAAGCTAACCAACTGAAGAAAAGTAAGTGGTTGTGGAGAAACCCACATTGTAAGATTCAATGCAATGTGGAAGGCCAAATAAGACAATGGCAAAGAGTTCAAAGTACTAGAAATCATCTGAGCATCAGAATAATACTCATCTACATTGATCAACTACTTACGCAAGTCTTGAATTTTATTAAGGTTATCTTGCATAGCATCACCTTCTTCCATCTTCACATTTTCAAGCTCCTACTTCAAAAAAGAAATGCATGCCTCAATTTTACTAGCAAACATGTGCTCAAGTGTAAGCCATGCTACTCATGAAGTAGTAGCAGAACGAATATGTGGAATTATCAACCATTGAATTGCCAATGAAATAAATGAAAATGCTTGAGCATCCCTAGTGTCCCAAGCCCTTTGAGAAGTTATTTGGGATGGTGGCTGTGCGGCAACTTCTTGCCTTTGTCCACATCCTACTACTTTGTTGAGAGGTTGTTGCTACATCCTCTTGCCTTTGTCCATGAACTCCTACTTATGGAGGGGTTGTAGGAGCTAAATGACTAGGACGTACTTCCCCACTGACATAATCCCAAAGATCTTTTGCAACAAGCACAAAATTATCATAAAGGACCACAAAGAATAGTTGTGTCAGACTTAACCAATACTGCCTCAATATGCTGAAATTTTCCAGATTTCAGTAAACAATGCGCTGTCCAAGGCAATAAGATGCTTAGCAACACTAAAGACACAAAAGCCCCAAATTTTGACTGTCCAATGTGCATACTTTTAGTCAATTTCAAACTAAAAGCACATTACATGTGCCAATGTCTGCCAAAAATACAAAAACCCCAAATTTTCTGATCCAATTTCTTCAATTCGTACTTGTTAAAGCAAAAATTGACCTGTTCTGGCAAAAGCCCTTTGCTTTGGCTTTGAAATTCTGATTAAAATATTAAAATATACCTATAGCAGCTGCGCAGATCTGAAAATATGCTGGCATGGCAACTCAAGAGCAAGCAAAACCAGTTCTGAGCTGCACGGCTGCTGACATGGCAGGCTGGAACAGGTCTAGAGCAGTTCTAGACTGCACAGGTGCTGATGTGGCAGTTTTGGACAGCACCTGCAAAATTAGGGTTTTCAGGACTGTTTTGAACAACCACAATAAGTTGCAGAGGTTGAGGAGAACAAAGAAGGCGTCAAAAACACAGGTCGCCATAGGCAAGAGCAGCACCTGGGCTGAGCTGAGAGTGAAGAGAGTTGAGAGACAGCTGACTGAACAACTCTGATACCAAATGTAAGATCAAAATACAGCAATGGAGCAAAAAGAAGTGAACACGACCAATAGAGAGAGGGAGTGGTCTTCACAACACGATAGTTTGCATGATAGAATGTGAAGTGAAAAGTACAAAGTACAACCCTTACATGTTAGGGTTGTGAAGGTGACTTAAAAGTGTGTTCACACAGGTGTGTATTGTGCGGTAAGTAACCAAAATGTGTAACGTAAATACAGAGATGAAAATAAAAGTGACTGGGGGAAAAAACCCTCTTACAGATAGTAAAAAGTCCCCAAGTGTCCTACATCCGGATCACTAACACTCCTCTGTGGGAGGGTAGGCGTGAGTAAAACCCAACAACTACTAGGAGAGAAAGATTCCCCTCTCAATTTTCCATATCTCATGACCTAGGAAGAAGCAAAGAATCCCCGAAGCCATTATCTCAAACATCTCATGAAGTGCTTCCTTAGTCTGCTTGACTAGCTAGGCATGGTCACCTGTCAAGATGAGATCGTCCACATAAAGCACAAACACTACATGCCCTCTAGCTGACGTGTGGACGTACAAATTTGAATCGGGTATATATCTCTAATACCCTAACCTATCTCTACAGAAAGAGTCTATCTTCTCATTCCAAGCACAAGGAGCCTATTTGAGGCCATAAAGGCCTTCTTTAACCTATATACCTTACCATCTGAGGAAGAAAAGCCAAGAGGCTGCTCTACATAGATTTCCTCCTTCAAATCGTCATTCAAGAACATAGACTCGACATCCAATTGATAAACCAACCATCACCTATGTCCGAGTGCTGGCCATACAAGCTATGGGTGCAAATGTATCATGGAAATCAACACCTCACCTCTGCATAGAAACCTTGGCAATCAACCATGCCTTGTGCTTTTCGAGTATACCATCATTGAGATACTTGGTCTTTAAGACCCACTTGACTCCAATCACCTTGCAATGAGCAAGCTGAGGCATAAGATACCAAGTGCCATTCCGTTCAATAGGCTCCAAATCTTGCTCCATGGACTTTCACTAATGATCAAACTGTAATGCTTCCTTTACAGATGTCGGCTCCCTATCCTACATGGCACACATCATCAAACCATAGTTAGTATAAACAAGCTCAATGGAATGTGCCTGGTTCGTCCAAGATCGTGCAGGCCATCTTGCAGCGGTTGCCACTCCTTGAGAAGGCCCTCAATCCTTGCATTAGGGAGTGTATCATAAGCCCAACTAGGAGGAGGCTGATACTCTCCCCTCATTGCTCTACCTCTACCAAAGTCTCCAGAATATCCACTCACATGAAAGCTGATAGAGAAGCAAACTCCTCATCTATAGATGGAGACTCCAGAGACATAGACTCCACTAAAACTAGCTTAAGTACCCAACTATCACCTAGATCTCCAAGAATAGAACACTCCTCACCTCCCTCTAAAGCTAGAAACTCCACAAACTAAACATCTTGACTCATGTAGACATCCCATGAGATAGGATCATATATCCTATACCCCTATGATTGAGATTTGTAGCCAATAAACACCTATTTCTTAGAAGCCGTCTTAAACGTATCCCTTTGTTTCCTTGAAAGGTGAACATAGACATCACATCCAAAGATGCCAAAATAAGAAACATCTAACTTTATCCCAAAATACGACTCAAAAGGAGACATACCACCTGAAACAGTAAAAGTAGGTGACCAGTTTAGAATATCAATTGCAGTGGCCACTGCTCTCACCCAAAGAAACTATCACAAAGGACGTGAAATTTTAAGATGCTTTAATCTTGCTCATAATATCTATCTAAATAAATTATTAATCAAATATGCAAGGTTGTTTAAGCACATGTGATGCACATGGCAGTTATTTCATGGTAACAAGCCAAGGACCTCGAGGATGCAATGGGTGTCAAAGGGCAAATGTTGTGATGGATGTCAAATGCAAAAGTTATGATGATTTATGCCAACTAAGCTTTGGGGGTTAGTTGGTGTCAATTTTGACCCTGAGATAGTTATTTGGCCAATAAGAATCAGTGGTAACACTAGAGACTAACATTAATAAATTAATCAATGTCAGTCTAAGGATCAACAAAGGTTGGGGACCACTCCAAGTTGCAAATGACCTAGCCAATTTCATTATGGATGGAAATATTTAATTTTGGGCAGGGTTAGAAGGGTTGAAATTAATTTTGAAGATTATTTGATTTTAAAAACTAATTAAATGATTGGATGATGCTAAAAAATGGGTTTAGAAGGCTGCCACTTGGCAAAAATGCCCATGCAAACTAAGACAACGTTTTTGGGGGCTGAGTCTTAGCCATTTAATTAGTTTATAACTTGGGAAAGGGAGAGAGAGAGCTATTGGTCCATTTTCTAATCAGAGAACAACAATTTGCTACAACAAATAGCCATCTAAGAGCCTCAACAAGCAGGGGACAATAAGAAGTCACCTTCTAGGGGATAGCAACAGCATTGCTAATCAAGTGACAGCATTTTGGAGATGCCTAGCAGTAGGTGACTGCATTGAATGCAAGCTAGAGCAAACCGCAAGCAGAATTTAGGGTTTTCTCAGGAACAAAATCTGATTTCTCTCTCACCTTTTCCAACCCATTCTCAAGAGATCTCAATATTTCTTAACCATTTTGAGCAAATCTCAGCCAAATTTGGTGGACAGAAAAGAGATCTCTGCTGTAAACCCTAAATTTTTGTAGAAATTAGGGATTGATAGCCACCTCGAGACTCGTGCCAATTGGCGAAGACATTGTACACTGAATTCAGCACCTGAAATTTGTGTAATTGTCAAGGAATTTTGATACTAGCCCATTCTTTGTAACTTGAGGCAACATTTGGCTAGTTGGTGGTTCCATTGGTGCAAGTCCCGGGTGAAAAATCCAGGGATAATTGGCCCGAATTGTTTGCCGATTGTAGCTAGAAGCAACAAAGGAGATTGTGAATCTCGGCTTGTATCCCTTACATTAGCAATCAAGTTAAAGAAATACCGAAAAGGAGCGCCAGTTTTGGGGCCAATAGGGTGTCTAATGTCCGAGATTATTAAATTAATTATGCATTTTGAGTTATGTTCATTTGCTTATTGCTGTAATTAAGTGCTTAATCAGGGAATTACCACCCTTTCCAAGAAGAAAGGCTAGTTTCATGGTTCCATGCCGGGATACCACTCAATCCCTTGACTTGGTGGGCCCAAGGCACCTAATTGCAAGCCAAAGCTTTGTGCTAGTGCTGATTTTTGCTCTCAGCTCAGAAATTATAGCAATATGTTTTCATACACTGAGATACAATCAAACAGTGATAATACCTCTCAATATGAACATTCACATGGGAATGAAGGAAATGCAATGCTTGACCTTAGACAAGGTTCAAACCATGGACGGCAAGCTGAAAATGTTGCTATTGGGCAAGATGCAAGGCCTTCAAGGCATAATGAGGCTAATGACTAGCAAAGTGAAGAGGAATTTGATGACCACTTCAAGAATCAAATAAAAACAGTAATAAATCTCTTTGTTGAATTGGCAAAGGACCCTCAGTTTACCCAATTTTTAAATGCTCTGAAGAAGAACATCAAAGGCAATAAGAAGAAGACATCTTCTATACCTTGGGGACAGCAAGACACACCGAAGGTAATGTCAAACCCTTCATTTGAAGCTCCAAAAGATCTTAATAAAACAAAACAAAACAGTTGGTACCTACAATGCAAGGAATGCAAATGCAAGGCCATCATGGAAGTGCCAATCCAATGGATTTTGGACAGTCCAGTATGCATACTATGATGAGGCAACCATGATATTTTATTGAAAGCATGATTTTTCATACTATGGTTCGCATACGAGAATGTATGGCACAAATCCCTCTAGTATGCAACAACCAATGCATGGTATGCAAGGCCAAATACATTCAGGTATGGATGAAAATATACAAAACTCAATGTATGGCAGTATTGGCTTGATGCCTCGGACACAAAGTAGCATATTTGGTATTGTATCTGCACCCCAAAATGCTTATAGGGTTCAAGGAATGAATGTTGGTCATGCAAATGCTCCGTTTGGTGTTGGTTTTGATGTAAATTCAATAAATGCGCCCTTTTTGCAGCAACCAAGGTAGGACAACTTGACGCCCAAAGGGCCAGCAAAAGACTATGATGAGGGTGGAAAGGCAGTGAAGTTTAAGTCCTTCAACAGTGCACAAGATAGGCTGAAAGCTTTGAATTTCATTCAGCAATTTGATGCATACTATTCAGGGGAAACTTCATCGAGTCCTCAAAGATTCGAAGGCAACCACTTGCATCGAATTGGTTGACAAGTATCTTTGAGGTGGATATCATGACAGCTTTGAATTAGCTGGATGCTAAGGAATATAAGAATTTAGAGCAATATAATAATAAGTTTTGGGATGCATTGCTGCCTATTATTGTTAGAGAGATCACAGCCAGGCAGGTTTCAGCCTGGTGCAGTCCAGTCGGACTGCTGCAGTCGGACCTGCAGCAATCGGACTGCCACGTGGCAGTCACGTGGCAGTCCGACTGCCTGCTGCAGATTTATTCCAGGCTGCGCCCTATTTTGGCGCCCCGTTCTAGGTGATTTTTCGCCTATTTATTGCTGACGTTTTCAGCAGTCTGGCCACTATTCTCTGTCGCAGATTACAGACCGGTGCCGTGCAGATTTCTGTCTCTGTTCACAGATTTCAGACAGCAGACAGTGCAGACTGCAGCAGACTTTGAGGTGGACAGCAGGTCGCATCGTCGAGGTGGAGACACGCAGTCCAGCGCACTGCGCCCGTGTATATCTTTGTATTCAGCATTCTTTATACAGCAGATCTTCATTGTACACTGTCTCTTTCTCTCCCTTTTCTCTCTGTGTTCTCTCTCTCTCAGTCCTACGCTTCCGCACCGCTGCACTCTGACATGGTATCAGAGCAGTGTTTGAGGGCTGACTGAGCGCAGAATCAACCTGAAAAGGAGTTTCCATCGCGACACAAATTTGCGTTTTTTGCGTTTAAGGGCAGACAGGAGGGCTGCGCCTTGGAACAAGGCTGAAACGAGTGTGGGCGCACAGGAAAGGAGTACAGGTGGTGGATTTGCTGCTATTTACTGCTGTTTTACGCGGAGAAAGTTTGAGTTTTCAACCTAAAAGTGCAGGTTTTGCTTTTTCATCGCCTCCGGCGGGTGAAGAAGCTTCGGGACGCGGAAGAGCCTTAGCAGGCTGAGTTTACCCAGTCAGAGGGGGCTGCTTTTGCGTTTGAGAAGGCATTGCAGGTGAAGATGTCTACAGAGATGGACTTGGAGTTCCAAGCGATTATGGACCGGAAGGTGCCTGTCCTACCGGCTCTTCCTACAGATCAGAAGCTCAACGGCGACAACTACCGCATTTGGCGCGTTATGATGTTGGCCATTCTGGAGTCCTATGATTTGGCGGAGTTGGTACAGGAAGATATTGACCGGCCTTCGGTAAGAGATGAGTCCAAACTCTCTTCCGATGCTCGTGCGGAGTTGGCCAGGGCCCAGTCTCATTGGGACAAACTGAATGCCAGGATTCGATCCTTTCTCTTTCTATCATGCACTACAGCCGTGATCGCTCACATCGAGCACTTGACGGTGGCTCGTGAGATATGGCTGGAGCTTGATCAAATGTACAATCGGATGACCCTGATGAAGAGGGTTTCTTTGGAGGTACAGATGCGGACCTTGTCCGTCAATAAGTCTTCTTCGCTTAGGGAATACATTAACAAGCTAAGGCAGCTACAGATGCAGGTTCAGAATGCGGGGAAGCCAATTTCCTCCGAAGACATGGCGATTACACTCTTGTCCCAGTTGCCGCCACGATTCGGTACATTCTACTCTGCCCTTATTGCTTCGGGGCGAGAGTCTACTCTTCGGTGGGAAGAGTTGGTTCCTATGGTCTTGGACCAAGAGGAACAGTTAAAGGGACAGAATGTTTCCAAGACGGAGGCGTTGACAGGTCAAGCCTCTCAGAAGAAGGGGAAGGACCAAAAGAATAAGAAGGGGGATAACAAGTCCAAGAAGGACAAGGAGAAGGACAAGGACAAAGACTCCACATGCCATATTTGTGGAAAGACTGGCCATTGGAAGAAGGATTGCCCTGACAAAGACTCGAAGGACACCAAGAAGAAGGAAACCAAGGATTCTGGAGCGGTGGCTGCACCCTCATCAGCTGCATTTCTACATTTAGTTGTCATTGAGGACGCTTCACCGAATGCTTCTGATGCTGCGATGGCGGCTCCCCAATCTCGAGAGTGGATTATTGATAGTGGTGCCTCACGGCACATGACTCCTTCATCAGATGGTGTTGCCCAGCTGCGACCTTCGCGTGGGCAGGTTCTCATTGGAGACAGCTCTTCAGTTTCTATTGCAGGTCGGGGTAAGATGCAGCTTATTCCGGATGGACGAGGTGGCACCCATACCTCAGAGGTTTTGCATGTACCAGGATTAGGGTACCATCTCCTTTCAGTTCATAAGATTTGCTCCCTTGGTCTTTTGGTGGAATTTGACAGTTCTACTGTGCGAGTCCTTGATCGTGAATCGAGGAAGGTTCTATCATCTGGATATGAGGAGAACGACATTTACAAACTGAAGTCTTCCACTGCCCTCTCTTCTCTTCTTCTTACCTCACAGTCACAGTCTGAGTTATGGCATGCTCGGTTTGGTCACCTGAACTATGACTATCTTCGGAAGGCGTCACGTGGACAGCTTGTTCGAGGGTTGCCGGATATAGTGGTGAGCCAGCAGCCATGTGTCTCCTGCATACGGGGGAAGCAGCATCGGGATGCCATTCCCCACACAGCTTCGCGGCGGTCTACTTCACCGATGGAGCTAGTATCTACGGATCTATGTGGCCCTATGAGGAATGAGTCCCTGCGTGGGAGCTCGTACTTCATGTTGATCGTGGATGACTACAGCAGGATGACATGGGCCTACTTTTTGGCACTAAAGTCAGAAGCTTTCTCGCACTTCAAGGATTGGCTTCTCTTTGAGGAGAACCGATCAGGCCGGAAGTTGAAGACCTTGCGATCCGACAAGGGAGGTAAATTTGTGTCTAATGAATTTGCTCGGTTTTGTGCAGATAGAGGAATTCACCAGGAGTTTGCCAATACCAATACTCCTCAAGAAAATGGTATTCTAGAACAGAAGAACCGCAGTGTGATCGAGATGGCGCGCACCATGATCGAGCACCGACAGACCCCTCAGGTTCTATGGGCCGAGGCTGTGGCTACTGCAGTTCACATCCTTAATCGATCCCCTACTTCGGCCGTGGAAGGGATGACTCCATTTGAGGCTTATTTTGGGACGAAGCCAGATGTTTCTTACTTTCGGGTCTTTGGGTGTGATGCCTATGTTCACATTCCCAAGGCTCACCGTGACAAATTTGAAGCGGCTTCCCGAAAACAGGTATTTGTTGGCTACAGCTCCCAGTCCCAAGGCTACCGACTGTATGATCCCGTCAAGCGGGATGTATATACTAGCCGTGATGTGCGGTTTGTGGAGGTTCCGGCTTCTTCAACGGGTGAGGAGCATCCCGTTCTTGGAGATCCAGGGGAGAGTTTGGCTCCTTCTACAGTTCCACTGGAGCCTGTGCCGTTTGATTATGATTCTTTTTCTGACACAGAGTCTACTGTTCCACCGGATCCTTCTGAGGAGTTACCACCGGTGGACATTCCAGAGTCTTCTACTGATGGAGAACGACGAGGGGAGGTTCGGCCTCCTCCTCGCTGGGCCCGTGACACACTCCGTGATTCAGGGATCGAGGGGGTTCCTGAGGAGTGGGGACCGCAAGATGGTCCGCGGCGGTCACGGAGGCACCAGGCGCATTCTTCGGAGCTTGTTTGCTCCAATTATTGTTTGATGTCCCAAGTTATGCAGGATCGAGAGCCCACCTCCGTGAAGGAGGCTTTACAGTCCGCCCCATGGAAGAAAGCTATGGAAGCTGAGTTGGAGGCTATTGAGAGGAATGGCACTTGGTCACTTGTGCCACGCCCCCCGAAGAAGAAGGTGATTGGAGTCAAGTGGGTCTTCAAGACCAAATATCTCAGTGATGGTACTTTGGATAAGCACAAGGCTCGCCTTGTTGCTAAGGGTTTTGCCCAGCGCCCAGGGATTGACTGTCATGACACCTTTGCCCCTACAGCTCGTATGGCAACCATTAGAGCTGTTCTTGCTTTGGCTGGCCATAGGAGATGGCATGTTTATCAGCTGGATGTGAAGTCGGCCTTCCTGAATGGTGATTTGAAGGAGGAGATCTACGTTGAGCAGCCTCCTGGCTTTGGTTCTTCAGATGGGAAAGTCTACAGGTTGAAGAAGGCCCTGTATGGTCTCAAGCAGGCCCCGCGAGCTTGGAACAAGAAGATTGATTCGTTCCTCCAGACTCAGTTGGGATATCGGCGGTCCAAGGCCGATCCGCAGCTGTATGTTCACACTTCCGAGGATGGTTGTGTGTTGTTTGTATTATATGTTGATGATTTGATTGTCACAGGTGATGATGCACAGCAGGTCCAGGAGACAAAGTCAGCTTTACATCGGACGTTCGAGATGACGGATTTGGGGCTACTCCATTTCTTTTTAGGCCATGAGATTTATCAGTCTCAGAGGGGGATCTTTCTCTCCCAACAGAGATATGTACAGGAGCTCTTGGTGACTTTTGAGATGGAAGATTGTCGGGCCCTCTCTACTCCTATGGATCCGAACTGGAAGGCCACTTCCCACTCAGCTTCTCCTTTGGCGGATGCTTCCCGCTATCGACAGTTGATCGGGTCCTTGATTTGGCTTCTCAACACGAGGGTTGATCTATGTTTTGTTGTTGGGCTCTTGGCAGGGTTCATGAGTGAACCTAAGACGGTGCATTGGCAGGCTGCTCAGAGGATACTTCGGTATCTGAGGGGGACGTCTGATTTGGGGATTCATTACCCCGCAGGGACAGATGGGTCAGATCTTGTACTTGCAGGTTGGAGCGACTCGGATTGGGCCGGTGATGTGGACCACAGGCGGTCTACAACAGGTTACTGCTTTACTTTGGGTGCAGGTGTTATTTCATGGAGTAGCAAGAAGCAGCCCACGGTAGCCCTTTCGTCTACTGAGGCGGAGTATCGGGCCGCATCTTCCACCACATGCGAGGTTGTGTGGCTTCGGAGATTGTTGGAGGAGCTTGGGTGCCCCCAGACTCGTCCTACATTGCTGCGATGTGACAATGAGAGTTGCATTGCCTTGGCAAGGAACCCTGTTTTTCATGCCCGGACGAAGCACATTGAGATTCAGTACCACTTCATTCGAGAAAAGCTTCTGGATGAGACCATCACTGTGGAGTATTGCAAGACGGAGGATAATCCTGCGGATTTGTTTACGAAGGCGCTTCCTCAGGCTCTACTTCGGCAACATTCCAGATCCCTCAGGCTTCTGCCCTGCCCAGGCTCTGAGAGGGGGTGTTAGAGAGATCACAGCCAGGCAAGTTTCAGCCTGGTGCAGTCCAGTCGGACTGCTGCAGTCGGACCTGCAGCAGTCGGACTGCCACGTGGCAGTCCGACTGCCTGCTGCAGATTTATTCCAGGCTGCGCCCTATTTTGGCGCCCCGTTCTAGGTGATTTTTCGCCTATTTATTGCTAACGTTTTCAGCAGTCTGGCCACTATTCTCTGTCGCAGATTACAGACCGGTGCCGTGCAGATTTCTGTCTCTGTTCACAGATTTCAGACAGCAGACAGTGCAGACTGCAGCAGACTTCGAGGTGGACAGCAGGTCGCATCGTCGAGGTGGAGACACGCAGTCCAGCGCACTGCGCCCGTGTATATCTTTGTATTCAGCATTCTTTATACAGCAGATCTTCATTGTACACTGTCTCTTTCTCTCCCTTTTCTCTCTGCGTTCTCTCTCTCTCAGTCCTACGCTTCCGCACCGCTGCACTCTGACAATTACTTCTTCTTCGCCCGTACCCCTTCATGAGTAAGTGAAAAAATATGTTTGTGGGCTGCCCAAAGGAATCAAGGATTTTAGCATTATATCCACCGTGTCTAGCATGTCTAAACTCATAGAAACTGCTACTACAGCGAAAGCTTTGTTGCGTGGGAAGGATTCATGCTTCCTAGAGAGTGGAGAGAAGCCGAATAAAAAGTTGTTTAAGGCTAAGAAAAGGGACAGATCTGAAAATTAGCCTGTAAAGAGGCCAAAACAGCAAAGAGAGGGCTCGAAATCATTGGTACTACGTAGAGAATTGATGGCTGCAAATAAATATTTTATTTGTGAACATGAGGGTCACATTGCAAGGGATTGTCCCAATAGGCAGCAAGTTGGATAATCAAAAGATCAAGGAAATTCTAAAGGAAAGAAGCCCAAAACACCAATGGGATTAGTGCCCAATGTTATTAGTGATCAACCCAATGATGATACTACTGAAGTGTGCAGAGCATGGGGCAAAATTAGCGATCAGCATGCATTGATTTTCTTTGATAATGGTGCACGAGCCAACTTCATCTCTATAGACATGGCAGCCTATCTAGGCATCAGAGAGGATGAGATAGGACCCATGAGGAAGTTAAAATGGCATAAAATCCATGCAGAGCCTACCACACCACTCATTGGAAAGCTTCAGTTGCATGTATAGAGATATGTGAAAGCGAAGAGTTTTTCATTACTCCACTTAAGGGTTGTGATGTATTGCTTGTATGCCATGGCGTCACCATATGCATGCAATGATTGATTCTCGTACAAAAAAGATCACCATTAAGCATAAGAGGAAGGCACTCACAATTGATGTAAAGTTGAAAGATGGATCTATCCCTGTTGTATCTACAGCTACCATTTCTAAAGTAATAAAAAACCATCTTTCAATGTGTTTGATTTTTACTAAGGATAAAGATAATAGTGAGAATGTTGGAAACATGTCTAAGTTAGAGAAAGATCGCATGTCATTTCTAAAAATGTATGCTGATTACTTCTCTCAGTCACTTCTAGGGCAGCTACCGCTTGAAAGGCCAGAAGATCATGACATAGATCTTATCCTTGAAAGTAGTACAAATTCAGTGCAGCCCAACAAGAGGAGATTATGAGTCAGGTGAATGAGCTGTTAGAAAAAGGGTTGATTCAACCACAACTCGTCTCCTTTTTGTTCTCCAGTGCTTTTGGTACAAAATAAGGATGGTTCATGGCATATGTGCATTGATTATCGTGCTCTAAACAAGATCACAATAAAGAATCGCTTTTCAATTCCTCAAATTGATGATATTATGGATAGATTGCAGGGGGCAACCATATTCACCCATATAGATTTGAAAAGTAGGTATCATCAAATATGCATTAGACCAGAGGATGTGCCTAAGACAACTTTTAGAAAATCTTTTGGCCTATATGAGTTTCTTGTCATGCCTTTTGGGCTTGAGCACAATGCTGGAATGACTGGGGGGGCTGCTATATATAGCCCCCAGGCCAGTAATCTGGCCGACCTGCCAAATCTGGCCGACCTGGCCAGATTTGGCCGACCAGCCAGATCTGGCCGACTTTGGCCAGATCTGGCCGACCTGCCCAGAAAACTGGGCCGACTGCACAATAACAGCCCAGTATGGGCTGTGTGACTCCCGCAGGCTGTGGACTGATGAAAACAGCCACTAAAGGACTGACAAAGCTCCTCTGTCTCCTGTCAGACTCTGACAGGAGCTCACAACCAGGAGATGACAGACTGAGAATGATAAAGAGCAGGCTAACACCCCCTCTCAGATCCGGGGAGGGTCTGAAGACCCAAGAACCGCATGTGATGAAGCAAAGAAGCTTGAGGCAAAGGCTTCGTAAAGAGATCAGCTGCATTGGCCGCCGTAGGACAATAGACCACCACCAGCTCCGAATCCACGATCCGCTCTCGAACATAGTGATACTGAACCTCAATGTGCTTTGTGCGAGCATGAAACACCGGGTTCTTGGCCAGAGCAAGAGCACTCTGGTTATCCACGCGCAACTCCGTAGGTCCGGTCTGGGAAAAGCCAATCTCCGCTAGTGAGCGACGGAGCCAAACTGCCTCCATAGCGGTCGAACATAGGGCCCGATACTCAGCCTCTGTAGAAGAAAGTGCCACAGTAGGCTGCTTCTTGCTGCTCCAAGAGACAGCACCGGATCCAAGGGTGAAAGCATAACCTGTAGTGGATCGTCTCGAATCCACATCACCTGCCCAATCAGAATCACTCCATCCAGAAAGGGTAATCCCATCTCCATACATGATCCCGAAGGATCGAGTCCCCTGTAAATAGCGAAGAACCCGCAAGGCTGCCTGCCAATGATCCTGGGTAGGAGTCTGCATAAAGGAAGACAATAAAGCCACCACAAAAGAGATATCCGGCCGAGTGTGAAGCAGCCAGATAAGAGAGCCGACAAGGCACCTATAACGGGTGGGATCTAGAAGGGGAACTCCAGCTGTCAAAAGCTTGGACTCGGGGTCCATGGGGCATGAGATAGGCCGACACTCAGCCATATCAAACTCCGAAAGAAGCTCGGAGATGTACCTGTGCTGCGAGATAAAAATGCCCTGTGCCATCTGATAGATCTCCAGGCCTAGAAAGAAGTGAAGGATCCCTAGATCCGTCATGTCAAACTCCTGCTGAAGAATGGACCGTGTATGCTCCACCTGCTGAGTGTCGCTCCCTGTAATGATAAGATCATCCACATACAAGATAAGGAACACAAAAAGAGAATCCACAACCCGTAAGTAGAGGTTGGGATCATAAGCGGAGCGCGCAAAGCCACTCTGTAGAAAGAAGCGGTCAATCCGCTGGTACCAAGAACGAGGAGCCTGCTTCAGGCCATAAAGAGCCTTCCGCAGCCTGTAGACATGATCCTCCTTCCCCTGCACAAGAAAACCAGGAGGCTGTGAAACATAAATCTCCTCCTCTAGAACGCCATTCAGGAAAGCAAACTTGACGTCCATCTGATAAACAGGCCAACGGTGCTGAGCAGCAAGAGCCAAAAGAACTTGAATGGTGGACATCCTGGCTGTAGGAGCAAAAGTCTCGAAGTAGTCCAAGCCTGCACGCTGTGCAAAACCCTTGGCAACAAGCCTAGCCTTATGCTTGTCCAAGGAGCCATCTGCAAGATACTTGGTCTTAAAGACCCATTTCACACCTATCACCTTCCGTTTCGCGGGACGCGGAACAAGCTCCCACGTATGGTTTCGCTCGATGGAATCGAGCTCGGCCTGCATAGCCTGTCTCCAAATATCCTGTGCAAGAGCCTCCTCCACTGTGGAAGGCTCGGAATCCCAAAGAATCTGTGACATAAGAGCATAGTTCACACATAGTGAACTATCCCACTGGGCCTGTAAACGTGCTGATCGACGTGGACCTGTAGAAGAAGTAGGGAAGTGAGTAACACCTGAATCCTGCATGAGCCGGCGATACCATAAAGGAATCCTGAGAGACTCCTACTGCTGTGAGGGAGACCGGGGGGTCTCCGGAACCTGCAAAGCACCCAAATCGGAGAGGGACTCCTCCTCACCGAGTGAAGGTAGATCCTCCGCATCAGAAGAAGGCTGTGTATCCCATGAAGATCCCGAAGTGGAGATGGAAGAGCTCGTAGAAGACGGAGTCACATCCACCAAAGGGGAAAGGGAAGCCGAAGGAGGAGGAATAGGGGGGGTGCTAAGGGGTATCCTGGAAGGAAGTGAAGGTAGAGAAGGTGGGGGGGGGGGGGGGGGGGGGGGGGTTGCGGTCCGTCGATGACGAAGAAACATCTGTAATGGAACCATCAATCGCATCCTCAGAGGCCGAAGCCTCATCAAAGATCACATCCCTGCTCACCTCAACCTTCCACGTCGTCGGGTCGTAGAGCCGATATCCCTTCGTGGTCGTACTATAACCCACGAAGATAAGCTTTCTCGACTTAGAGTCGAACTTCATCTTCCTCTTCTTCTTGTCCACATGGACAAAAGCATCGCACCCAAAGATGCGAAAATGGGACATGGAAGGCTTCTTGCCAAAGAAAGCCTCATAAGGAGTCATGTCCTATAAAGACGAAGTCGGAGAGCGGTTGCGAATATGCACCGCTGTAGCCACCGCCTCACCCCAAAGGAAATGAGGAAGACTCCTATACTCCAGCATAGATCGGGCCATCTCCAACATGGTCCGATTTGCACGCTCCACCACACCATTCTCTGATGGTGTGTTCGGATGGGAATGCTCCACCCGAATACCATGATCCCTGCAAAACTGAGAGAAAAGGTGAGAAGTGAACTCGCCACCGTGATCAGCTCGAACGCCACGAACCTGGGAAGTTGTTTGGGTCTCCACAAACACCTGCCACTCACAGAAACGGGAGTACGCCTCGCTCTTGTACTCCAAGAAATAAGGCTACACATAACGACTAAAGTCGTCCACAATCAGTATCAAATACCTGGCCTTCCCAAGGGAGGCCGTGCCCATAGGTCCGCAAAGGTCGGTGTGAACCAACTCAAGCGGAGAAGTAGCCCTCCTAGAAGCAACCTGAGGATGTGGCTTCCTGTGCTGCTTACCCCTCAAGCAGCTGGGGCACAAAGTGTGAAGAGGAGGGAAATCAGGAAGTCCCTCCACCATCTTCCTCCTAGAAGCCCGGCGAAGAGAATCGAGGTTCAAATGACCATACCGAGCATGCCAAAGCAGCCCAAGCTCACGGGAAGTCCGCGCAGCCAAGGCTATGAGCGTATAAAGCCTACCCTCCTGAGTACCTGTCCAAAGAGCATCACCTGTAGAAGCATCCTCCACTGTGACTGCATCCTGTGTAAAAATGACTCGGGTACCTAACTGAGTAAGGCCATGCACAGATAATAGGTTAAAACCCAAATCAGGAACATAGAGAACTTGGGCGGAGGAAGACCTCCTGTCAGAAAACATAGGTAAAGTCCCCACGCCTCAAACAGGGACTGTAGAATTGTCACCAATGGTGACGGTACCCCCTCTGGAACGTAGATCCTGAAGCCAATCCTGACGAAAGGTCATATGTGAAGATGCTCCACTGTCGACGAGCCAAGGCTTCTCCTGTGTGGTAAAAGCTAGGGTTGTATCCTCCTCAACAAAGAGATGCACAAACGCAGATTCTGTTGTAGCTGGGGCCGCCTTCGAGTCCTTCTCCTTAGGCTTCAAATGGGGATACTTCTGCCAACACTTCTTCTCGGGATGAGTGCCCTTCCCACAATGGGGACACTTGGGCTTCTTCTCCTTCGCATCCTTCTTGTCCTCCTCCTTCTTGTCCTTGGCCTTCTCCTTCTTTTGTGTCTTCTTCTTGCCGCCACCTGTGCCGGCCGTAAATGCCTTGGTGGAGCCACTGGCTCCCACACCTCTGAGTCGCTCGTCATGCTCCAAGACAAGCGGGGAAAGCTCCTCCCATAGGAGTGTCTCACGGGTCCTCCAAGTGATGAGGCTGGTGTAGAAGACATCATATCGGGGTGATGGCAGCTGAGTCAACAGAATCATCGCCATATCCTCAGACGATATCAGACGACCAAGAGAGGCTAACTCGCCTCACATATCCTCCATCTTCGTGATGTGCTCCTTCATGGAAGGAGAATCATCAAGACTGAGCATCCGCAACTTCTTCTCCAAGGAAATCTTGTGGGCAAATGTCTTGTGCTGATACAAAGACGCAAGCTTCTTCCACACTTCCGCCGCGGTCTGTAACCTGTGAACATATACAAGAACAGAATCATGGAGACTCATAAAAAGAAAGGAACGGGCTCGAGAGTTGAGCCTATCCCATAAGGCTGCACGGTCCATAGAGGTGCCATCGAATGAATCCGCGGGGGGACGGTCGATGGGTGAAGAAACAAGCTCCCAAAGGTCAAATGTATCGAGGATGCAGGCCACCTTGCATGACCAGAGGGAGTAGTTGGAACCATCCAACTTATCTTCCTTCGGAAAGGAAGGGAGAATCGGCACCTGAATAGAGGGAATCAAGGAAGGCATCCGCACATCTGAAGCAGTCTTCACGGAAGAAACCTTCGCGGTAGATGGAACCCTCTGAGATGCATGGACTGAATAAGGACGAGTGCGAGGAGGTTCTTCCCGACGTCGAACCTCATGATAATCCCACCTCCGCTCAGAGGAATGATGAGAATGAAGTTCATCCTCTGAGTCATCAAAGCCTGAAAACTGGTAAGACATCTTCCAATCTACAAAATACCAAAGAAAGTTGTGCCGATGTCGAAATATGACTAGCAATGTGGTCACCAACCACCAAGACGCAGGCTGAGAATGCCTACAAACACCTGGATCTGCAAAACGCAAAGATAGCTGATGACGATCACCAGAAAAGAGACCACCAGCACCAGGAAACAGCCAGGAAAGAAGTCGCCAGCAGGAAATGTGCCGCCTGGAGTGGAAGCGACAGTAGAACAGCAAAACGCAGCCTGTAGGGAGGTCGCCCAGCAGAAGGAGGGACAGCCTAGTGGAAAACGCAGGGTTTCTGCGTCACTGGATGACGTGGCAGCCTCTGTAGTCAGCGTGGGCAGCAAAACGCAGGCTGAAAGGCCTCCTGAAGATGGCAGCAGCAGTAAGGTATCTCACTCCTGAGGGTATGTCCTCCGTGCTCTCAATCAGGCGATGATCCATGTGAGAGTGTGCAACGGAAGAAGAACACGAACACAGAGGAGAGGAGAGAGAAAGCAGGGAATGAAGGAAGAAAGTCTGCACTGACCGAGATGAATGCTGAATACACTGAAATGGACAGAGCAGTCCCTGCACGCAGCCCGGAGCGTCAGTGAGGGGACCAGAACAGACTGGAAGCAATGGCAGCACCAATGCCGAAGACGGAGATGGCAGAGGCAGTGCTGAACCTGCAGTGCACAATGCTGGAATGACTGGGGGGGCTGCTATATATAGCCCCCAGGCCAGTAATCTGGCTGACCTGCCAAATCTGGCCAGGCCGACCAGCCAGATCTGGCCGACTTTGGCTAGATCTGGCCGACCTGCCCAGAAAACTGGGCCGACTGCACAATAACAGCCCAGTATGGGCTGTGTGACTTCCGCAGGCTGTGGACTGATGAAAACAGCCACTAAAGGACTGACAGAGCTCCTCTGTCTCCTGTCAGACTCTGACAGGAGCTCACAACCAGGAGATGACAGACTGAGAATGATAAAGAGCAGGCTAACAGATGTAATTGTCTATTCAAAGAATGAGGTAGAGCATAGAAGACACTTGGACATTGTGTTCAATGAACTATGTAAGCATATGTTGGTTATCAATGACAAGAAAAGTGAATTCTTTTTGCATGAAATTCACTTTTTGGGGAATATTGTATCAAAGCTGATGGTATTTGCATGGACCTTACAAAGGTTGAGGCAATACGATCATGGCCACCTTTGAGAAATGTGTATGAGATCCACAACTTCTTGGGTTTATATTCTTACTACAATAAGTATATATGCGGGTTTGTTGAAACTGCATCTCCATTACATGCTTTGCAAAAGAAGAATGTGTCATATAGATAGACAGCTGTGGAAATTTCAGCATATGAAAAGTTGAAGGAAAAGATGACTTCAGATCTTGTGCTTGTGTTGCCCGATCTAAGGAAGTCATTTGTAGTTCAATGTCAAGCATGTGGTAACAACATTGGCATTGTTCTTATGCAGGATGGTCGAGTTGTGGCTTGTGGGAGCCGAATTCTCCACAATGCAAAAAAGAATTTGCAAGTCTATAAGAAAGAGCTCTTGGCTATAATTTATGAATTGTCTACGAGGAAACATTATTTGCTGGGGGCTGATTTTGCAATGTAGATAGACCATCAAACTTTAAGGTACTTTCTGACGCAGACAAAATTGTCACAAAAGCATATGAGATGGGCGAATTTTCTCTCTATGTTTCATTTTCAAATTGTACATATTGATGGTTAAAAAAATATTGTTGCTGATGCATTATCACGTAAGCCACAAATTTCAGTCGTCAACATAGTTTATCACACTAAGTTGGATGCCATGAAAGCAATACATTGCTGATTGAAACTTTGCTAATGTTTATGATCAACTTTGCAATGGCCAGAGACATGAGCACTTTATGCTAAGAGATGGATTTCTAATGATGCATGGATGACTTTGTGTCACAAAGCAGTTAAGGCCCAAAGTCATCACCAAAAGCCATGCTCCTCTATATGCAGGACACAGAGATATTGATGCCACAATCAAGGCAGTGGAGCATTTATTTTATTGGCAACCTTTGAGGCATGATGTAGAACAATTTGTTAGGGCATGTGTCAAAAGGTAAAGCATAATAGGCAAAAGATCCTAGGTTTATTTCAACCCTTATCTATTCCAAATAGACCTTGGCAGAGTGTTGCAATGGACTTTTATTTTGAGCTTCCTAGGACACCTACGGGAAATGATGGGATATGGACTATTATTTCCAAGTTTAGCAAACAAGCTCGTTTCATTCCGGTGAGGAAGAAAATAAAGACCAATCATATGGCATAATTGTTTTTGCAACACATCTTTAAGTATCATGGTATGCCAGAGTCAATTGTTAGTGATTGAGACACTCAGATGACTAGTTTATTTTGGAAGGGGTTGTTTGAGAATATGGATATCATGCTGAAATTCTCATCATCCTTCCCTCCGCAAACAGATGGTTAGTCTAAGAAAACAAATTCCAAAGTGTTAGATCTTTAGAGGTGCTACATTTCATACCACAAGACACACTGGGAGCAGTATTTACCCTTGGTTGAGTTTGCTTACGACAACACAATGTATAGTTCTACTGGCAAAGCTCCGTTTTAGATGGTTGAGGGTGGCAAGAAGGTATCACCTATCTTGCAAACTAAGGATAAGATCTTTGAGGTTGACCATTATATGGAAAACTTGAATGCAGCCTATGCAAAGATAAAGTATACACTTCAAAGATCACAGGAAAAGCAAAAGAGGGCAGTTAATTGTCACAAACATGCTTTGCAGTTTGCAAAGGGCGATTATGTATTGCTGCAATTTAAAAAGGCAAGGCTGAAAAAGATTAAAGGAAGTAAAAGACTGTATCCGAAACTAAGGTTGAGATACTATGGGTCCTTCCAAGTGTTGAAAAAGATCAATGATGTAGCATATCTGCTGAAATTACTTCCACATTGGCTGATACACAATGCCTTTCATATCAATTTGTTAAGGCCTTTTCATGGTGATGTGCTAGATGATGTCTTCTGAAATTCAACCTAACGTTGAGGAGCTGGATGAGATTTGGTACCCGAGCGGATTTTGGCACATAAAGAAAGAAAGGTCAAAGGTAAAGTTTCCAAGAGATACTTGGTGAAATTTTAGAATTATTCACCAATGGATGCCAAATTGATAGAAGAGAATGACTTGGCAAACCATCCTCAGTTGTTGTAGCTTTACCTAGATGCTTTTCAATTAGAGCCGACTTTAGTTCGGGCTCAGTCAAGTTCAGCAAAGTAAGGGTCCAGAGCATTGCCTGATGCTCAAGGGAGAGGTAGTACTTCCACTCCACCAGTTGTGGACAACTCTCATATATAGTGGATCTCAAATGTATTTAGCATGTATCCAAGATACTATGCTGACAGTATGTTAGCCATGAGGTCACTACTTAGTGTACTAGTCACTATGAGATGTATGCAGATGAGTATGAGTTTCACCCGAGCATTGAAACTATACTTTTGCATCAGCTTATGATTAGTTTGGCATGAATTTTACCTCAATTTTGAGACCAAAACTCTGATCACTTTCAACTCAATTTTTCATCATTTTGAGAACCGTTTATAGTCACTTTTGGGATCAATTCTACATCAGTTTTTGCATTGATTGGTCGTCAATTTTTGCAATGAGTTTGGGGTCACATTTTTAGCAGTTTGTGATCAAATCTCATATCAACAACAAGTGATCAATTTATGATCACATTATGCTCAGTTTTCAATGGTTTACAATTGGTTCCATGAACAATATCATGTTACTAAATGCCATTGATAGTTTCAGCCATGCTTTATGCTGAATTAATGCTTTTCTATGGTTGATAATCAAAACTGTTGAGAAACATGAGTTATGGATGCATCCAATGAGTTTCTAGCAATAGTTCTAGGCTTATTTTCAGTTTTATGTTACATATATGCTGACTGGAAATTTTCTATAGGTTTGGGGCATGCAGCATGGTTGGACAACAGTGCGCAATGTAGTGACTATGATGCCTTACGGAAATTCCAGTGTAGTATGCTTTTCCATTGGCACAATGTAATGCAATTGAGAACAATTGCAAGGATTTCAAGGGGGAGGTCTGTAATGAGGATGTGAAATTTTGAGATGCTTTAATATTTCTAATAACATTTGGTTAAGTTATTAATCAAATGTGCAAGGTTGTTAAAGCATATGACCCACATGGTAGTTATTTCATGCTAATAGGCCAAGGACTATAGGTATCTTAGTCTAGCTTCTAGTGTTTGGGGTGATTCCCACTCCAGCTCTTCGTTGCTAGGGCTGCTCCGCTTTACTCTGCAACAGTGTTATGGAACAGTCGCTTCGTAAGAAACTCACTCAATGTAAGATCTGCTTTTAACGCTCTCTCCCTATCAACATTTCCTCCCATTCTATTTCTACCTGTGATGGCTAGGACTTGTTGGACCTCATTGAGCTCTATCTCTTGGCGTAGCCTCTGAGCACGTTGCTCTTGGTTATAGCTGGCTACGTGTTGCAAGGTAACTCTTTCAAGTCTCCTCTCCTCCTTGAGATTAACTATGATTTTATTTGGAATCTCCCATGGTTTTCTATTTTCATTTGACATTCGTATCGTGATATCAGTTGTTATATATCAACTAGAAAAACTCCTAGGTCAAGGTCTTGGACACTTGTGTTCGTGCTAGCACATGCCATGTTGGCGGTCTCTTAAACCACTAAGGTGTCAATGAGGGTGATTAGGTTGGCTAAGGACGCATCTTTAATTGTGTTTTATTCCTTTCTTCACTCGGTTATCGAGTGGTTTGAGATTGTTCACTTCTCAATGTGGTTTCTTGGTTTGTTTCCGTGCTCTCGGGGGTTTTGCAAGTCCTAATGATAGGTTCGTTCCTTAGCTTAATTCCCCTTTAGTGTGTTCCCTTCGCAAGTTTACGCTTACACACACACTTGAATGATGCAATGCAAGGTGAGCTTAGCACAATCAGGCTTTCAACTTTTCTCATACACCTAAGTGTCTACAATGCAATGTGCAACCTTCAATGAAATCATTCACACACACACCTTGCTAGCCAGTATCATACGGTTGCAACTCTTTTATGCGAGTTGCGATCACACCTAGCAATCAATTTTCATCCTCTATGGGATCCTGGGTTTGCCCATGCAATCAAATAGTATCTCTATTGGAAAGTAAACTACAAGTGACTAGTTGATTTGGTCAATTCTTGGCCTAGTCAAAGTAAATTCCAGTGTAGGTCAGCTCTATGATCGCACTTGCAAGTCTAGGATCCAACTAGGATCACCCGATAATTAGCTCACAGCCTTTGGTATGTTTGGGGGCCTGAATGATCCCTCAAAATGCATTCTAGTTTAGGTCGTTTGCAAATTCAGACGTCCGAATTGCAGGTTTTTGTCCATCCAAGTCGCAAACTCGGCCATGCGAGTGGTCAATTTGCCATGTCCAAGTGACAGGTCCGCCGACTCAGACACGGGTGCATGTCCAAGTCCGAGAGGATACATCCAAGTGGACAATTCGGCCATCCAAATCAGGGCTGTCCAAGGGAACTTTTAGGTGTCCAAGTGGACCAACTTGGTCATCCGAGTGGGACCATCCGAGTCCGAGGCAAGAGTTGTTCAAGAGGACGAAAGTGATTCGAGCATCCGAGGGGCCAGTTAGGGCTCAACTGTCCGAGACTTAGGGTGTTGTCCGAGCGGCAGGAAAACACACCGAATGACAAACAATGATGACGAATGACTCGATAAATCACCTATACGCAACAATGATCCTATCTTTATTCTTCAATCAGCAAGGAAGGTTCCGAGTATACCTAAAATCACTGAGAGTGATGATACGACGGATTTCTATTGTTGTTGCTCTCTTGACCTGCTACTCTCTCTCAATCTCTCACATGCTAAAATGAGCTATTCCCCCTTTCTCTTCTTTTAATGCTCTCTCTTTCTTCCCTTACTCTCTGTTTTTCTTCTAAGGTATTCAAAATCTCTTTTATTTTCTTTCCCTGCTTCCTAGTTGTTACAAAAACGTATCTTTTCTTTCTTTTTACTTATTTCCTCAACCTTAATGTATCCTACTAATGAAAAACACCATACCACTGATCTAACCAACGTTCCTAAATCTTCCAAAACCTAAACTATATGGCAAAGGAGATCGAATACCTTCCAAATCCCTCACTTCCTACCTACATCAAGCGTCGTTTCGAAGACGAATTCCTACCTCGTCGCTCGATTTGGAGTGCACAAGCACTCAAGCTTGAATCCGTGTGTCCCGTCAAAGGAACCAAAATGGCATCACTATCACTAGCAACCACCAAAACCCTACAGACGACTTATCAAGTCAAGCGTTTCAAGCGAGTGGCAATGGCTATCTCTCACATAGCCGCGCATACTCTCATATAACGATGTTGTGAGCTTATCGTTGAATCTAATCATTGTAGTCCTCTTTCTCAAATCCTTTGATGGCTCCACGATTCAAGGCACTAGCTCAAGCAAGCTCCATCTCTATGCTCCAAGTGTCAAAAGATGACATACCAGCGAGACAGTAGAATTTGCGGGGAGGAACACGAAGTGAACTCGACAAACATGGAGAGGAGAAGAGAAGAGAGAAGAAACTCTTATGAATAGAATGATGAAGTTCTGAATCATGGAGTGAATGTGATATAAGGGAACAAGGGTGCCGTAGCACATGGAAGATGATGAAGACACCCACGAACCGCGAACCGCAATGTCCTCCTAAAGGGGTGTGAGGGTAGTGGAGAGGCTGGAGAGAAGAGGTGACGGACTGAATGAATCAACCGTGAGGAATGAATGAAAGAGTGGCCTATAAATAGACATAGCCAGTCTAGGATGGCGCCCCTTTTTGGGGCTGCAAACCCTAAATGCAAGCCCTAAACGCAAAACACAGAAACCCAAAAACACAAACTGCGGGTGAAGGGTGAAGGGTTTCTCAACACCCCCTCTCGGGCCCAAAAAGGGGAACAAGAGAAGAGTGAGGTGGAGATGCAATGCTACATGCTGAAGAATGCTCATGCAGCAGGTGCCACTTGGACAGTGTCCCTCGTGGGAAAATTGTTCACTTGCCTAAGCGCCCGAGTACAAAGATGATGAAAACATGCAATGCATAGGAGGTAGAGAATCCCTAAGATCCAAGATTTCCACCTGAAAGGGAACCGGCAGTAAAGAACAATAAACAGAGTGAACTGGAGAACCCGAAATTCAACCTTGGGAAAGAAGCTACTAGCTCCGTGCATCCATGCTAGAAGGAATACAAAGGCCTCGTCACCAAGTCGCAACCGAACCTCCAAGGTCCCGATTGAGGAGGTACCTGAAGATCCTAGATATCAGTAGAAGAGATGACTGGTCGAAGACAGCCACCCCAAGAAAGTAGAGTATGGGTGAAAAACTTCATGTGGAGTAGGTTTCCCCTCTGAGGTGGAAGGTGGAGGGGCCCCCGCTAAAGACGAAGAAGAAGTAGATGCTCCCTCTGAGGGCAAAGAAAGAACATCCCCCTCAAAATCTCCCTCTGAAGTAGATAGGGAATCCAAAAACTCATGGATCACGGACTCCGAAATGTCTGATCACGAAGGAAATGTAGCTTGTCGTGCTGAAGAAGGGATCTGGGGTGCCTAAGAGCTCCCAAAGGTGGCCTCTCGAACTTGAGTAGTCAAGGGTAGGGAAGGGTGGGGCTCAGAATGAGCAAGAGGTCGGCAATAGTCACTATCTCTCAATGGAGCAGACTGGGTAGCCGAAGAAGAGAAAGAAGTCGAGCAACCACTGTCTCTCGAAGGAGCGGACTGACGAGGAGACGGTATCAAACAATCACTATCTCTCCGTGGAGCGAACTACAGAGCCGTAGATCGTGGAAGCCACTGTACCTGAAAATAAGTAGAAAAAGACTGTCGCTGGCATTGCGACGATCTCTAGGAGGTCGTAGCGCCAATCAATCCTCCATGTGCTCGAAAGGACTTAGTGCGCATCAGATGTGTCTTATTGCCTTAAGCATAGTACTCTAATAGCCAATGTAGAACGATCTCTATGACCCAAAAAGAAGAGGTGACATAAAAAGTACTTGGTGGAAGACGCATATACTCCGGGGAGGTGGGGAGCAAGGGTCGAAGTCAGCAAGCATCGGTGGTGTGTCCGATAATGCCACACTAGAAGCACCCAATAGTCTAGTCATCTGTTGGTAAAGAAGCCATGGATACCAATGTGCCTTACTAAAGAAGGAAGAGATCAGCCACCATGAACCACAAACGCAATGTCCGCCTCAAGAGGTGTGAGGGCAATGTGAAGCACGAACCGCAATGTCTGTCTCAAGGGGTGGAAGGGTAGTGGAAGGGCTGGAAGTGAGCTACCAGTGGGAGGAGGATGTGACTAGCAGTAAGAGGTTACAACCAGTAGAAAAACACAGGTCAGGAGAGAGAAATACTAAAAACGCAGGCAGCAAGTGAAAGAAAAACTAAAAACGTAGGCAACAGGACTGTGATGACGTGGCAGACTGTACGGCAGCAAGTCTGCACAGTAACAACAGTCGTCTGGATGAAATCAGCTCCAAACTGCGTGAAGAGGGCTAGAAATCAAGCGCCAACTGATGGAGACAGCAATGGACAGCTTCGGCTGAGATGTCCTCCGCGAACGAGGTATGGACAACAAGTTGAAGCACCTGAAATTTGTAAAAACGAGATTTTGATGCAACAGAAGAAAAAGAGAAGTGGATGCCGAACCTGCCACCGGTCTTTGGCTTAACTACAGTAGAGGATTTTCGCTGCTAGGAGAGCAGATCCAACTCTAATACCATGTCACAAGATGACGTACCAACGAGATAGTAGGGTTTGCAGGGAGGAACACGGAGTGAACTCGGCAAACATGGAGAGGAGAAGAGAAGAGAAGAGAGAATAAACTCTGATGAATGGAATGATGAAGTTCTGAATCATGGAGTGAATGTGATACAAGGAAACAAGGGTGCTGTAGCACATGGAAGATGATAAAGACACCCACGAACCACGAACCGCAATGTCCTCATGAAGGGGTGTGAGGATAGTGGAGAGACTGGAGAGAAGAGGTGACGCATTGAATGAATTAGCCGTGAGGAATGAATGAAAGAGTGGCCTTTAAATAGGCATAGTCAGTCTATGATGGCGCCCCTTTTTGGGGCTACAAACCCTGCACGTAAAACGCAAAAACGCAAATTGCGGGTGAAGGGTGAAGGGTTTCTTAACACCAAGCTCCAACCTTCATAGCCACACGTGTGAGAAAAGAAAAGAGAAGAAGGAGAAGAGGAGAAGAAAAGGAGAAGAAGAGCTTCTCCACAGTCCCTCACTCTCACACATTCACTCTCTCTCTCTCTCACTCCCTCTCTCATACACAAATAAGAAGCAAGAACAAGAACAAAAAGAGAGCTAGTTTGCATACACCAAGAATGAGCTTATCCATTAACTTTTTGGATTTTATACATGTCCTTCTCCCCTTGGACACCCAACCCATTTCCATGACTGACCGGTCCCTAATGTCACCACTGATATTAGTGGCCAAGAAATTAGTCTAGACCCAAATCTGACACCGAGTACCACCCAATACACCTGTCCAACATAACTTATTACAAATTTTGCCTTTCGCACCCACTACATCCTCGAGGTCCTTGGCCTGTTACCATGAAATAATTGCCATGTGCATCACATGTACTAAACAGCCTTACACATTTTATTAATATCTTAATCAAATGTCATCGGCAAGATTAAAGCATCCTTGGTCCTCTTTTTCACTCTTTTTCTATTTTTTCCTGTTCTCATGGCTCATTTACATACACCTTTTCATTTACAACTTGCACAGAGGAAGTCTGGCGCTCTTTTACAAAGGACTAAAATGCGCTTTATCTCTTGTGTGCCATGTTCTTGATTTTTAAAAATTTTCTACGCTTCTTGATCTTTTTTTTCCATTGACTTGACTTCTTATTCTCCTTTTTAAGCCTTCTTTACACCTTGTGTCATTCCGAGGGTTAACACAAACATTTCAAAAGATAAAGTGGATTATGTTTTATGACACCTTTCTTATTGAAAGAGCCTAGGTTGGGATGGCTTGCCAAATGAACTATTTAGAGCTTACATGGAGGATCTCAAAGCTCCCCTCACTCTCATGTGTCAATAGGTATGGACAGCTAGTGTGATGTCTTCTAATTAAAAGTTATCCTTGCTTTGGTTGTTGCCCAAAGTGCCGATACCGATGGAGTTAGCCATAATCTTTGCTCTCACTTCCTTCATAACACGAAGCTAGTTTCATATTATACCCATCCTCAACACCAGCTATGGAATTCATCCCGAAACATATACCTTCTGCAATACTCCTTTAGATAATGGAGTCTCCCACTCATCTCTACTTTTTTCTTTTTAATTTTTCTCCCCTAATCAAATAAAATTTCATATATTGTGTTGCACTTGGTGATGAAGGATCAAGAAAAGCCCCAACAAGTGATAATATATCACATTGTGATTGTAAGAATACTATTAAATACCATAATCCTGCCACCCACTGAAGCTTTAAATGGTTGGAATACACTAACCTCATCTTGATGTGCTAAAAAAACATATTCCTTCTACTAAGTAGTCAAAAGTTTCAATGGATACAAAACTATCGTGATCTTGTTTTTAACTTGAAGATATTCCCCTTCAATGATACTAAGCCCCAAAAGGAGTGAATTCTTTCATACACCATACATCTATTAAGCACTCTGATAATATATTTTTACTACATCTAGCATTATTACCCACCAGATTGGTTATTTACACAACCGTTGTGTTTGTGATATACTTAGCTATTGTCACAAGGACGTAAATTTTTATTGCTTTGCTTAGCATTTGATTAAAAGTTAAACAAATATACTAATGTGACTTGCATATGTGAGATGGAAGTTAATTGTTTTGGTGTGGGACCCACGACTCTAAAAAGTTAATACCAAAGGCACAAAGTTATAATAACTTATGTCTGACAAGTACTAGGTGGTATCTAGTATCAAATTTTGACCTAGACCAATCATTCGCCACTAATGTCAATGGTGATATTACAGACTAGACATTAATTAAATAATTAATGCCAATCTAAGAGCTAATAACTGCTCACAAATACTTGAAAGACAAATTGGCCTGGTAGTTTAATTATTGACTCGTCAAATTAATTTTTTGGATATTAGAATAATTATTAAATTAATTTTTTAGAATTAATATTTTAAAAATTAATTCAATAAGCTAAATAATGCTAAAAAATGGAATATAAAAACTGCAACTTGATAAAACTTTCCCATGCAAGTGGAAAAAACGTTTTTGGGGACTGGTGGAAGTCTATTCTAGTCATTGTGAGAGAGAAGGAGATTGTTAAAGAGAAAGGAAATACTGCTCATGTGATTTGCAACCACCAAGGACCAATCCTAGACAACAGTAGTTTGGAGCCCTCCAACTGCAGCTAATGGCAGCCCAAGGTCCTTTTGGTGCAAGTAATAACATACAAGAGAGGACAGTAGCCTTTTTGGTAGTCCTAAGCTATAGGTGATAGCTTCCATGGTTATTTGAGCATAGCAACAATAATTTTTCAACCCTTCTCGCGATGAAACCCTAAGATTTCTCTCTATAGCATTCTCTCTCATCCTCCAACCATTTCTCAAGTTACCTTAGCAAAATCCAATCATTTCAGTTATCAAACGTGGAGATTTTGATCAGTCTCTGCTATAAACCCTAACTTACAATAGACATTAGGGTTTGGCAGCTGCCTCGGGATGTGTGCTCATAGTTAAGGGCCTAGGACTTAAATTTCAACAACTAAAATTTAAGAATGTCAAGGAGATTCAAGAGACTAGCCAATCAACATCAAATTTGGGATTAAATTTGTCTCGCAAGGAATAGAGTGAAGGCGAATCCCCAAGCAAACCGAGGGCAAATTAGTTTGAAGGCTTGCTGGTCAGTTTTGATAGCAAGAGGCACTTGAAATAGCAAAGGAGATTAGAGAATCCCACTAGTACTCCATCTATTTACAATAAAAACTAAAGAAATACCACAATGGGGTACCATTTTTGGGGCTAACAAGCTGTGCATTGTCCAGAATTAAAGCAGTTAAGTGTGCATTTCAATTTATGAATTTTATGCTTGCTGTAATTAGTGATCAATCAGATCATTACGACCCTCTGTGAGAAGGAAACCTATTTTCTGCTACTCTTTATATTGTTCCTTTTATATTTTACCTTAAGGCTATTTTCTCCAAGATGTTATTAATATAAATGTTCTTTCCTTGGGGGGGAAATTTCACTAGATTTTTTATGGCTTGTCAAAAAGTTGACTTGTTTCTGACTGCCAACCATATACAAGTTCCTACTTACTCAATGAAGATATTATTTTGCCATCTCAAGTGCATAAGTAAAAGGAAGAAAAGCTCCGGACCTTAGCATGTATGTCTATACCTATTAATTTTATTCCTACACTCTCCATTGCTTTCTCCTACTTTTGTTGAACATTGTCATATTATGAATTATGACAAACAGAGGAAACCCTAAGAATGTACCAATTAGTTTTGAGCCATCTTCTACCTCCACTAACCTTCATTTGCTAGCATGGCTTTGGCTCTCAGCTTCTAGGCTGGGCTTGGTCCTTTTATCCTTCGGTTGACTTTCTTAAGGAATGACAACCACACTTGTAACATAACCTCGCAGCACCATGTCTCTCATGCTTTGGACTTTGAAGGGAACGACACTAACCTTAAGTAGCAACCCTACTTCATCTCTTTTAATTACCAGCATTAAGCATTGAAAATCGAGGATCTCTCTTGTTATGTGCAATAATTAGTGTGAGCAGAAAGTATCATCAACTCTTGCAATACTAGGAAAATCATACTTGAATGCAAAATATGTGTTTGCAAACTGCAACTCAAAAACAGAAAAAAATACTGGAAGTGTAGTAATCAAGAGATTAATTACAAGAAGTGAAAACTTACAAAATGTGTGCCAATAATGGTGGGGAAAAGACCAGCATAAAGCATCTCCGGTACAACAACACTTGATAAACCTGTTACTTTTGCGCTTGTGTCCTGAGCAAGGTTTGGATCAGTCAATTTGCAAAGCTCACAAAAGGAGTGCACATCCTGCAGTGTAAAAGTGCGCTCCATTGAGATTATCTCTCCTTCATGCAAATTTGATTGTGCTTCTCCTGAAAATCTTCTAGGTCCCAACTTTGTTGTGATTCCTGAAACAAAGCAATCATTCCATCAAATGCATGTATGAATTTTCAAAACATTAGCTTGCATTCATTGATTCTAACAGACACTCTATGCTGAAAATATGGCACTTCCATTACTTGTGAGTTTAGGTTCTTCTACAATACTACTAACACCCCCTGTTATACGTTGGATGGGTATTAAACATGCCAAATATGGAGCAAAAGCTGGGAACACCATCTCCAATGGAGATCCACCAAGGGTAGGTACTTCACTCCTACAGAAATCATGTAGGCTACCTCTATAGTCGTATGTGACTTCACTTCAAAGGGCTCCAAGAAACACCTGTAAGGAAATCCTAGTTAAAAAACACGTGAATGTTGGCTCGAGAAGAAATACAATAAAGGAAACTCTGGAAAGTAGCTCCCACAGAAAACTGTTACAAGTCCTCAAGACAGAGACCTATGTTTAATACTCCTATTGAATCTCCACAACCTAGCAAGGTACAGATGAATAGTCCAGTTAGGATATGTATATGCCACAAGTGTAAGCCATAAAGCTTCCAATCTAAGCAACAAGTACTCCCACTTGGCCACAAGACAAAGCTCCAAGCTTAAAAAGAACTGAAAGAGCTCCAAGTTGGAGTCTGATGGTCCAAGATCTATGTCTAGAACTCCACAGATTTGCCTTACCACTGGTAATCTACAATTGTCAAGCAACCACGCAATGAGAGGTGGGAATCCCTCCCACAAGCTATCGATAGGGCAAGTGATCTGAAGGTGATCTTCCTAAAACAATGCTGGCGAAGTAATCCATCAATATGCAGCTCTTTACACAGATAACATGCTCCTGAAACCTGTGAAACTGGATACTGCGAAGCTGAGGTCTAGGAAGCACCACCCAAGTATGACTGTGAACAAGGTAGTCAATCCCCTGCTGAGGACAGCCACTTTTCATCAATGCAATTCAAAAGGCTTCGTCAAATGAAAAATAATCAGCACTGGTTTGGGCTAGCAGCACATTTCAATCCATTAAATGCAACCCTTTCCTTGTCTGTCCGGTTGAATGCTCCCCTTTTCTTGCACAAATCATGCCAAGGTGTTAAAAACCTAGCAAAACCCCTGACAAGTCTTTCATAGTAAAGAGACAAACCTAGTAAGCTTCACACCTCATGGACTGAATTCAGGCCATCAACAATAGTTTTAAGTTTCTCAAGATCTATCATAGTCATCCATTGGCCACAATATGACCCATATACTTAATTTCTATCAAATAGTACTCGCTCTTCTTTGCATTTATACACAGTTTGTGCTTTCTAAGTTCTTCAAACACAACCTCAAGGTTGCATATGCTCTTCTTCATTCTTTGAATGCCAAATGATATCATCAAAGAAAATTTGCATGCCTCCTGAAGATTCTATCCATCATCCTATTCAAAGTCATCAAAGCATTTGTTAAACCAAAACACATGACAAGATACTAGTACAATACAATGTTGTCCTAAATCTCTACATACATTCAAATTTGATGATATCTGTGTCTAAGCTCACATGAGGGGACACTTCGGTGGTTTTGACCAAAGGTGGGAAATCCATGTTCACTTATGCTCAAAGACATTTTTGATAGGATGGTCATGTATGCTACTGCGAGGCATTGTTGACAAACACAAAGAATTGCATTATTCTTCTCTATTTTCAAGTTTTGGTACAATCAACATCGAGAATGAGGTTCTCTTCGAGGCACCTTGTGGTGGCTTGATCACCCACTACTTGGGTATCCATGGTCCTATTCGCTTGTATTGTTGCTCCTTCAAAGCCACGAGTAAATGCAATACCAACTGTCTCGATGAAGGATGGTGCGGACCTTGTACATAGGCAACTTTTAAATAGATGGAGAATGATTGGGTGACAAGCTGGCCCTAATACTCTTTGATTGGGTTGTACATTTAACTTCAGAACTTCTTTTCTGATGAGTTGGCTATGTCATGTGTTTAAAACTGAGTAGATGGAGTGCCTACTTATGTGCATCCCAAGGGGCTGAAGTTAGAGTCACAATAATGGTAGGAAAGATTAGGGTCTATATTGAGGATTAGGGATCAATTGGTTTTATTAAGAGGTTCCACCAATCATTGTGATGTAATTTTGGGGGTGCCTTCAGATAGAAGAGTGAACTGCTTACATAGAGAATTGAATTAGATGTTAGGTTTAATGGTAACTCCATTTCTATTGTAAGCCATATCGACATTGCAAAATCAATTAAAAAGTCTTTGATTCCTAGTGGATTTACACCCAATCAACTAGCTTATAGGTGTACTCATTCTCAACAAGAAGAAATCACAAAGCAAGTATACAAGTTGTTGGAAAATAGGTGATCAAGCCTGATTGATTTCCCTATTAACTCCACGTTTGCTTGTGCAAAAAGGGGATGGATCATTTCGAAAGTGTGTGGACTTGGGGCATTGGATAAAATTACCATCAAGAATACATATCCAATATATATGAATGATAATATTTTGGATAGAATGCAAGGCTCATATGTCTTCAACAAAATAGACTGGAGCCAATCCCACTCTCTGTCAAGTAACAACCTATCATGAACGTAGCGGTCAATCCCAACTCCAAAATTTCAAAACCTGTAAGAATTTGGTCAATGCTTTAGGAAAGTCCCTCTCTAGAACCTATGCACCTATATACCTATATAGAGGAGGCTCACTTGCCCCACCTCACCACTTTTTCACACTCCCTCTAGACTCTCTAGCCCTGGAGAGTCATGACAAATGACCACATCACCTGCACTAGAGAGCAACAAGAGAGGCTGCCAAGCCCTTCCCACGATCCAAAGAAGAAGACCTTTTCCGTGCCTTGGCCTTAGTCTTTGCCTTGGCCAAAGAAGCCAAGACAAAGTCAAAGGATGTGGATGACTCAGCAGAGGAGTCCATATCCTACTGCCGCTGCTTCTCTTTCATCTTCCTCGAAGCCGCTACCTCTTTGCAATCCTTTCGCAAATGTCCCTTCTTACCACAGTGAGAGCACTGGGCCTTTGACTTCTTCTTTTTGTCACCCCTCTCAAAAGCACCAAGTGCCTCAATGGAGCCACCATACTAGGATGGAGGCCTCCCCTATAACCGAAAAGATGTCTCATGCTCAAGCAACATCGAGAACATATGTGTAAAGCTCACTGTCATTGATGATGTTTAGGCCTGCAAAAGCATTGGCTACTTCATCAAACTCTAGAGAGAGCTTGTAGAGCATAGTTCCCATAAGATTGAGCCTCTGGAGAGTGGACTACATGTAACGAAGTTGATTCTGTATCTTTATAACACGAAGCAAGAATGACTAGATGGTATCCTTCAGCTCAAACTTCATTTGCTAGAGTTATCCATAGAGGGTAATTGCATGCATGTTCGAGGGAGCCTTGTGCAATATCTGAAGCTTCACCCATATTGCTAAAGTTGTCCTACGGGAGGTAATTGCCAAAAGAACCTCTTTAGGAATTCAACGAAGAAAAGCAAAGTAGACATGAGCATTACCTGTTATAGATTAGCATTTCGTGGACACGCAATTTCAGTTCTGAGCAATTTTGCAACAGCTTCTCTAGGCAATCCACATGGATTTAGTCCGTACAGCACGCGTCAAGAAGCGCAGGTGCCACGTGGCATAGTCGGCCAATTTGCTGTAGTCGAATAGTGCAATTGGATAGCTGATGCCCAGTCGCCTCCATTAAATACAACCGACCTGCATTATTTTTTGCATTTTTTGAAACCAACCTAAATAAACTGATTAAGCACTTTTTATAACAATTAACAAATTCACAAAACTGAAATACACACTTTACCATATAATCTTGGACATTGGAGACCCTGTTGGTCCCAAAAATTACACTCCTTTCAATATTTATTTAACTCAATTGAAGAAGTTGATGTACAATGGGTTTCTCCCAATCCCATTCGATATTCTAACTCCCCTTGCTATCCAAAATGACCAACAAGTCTTCAATCTGATTTGCCCTTTAAACGAGCAATTAATTGGCCTTCACCTACTTTGATGGAGATTAAAAATGCCCCCAATTCATTGATTTGTTGGTTTCTCTACTTGAATTTGACTAAAAACAACTTTAGCCCTATGGAATCCAAGTCTTGGAGCTTCCAATTTCTGGCACGCTTCCTAAGGCTGTTGCTAAACCCTAATTTATGCTGCAGATTAGAGTTTATAGCAAAGAAATCTGAAATTCCTCAACCTCTGGTAATCTCAATGCTCTCATCTTCGGAGCAAGGCTGTAGAAAGGCTAGGAGATGAGAGAGAATGCTGAGGAGAGAGAAAATTCAAACTTTCTTCACAAAGAACTCAAGAAAATCTGTCATTTACTGTTACTGTCCTATCTCAACAACTTGTAGATGCAAAGAACTAAAGAAAATCGGCCATTTACTGCTACTACCCTATCTCAACCACCTATAGATGTTGTCACCTCCAGTTGATTGGTCTTCTCCTATCCCTAGCTGCCTCAGTAGGTCCTCCAATGGGGAAAATCTGACAGACAATATCTCCTCCCCCTCTCTTACAGGCTGAATACACTAAAATGCCTCTCTCTAACCTCTAAAGACGTTTTTCCGTCTTGCATAGGCATTTTTGACAAGTGACAACCTTCCCAAATGGTATTTACTGCATTATTCATAATTAAATATTAATATTTAATCTTGAAATACTAAAAATTAATCTAATAATTATTTCGGTGTCCTAAAAAACAATCTGACACACCAACAATTAAATTGGCTAGGCAACTTCCATTCCCGAGTGTCTCTATGTCATCTCTGACCATCAGATTGACGTTAAGTAACATTAAACGCCACTTCTCTAGTGTCACCAACAACTGACACTTACGACCAACTAAATGACCTAGGCCAACAACTGGCACCAGATACCACCAATTACCTATGTAGCATAACTTATAGCAACTTTTACCTTTGACATCTCGTGATTTTCTCGAGTCTTAGACTCCTAAATTTACTCTAACCCTAGTTACACCTCACATGTGCAACATTCACTTAACCATGTGATTAAAAATTAATCCACATATTAAGTGAGGTTTCAAAAATACATGTCCTCATGACAGCCTTCCCCCTTAAAATCCTTGCAATCGAACTTGATTGCACATCCAAATGCATCAAAAGTAAAATAGTGAACTGGAATTTCCACAAGACATCATAGTTAACATAATATTGCGCACTATTGCTCAAACATTCCATATGCCCAACACATGCTCAAAATTACCAGCCAATCATAACATAACATAAGACTCACAAAGAATCTCAAAAAACATTGCTAGATTATCATGTGACATATCTATTCCTCATAAGCTCAACTCATCTGGCAAAACCAAACCATAACATAGCATAACCAAGATAAACCATGGCTAAAACATCAGTGGCAACATAATATATACTATTGCACATGGAACCAGATGTAAACCATTGAAAACTTAGTATAATCTGATCACTTGCTGATCTAAGAACTAACCACAAATTACTGCAAATGTGACCCCAAACTAATCGCAAACTCAATGCAAAAACTGACCAGCAATCAATGCAAAAACTAGCGTAAAACTGATCCCAAAAGTGACCATAGAGGGTTCTCAAGTTTATCAAAAGCTGAGCTGAAACTTATCAAAATTTTAGTCTCAAAATTGAAACAAAATTCATGCCAATTTGATCATAAGCTGATGCAAAAGTATAGTTCCAGTGCCTAGGTGAAACTCATGCTTATCTGCATATATCTCACAATGACTAGTACACTAAGTAGTGACCTCATGGCAAACATACTGTCAGCGCAGTACCTTGGTTGCATGCTGAAGACATCCGAGATCCACTACATACGAGAGTTGTCCCTTAACTAGAGGAGTGAAAGTGCTATCTCCCCCTTGAGCATTAGGCAATACTCCGAACCCTAGCTCTACTAAACCTGACGAAGCCCAAGCTAAAGTCAGCACTAACTGAAAGGCATCTAGGTAAAGCTACAACAACTAAGGATAGTCTGTCAAGTCATCCTCTTCCATCCCTTTGGCATCCACTGGTGAATAATTCTAAAATTTCACCGAGTATCTCTTGGAAACTTTATCTTTGATCTTTCTTTCCTTATGTGCCAAAATCTGCTCGGGGACTAAAATCTCATCCAACTCCTTAACCTTGGGCTGAATTTCAGCAGACATATCCTCTGGCATATCATCATAAAAAGGCCTCAACAAACTGACATGAAAGGCATTGTGTATATGCCAATGTGGAGGTAATTTCAGCTGATATGCCACATCATTGATCTTCTCCAATACTTAGAAGGGCCCATAGTATCTCATACTCAACTTCGGATACAATCTTTCTCTCCCTTTTATCTTTTTCAGCCTTGCCTTTTCAAAACGCAGCAATACATAATCACCCTCTGCAAACTGCAAAGCACGTCTGTGGAGATCAACTGCCCTCTTTTTCTTTTCTTGCGATCTTTGAAGTGCATATTTTATCTTTGCATAGGCTACATCTAAGTTTTCCACATAATAATTAGTCTCAAAGATCTTATCCTTAGTTTGCAGAATAGGCGGTACCTTCTTGCCACCCTCAACCACCTCATATGGAGCTTTGCCCGTAGAGCTATACATTGTGTTGTTGTAAGCAAACTCGGCCAAGAGCAAATGTTGCTCTCACTGTGTCTTGTGGTCTGAAACATAGCACCTTAAAAGATCTGACATTGTGGAATTTACTTCCTCAGACTGGTCATCTGTCTGCGGATGGAAGGATGATGAGAATTTCAACGTGGTATCCATATTCTCAAACAACCCCTTCCAAAATAAAATCATCATCTGGAGGTCTCGATCACTAATAATCAACTCTGATATACCGTAATACTTAAAGATGTGCTGCAAAAATAATCGTGCCATATGATCAACCTTTATTTTCTTCCTCACAGAAATGAAATGGGCTTGTTTGCTAAACCTGCAAATGATAGTCCATATCCCATCATTCCCTGTAGGTGTATGTCTTAGGAAGCTCAAAAATAAAGTCCATTGCAATGCTCTATCAGCGCCTGTCTGGAATAGGTAAGAGCTGCAACAAACCCAGCATCTTTTACCTATCATGCTTTACCTTCTGGCATACGATGCATGTCTTAACAAATTGTTCTCCATCATGCCTCAAAGTTGGCCAATAAAAGAAATACTCCACTATCTTGACCGTGGCATCAATACATCTATGTTGTTGGGATATAAAGGTCCTTTATTCACCTCCGTGTATTTTACACGTGTATTGTTATGTTGTACATGTGAATACACCCTTACCGGCCCTAAGTATAAATACATTTTATTCTTTGTGTACCAACACATTTGTTGGTACACCCAAATCAGCTCGTACTCTCTCGGTCTCTCACTCTCACTCACCAGCTTACTTCTCTGCTGCGAATCTTCACGCTTCCGCTATCCGCACACTCACAACTGGTATCAGAGCTTCGGTTAATGCTCGCGCTCCTTGGAGTCTGTGCGAGACATCTTCAGTATTCGCTCGCGCGAAATACACAGGTCGTTTTTGACCTGGCAAGCTCACACAGGTCGTGTCTGACCAGCGAGAGGCTCACACAGGTCATGTCTGACCAACGACAGCTCACAGGAGTACAGGCGACAGTTTCTCTGCAGACAGCACTTCACGAAAGTGAAGCGAGGGCTGAGGCGACAGTTGGGACGGGTCGTTTTTCATCAGGAGTGCAGGCGATGACCAGGCGAGTGCAGGCGATGACCAAGTGACTACAGGTGACAGCTCACGCAAGCAGGTGGCAAGTCAAAATCGTCAGGCGACAGCTCACGCAAACAGGCGGCAGTCACATTTGACCTGAAAAACCAGGTCACGACAGTTTATTTGATCTTTTGTGTTTTTCACACTTACACAAGCCCCGGTTCATGCGCGCAAGCACAGTTTGCAGATTTGTGCAATTTTGAGCCTGGAAATTTGGGGCTTTTCCCAAATTTGATGTTGTTTATGCTTGACAATGGCATCTGTGTCAGAAATTGCAGACATTGTGCGCATTGACCTCAATTAAATTGGGGATTTTGCCAAATTTGTTGGAATTTTGCTCATCCAAGTAAAATTTATTGGCATCGGACCAATAAAATTTGGGGCTTTTCATGTATTGATGTAATTTTGCTCAGCTGAGTCAGTCTGGCTGACATTTGCACACATTTGGACCTGGAAATTTGGGATTTTATGCAAAATTTGATAAATTTCTGCATTTGCCTGTGCAGTGGCTGGTTTATGTAAAAACAGCAGAGGATTATTGTTGGTTATGCAAGAACAGCAGTGTATTTGCTGATTTAGCTTTGTGCTCTTGCAGTTCAATGCATTTACACTTGTACTTGTGATAAAAATGGCTGCAACTTCTTCCAACTCTGACATTAAGAGTTTGATGGAAATCAAACGGTTTGATAATCAGGGTTTTGATCTTTGGAAAGATCGTATGCAGGGCGTATTGTTCTTAACGGATTGTGAGGATGCTTTGCAGAAGGATAAACCCGCACAAATGTCTGAGGCAGATTAGGCCAAAGTCAATAAAAAGGCTGTGGCTTATATAAAGATGGGTGTCACTCATGACATTTTGACAGACATTAAGGGTTTAGACATTGGTCATGCAATTTGGGAGAAGTTGAAAACTACCTATGAGATCACCACACCTGTTAATCAGGTGCATTTAATGCACAAGTTGATGAATATGCGGCTGGATGAGTCCAAGCCTGCAGCTGAGCACTTGAGTGCATTTACTAGTATTTTAAATCAGCTCAAGGATGCTAATTTGGATTTTGATGATAAGTTGAGGGTGATCTTTTTTATCATGACATTGCCTGACTCTTGGGAGACTTTGGTTGTTTCTCTCAGTAATAACCCCAATCTCACATATGATGGTGTGAGGGGTTCGATCTTGAATGAAGAAATTAGACGTAAGTCTAGTGGAGAAGGCAGCAACTCAGCTTATAATGTTAGAGGCAGAGCTGAAAAGAAAAATGCAAATGCTAGACAAAGAAGCAGGAGCAAGAGCAAAGGAAAAGAAAAGAGTAATGTTACATGCTATCAGTGTGGTCGGAAGGGCCACAAGAAGCCGGATTGCAGGTATTACAAGAAGGAACAAGAGAGAAAAAAGAATGCAAGAGACAAAAAGAAGAAAGAGGAAAAGACAGATGCATCTGAGGCACGCAAAAGCAAGGAAAAGGCCAATGTGGCCTCCAGTGTTGTCATAGGGGAGCTCTCGGATGTAGAGGCTGATGTATTATGTGCAGTGGATTATGATGCCCTTGTATGTCACATGCAGGATATGCAAATCACCAAGGCTAATGTGATTGATGCACTTTTGTCAGTTGATGATGGTGTCACTCAGACTTGGATTGTAGACTCTGGTGCCTCTTTCCATGTGACTCCATGCTTGGAGTGCTTTGCTACTTTTGATGCAGGCTGTTATGGCAAGGTTTACCTTGGAAATAATCATGCTTGCAGCATTGAGGGGATTGGCACCATACACTTGTCTTTGGATAATGGGCAAGAACTTGTGTTGAAAGATGTCAGATATGTGCCTGGCATCAAGAAGAGTTTACTATCTGTTGGACAGCTTGACTTGCATGGTTACACCACACTGTTTGGTGGTGGTTCATGGAAATTAAAAAGGGGTTCCATGCTGATTGCTAAAGGAGCCAAGAAGGGCACTTTGTATTGTCTGCACTGTAAAGCCGTGAATGGCAAGTTTCTTGCAGTTGCTGAAATTGGCTGTCATTTGGAGTTATAGCATAAGAGATTAGGCCATATGAGCCAAAAAAGGACTTGATGTCCTTACCTCTTTGAAGAGGGTTGATGGAAAAGGCTCTAAACTTGATTTTTGTAATGATGTCAGTTTGGAAAGCAAATGAAAAATTCCTTTTACTCTGGTGTCTCCTGTAAGTCAAATGTCTTGGACTTAGTGCATTCTGATGTATGTAGCATGCCTGTGAAATCGTTGGGTGGTGCTGCATACTTTGCCTCTTTTATTGATAATTGTTCCAGGAAGATTTGGGTTTATTTGTTGAAAAAGAAAAGTGAAGTGTTTGCTGTTTTTAAAACTTTTCATGCATTCGTGACCACTCAGACAGGTAGAAAATTGAAACACATCTAACGAATTTAAGTCCTTTTGTGACTTGCATGGAATCAAGAGGGAGCTTACAGCCCCTTACAGCCCTTCTTCAAATGGTGTGGCTGAAAGATACAATAGGACCCTATGTGAGAGAGTGCGGTGCATGCAGTCCACTGCTAATCTCCCTCATGAATTTTGGGGAGAGGCACTTAAAACCGCAGTTCACATTTGCAACCGCTCTCCAAACAGGTCCTTAAATAATGGCATCCCTGAGGAGGTTTGGTCTGGCAAACCGGCCTCATATGACCATTTACGAATATTTGGCTGTGATGCTTTTGTGCGTGTTAGAAATGAGCTGAGGAATAAACTTGACTCGAAATCCACCAAAGGCATTTTCATGGGCTATGGTGATGAGGGTGAATTTGGCTATAGAGTGTGACTACCTTAGTCTAAGAAAATTGTTCGCAGCCGTAATGTTGTGTTTAATGAGGCAAAGGTGCTGAAAAGTACTTTAGCCTCTGATGAAGACATGAAAAAGGTCAAATTTCAGAATTTGCAGCCACCTATTACCTCAAATGATGAGCCTCATGGTGCTGTACCACAGGCTGAAACTGATGATCAGCCGGTTATCTTTGAGCCAGATGATGATGGACAGCAAATAGAAGCACAAGGAGGTCATGGACAGCAAGATAGACTTGCTGATTAGGAAAAGGAAGGTGCTGGAAATGAAAATGAAGGTGCTGTACAGCATGAACAGCATGCTGAAAATGGCTTACAGCAGCCAATAAATGCTGAAAATAACATGCCTCCAGATGTAGATCCGATTCCTGAGAATGTAGATCATTGGATACACAGGTCTACACGCCTAAGAAGGCAGCCACATAGGTATGACCCCTCTTTGCATTATGTGATGCTTACTGATGAGGATGAGCCTCTGACATATAAAGAGGCCAAGTCATGCAAATTCAGCAATAAGTGGGAGCTAGCTATGCAGGAAGAGATTAAATCTCTGTATGCTAATGATACTTGGGATCTTGTGTCATTGCCAAAAGGAAGAAAGCCTCTTCCAAACAAATGGGTTTACAAAGTAAAGACAGTTGATGGGAAACCCAAGTACAAGGCAAGATTGGTTGCCAAAGGGTATGCACAGAAGGAAGGAATTGACTTCCAAGAGGTCTTCTCACCTATCGTGAAGATGACCACACTATGTGTGCTTTTTGCTCTCATTGCTGTATTGGATTTAGAGCTGTACCAAATGGATGTGAAAACAGCTTTTCTGCATGGTGACATTGATGAGGAGATCTAGATGAAACAGCCTGAGGGTTTTGTAGTTCCTGGAAAAGAGCAGTTGATGTGTGAACTAAAACGCAGCTTATATGGGCTGAAACAAGCACCACGGCAGTGGTACAAAAAGTTTGACACTTTTATGCTCTCTCATGGGTTTACACGCAGCCATGCAGATCATTGTTTGTATATGAAAAAGAATACAGATGGCAGCCCTATCATACTTGTTTTGTATGTGGATGATATGTTGCTAGCTGGGAAGAGAAAGACTAGCTTGGATGCTCTCAAAGATCAGCTGAAATCAGCTTTTTCCATGAAAGATTTGGGGAATGCAGAGCATATATTGGACATGAGGATTCGTAGGGATAGAACGCAAAAATTGTAGTTCTTATCTCAAGAAAAGTACATTGAAAAGGTACTGGACAGATTTAACATGGCTGAAGCTAAGCCTCTCGAAGTACCCTTACCTCCATACCTTAAGCTTAGTAAAGCCAACAGCCCAAAAGATGACATGGAAGCCAATGCTATGAAGGGAGTCCCTTATGCATCAGCTTGTGGCTCTCTTATGTATGCTATGGTGGCTATGCGTCCAGACATTACTCATGCAGTGGGAGTTGTCAGCAGGTTTATGTCAAATCCTGGCAAACCACATTGGGAGGCTGTCAAGTGTATTCTTAGATATCTAAAGGGTACACGAACAAAATGTATTTGCTATGGGCAAGGTGCACTTAATCTGCAGGGTTATTGTGATGCAGACATGGCAGGTGACTTAGACACTCGCAGGTCCACTAGCGGGTATGTCTTTATAGTTGCCGGAGGGGCCGTCTCTTGGTGCTCCAGGTTGCAGAACATCGTAGCACTGAGTACTACTGAAGCTGAATACATATCAGCACTCAAGCTTCTAAGGAAGCTATATAGTTGAGCAGACTGCAGAGGATCTCGGCATGTCTATAAGTACTCCAGTGTTGGGATGTGATAGCCAGAGTGCTGTGTATCTGGCTAAAAATGCCATGTATCATTCACGCACAAAGCATATTGATGTGCGATATCACTTTATCAGACAGATTCTGGAAGATGGTCTCATCACATTGACCAAGATCAAAACACAGGACAACCCTGCAAATGTTCTCACTAAAAGTCTAGGCAAGGCTCAGCATGAGCATTGCATATGACTAGTGGGAGTTGGTTAAAAGTTCACTCCGGACCTTTAAGTGGGAGGTTGTTGGGATGTAAAGGTCCTTTATTCACCTCCGTGTATTTTACACGTGTATTGTTATGTTGTACATGTGAATACACCCTTACGGGCCCTAAGTATAAATACATTTTATTCTTTGTGTACCAACACATTTGTTGGTACACCCAAATCAACTCGTACTCTCTTGGTCTCTCTCTCTCACGCACCTGCTCACTTCTCTGCTGCAAATCTTCACGCTTCCGCTATCCGCGCACTCACATGTGTCTTGCATACGGAGTATGACTTTCAATGATAACTCTAGGCCTTAACTGCTTTGTGACGCAGGGTCGTCCATGCATCATCAGAAATCCATCTCTTAGCACAAAGTGTTCATGCCTTTGGCCATTGCAAAGTTGATCATAAACATTAGCAAAGTCTGAATCAGCAACATATTACTCTTTCATGGCATCCAACTCAGTGTGATAAACCATACTGACAACTGAAATTTGTGGCTTACGTGACAGTGCATCAGCCACAACATTCTTTTTACCATTAATATGTACAATCTGAAAATGAAACATAGAGAGAAATTTTGCCTATCTCATATGCTTCTCTGACAACTTTGTCTGCATCAGAAAGTACCTCAAAGTTTTATGGTCAATCTGCACTATAAAATCAGCCCCAACAAATAATGTTTCCATATAGACAATGCATGAATTACAACCAAGAGCTCTTTCTCATAAACCTGCAAATTCTTTTCTACACTGGAGAATTCGGCTCTCATAAGCCACAACTCGAGCGTCCTACATAAGAACAACCCCAACGTCGTTACCACATGCATCACATTGAACTATGAATGACTTTCTTAGATCGGACAATACAAGCACACGATTTTAAGTCATCTTTTCCTTCAACTTTTCAAATGCTGAAATTTTCACTACTATCCATCTAAATGGCACATCCTTCTTCTACAAGGCATGCAATGGAAATGCAATTTTAGCAAACATGCATACATACTTTCTGTAGTAAGAACATAAACCCAGGAAGCTACAAATTTCATGCACATTCCTCAAAGGTGGCCATGATCGTATTGCCTCAACCTTTGCAAGGTCCATGCGAATACCATCAGACTACAATATGCCCCAAAAAGTGGATTTCATGCAAGAAGAATTCACTTTTCTTGTCATTTTGATAATCAGTCTATGCTCACACAACTCATTGAACACAATGTCCAAGTGTTTTCGATGCTTTGCCTCGTTGTTTGAATAGACAATCATGTAATCAAAGAAAGCATCTACAAATCCTCTATGTGGCCTGAAAATACGATCCATCATCCGATTAAAAGCGGCAAGAGCATTCGTAAGTCCAAAAGGCATAACAAGAAACTCATACAATCCAGAAGATGTCCTAAAAGCTATCTTAGGCACATCTTCCGATCCTAAAAGATGATACCCACTTTTCAAATCTATACGGCTAAATATGGCTGCCCCTTGCAATCTTCGAGGACTCCGTGAAGTTCCCCCTCGAATAGGCTGCATCAAACTGCTAAATGAAAGTCAAAGCTTTCAGCCTACTTGTACACCACTGAAGGACTTAAACATCATTGCTTTTTCACCCTCATCATAGTCTTTTACTGCCCCTTTGAGTGTCAAGTTGTCATACACTGGCTGCTGCAAAAAGGGTGCATTTGCTGAATTTACATAAAAACCAATACCAAATGAAGCATTTGCATGACCAACATTCATTCCTTGAGCCCATAAGCATTCGGGAGTGCAAATGCAGTACCAAACATGCTACTTTGTGCCCCAACCATCAAGCCAATGCTGTCATACATAGGGTTTTGCACATTTCCAACCATACCCGAATACATTGGGCCTTGCACACCATGCACTGGTTGTTGCTGCATACCATAGGGATTTGTGCCATACGTTCTCGTATACAGTCCTTGTCCAACCATCACATGAAAAATCATGCTTCCACCAAAATATCATGGCTGCCCCATCATAGTATGCATGCCAAACTATCCAAAATCCATTGGATTGACACTTCCGTGACGACCTTGTATTTGCATTCCTTGCCCCATAGGTACCAACTGTTTTATTTTATTAGCAGCTTTGGAAGCTTCAAATGAAGGGTTTGGCATTATCTTTGATACATCTTGTTGTCCCAAAGGTATAGAAGACATCTTCTTCTTCTTGCCTTTGCTATCCTTCTTTGGAGCATTCAAAAATCGAGTACATTGAGGATCCTTTGCCAATTCAGCAAAGAGATTTATTGTTGTCCTCATCCGATTCTTGAACCAGTCATCAAATTCCTATTCACTTTGCTGGTCATCAGCCTCCTTATGCCTTGAAGGTTGTGCATCTTGCCCAACAGCAACATTTTCAGCTTGTTGTCCATGGTCTAAGCCTTGTCCGAGGTCAAGCATTACATTTCCTTCATTCCCATATGAATGTTCATACTGAGAGGCATCATCATTGCTTAAGTCCATCTCACTATACGAAGACATATTGCTGTAATTTCTCAACTGAGAGTAAAAATCAGCACTAGCACAAAGCTTTGGCTTGCAATCAAGTGCCTCGAGCCCACGAAATCAAGGGATTGAATGGTATCTTGGCAATGGAACTATGAAACCATCATTCCTCCTCGGATAGGGTGGTAAATAACCTGATTAAGCACTATTTACAACAATTAACAAATTCACAAAACTGAAATGCACACTCTACCATATAATCTTGGACATTGGACATCCTGTTGGCCCCAAAATGACACTTCTTTCTGTATTTATTTAACTCAATTGAAGAAGTTGATGAACAATGGGATTCTCCCAATCCCTTTCAATTTTCCAACTCCCCTTGCTGTCCAAAATGACCAGCAAGTCTTCGATCTAATTTGCCCCTTGATTCGAGCAATTAATTGACCTACACCTACTTTGATGGAGATGGAAAATGCCCTAAATTCATTGATTTTTCGGTCCCTCCACCTGAATTTGACTAAAAACAGCTTTAGTCCTATTGAATCCAAGTCTTGGAGCTTCCAATTTCTGGCACGCTTCTTGAGGCTGCTACTAAACCCTAATTTTTGCTACAAATTAGGGTTTACAGCAGAGAAATCTGAAATTTCTCAGCCTCTAGTGGTCTCAATGCTGTCATCTTCGGAGCAAGGTTGTAGAAAGGCTGGGAGATGAGAGAGAATGCTAAGGAGAGAGAAAATTCAGACTTTCTTTGCGAAGAGCTGAACCCACAACGATCACCTTTTTGCCATCCGGTCACATAGACCTCATTTGATATACAAGTCAGGACTCAACCAATGTCCGGGCTCACATTTGGCTTCTCCTCATAGTGGGGGCCTTACAACTTTGAGCACCATGGATCATTGGTGGCACCTAATGAGAGTGGGGCATTGATTATATCTAACACCCCTCCCTCAATGTCCACCCATAAGTGAACTATCTCCTTGACCCAATGCGGAGTCTCTAAAGATGAACTTGAAGCAGATCCTTCGTAAGTGCTTTGGCGAAGATATCTGCTCCATTCTCCTCTGTTGGACAGTAGACAAATTCCAACTATCCCATCCTCTATCAAATCACGCACATAGTGATACTGGATCTCTATATGTTTGGTGCGTGCATGAAACACTGGATTTTTGGCAATGGCAATGCAACTCTGATTGTCACATCTCAGCACAGTTGGTTCTTCATCCTGCACTCCCATATGCCATAGAATCCTTCTCAACCATATTGCTTCACATGTAGCAAAACAAGCTGCCTTGTACTCTGCTTCGGTAGAAGACAATGCCACTGTTGGCTGCTTCTTACTAATCCAAGAGAAAATTCCTGAACCCAAAGAGAAACGATAACCAGAAACCGACTTCCTGGAATCACTATCTCCTGCCCAATCTGAGTCACAGTTCCCCACAAGAGAAGTTCCGAAACTGTATGTGATACCATAGTCAAGAGTTTCCTTCAAGTATCTAAGCACCCGCATCCCAGCCTTCCAATGACTCTCATTAGGTTTGTTTAAGAACCTGCTCAAAACACCAATAGCAAAACTAATATCTGGTCTGGTGTTACACAAGTAGATCAGACTGCCGACCAACCTCCTATACCTCCCAATGTCTGCTAGTGCTGATGTATCCTCGACGGCTAACTTTGCATTCACCTCCATAGGTGTAGCTATCTCCTTGCACTCGGTCATGCCAAATGCCTTCAAGATCTCCCGTGCATACTTCTTCTGAGAGATGAAGATCTTTCCTGGCTCTTGCCAGACTTCAATCCCCGAACGATAGTGCACGCAAGCCCAAGTCTGTCATTTCAAACTCAGAACTCAAAGCCTTTCGAGTTTGGTTGATCATATCTTCATAGTCACCTGTAATAAGAAGGTCGTCCACATATAGGACAATCACTACACACTTTTTACCATCCCTATAAACATACAAGTTAGCATCTGAGGCACATCTTTTGAAGTTTAGGTTTAAAAAGAACTTATCTATCCGTTAGTACCATGCTCTGGGGGCTTGTTTCAGCCCATATAATGCCTTCTTCAGCTTACACACTTTGTTCTCAGAATGGGGGGCCTCAAACCCTGGTGGCTGAGCCACGTGCACCTCCTCCTTGAGGTTACCATTTAAGAATGTTGACTTAACATCCATTTGGTACACTGGCCACTTCTTGTGGGCAGCCACTACAAGTACCGTGCGAATAGTGGTCATTCTGGCAGTTGGAGCAAATGACTCTTGAAAATCAAACCGTTCAACTTGTGAAAATCCTTGGGCAACCAAACTAGCTTTGTACTTTTCTAAGGTACCATCAGTCTTGTACTTTACCTTCCAGATCCACTTGGTGCCAATAACCTTCCGCTTTGCTGATCGATCCACTAGCTCCCAAGTGTCACTCTTCATTATGATGTCATACTCCGCTTGCATAGCAGCCTTCCATGATGGATCTGCAAGTGCTTCTTCTAAGTCAGTTGACTCCTTTACTTCTCTCATAATCTCAACCATCAAGGCCATATTGACTCTGTGAGCAGAAGCCCTCCTTTGCTCCTCTATTCTCCGAGACCTCCTTGGTCCGTCTGCCTTCTCCTCAACAGATGCAAGCATAGGATTATTGTGGTCATAGAGCTGCTTCACCCAGCGCGGCAATGGCTTTTCCGGTGGGGTGATGTCAGGTTGGTGAACTTTTTCCTCATCATCTGAAGATGATGCTTCCTCCTCCTTAAGGATAGGGATAGCTCTCAGGACAGGTTCATAGTGGACTACTTCTTCGCTTGATGATAAAGTGGAAGAACTTGCCTTCTCCTCCTCCACTGTATGCGGCTCCTCCTTGAACACCACATCACGGCTCGCGATGATCTTTGCCTCTTGGTCATATAATTTGCAAGCCTTCTATTCATCACTATAACCCAAGAAGATACATTTTCTGCTTTTTGGTTTTAACTTGTTTCTCTTCTCCTCTAGAACATGTGCATAACATTCACATCCAAAAATTCTGAAATGTGAGACAGATGGTTTCTTACCGGTGTAAGCCTCATGAGGCGTTTTTCCCTTGAGAGCCTTTGTGTAGCTCCAATTTAAAATGTAGACTGTAGTATTAACAGCTTCAGCCCAAAAATGGTTAGGCAATCCCTTGCCCTTTAGCATGCATCTTGCCATCTCCACAATGGTGCGATTCCTGCGTTCCACAACACCGTTCTGCTGAGGTGTGTGAGGCGTCGTCAATTGACGTTTAATCCCTTTGCTCTTGCAAAAGCCTTCAAACTTCTTTGAGTTGAACTCACCACCACCATCTGTTCTAAATTTCTTCACACTTTTCCCTGTTTCATTCTCAACAAGTTTTAGCCATTCTTTAAACTTACCAAAAGCTTGAGCCTTATCACGAAGGAAGCACACCCACATCTTCCTACTGTAGTCGTCAGCAATCAACATAAAATAAAAAGATCCCCCCAAGGCTTGTGTAGGCATCTTACCACACAAGTCAGCATGCACCAACTCTAGAGGAGCCTGTGCTCTATTCTTGCTTTCTTGTGGAAATGCCTTTCTCTGTTGCTTGCCCATCATACAAGCTTCACATGGTTCCTTCAATTCAGTTATTGTAGGTAGGTGAGCAACCATACCTTGCTTTTGCATCTCCTTCAACACTGCAAATCCGATGTGTCTAAACCTTTCATGCCAAAGCTTACTTGTGTCCACTCCAGCAGTGGCTGTAAGAGCACTTAGCTCATACAGGTTGTTCCTTCTTTCTCCTTTGCTAACAATTGTACCAGCACTATCAAGAATTTTTGCACCTGTCTTCTTGAATCTCACTTCATGACCAAGATCAGTTATGGCAGGCTGATAAGAGATTTCTCCTGATTTCGGGAACATACAACACAGTTGAAAGCTTTTTGACTTCACCATTTGCAGCAACAAAAGAAATAGTACCTATGCCCGCAGCAGGGCATTTAGCATCATTTCCAACCATCACAGTGATGGATTCTTGTAGAGGCTGCATGGAACTGTATAGACCTTTCTTGTTGGTCATGTAACGGGAGGCCCCACTATCCAACACCCATGAGTCAGTGGTAGATTCTTCTTGCGTCGAGGAGCACACTTCCTCAATGGTCGCCATGAATAATTCCAACTCTGCTTCAGCCATATTGGCTGTCTCTTTCCCTTTACTTTTAAAGGTACCATTCTTTTCATCTGCCTTCTTGACACGACAATCTGCAATTGCATGTCATTTCTTCTTGCAGTAGAAGCACTCTCCTTGAAACTTCTTCTTGCAGCCCTTCTTTTTGTCACCATCATTTTTGGTGGAGGAACTACCTTTGCCTTTTGCATTGGCAGAGAATGCAGCATCTCCATTGTTGCTTCCTTCTCGAGCTTTCAGCCTCAACTCCTCCTCCATCAATAATACACAAAACTCCTCAAAAGTCAAAGCTTGAGGTCTTACTTGAGTATTAAGGGCAGTTACTAGTCCATCAAACTTTTGTGGACAAATCCGAAGATACCTCCGAGCTAGCTCTTCACTAGTCTTTTGTATCCCAGCACCAGTCATCTGGTCGCGCAGATTCTTAATCCAAGTGATGAATGCTTCAACTGTCTCTCCTTCAGCAAACTTCTCCGCTGCTAGTTGATTCTCCAAGTTTTGAATCCTTGTTTAGTTTCGTGTTTCATATTGACTCCTTAGTACATTCCAAGCCTCTGACGCTTTGGTCGTATGCTGAATCAAAGTCAAAACACTGTCAGAACAGCTTGTAACTAAGGCACACAATGCATCTGCATTCCTTCGTTTCCAAGCTCGTAGAATATCTGCATTCGGAGGAACCATCACACTAGAATTTGATGGGTCGGGGGTAGGCTGTGGTTCTGCGTCAATCCCCAACACAGTCTCCAGAAGCTCATAAGAATCAAGGATAGTTGTAATTTTGAACTTCCACAAGGTGTAGTTTATACCATCTAACTTGCCTTCGCTGAAGGTTGGTGGACCAATCCTCAGTGTTTGAATAGCCGATACAGCAGCATCACCTCCTGCACTGCTTCCTGATGCGCCAAAACCGCTTCCGGAAGTCGATATAGTTTCTCTTTGCTGTTGAAGCCCTTTGCCTCTTGCACACTCTCCGATCTCTAGAGCCCCCTGGGCTCTGATACCATGTAAAAATTACACAGTGTAGCGAACAAAATCTGAGATAGAGATAGGGAGTACACAACAGATAAGAGGAGAATCAGTAAATTCTTTAGCTCCAAACAACTGATACAAAGATGACTCTGTCCACCCATGCGCTTCCACTGTGCGAAGCTTAGATGGCGATCTAGACAGAAGATAGGTGAAGAGCTTAAGGCTAGCTGGAACAACAACTCTGACTGGGTGAAAGATGAATGATCGATGGCTGTGAAGGGGTTTAGCTTTTATAGCCTGCGAAGGCCGTTAGGTTGGCCTGACCAACCTACCATATAAGCCTCCACTAGTCGGCCAGGGAATATTCCCTTTACTATCGGGCCGGGGGCGCTGCCCTCGGATCCTTGCCAGGGGGGCCGCTGGCCCCTCTGGGACCCCCCAGCCAGGGGCCGCTTCCGTGGCCCCCAGACCCCAAAATAGGGGCCCCTTTTAACTCCCTTACCCCGCAACTCGATGCAATGCGCCTCGAGTTGCTACCAGCTTAACCACTCCGTCTAACCCAAAGATTAGACCCACCACGGTCACCTTTTTACCATCCGGTCACATAGACCTCATCTGATATACAAGTCACGACTCAACCAATGTCCGGGCTCATATTTCCCCTACTTTCGTTGTTGGACTCCAAATGAGGCATACTTTGGGTCTAAGCCAGATGTTTCTTATTTCAAGGTTTTTGGGTGTAATGCCTATGTTCACAGTCTAATACCATGTCAAAAGTGGAAGCAACAATGGAAGCATAGAAGGATGTTGAAATAAACTGTTGAGCACAAGATATAAGAGAGAGAAAAGAGAAACCACAAAAACATTGCAAAGGAAAACTTAGAGATGTGCTCGGGAAATGGAATCCATATACCAAACACGAGACAATCACATACAGCAACAAGTCACTAGTTGCATGGGCACTGGCACCAGCTCTTTCTCTCCAACAGCACCTTGCACTAGAATCTGCAAGTGGTGAATGAATAAGCTGTGGAGGAGCCGCCCAAATATACAGCACAAAATAGTGCTATTAAGTGTGACCAGGTTGGCCAGCAATAAATGCCAAAATAATCATAGAAATGACTAATAAAAAATGCTAGATGGTACATAGCCCACATGCCTAGCCCATCAGACTCACTCATGAGCTAACAAAACTGCTAACATCTTCCTCTGTAAATTCAATCATCTTCTCAGGAGTAAGTCTAACATAGTTAGATATCCTTCACCCTTGCTTCTTTACATCATCCATAGAAGCTGAAGTCTTTGGAAGAACTGATGGTTCCCCCTCTCAAGCCACGTACTAATTGTTGAGCTCCTATGAGCCAATAACCATAGGAAGAGGAAAAAATAATCTAAGATGCCATGTCTCCGCGAATGAGAAGTGATTGCTCATTGTGCTCTAATCCTATTCATCTCAATCCTCCTCCTCACTCTGCTGGTGAAGACAAAGAAGGCCAGATCACATGGCCCATCAAGGAAGGGATCCCTTCAAACCCACTCTCCTTGATCCCATTGTAATCTTTGCATGGGCCTCCTTTGCCTAGTGTCTTCATGGAACCGGGAATGAGGAACAAGTAACCCATAATATCTTTTACGGGTCTATCCAACATGGATAAGCATTGAGGTAGGGTTTCTCATGTTTGTTCTTTTTTTTCTTTTTTTCTTTTTTTTTGGTGTGTGTATGTGGAGAAAAGTAGTTCACATTCTCTCTGAAACAATCTACATGACTATGTGACCAACGGGCTATAAATAGCTAATAAAATAGATCAGGTCAGCCATCTGAATATGGCCAACCTGCCGATGAGCTAATTGTACCTGAACTCCCCGCCAACTAATGTAGGTTCCAACTGCCCCCAATGTTGGCCCTACATGTGAACACTGCTACCCTAGGTTACCCATGCTGCTGTTGCTGGTGAAAGCACAGCCTTTTGGCTGACATCAGCTGTGTTGCTGCCCATAATCAATCAAGTCTCTCTACCGCCATGTTGCCATAGTGCAACAAAACATAGCCTCTGCATCCTGAAATGCAGCTTGTGCTGCTCAGACTGCCTTCGTCAGCCAAGATGGAGTTTTTCTTGACATTGTCTGACATCGAGTGCTGGCTGTCTGCTATTTGTGGAATCTATGAGCCTTCTTTCAACCCCCATACAGACCATGCAACCTCTTGGAGTTTCCTTGACCCCTGTGCCCTGGCCTCTACTTTGAGCCCATTCATCCTTGGTTCAACTTCTCTTGCAGGTAGCACAGATCCTACCCATCCATATTCCATATCCATCATTATAGAAATAACTTGCTTGTGTAAGGACCTGTACTCACCCTTCCATTTTCATTTATTCATTCTGAGCATTAGTTTGCTAGCCGTGTTGTTCGTGCTCTTCGTGACCTTTTTAAATTACAAAATTATTGGCCAATTCATTCGGCTCTAGAACAGCCCCAAATAGGATTCCATTCATTCATTCATTCTCAGCATCAATTTGTTAGTTTATTGTTTGCACTCTTCATGCCCTCTGTTAAATTACAAGATTATTGGCCAATTTATTCAGGTCTTGAAACAGACCAAGAAGGAAAGATCGAAGTATTCTTTTATTCTACATTCCAACTATCATTATGCCTAAACATCATTATCATCAATGCCTAACCTCCAAACTAGCCTCATACCTCCCACCAACTGCTTTACTGGCCTGGCAACCTACCCTACTGCCTAGGCAAGCTCCCAACTGACAAACATCATCTTCAGCTACTATACATCACTGTCCTGCTGCAAAATGCAGGTTCTAGCAGTATCTCTATGACTTCTGCAGCCATCCATCCTGCTGCCACATCATCAGATGCACTCTGAAACCTCTATGCTATTGTTGCTGCCCAAAATTCAGCTTCTCTAGCCTATCATGTCATCCAATCTGCATCCTTTGTTGCACTTGACACATCATCTGCATTGTTTTCTCTCATCCACAAACCACAGTTTGCCTGCCACATCATAGTTTCAGCCCCAAACTGCTGCATTGTTGGCCTCTCCCACTGCTCCACTGCAATCATGCATCCAAATGCAGATTTGCTATGCAATTTCAACATAATGCCAGTCTCCTACTCACATCTGGGATACATAACAAGCGACATCATCTGCATTGTTTTCTCTCATCCACAAACCACAGTTTGCCTGCCACATCGTAGTTTCGGCCCCAAACTGCTGCATTGTTGGCCTCTCCCACTGCTCCACTGCAATCATGCATCCAAATGCAGATTTGCTATGCAATTTCAACATAATGCCAGTCTCCTACTCACATCTGGGATACATAACAAGCGACAACACACTCTACCTTGTTGTTTGCAAGGCCCTTGACTCAATGTTCAGCCTCATACACTCCAAACTGCCTCCCCAAGTGTTCCTAACCCCTATGCTCTGCCATCCTTCAAGCCTTCACACTTGTTTCAGCTTCTTCTTCAGTTGGCATTGGTACTATCACTCCATGTAAACTATTTGTATCTCATACCTCACCTGTACAAAGGTTCTTGTAGATACACTTCCATTTCCATCCCATTTATCATAGCAATATTTGTTATTGAGGAGTTCATATGCTTTTTGAACTTTCTTAGCCCTCTTATCTTCATAGCATCACCATCATAGTGCTCATATGGAAATCTTCAACAGCATTATCCTTGCTGGATGTTACGGTCTTATGCTAAGATGAAGCTGCATTGATGGGCTACCTAGAACGGTACATGGTGACTCATTGCATTGACTACATTGCCCCGGTAGGGCCTTCATGTACACCTTGTTACGCAAAGGGGGCACACTGGCGGGGGCATCTTTCCTCTCATGGGCTGGCTAGGTCTCTAGAGCATCCATTGTAGCTAGTCTGCAGGGCTCAGCAGCATCAATGTTTCTCGTTCCTATTCATTATCTTTGGCTCCTAGTTGAGATGCAAAGAATCTCACATGATTCTAACACCCCCCAATCTACTTGTAAGCCTACTAGAGCCATAGGGACATCAGAGAGCTATGGACTTAGGGTTCTTTTTTGGGTTAGTGAACCACCAACCATCCTTTGACCACATAGTCCACTCTCATTTGATGGACACCCTAGAGTGTATTGTATTGTGTTCCTCTCTCCCTCTATACTCACCTTCAAAACACAAATGTACAGTCTAAGAAAAATGAATGCATGCAACACTTAATCTATAGGACTAACATTGAATGATCGTGCATTTTGGAACCCGCATGTTCTCAACAGTATTTGTAGCCTATCAAATCTAGTTTTGCTTCTTCTTCTTTTTTTGGAAAAACCCATTTTAACCTAATGGCGTTCAGCTCCTAAGTCTTTTAAATAATGCATTGACAATATTATGAATAGAATAATATGTACATCACCTCAAAAGGTGCTTTCCAAGCAATGCCTATCACTTCCTTAGCTTCCTAAGAAATATGCCAAGGATATTGTATTTTAACTTTAACCCTTTCAGAACTGTGAGTATCTCATCTCTACGTTTTGGCGATGAGCCCTAGGGCATAAGCACCATCTTTGTTCTACCAAAAAAGTGGTCATTCTGCTGCTTCCAAGTCCAGGCAATAACAACTGCTCTTATCACATTCCAAGCCTTGATTGTTTCTTCATCAAGTTTCCCCCTCTTGAACCAAGACTAATTTAGTATGTATTCTGTCACCAAGACCTGCTCTTTTGACCCACTCCTGGACCTGTCTACACGTCGATGGTGAGTGTGATACATTGTCCTCTTGTCTCTTGCAAAACACACGTATGGGAGACACCGCCGGCATCTTCCCAAGCCTTTCTCTTGTCGGAAGTTTATCCATTGCAGAGTTATTCATTACCACTCTGCAGAGTATTAAGTTTAGCTTGAGGGAGGGAGTGGGTCTACACGGCCCTATGATTCCTCATTTTCCAAGCCCTCATGTTAGAGTGCAGGTACCACTGTCTCCAGTACGCCATAACTTTGCCTATTGACTTGGGTCCTTACTCTAATAGTCCTCCTGCCATCTCTCTGGGGATGAACGGGACCTCGATGTGCCCAAGTGGATTTGCGCTGTTTAGGAAAGGCAAGCTTACAGGCTGAATCGGCTGGATGTCTTTGTTTTCTTTTCCAGCGAGTAATTACCAAGAACCAACCTCCAACGGTAGTGTTTAGCTCCTAACTCTTTAAGAGAGACAAAGCAGAATTCAAAATACAAAAGCCCTTAGACATTCAGTCATATATCAATGAGAAGCAGGTACTCAGAATCTGGCAGGGAAAGGGGGACATACGTGATTGTAACTGCCGAGGGATATCTCCTCGCAAGCCTAGTGGACGCAGACATGCCGCCCCCCACAAAGCTTCTGGCAACGTGGCCGGCAGCAGCGAGTGCGTCCTCAACAAGTTTCTGACACGTGGCATGTCTCGCAAGCCTAGCGGACGCAGACATGCCTACCCCCACAAGGTTCTGCCGGCATGGCAGAACGCAGGCGTTGCGGGGAGAGGGAGGGGTGCGTGAAGAGAGAGAATGAGAGAGATCATGTTGTGACACCATCGTAGGCATTACCTACATGACACGCCAAGGACCAACAAAAGGAATTTTTATTCGCTTTTCATTCATTTTATCCCTACCTTAGCACCCTATGTCCTATGAAATGGCGGACTCGGAGTGCCTGGGAGAAGACGGGTTCACTTTATCATAGAGCTAGCTCGAGTTTAGCAAAGTGTTCTTAAGAACCGAGATTCAATGCAACATCCACACACACACTTATCCCAATTCTTTGAATTTTCATATGCAATTGATAACTTGTCGGGAGGCACACTATAGGTTTGATCTAAATAAGGGCTTCATAGGAGAAGAATATGTGCCTTATAGATGTGGTTTCCTTGGATGAAGATGCAGAGAATGCATAAGGAGATGGACATCGTGGTGTGCCTCCTTCAAAAGCAAAGGGAGGAGAGGAGGACCTAGATGCATCAATTGCAGATAATAGTAATGACAAGGGACTTCCATGCCCAACTATTAATCCAATCGTAGGTCATGTGATACGGGGCCAAAAGCACAAGACCACATTGGCACTAAATAGACAAGGAGTATCCGTGGAGTGTGTAGTTGGGACATTGGCAAATGCTTTGGGGCAAACAAAGATCCAACACGTGAAACTAGAGGAGAAAAGTCTTGAGATACAACTTAGGATTGCAAAACTCCTTACTCCTAGATTCTCCACATCAAACAATTAGTAGGATTAGATGTTTATGTAGGATAAAAATAAGCACTCCAATTTGTGAAGCTTCATTTAGTGAGCAAGATGTAAGCTCTTGCTCTTGAGACTGAGAGTCTCCCCTTTTTTATGTTCTTCCAAATAGAGAAGGCATCGAAAAGAAACTTCTCTTGGCTGGCTCTTTAAGTATCAAGGTCCATGCAATATCAACTATATTGATTAGCACATTCACCTATTATTTCCTAGCACCAAGGTCATTTTAGCTTTCAACAAAGGGGATTTCTCTATTGACCATACTTTGACAACTCATCCGACCCCTTCTCAATCCATTCTTGCATTATTCTACTAATTGCTTATAACTTGCCTACCCAGACAAACATTGATAGCATGTATTCTAGTAGCCAATCAATGACTAATTAAGATTATGGCCATCTAGAACTCGTCTAGAATAATCGAAAATTCATAGCCTTGAACTTCTTAAGTCTACCTCACAAGGGAAACTATGCCTCAACCCCACAAGGAGATTGACCTAAAAACAAGGACCTAATTTAAATGCTAAAGTCTCTTATCAATCATCTAGTATTAGCTTTTGAGATGATTGCACTGCTATAATTCCTCAAGTTGAAGCAAACCATTGTTACACTTGGTTCAAAGATAGTAAGAAATGGGGGGAGTGATGTGACCCCTCTATCCATAGGGTAAAGTCTCAACTATGGCCCCCCAAAACAGCATTGGTTGGATTCTAATGACAACTGGTGCACAGTTCGGATGCCGTAAGCGTGTGTAGTAAGCGTCAGAAGGTCCCTAAGAACAAAAGAACTCTACTTTTTACACACAAATCAATGTAGAAAGCTTGCACGACATGAACAAGAGACCATTTGGGTACAATCTCCCCCCATGCCTTGTGTGAGCGCTCCACAAAGAATGTATTTCATATATTAATCATCTTCAAGCTCAAATAATAGCCCAAATTACAAAATAGCACGCTTTAGCTTTTGAGTTTGCTTTTGTGCCAAATAGAATTAAAGCTAATGGGTGACCAAGAAGTCAGGCGTATCCAAATACAATGTCCAAATACAAATATCTAAATCGTGCGCCCATACACATACAAAAATAATAAATAAATATCAAGCGCCTTGATAAATAAGTGCGACAAAATATAGGTGCCATGCCTAAGACACGCGCCCATCAAAATATTGACAATAAATTTGAATACACGCTATCCTCCAATGCTTTCCACTACCACCGCTACTATCTCTACAGGTCAACTGAAGCATTCACAATCATTGGTAAAATAATACAATTAAACCGACAAAAGTGAATACCTAACAGTCTTCAGCTACATAAATAAATTGGTTAGAAATCAATCCTAACCTTAATTTATCACGAGTGCGTACTCTAAACTCATAAACGTTTATTAATTTAAATATGTATTTTGTGGAATCATCCACGTACACATAAAATTAACAAAACGCCCGAAAATGATAGGCATCCCCATCGACTTCTCGCACAAAGAATCCACTTTGTGTATGAGCCCTAGTAATAAAAGTTTACAGAATCCACCGTAAAACCTCACAGAACCCACCGTGGAATATGTCTCCTGACATCATACCCCCGAGGTGGGAAAGCAATTGTCCTCAATTGCTATTAGCTTAATGTGGAGCTAAGAGAGTGGGGAAAGCTTTTAAGTCTCTAGCGTGCATCCATTGGGCCTCTTTAGTAGGATGATTTTTAAACTTGACCAAATATCTAGAGTATCTACGTGCCAGTTCTAGTGGTCATAAAGTCAGTATCTATAATAGTTTCAGGCTCAACGATTTCAGTCTCTTTATCTAGCAAAGGTGGATTTTCATAGACAGGGTGTACAGGTAATTGGCCTCTAAAGGGTCGTAATAAACTAATATGAAAGGTGTTGTTAATTTTCCAATGTTGTGGTAGTTCTAGTTTAAATGCATTGTCATTGATTTTGTGTATGATCTTGAATGGTCCATAGAATCTAGGTGCTAATTTCACAACTGGGTGTTTATCTACACTTTGTAATCTACGTTTTTCTATACGTAACCAAACATAATTATCAACTTTGAAATTCATAGCCTGTCTTTTCTTATTTGCTTGTTTTGTATATGATTGCTGGGCTTTGGCAATCATATCTTTAACTTCATAAAAAATAGTGGCATGCATGTTAGCAATATCATCAGCAGTTTGAATTTTGTTCGATAATGATGCAACAGGTGTAGACAATCTATATCCATAAATAACTTCAAATTGTGCTTTCTTTGTAGCTGTGTGTGGTGTATTATTATATGCAAACTGAAGTAAATGTGGATATGTATCCCATGTGTGTGGTTTTGAAATAGTGTAAGCACGCAAAATATCTAAAATAGTACTGTTAGTGGCTTGTGTTTGACCATTTGTTTCTGGATGAAATGTAGATGAAAAATAAATCATTGTTCCTAAGTTAGCAAACAAAGTAATCTAAAAATTATTACAAAATCTAGAATCACGATCACAAATAATAACTTTTGGTAAGCCATGATTAATAAACACAGTTTTCAAAAACAATTGAGCAGCTTGAGATGCAGTTAAAGTTTTCTTGCATGGAATGAAATATGCTTGTTTGCTAAACCTGTCTACAACAGTCCAAATCATATCATGGTTAGCTTTAGTGTTAGGTAAACCAGTGATAAAATGCATTGAAATTTGTTCCCATGGTTGTGATGGAATAGATAATGGCATCAATAAACCATATTGTTTACCATAGTGTCTTTTAACTCGTTGACAAACTAAACATTCAGAAACAAAGTTAGATACATCAATGTCCATATGTGGCCAATAGAAATCTTCAGTCAATGTACGCAAAGTAGATATAATACCTCTATGACCTTGATATAGAGGACAATGAATCTCATGCAAAATAAATGATCTAAATGGAACTGTCACACATAATCTTTTTTCATAAAACATAAATCCATTATTATAAGACAGTGAATCAATAGGAATCCAATTATTTGCAACTAATTTATTCCAATCAGCTTGAAAAGTAAGATCCTGATGATAAGTATCTTTCATAGGGATAAGGAAATCAAATGATATCACATAAATATTATGAATTATCGGTCTTCTACTTAAAGCATTGGCTACAACATTCTCTTTTCCTAGTTGATATTGGATAAGGGGATGAAAACTTTGAATGAAAGTTGCCCATTTAATATGTCGGTCAGATATTTGGGGTTGACTAAGGAGATGTCTAATACTTTGTTGGTCAGTTTTGATCATAAATTCAGATCCCATTAAGTAATGTTTCCATTGACGTAAGGCTTATACTACAGCTAGCAATTCCTTATTGTAGGTAAAGTGTTTAAGTTTAGAGGGTTTCAGTTTACAGCTAGAGTAGGCTATGGGATGATTATCTTGCATAAGGACGGCTCCTATTCCAGATCCACCAGCATCAGTAACAACTAAAAAGAATGGTCTATTGAAGTCAGGTAGTTGTAATACAGGAGCATGGGTTAATGCATGTTTCAATAAATCAAAGGATTTTTGTTGATTGTTAGACCAGTTATAAACAATACCTTTCTTTAAAAGTTTAGTCAAGGGTAATGCAAATAATGAAAAATTTCGCACAAACTTTCTATAAAAACTAGCAAGACCTAGAAAAGAACGTAACTCATGCACATTTTTGGGTATGAGCTAATTTAAAATTGCTTCTATCTTTTTAGGGTCAACCTTAATACCTTCTAATGAAACAATATGTCCTAGATATTCAATTTTCGTTTGAAAGAATTCACTCTTTTCTGGATTAGCATACAATTGATTATCTTTTAACAACTTGAAAACTAAAGACAGATGTTCATAATGCTCATTCTCATTTTTACTGAATACCAATATATCATCAAAGAATACTTTAACACAATGCTGATATTTCAAAAATATGCGATTCATCATGCGACTAAATGTAGCTGGTGCATTAGTTAGACCGAAAGGCATCACTAGAATTTCATAGTGTCCAAATTGTATTCTAAATGTAGTTTTGAATATATCAGATTTATCCAATCTTACTTGATGATAACCAGATTTAAGATCTATCTTACTAAATATGGCAGATCCTTGTAGTTTATCCATAAGATCATCTACCCTAAGAATTGGATATCTATTCTGAACAATAATCTTATTTAGGGCACGATAATCAATGCACATGCGATAAGTATTCTTCTTCTTCTTTACCAATAAAACAGGTGCACCAAATGGAGAACTACTAGGTCTAATTAATCCTCTATTAAGCAATTCTTCTATTTGATTTTGAATTTCTTTCTGTTCAATTTGGTTATGTCTATATGGTGCTTTACATGGTGGTTGTGTACCAGGAATTAAATCTATTTTGTGATCTTCAAGTTGTGAAGGTGGTAGTCCAGGTGGTAAATCATCAGCAAAACAATCTTGAAATTGAGCAAGAAATTGTGTATGCCTAGGATGTATTTGTTTTTCTTTAGCTTGACGTTCATTCACCCAAATTAAATAAGATTTGCTACTTTTACATCATGCACGTTTAGCATGAGTATGAGTAAGCAGTGGAAATTTATTAAAAGCGTGCATACCATGCAATGTGATTTGTTTTCCTTGAAAATAAATTTTAATTGAATGCATAGAATAATCTATGTCATGATTATACTGATGACGCGAAGGCATACCTAAGATAAAGTCACTAGACTGCAAAGGTATAACTAGGAAATTTCTTCGTTCAGTATATTCACCAATTTTAATTTCTAAATTATGCACTTCTTGTGTTCCATTATATATTGTGCCTAGGAATGCAGCTTTAATGCGATAATGTGTAGAAACTGTTTGTAAATTCAATTCTTTCACTAACTTTGCAGAAATAAAATCGTGTGTGCTACCATCATCATGTAAAATAGTCTTTTCTTTACCATGCACAAAACATTTCATTGTTAACAAAGAATGTGGAGTTGGCGTACCTGGCAAAGTATCCGAAGTAGTACTAATATCATCATCATCTTCCGTAAAGTCAGGCATTTCCTCACGTTCTTCATCTTCCATTGCTCCAATATAATTGATATGGATAGGTGGCTTTTTGGTTTGGCAATTGGCTGCTAGATGTCCAGGTTGATGGCATTTGTAACAAACTATGGGTTTGGCTTTAGATACATTGTTGGTAATGGCAGAAAGTCTAGGAATATTGGGATTTGGTTGTGAGGATGGCTTAGGGTTTTGATTGGTGTTTGATGGCAAAGCAGGTGGTCGTGTCCAAGACTTACGGAATGAAGATGGAAGAAAATGACTTTGATTGAATCTTCGAAAATTTGAATTGAATTGTTTGGAACCATAGTTACCATTAGTTTGAATTTGTTGTGGTTGCATGTCTCTTCCGCGAATCTTGTCTTCAGTGTCATGAGCCAAGGAAATTGCATCTTCAAGGGTTGTTGGCTTGAACATATTGACTTCAGCATAGTAATGTCCAAGTAGGCAGACATAAACTTGCATTTGTGAGTCACTTCAAGTACATCTTCGAGCATGTGTAGTTGCAGTAGGGCATTCCAAAAACGTTCAGTGTATTGGGAAATAGGTTCGCGATCTCTTTGCTATAGAAGATCCCATTGCTTTATGGCTTTTTCATGGAATTAAGGAGGAAGGAAATTCTGCAAAAACTTCTTTTGGAAACTCTCCTAGGTAGTGGGACAATCAATGCTCTTGCGGACCATAGTCCACCATAGAGATGCTCGATCGACTAAATGATTAGTGACACATTTAATTTTGTCTTTCTCAGCATATGTTTCTTCATGAAAGTAATCATCAAATTGACTGATAAATGCAAGTACAGTCTTTCCATCTCGAGATCCATTGAAAGTACAAAATTTGAAGTTTCTTTTACTTATCTTTGTTTCTTTGCGGATGGATTGAGCTTCAAGTGTCGCATCGATGGTACGTCGTATAAGATCTTCGGGTTGCGGTCCATCTTTGTCAGTGGGAGATCGTTGCAAATTGGCCAATTGAACTTGCAAAGCTTGTCGGGCTCTTCGTTCTTCATTGAGCTACATCATAATCAAATCCAACTTTTGCTCCATCGTTGGTTTGGGTAAATCACCTTTAGCCATAAAATCGTCCATATGTTGTTCAATCATCCTGTAAAACCCAAAAGACCTCACACTCTCGAAATCTGATTAGCGGAATGAGCGTAGCTCAAAGGCAGGTATACAAGGCTTATAAATTTTTGTTTGGCTTTTGTAGTCTTTCTCTTTTGTGATTGTGGTATTTGTTGTCTTCGTAAAAACTGCGTATGAACTGCGTATGACCTTCTGCGTTTGCTGAAAGTGGTTCAGCAAGTCTGCAAGTGTGAACAGAGTCTACCAGAGAGCAATACCGTGATTCTGTGCTTCTGCGTGTATGAATAACCTTTATGGGAGTGGTTGGAGATGACTTGACTGACCTTTGTGGACTTAGGTGACTTGCAGAAATAAGAAAACTTGGAGGACTTGGTAGACTTAGTAGTTTAAGGCTTTATGAAGCCTACGTGATTTTCGGGTAATTGAGTATGTTGGCAACGGATTCGACGCCATCCAGGACATGTCGTTGCCGTCGATTATCAAATTCGTTTAAGTAATCAAATTTGTTTAAGTAAGCTTTTTTTAAAAGCTTACTATTAAGCTTAGTAACCTTTGACATAAATCTTTTAAGCTTTTTAGCTATGGAAGATGAGTTTTCTTATCTGTTGATAGACGACTTCAAGAAGAAGATGTCCAAGTGGTCCTCCGCCTCCACAAGCTGGTCCTTCGCGATCAGAGAGTGCAGAAGGGGGTTCTTGACCGCCAGGAACGCACCGATATTGACCGTTCGCGACAAAACTAACTGTAGAGCTCGATCGTTCTAGGAGCTCCGCCTTAGTGCAAGATGGTAAGCGATTGGAAGCTCTCGATCTCAGCTTTGCTCTGATACCACTGGTGCACAGTTCAGATGCCATAAGCGCGCGTAGTGAGAGTCAGAAGGTCCCCAAGAACAAAAGAACTCTACTTTTTGCACACAAATCAATATAGAAAGCTTGCACGACATGAATAAGAGACCAATTGGGTACAATCTCCCCCCATGCCTTGTGTGAGCGCTCCACAAAGCATATATTTCATATATTAATAATCTTCAAGCTCAAATAATAGCCCAAATTACAAAATAGCATCCTTTAGCTTTTGAGTTTGCTTTTGTGCCAAATAGAATTAAAGCTAATGGGCCCCCAAGAAGTCAAGCGTATCCAAATACAATGTCCAAATACAAATATCTAAATCGTGCGTCCATGTGCATACAAAAATAATAAATAAATATCAAGCGCCTTGATAAATAAGTGCGGCAAAATATAGGCGATATGCCTAAGACACGCGCCCATCAAAATATTGACGGTAAATTTGAATACACACTATCCTCCAATGCTTTCCACTACCACCGCTGCTATCTCTACACATCAACTGAAGCATTCACAATCGTTAGGAAAATAATACAATTAAACCGACAAAAGTGAATACCTAGCAGTCTTCAGCTACATAAATAAATTGGTTAGAAATCAATCCTAACCTTAATTTATCATGAGTGCGCACTCTAAACTCATAAACATTTATTAATTTAAATATGTATTTTGCGGAATCACCCACGTACACATAAAATTAACAAAACGCCCGAAAAGGATAGGCGTCCCCATTGGCTTCTCGCACAAAGAATCCACTTTTTGTATGAGTCCCGGTAATAAAAGTTTACGGAATCCACCGTAAATCCTCACGGAATCCACCTGGCATAGAATCCACCGTGGAATATGACTCCTAGCATCATACCCCCGGGGTGGAATATACCTCCTTCAAAAGCAAAGGGAGGAGAGGAGGACCTAGATGCATCAATTGCAGATAATAGTAATGACAAGGGACTTCCACGCCCAACTATTAATCCAATCGTAGGTCATGTGATACGGGGCCAAAAGCACAAGACTACATTGGCACTAAATAGACAAGGAGTATCCATGGAGTGTGTAGTTGGGACATTAGCAAATGCTTTGGGGCAAACAAAGATCCAACGCGTGAAACTAGAGGAGAAAAGTCTTGAGATACAACTTAGGATTGCAAAACTCCTTACTCCTAGATTCTCCACATCAAACAATTAGTGGGATTAGATGTTTATGTAGGATAAAAATAAGCACTCCAATTTGTGAAGCTTCACTTAGTGAGCAAGATGTAAGCTCTTGCTCTTGAGATTGAGAGTCTCCCCTTTTTTATGTTCTTCCAAATAGAGAAGGCATGGGAAAGAAACTTCTCTTGGCTGACTCTTTTAAGTATCAAGTTCCATGCAATATCAACTATATTGATTAGAACATTCACCTGTTATTCCTAGCACCAAGGTCATTTTAGCTTTCAACAAAGGGGATTTCTCTATTGACCATACTTTGACAACTCATCCAACCCCTTCTCAATCCATTCTTGCATTATTCTACTAATTGCTTATAACTTGCCTACCCAGACAAACATTGATAGCATGTATTCTAGTAGCCAATCAATGACTAATTAAGATTATGGCCATCTAGAACTCGTCTAGAATAATCGAACATTTATAGCCTTGAACTTCTTGAGTCTACCTCACAAGGAAAACTCTGCCTCAACCCAACAAGGAGATTCACCTAAAAACAAGGACCTAATTTAAATGCTAAAGTCTCTTATCAATCATCTAGTATTAGCTTTTGAGATGATTGCATTGCTATAATTCCTCAAGTTGAAGCAAACCATTGTTACACTTGGTTCAAAGACAGTGAGAAATGAGGGGAGTGATGTGACCTCTCTATCCATAGGGTAAAGTCTCAACTATGGCCCCCCAAAACAGCATTGGTTGGATTCTAATGACAACACGCTCAAATAGTCAACATTTGGCCCTTCCTTGAATTGCTTGATCTAACTTTTGTGTTGTGTTGGAAAGACCTATCATGAATCTAACCATGCCATTAGAAAGACCTATCATGCCATTAGAAAGACCTATCATGAATCTAACCATCCACTTCCCTCAAAGGGTTTCTTTAGTTTTCTATTTAATATTGCATAGCTTAGTTAGACATGTAAAAATCAACTTCATCAATTAATCCCTTTAAACAATGTTAATTCACATTAATTAGAAATAGATATAACAAACAATCAACATTTTATCCCTTGCACAAGGACACATATATAAAGTACCTGGATATCCATGCATGGGCACAATCCACCAAGTCACCCTTATCTTGCATTGGAGCCTTCCAAGAAGACCATCCCAAGCCCACAAGGGTTAGGCCATTCCTTGATGCCCAATGGATTTATGACCAAAGCCCCCTTGGCACCATTGTCGCCTCCTAGTCAAATGTCCTCCCTACGGAGAGACCTCATGCTTCCTGAGGTTGGTCTTAGGACTCGGTGTGGACAATTCCAGCCCCTTTAGTGAAGGGCTCTGCCACTAGCCTTGGGGGAGGCCTAGGGTATATCCAAGAATCTACCCATGTGGGCACAATATCTCTTTTCCCAAAATCAATAAACAAGGCAATCAACCTATTCTCAACCAGATAATCATCTCTTTTTCAAGTAAGAAACATATCTTAAAACATTTTATCGAAATGAAATAGTTTAAGAGAAGAAACAATCTACAACTTATTTCTCCTTAGAGTGCAATCATGTAAAGTGATAAATGACACTCCCCCTACTGTTTATGATGTGATACTCATTTCTCCTTAGAGTGCAATCATGTAAAGTGATAAATGAGAGTCCCCCTAGTGTTTATGATGTGATACTTCTTAAACCCTCTTCATACTTTTCAAAGGCCAAAAGCTTTCCTCTAAATGATGCAACACTTTAACATACAACATATTAACATGCATGAGCAAGGCATCTACCTCTACTCCTAGTAGTTATGTCCTTTAAGGGATAGTCATTTAGCTCCTAATAGACAAATTGTTTCCATATTTTGCGGACATTGTAAGTTGTAATTCCTAAATGTGCAATATTTGAAGGATAGTCAAGGAAGGATAGAAACTACTCTTTAACCTTCATTGTTGCAAGTAGTAGCAATAGCCAACTAATCAATCAATCTACTTAATCAAAATTACTTTAAATCTATCCAATGGCTTTTGAGTAGAAGTTGGTGCGGAAGGGACTTCATTCACATGTGCAACCTCTTGTCCTACTCCAATGCTTTGCCACTTTGAGGACATTGTAGCAAGTGAGCTTCCTCTAACACATTCTTTGCTCTATCCCTTCTCAGACCCTCCCATATGTCTTTGAAGTAAAGCTTGGCACTATACAATGGGCTACTTAGAGTATGTTAAAGAAAGGGAGTATCTTGGCTAGGAGAAGAGGATAATTAGGAATGTAATGATGGTGGAGATCCAAGAAATGTCATTTGCAAGGATGGGTTGGCGCAAGTAAGTTGATCCTTGGAGTTTGGTGGCCTTTCGAGGTCTTCTCTTCTTATGATCCTTCTTTGCCCCTCTATCTCTCTCTCTATATCCTTCCCTCTCACTATCTCTCCCTCACTTCTTATAATCTCTCTCTCGCACTATCTCTTTCTCTATTCTCCTCTTTTAAGTCTCTCTCTCTATATATATATTTATTATTTATTTATTTATCTATCTATCTATCTTTATCTTTACCTCTCTGCTATTGTAAATGCATAAGAAGAATTGTGAGTAATGACTAGTCTCCTTAAGGTGTATGCACTTAAGGACTTTACAACATTTAGCCCTCCTCTCCCTCCTTGATTACTTAGTGCCCTTTTATGGGCTACGTGCAAGACTTTATCTATCTAATCGATCCATATGCTAGCTTTGTGGTTGTGGATAATGGTGTATCCTTCACGAACGTGATGATAAGGAAGATGACAAAGATGAACCAATGCTTGATGACGTTGATGACGAGCGTGAAGATGATGATGTCAATGGTGCATTTTTGTAGGCAATAGCCTCCTTTTTTTAATGTTTAATTTTTTTAAAAATTAAGGTGTTATATCTGCTTTCCCTTAGAGGAATCGAGATGTTCTCGTCTTGAGAGAAACTAGGTTTATCACTCTTCCTATGGTAATTTTGATCATTTGACTTGCGAGTTAGGATATACCACACTTTCACTATGCTAGTTTGATAGAAGTGCCTTGTGTCTTTGCTATACATTGCCCTCTATCACTTGTGCTACTACATTACTTCCATATATTTACATGTTTACACATATTTCAATGTATTCGCCTTTAGCCTAATCTGGCCTTGAGATAGATATGCTAGCAATATCTCACAAGTGTTAAATCAACCTCATCTATTCTATTGATGCTTACATGTTTTTCAATTCCTCATTTCCATGTCATAGACCTTAATTTTCCCTCAATCACAACATGATTGAAGGCTTTCTTTCTTAGTTTCTGCAACTGTTATCGTGTTATACCTCTTTGGGCAAATAAGGCTCCATTAATCATTGTTCATGATGATCAAATGTGTTCTCTAGGGCTTCCTCTTGCCCTTGGCCTCTTCCTCCTTCCCACTTAATCTTATTATTGTCACAACATCCCAATCATGGTCTCATATTGAATTTGGCTAATGGTAGTCCAATCATGGTGATATTGGACTTAACTAATGATATTTCAATATTGAATGTCTCAATCTATACTCCTTGAATATTAATCATCATTGATGTAACTAGCACACCAAGAATGATAGGTTGTTCTATAGCAACTTCGTGATATCTCATCAAGCTGATGCAAAGTGGCTTTGTAAAGAAAGTGAAGCTGCCTTCCCTCACTTCCTCCCCTAGCATTATATTTTGGTTCTCTCTCTCTCTCTCTCTCTCTCTCTCTCTCTCTCTCTCTCTCTCTCTCTCTCCATACAATGAGGACTACAGCCAATCGACCAGTGGCCCTGCCCCAAGGATTCACCTTGGATAGAGCTACAAAGAGAGGCAAAGCTCACCGCCTGCACCTAGCAGGCCCACGCCCCCACAGGAGACATCACCTACAGATACAATGGATACTACAGTGCCACTGAGGAGCCATACCCCTCCGCTTCAGCCTCTCCATGCTAGACAGGCCCATGCGGGACATCTTAAGATGACCACGCTCCATGAGCAGCCACACTGCACTTGAAGTGCATCTAGATTGTATCGAGTCTATATATCATTTTGTACCTACTCACCTAGTTCACCATAACACCAAATAGTAGCTTTACTGGGACTTGGAAAACTTCCCATACATTTTGTATGTAACCTTTTGGTCTCATAGGCCAACTTGGCCTCTTGTAGACGTTAATCTCTCTCTCTCTCTCTCTCTCTCTCTCTCTCTCTCTCCAAATTCTTTTTTACTCTCCAACTTTTTGTCCTCCCTCCTTCCCTCTCTCTCCAAATTTTTTCTCTCCAATTTCTCTCTCTCTCTCTCCAAGTTCTTTTTTACTCTCCAACTTTTTGTCCTCCCTCCCTCCCTCCCTCTCTCTCCAAAATTTTTCTCTGCAATCTCTCTCTCTCTCTCTCTCTCTATGCTATTAATTCCACTTGTACCACATGATTTTTAGCCAAGCATAAATGGATTTTTTAGCACACTTTAATGTTCATCTCTTCATCTCCATTAGCCACTTGTACCTTGATAGGATTTTTTAAATCAATGGGAAAACATCTCAATCTATCTATCACTTTTGTTTATTGATGAAGATATGTGTGCTACCATTATCAACCAAAATATGAACAACCTTGCCATGGATCCTCTCTTCAATCTTAAGTGTAATCAAGCTCCTTGAACATGTTTGATCATCCATGGAGATGGAATAGGATGAACTAGTAACCATCAATAGCTTATTATGATCATCTCCACCCATATTAAAAGGTACTTGATCAAATCAAAAGGAAATCCTTCCAAAAGGTCATAGAATTGATATTGGCCATCGTGTTGAAATCTTTGCATGGATATTGGACCGCTTTACCCTTGAGAGTTCAAGCCATTAGCATATCCAAAATAGCCATCACCTCATTAAGATGGCTCATCAACCTTATATTGACTGCTTGGGATTCCTTTTCATCCTATAATGTCTTGGGAGTTTGCATTCATTTGTTGAAGTGGAACCCTTGCATCCACAATTGCTTGTGCTCTTTCTCTATTTTCTTTGTCTCCTTTTTGAAAGACCATCCATTGTGCTATTTGATATGAAATTTGAGTGTTGGATCCTACATGTTTGTTAATGGTTAACTTGGTTTGATTGTCTATCAAACACCATTTGATCCATTTTTGCAACTAGTTTACTATGACTTTATGCATGATGAGTTTCATATTCACACATTGTGTGTTGAGTAGTGATGAGTTCTCCATGAATTTGAGGGCCTTTGGAGGGTCCTTGAGCATTGATTTTCATAAAATAATCATTGATTTTTGAGTAATAGTCTCATAGGATTTATTTTTCCCTTTAGACCTTGTCATTGTGGTGCAATCTTGTTCAAATCAAAGCTTACAAACCCCATTTATGGATAAAGTTCCCGATCTTGGTTTTTGGTTTAGTATAGAAAGAGTTAAGACTACTGAACTATGGCTAAGAAAAACTGCCCCACTATATGTCACTGCCTTTAAGCTTGTAAATACCATGTATGACCAAATTTGAACCTAAGCAACCTATGGAAACCTTGTAAGTCATATAATTACCCTAGAAAAACCTACAAAAATCATGTAGCACATGCAAATACCTTGCTTGTACCTGTAATATCTTACTACTTCCCTACATGAGCTTGTAATACCTTGAATCCTTAATAATGTCTTTTGTTTTAGTCCTTGACATGCATATATCTATGTGAGGGATGAAACAAAGGGCAAGGGCACGCTTTGAATCACTAGGGGGTGTGCAAAGTTCTACCCTAGGTTAGGTTGTGTGCCATTGTTGGGTTCTTCAATAGTGAGGGAGGGAGGCTTTTTTTTTGTCTTGCTATCTCCCCCAACATCCAACTTTTTCCTTGATGGATATTTCATTTCTCATTGAATTCCAAGACTAAACATGGCATGCTAAGAAGAAAAGTATAAAATGCATGAAATGGAAAGAGCTTTTAGATTTCAAATGAAATTATGAGAAATTTTAATATTAAAAATTAGGATAGGAGTAGGGAATACCTCAACCAATCAATGAACTCACTAATTTACTTACTTATCCCTTTTTCAATAAATGGATCAATCAAAAGGAAAACACTCAACAATTAGAGGTTAAAGTAATCCATAAGCATATGATTGATAGGAAGATGAACATAGATGGATATGGCACTACGATTGGGTCTATTAATCTAATTATCCAATAATTGATATATTCTAACAATGCACAGATTGATAGTAGAGGTAAACATTGGATAAATCTCTCTTTCAACAAGTAGATTTAAGTCTTAATTTAGAGAGATTAAGAGAATCATTTTAAGATGTATCTCTTCAAATGGAATATATAGAAGCTTGAAAGTGTCAAATGCCTTCAATCGTTTGATCTTTTAACAATGGGGCTTCAATGGTAGCTCCAATGTGACCATCCAATACTTTTTAGTAAGATTGAGCGCTCCCTTGTGAAAGAATAGGCTAAACTTAAGCTTTGCTCCAAATGCTATGTCCATTGCAAAAAATGTCTTCAATCTTCTCAATCTTGATGCTTGCTTGAAGATTATTGATGTAAAGGGACCAATTAACCTATAGATGAAGCCTTCTTTGAAGTTTGAAAGCTTGACACTCAGGTTAAATAACTAATCTTGCTAAGGTTAAGGCCTCAAAGAGAAGAAATGCTAAAAGAATGGGGAAAATGAAGCTAAATCTACCAATACTTGATGCCAAAATAAAGTTGAGACCTTGGACAATGATTATCATGATGATCATAAGTTAAAATCAAGTAGAAAGAGGCCCTTAATCTACATAAAAATTTGTGGGCTACCTCTTGGGGCCTTCTTTGAACCAAATATGACATAACTTGGTTATTTAATTACTCCAAATGATGTGTGGAAACTCCTCCTACAATCCTTTGTTGAAGAAAGATAAAGATAAAGAAGAGAAGTGGAGATCTCCTACTATAGATGCCATGAAAACTTGAAAGGAGTTTGGTAAAGTTGAAGAAGGATCTTCTCAAAAGTAACTCTTACATAGGTTCCCTACTAGCTCCAATAAAGCGCTTTTCACCAAACTGCTTAGTTCCAAAAAATTTATCTAGACCTCCTATCATGCCTTTCATAATGGTTGGCTACTACCCATGCATAGACCTCTAGTCATTGTGCTATTCCATCAATGGCCTCTATACTATTGTACACATCTACCATAGATTGCCTAGAGGAAAATAGTAAAAAGGATATGGAAAATGGCTAAAATTGAAGCTCTGATACCATTTTTAGGAGAGTGACTAGAGCTAGAGAAAGAAAAGAGAAGAGAGATAACGAGAAGAGAGAAGACTAGAAGAAGAGAGAGAAGGTGAAGGAATACATGGAAGTTGTAATAGGATAGCTTAAAGATGAAAGAGACTTTGATTATTGTTGAATCATTTTAAAAATAAGTCTCTTACAGCTTTTGTACCCATGCTAGTGTGGCTAGTGTATATCACTTATTTTGTCCTAAAATAATATTTTTTTTCACTTCTTTACATCTAAGAAAATATTCTATATATTCTACTTAGCCACACATTTCCATTTACCGCTAGACTATACAATTGAATCTTTGAACTTTTACATATATCCACATTAGGTTTAGATTACTCTATCATAGATCTATGGTCTTTTTGCAAATGTAAGAACCACTTCAAAGGTGTTAGTAGCATAAATAGATGTGATGTACAAATTGCAAGGAGCATAAATAAATGCAATGTACATTAGATATGACCTCACTTTTACAAAACTCTACAAGAGCATAAAAATTTTGTCTCAAGCTTGAGAAAAGAGTTGAAACAACTACTATCAAACTACTTCCAATATTGCGAGAAAAGTCATTAAACCTTGAAAATTGATCATTATGTTGGAAGTTTCCACTCTAGAATATTAGAAATTTTTTGCAAGTGTGCAAGCCTTGGGTGTTTGCACCATGTACCATTACACCTTGCACCTTTAAAGAGATTATCCATGTGCCACCCCTCAATAACATTTGCTAATATAATCAACTTGACACTCTTCCACATCTTTGAAGAGCATACCTTAACTAGTTTCCTTAGATCCCTACAGTTCTACGATACCATTCCAAAAATTAAACTATTGCACAAATCTTTACCCCCTTAGACTATCTCTATACATTACAGCTCACATGGTACTTTCACAACATCCTGTCCCTTAAACCATACTTAGCCTTTCAAACTTATAGCATTACGTAGAGCATGGCATCACACCTCTCACCTTACTTATCCCTTACATCATCCCTTGGATAGCACTGTCTACACCTAACAACCTTTACACTAGGCCTTCACTACTATACCTTTGTAGCTTTCCTTAATATTGCGAGCCTTCGACCTATACCATTAGACTACACATGCTATAGCTATGTACTTCAATACCCTATACAATTCCACAAAAGCAAAGACAACATACAATGCTTTACATTGACAAAAAATTTACATGATACGAACCCTTTCGATACTTGCACTAAGGTCATACCCTTACAAACCTGCTATACAAACATGGTGTTTATTAGCCCTTACACTACAACTTCATACTTTTGCAAGACATTCACTAGCTAACATAAGATACATACTTCTAAAATACATTACACCCTATAGTGTTATACCATTTGGTATATCTTGGGTTCATACCATTATATCTAACAACATCAAAGAGATTATCCATGTACAATCCCTCAATAACATCCTCACCTTTACACTATACCACACCATAAACCTTACACCTTAACAAATGCACCATGTACCGTTACACCTTGCACCTTTAAAGAGATTATCCATATGCCACCTTTGGATAACATTTGCTAACGCCATCAATCTTACATCCTTCTACACCTTTGAAGAGCATACCTTTACGACTTCCTTGTATCCCTACAACTTTACAATACCATTCCAATAGCTACTATCGCACTACGCTTTAGAGCCTTACACACTCTATGCCTTACATCTCACACAATACTTCCACAACATCCTATCCCTTAAACTATATCTACCCTTTCAAATGTACACCATTATAGAAAGATCATGGCATTACAACTCTCAGTATACTTATCCCTTACATCATCCCTTATATTGCACACTCTACACCTATCCCTTAAATTGTAGCTACACTTTCAAACTTACACCATTATAGAAAGAGGATGGCATTACACCTCTCATCATACATATCCCTTGCATCATCCCTTTTATTGCACGCTCTACACCTAACAAACTTTATGCCATGACTTCAATGCTGACCTTTTTTTCTTTACTTAATATTTGTAATGTTCACCTCCCCCCCCCTCCCCCCAACCTTCCACGTGACCTAGTATTAAGGAGGGGAATTGGATTTTAAGATTGAAATATCTTAGTAAAAAATTTTTAGAATACAAAAAGAAGAGAAAATCAATCGATGAGCTATCAACAAACCAAGCCGCTGCCACCACTCATCATCATCGCCATCGATAGCCACAATGCCACTATGCACCCCACAAATATGCAATCAACCAACTACCTTGGATTCATCAATCAGGAGAAAAATGAGAGCTCCATGTGACTAAACAGGAAGTGGAGCAGGCTGATATGCTAAAGCTAAAAGCCTTAGCCTAAGGCTCTAATGGCTAGCTTATCCTAATGCCTTACAATCACCTACCAATTGATACTCATAGAGAGAGAGAGAGAGAGAGAGAGAGAGAGAGAGAGAGAGAGAGAGAGAGAGAGAGAGAGAGAGAGAGAGAGAGAGAGAGAGAGAGAGAGAGAGAGAGAGAGAGAGAGAGAGAGAGAGAGAGAGAGAGAGAGAGAGAACACAAGAGTTGGAGAAGGAGAGAAGAGAAGGAGGAGGAGAAGAAGTGGTGAAGAAGAGAATAGAAAGAAAAGAAGAAGAAAGGAGAAAGATAGATGTAGAGAAGAGGAGAATATAGGGGAATCCTTGGACATGAGGAGTTGAGGGTGTTAGGGGGGCTCTAGCTAGTAAACTCTTTGACTCCTACGAGTCATCCAATCCCTTAGGCGACTCAAGATGAACTTCATAAGGCCTCAATACTAGTGAGGGGTGGAAATCTTAGAAAAATAAAGGGGTTAGTATTGTTCTTCCATAGGGTTGGATGGTGAACTCTTGTATGAGAATTTCTATTAAATAAAGAAGCTATTTTTCAAAAGGATTGTTTTAATCATTTGTGTGTTGTGATTTAGATTATGTGAATCAACACAATGACTAAAAGGATTAATGAAGTAAGCTGATTTTATGTGTACAACTTAAATCTATTAGATAAGCAGACAACTAAAACTACCCAATCAAGGGAAGCGATAGGGCATGATTCATGCCAAATCCACCCTAAGGTAGGGTGGTCTTAGTAAGCCGAGAGCTTCTTCACAAATTTGATGGGTTAGAGTATAGGAAATATTGACTCCTAGAATCAATTAGAACCTTGACTCTGTATTGTATTAGGAAAACGGAGTGAGACTTTGCCTTATAGGTAGAGGCTCTCAACATACTCATACTCCCCCTTATTTCTCACTCTCCTTGAACTAAGTGCGATATGAGCTTCAGTTTAGTCAAGCAATGTAGCACAAGTAGTTGCTTGAAGACCAACAACCCAAATAGGAGACCTTAGTCTACTTAGAAACTAAAATTCAAGTCCATTCTCATGGGAATAGCCAAGCCCTTCTATTGCATAGTAGGCTTAAGAAGGTGTATGCAGCAAACCTCATGTTATTCAAAAGAGTACTAAGCACTATCACCTAGAAAATCATCTCAATGGACAACTAAATCATGTTGCTTAGGATATTGCAAGCAAGCATGTCACAAATTACAAGCCTCCAACTTATACCATTAGACTTCACACCCTATAGCCATGTACTTTGATGCCCTATAAACCTCTACATAACCATACACAACATACTATGCTTTATAAAGCTTTACATTAACCGAAACATTAATTGATACAAACCTTTACAACATTTGCACTAAGGTCATACCCTTATGCCTTGTAAGACCATACACTTATAGTATCCACTTCCCAACTTTCTATACAAACATGGTGTTTATCAGCCCTTACACTAGAACTTTCCACTTTTGCAAGATATTCAATAGCTAACATAAGATACATAATTCTAACATATCTTACACCCTTTAGCATTGTTGCACAAGCAAAGAGATATAGAAACACACCTCCCAACCTGATGACGAGATGACAAGGAGTGCCAAAAAATGTATGACTTTGTCTAAGTGAAGAACTCAACTTAAGAAAATAACAAATACAAGGTGAATTATGAAGAATAAAATAATTATGCCTTTTATAGCCATAGAACACACAATTTACAAAACACACATTTTCATAAAACAAACTTAAAGGACTTGAGTAAAAAAAAGTCTTCAATTAGAACCAATATTCACAATTGTTGGATTTGTCTTTCGAAAAAATCTCCACCTTACAAGAAGTCTTAGACCTCTCATTTCAGACTTTAATTTGCATGTAACCCTCCTCTCTCTTTACACAAACAATACTTGCAAAAACAAGAGAAGGGCCCCTACTCCTAAAATCTTGAGGGTTTATATAGTTTCCTCTCCTCCCTCAAACACAACATGTGTGTTTTTAAAAGCTTAAAACTTTTCTTTTATGTCTAACCTATTGAAAAGCCTTGTGCTTTTCTTCCTTTTTTCTTTTGGATTTTTCACTCATAAAGCAAGCCACCACTCTCTCTACATCATATTTTTGCTTCTCTAATTGTTGTTGTATTTGATAGTCAATAGCAATAAAAATGCCATGAACCCTAGAAAAAGAGAAGAAAATAGACAATTGTAGCACTAGCCATTGCCACCCATTTCTAGCATGAAATAAACATTGAGTAGCATTGGTCATTGCCACCACAACCATAGAAGATCATGCTCTATGTCTCAAAACCATGGCTACTAATCAAGCTAGCTAGCTCCCCTAGAGTGTGTGTGAGAAGCAAGCTTTTTGAGCGAGCATTAGAGCGAGCCTCTCTGGGCAACCTCCATTTCTTGTTCAACATAGTCCACTTATTCCTCCTCTTCTCTTGTGCACATATTAAGCACCACTACTACCCCCTACTGCCACTACCATCTCCACCACCATGGCTGCCACCATCACCACCACCACTTCCGTCGCCTCCAACATTATTGTCATTGCCACCTCCACCACTTCCACCACCACCGTCCCCTCCCATGGTTCTCTCCCATGTTAATTACCTCGAGTACATGTCTCTCTCTCTCCCCCTATCTTCCATAATTTATTCTCTCTCTATTTTCTCTCCTCCCCATCTCTCTCTCTCTCTCTCTATCTCTCCTAGTCCCATGTAGCAATCTCTCTCTCTCTCTCTCTCTCTCTATTAACAACTTCTCGCTTTCTTTCTCTCTTACACTCACCTTCTCTCTCGCTTACTCTCTCTCTCTCTCTCTCTCCTTGTGTTGCTCACAAATATACACACACACACACTCTCTCTCTCTCTCTCTCCCCTTTCCTCATCTCTCTCTTTCTCTCTCCTCCCCCTCTCTCTCTCAAATAGCCACTTCTCTCTTTCTCCCTCTCTTACACACACACACACACACACACACACACACACACACAATTAGTAACTTTTCGCTTTCTCCCTCTCATACATTCACCTTCTCTCTCTCTCTCTCTCTCTCTCTCTCTCTCTCTCTCTCTCTCAAATAACAACTTCTCTCTTTCTCCCCTTGTCTCTCTCTCTCTCTCTCTCTCTCTCTCTCTCTCTCAATTTTGCAAGGGTCATCCATTCATTTTTCACAACCCTCTTATTTTTGCAAGGGTCAAAGTTTTGCATGAGGTCCATTGTCTTAGACACTTTTAGTTGTTATATCAGATGAAGAGAATATCACAATTTTACTCCCATATGCATATATACATTCACATACCTCTCACTTTTATGTGCATGATTTGATATTATATCTTGATATATCACTCCCACTATGCGCACATAAGCAAAACTACATCACACATGTTTTCACTACTTTTCATTAAGCATTATTGTGTGGACTTACTACAAGAGGATAGGGCATCAAAGAGTTTGTTACACTCATTGCAATCATGTGCGATATCTATTGTTTTTCACTTTGTTCGAATAGTTAATATCGGAACAAAAATATTACCTCATTGTTACTCAATCCATTGTGCACATATACACACATGCGTGCATGTTTCTATACTCCACTCTTTCCTAAATATTTTACACGTGCTTTATTTACACATCTTGTAGTATTGCAATTGAGTGAATACCTATACACAATCTCCTTCACTTGCACATTCTTCTCTATTTCTCCTCTTCCCTCTCATCGTCATTTCATTATGCTTGTAAATAAACACAATCTAATAATTTTGAAAGTACATATTTATCATGCACATCAAATATCAATCAAGTTCCATTGCTTGGGGGTGGAATTGGTGATCCCTAACTAAGTCTAGGACTGAACCATGGAAGCATGCTAGCTCAGTCAAGTAGGGAAGCATGTGCTCCAAAACAACAGTTTCCACATGGGGTTTCCCTCAAACATGGGTGGGCATATAAAGGTGTTGGGTGGGCTCATCTGCATCTTCTCCATGCTATCATCCACAAATGGTGTTGTTGTTGGGCTAAAGTGCAGCCAATCAATGTCATCAAAGCATTTCATGAAATGGGGCTTTGTATAACTCCTTTCAGCACGATAGAAGTTGTTGTGGGAGTTGCCTTGCACTTCCCTTGTCCATATTGAAATACAAAGGTCAAAGCTTGCTTTGAGGACTTCACACATTCACTTTTAACCAATTGGAGTAGCTCACTTAAGTTGTCTTCCTTCATGGAGCTTGAGATGGCAATGCCAAACAATGTAGATATTTCCTTCAAAAACCTTGCGAGCACTAGCTGCAAAATCACCCAATATCTGCCCACTTCTACGGGCTTCACCGATAATGATCCCTTATGCTTTGGCTGCCTATATAGAAGCACCTCATTCATATTGAACACGATTAATTTTTGAGTTGTGGGAGGTAGCTGTACATTCACACATGAAAGGGTAAACACCCATGTATTGGTATGATGAAAAATAACACTACACTACAGTCAAATATTGTGCAAGTTTATGTAAACATGTTATCTTTGCTCTTAGATATCTTCCATCTTTGGCAAAGTGATACAGACATGCAATCTGTCTTTTGGAATTAAGCGTTACTAATGCAAAGTCACCGCATCCCACATTGCAATCTAAAATGGTGTCCCCTTCTTTTGTGTATGTTTGCAAGAACAAGCTCCAAAAAGCCCTACCATGTTGCATGCCACCTACACTATGTGGTATTCATATAACATATTAAGAATCTACTAAATGTCTACAAAACATCTCTGCAGTAGTTTAATAACATTGGATCTCATACTGACCTCTCAGTGGGGATACTAATGTATCTTGTACCCACTCATTCGCAAAAATGTCATCTTTTGTAAACTCTGGAGGGATGATTCCATTGTAAGCGATATCTGAATGCATGTACGCTAAAGCTTGAAATACTAATTTTAGCAATTGCACTCTCTAAACGGAGTCAACAAGTGTGATACATAAGCAATATCCAACATGACCATATCATTACTTTAAAATCCTCACCTCTCTACCTCCACTAACATAGATAAGCATCTCGCAATAATGAACAACCCGTGCCATGTGTAAGGCCCAACACTTTTGCCTTGACTCCATTCCTCGGTGTCCATCCTCCACAACTTGCTCGACAAGCTCTACCATGGAGTGTGTTGTGGCAACCTGCCTCTATCATGTGCTCCTTTTCAGTTCTTTGTGTTTGCTTCTTCTTGCTTTACATGTGACCATGCCCTTGCTGTGCACTAAAGGACTCGATGGTTTGATGGTCGTCGCTTTCCTCGTCAATATCAATCTCCAATACTATGAGGTTTCTCTTGCCCTTCCTTGTCTACATCATCGAAGCGTGCCTAGCTTCTCCTAATGTCACTCCTTCCCCACATGTAATTGCAACGATTGCCTATAGCTCTCGGTGGAAGTCAATGATTGCGTTTGTGTTGCTGTCCCCCTCGCTCTTGGAGGGTGACTCTCCCCTTGTGATTGCATGTTGCTGGTGATAATAGCCCGTCTTGCTCTAGGTCATGGAGGCAAGTCAGAGTCCTCGGGAGACTCATCTGGTTGTTGCTCTCTTTCTTGCAAACAACGATTTGAAATAGGGTAAGAGGGGGAGACAGAGCGACTGTAACAAAAATTAATAGAGGGGTTGCTTATTGTCTGTTCCATTGGCCATTGCACAATTGTGTTTTCCTCAACGTCAGTCTCAGTATTACCTTTGCCACATGCCCTCACATCTCTCTGATGCACAATGGTGACAAGAACTCCCACGCACCTCCCACAAATCCCAATTAAATTAATTAAGTAACCTAATTAACCAATTAATTAATTAACTAGTTAACCAATTAATTAATAACCAACTAATAATTAATTAAATAATTAAAAATTAATTAATAAATTAATAAATTAATTAAGTAATAATAAATTAATTATTAAACTTATTAATTAATTAATTAGTTAATTAATTAATTAATTATTAGTTATAAATTACTTAAATTAAAATCAATTAAAATAACTATTAATAACCAATAAATATCTTTAATTCAAAAATTAATTACTAATTTTAATTTTATATAATTAATTAATTAAACTATTATTAAATAACTTTATAATATAATTATTTAGTAATTAGTACTATTTATTGCTTAATAAATTAATATTAATCTATTAGTTAAATTATTAATGATTTCTTTTATTAGTATAAAAATTAATTAATACATATGTAAATCAATTAATATTTACTAAGATGGTGTCGATTAGTTTACTGATTAGTTAATTAGTGTATCAGTCGAATTATATCAATTAGATTGTTAATTAATTTGTTAATTGATGTTAGTTAGCTTGTTTATTAGTTCATGCATATCAATTAGTTTATTTATTAATTAGTTATTATAGTGATCAATTAGTATGAAGTAAACCATTGGTATATTAATATTACATAACTTGTCTATTAATTTATATGTTAATATTAATCATTTTATATAAATCAATGTGTTAGTATAGTAATACTAATGAATCAATTAATATGACAGTACATTAATATGTTAGTTGTATGGGATTTTTTTTGGAGGGAATGAAGAGAGTGCAAGTGCATGTGGATTAGGATCATTCGGCTCATCGAGGAAAGGGATTGCCCCACCGATGGTCCGCATCTATGTTAGTTATTTGGGTTTAGGGTTCAAGGTATGCGAGAGAGAGTGTGTGTGGACCAGGATGGTTGAAGAGAGAGAGAGAGAGAGCATGTGGACTAGGATCATTTTGTCCTTGCCAAAGAAGGGGTTACTCACACACCAACATTTGGTGTAGAAAAATATGACAAGCACCCCTCCCCCCCTCTCACATCTCTCTCTTCATACAACATGTCTTCTAGTCTCCCTTTCTCCATCTCTCTCTCTCTCTCTCTCTCTCTCTTTTGACATGTATTTAATGCCCCACTATCTCAAAGTGGTTATATAAGGCCACACACCCCCTATGACACAATGCCTCCCCTTCCCTTGAGTTGTGGAATATTTTCTTGATCTCATAGGTACATACCCCCCCCCCCTCTCTCTCTCTCTCTCTCTCTCTCTCTCTCTCTCTCTCTCTCTCTCCCCTCCCCTCCCCTCCCTCACTCTATCCATCACCCCCTGGTCTCTCTCCCTGGCTCCCTCTTGCTAGTCTCCAACCCCCCCTCTCTCTCTGGCACCCACATCCACACACATGCACACACACTCTCTATCTCCCTCTTTTGCTTTCTTCCTCCTACACAAATCTATATATTCCCCCCCCTCTCTCTCTCTCTCATATCTAGCACTCACATCCATACAGAGACACACACTCACTCACACACTCTCTCTCATGCCAAATGCTTTATATATATGGCACTCGCACACACACATACACACACACGCTCTATGTCTCCCTCCCTCCCTCCCTCTCTCATGCACATGCTTTATATATCCTCTCTCTCTCTCTCTCTCTCTCTCTCTCTCTCTCTCTCTCTCTCTCTTATATGACATACATCCCCACATTAAGTCTTTCAATGAGACCCGTATATCTGACATGCATATTCGTACATGTATAGATAGCTTTGGAAATGGATCCATCATCAACTACTACACCAAACACCGAAGTCCACACATATGTATCCTCCTCTACCAAACCTATTATGCACTACACAAGTAGTCTGTTCTTGATATTGAAGAAGGAAGACATTTGCAATGGCAATGACTGCCCTGTTCTTGCTATTGCCCATGCGAATGGTTGAATACAAAGTATGCTGGTCCATTGTAACAATGACCATGAGGCTTGCCATGTATATGTTTTGGATACCTTGGTCTTGCAAGACTATCTTGATGAACAAGGAAATGGGCCTACATTATAGCCTTCCCCCACCATAGACCTCACCCAAAGCCCTTGCAGCGTTGAGAAAAAAACAATCACTATGGAAGCCTCACCACCCCCTTTGGACATTGAGAAAAACAAAACCATCCCTTTCATGCTTGATGTGGAAGAGGAGGGGATATGGCAAATCTTCTTATGTTGTAAAAGTGGTTGAGTACATAATGTCCTCGAGGGGCCGACAATGAGTGTTATGTCATTTGCTTCAGAATACGAGCGCTATATAGAGAGAGTGGAGGAGATCTCAGTTTTAATTGTTAACCCCAAGTCGAAATGGCGGAGAAAGATGGCAGAGAAATGAAGGAAAAAGTAGAAAAAGGATGGAAAAAGCGCAAAGACATGCACGCGGCCTCTAAAGCTAACCTAGGGCGAAAAGCACAATTTTAAATAAAAGGTGCCTCGAAAAGCTCTAAAAACTCTTGTAAAAGAGCGCCAAGCTCCCTCCTATGCCAATTGTAAAATATTAGACGGGTGTAGGCTAGAGGCATAAAGCTAGAAGAGGGAAATAGAGAAAGGACCTTGCCACAACGGCCGGTCATGTAAAAAAGGGATGGGTGCCCATGGGAATTTAGGGTTTTGTATATAAAGTTCAAAAAGTAAATGAGAGCTCATTCTTTGGTGTGTGGCTAACGAGAGTTCTCTTCCTCTTCTCTTCTTCTCTTCTCCTTCCCTGTGTGTGCTCTTGAGAGACGGAGTGTAAGAGTGTAAGGGAGTGAGTGTGTGTGGGAGTGAGGGATCAAGAGGGTGAAGCTCTTGACCACCTCCTCTTCTCTTCTTCTCTTCTCTTCTCTTCTCTTTTCTCACACGCACGGCTATGGTGGATGGAGCTTGGAGATGGGGGAGGCTTGAGGATGCTTGAGCTAGCATCTAGGATCATGGAGCTACCGGAGTGCGTGAGAGAGGAGGCAACTCATTTCGGCATCAAGGTAAGCTCACTGCACTCATAGGATCGACGACGTGTTGGCTAGGTGAGAGATAGCCATTAGAGCTCGCTTGAAACGCTTGAAACAATAAGCGGTCCGTGGGTTTTGGTGATCGAGTGTGAGCTCCCTCTACATTTTGGTTCTATTGCCAGGACCAACAGATTCAAGCTTCAACACTTGTGCGCCTCATATCGAGCATTGAAGTAAGGGATTCATCCCCGAACCAGAGCTTGAGATAGGTAGGAAGTTGGGTTTTTTTAATCTTCGAAGCAAGTAAGTATTTTGGGTTATTTTGTTTGTTTGATGATTGGAGAACATGGAGAAATCATTTCAATTTTTTGCTTTCAATTCTTGTTGCATTTAGCGTGGGTTAGGATTAGGAAATTGAATCGAAAAAGGGTAGGGATCGTTGCAAAACAGGCACAAATCATGCAAAAAATGGCAAAAAGATTGCTTGGGATGCTTAATGTTGGCAAGTGAGTGATTGGGAGCATCCAAACCTTACCCAGGAAGGGGTTTAAGAGCTAAGAGGCCAAGGGAGAGCTCATTTACAACCCTTGCACACAGAGAGAGAGAGAGAGAGAGAGAGAGAGAGAGAGAGAGAGAGAGAGAGAGAGAGAGAGAGAGAGAGAGAGAGAGAGAGAGAGAGAGAGAGAGAGAGAGAGAGAGAGAGAGAGAGAGAGAGAGCCCGGTGTCGTATTGCTGCGCATTCGAGGTGTGAAATCACCTAAAAGTTGTGTGTGTGATTTGATACTTTGTACATACTTAGTTGTTATGTTTGCTCTTTTATTCTATGCTGAAGACGGAGAAGAACAAGGAGTTTTGGTAGACTGGTAACTCGAGATGCCATCTCATGGGCTACACTTATTTCAAGATATGTCGATTATGGGCTTCGTGAGGATGTTTCCAACATCTACAACTGGATGTACTATGTGTGAAATGGCAATAGTATGGGCACAGAACCAATTGACCATGATGAGTCTGGAGAGCTTATCAAAGCGTATCTTAGCAAGATGTGTGAATGCCTTTCGAATCTGAATGGAGAGAGTGTTGTGGAGTGTGATCAAGTTTCTTCCATGCTCATAGTGACCTTTACGATAGGAGGGAAACATTTTGATCTTATGCTTGAGTAGTATATCTTGAAAGTTGGAGAGGGTAATGAAATGTAATGTGTTAGTGGGTTTATGGGTCTGGATGTTTCTTCAAGGCCTCTATGGATTCTTGGAGATGTTTTCATGGGCGTTTACCACACGGTTTTCGATTATGGACAAACACGTGTAGGCTTTGCTAAAATTGCCCTACTTTCCTGGGGGAAAAAAGAAGCTTTTCTGGAAAAAGGGGAGAGCTTTGTTTTGAATCGAAAAGGGGGGGGGGGGGGGGGGGGAAATCAGGTACTCTGCGGATCTACGAGGAAGAAAAAGGAGGGAGCTTTTTCAATCAGGGAGGAAAATAGATGGTACTTTGCGTTGGACGAGGAGGAAAATAGCCGGAGACGAAGAGTGATCATCGGAAAAGTCTGCAATGAAAATAGGACGGCATTAGTGGCGAAGAAGAAAGGAGGAGATCATGGCCACGATTAAAGAAAAATGTCGAAGGAGCTCTGCAACAATGGAAGACGTTTGGAGGCTGTAATGATCTGAAGTGGATGGCGTTGAAGATGCAAGGGTAGCAGTCTTGGTGTTTGTTTTTTTTTCTGAGAATCAGCTGCAACTTGTCTCCGCACGGTAACTTCAGCGCTGAAGAAGGAGCAATTACAGAGATATAAAATAGTTATTGATGTTAAGGAAGGCAACACAGTCCAAGACAAATCGAATGGTTCAGATGGACACGAAATCAAGAGACATAGAAACAGACATTATCAGCAAACTTAACGTCATCTTCAGCGAAGGTGATTGGAGAAAGGTGACAAAGACAAAGCATGATAAGACCAGGCTTCCTGTCTAGAATCGATCTCCTATTCCTCTACTTCGCGACTTCTTAAAACTCGACATCCTTCTCTAGCGATAGAAACATTATGATTACCTTGAACTCTATCTCTCGGCATAGCAGCAAGGAGAAATCCGGCAGAATGAATGAGACAGGCTCTACATACATGGAAGTATCTCGCGCTACAAGTAATCCAAATGTACCCAGTATTCAAATTCTTCTCATCGACTACAGCGATCAGTAGAGTAGAGGAGATGCCGCAAAAACTGGTTCATCGACTCATCCTACATCGATGTATGACACAACAGATAATCGCACATCCAGGAACGCGTGAAAGAGCTCGGCTTCACCATATCTCGCGAGTTTGCTCTCACGAAGTCTCTTGCCGTCATCGGGGTTGCCACTAGTGCATATATGTTCCTGACTGATCTTGTAAGGAAAATTACTTTGCCAGTTACAGTAGAATTTATCCAAATTTAATCATATGGCAGAAAGACAAAGTCTAGTGGAGTTGCTGTAATTGTTGATAATACCCAAATTGACATTACTAAAAGATTCCACTACTGAGTGTCTTGATGATTTGTTGTGAGTTATGGAATGGATTTTTCTGAGAGCTATCGTTCCCTGCCCTACATTGGTGTCTTAAAGCCCTCAAAATACAGTTTGGAATCAGACGCATAAATATGTGAACAGTTTTGAAATCTGAGGAATCAGGAGTACTTCAGCATTATATGGAAAGCTTCATAGTCATATGGGTCTGATTGCTTCAACAAATAAGATCTTTGTTAGTAGGTGGAACAGTAGTATGTTGAGCATCATTTTTGAGGGTATTTAGTTGCTTGAGCCCTGTCATTGGTACCAATACAAACAATTATTGATCATTCTTAAGTTCTACTGGTCGAAGCTTTACATCTCCTATTTTTGGTACAAGTATCGCAACTCTACAAGGGCTCTCCATATGCCACTTTTTCATTCCATCTACTCCATCACCAAAGCACATTGATTATTCTGCAGAAAAAGAGAGACACACATGATATATATTATCAGAATTCTTCTATGTTTTTGAAGATGGTTCATTCAATACAAAGAATTCTATATAATCATGTACATGTTTGATCTTCCCAACTGATCAACATCACAGAAAGTATTTGTTGTCATAACAGATTTGACTTCGTTCTCTTGCTTGATTTTCTATCCTGAAATTTATCAAGGACTTTTGAAGTTGCGACATTGCTTTCGAAACCCTTCGACATCTTTGGTGAACCCGACGTGAAAGTGTCGCAGAAATTTCAGGATGGGAGATACTTCAGCTTCTATTTCAGCCTCTTCTACAATTCCAGCTGCGTCTACTTCAGCTCCATCAATGACTGCTACGTCAAGTACTTCAACGGAGGATCTAAAACAGATTTTGCAGAATATGTCCATGTATATGCAGCTCCAAAATCAGCAAACACAATTGTATATGCAGCAGCAGCAACAATTGCATCAACAACAGTTGTCTCAGCAAAGGCAACTCTATTCGGAGCAGGAGAATGCAAACAACGCGACTAAGGCTATTGAAGCAGTTGAGAATGAGAAGAAGCTATTTGACGGCCGCAATGTTTCAGCATATTTGAAGACATATGAGATCAAGATGGGGTTTTTTGGAGTTCCTGTTGGACTTATGAGTAAGTACTTCCTTCGTCTTGTCACACCCGTTTTGAGGACAAAAGTGACTGATCTTTTTATTCAAAATACACATTGGCAAGATTTTAAGAAGGCCTTGAAAGAAGAATATTTCCTTGAGGACTTTGGTATGACTACTCAGCGGTCATTCCGAGAGTGGGTCTACATGCCAAACAAAGGTCTAGCTGCTTCAGAGTTGATTCGAGAATTTGAGGAGAGGTATAGTCAGCTTGATGCCATTGAACAAAGAGCATTGGATGTTGAAAAAGTTGAGCTTTTCTTGCAAGCTGCAGATCCTGCTCTTCAAGAAGAATTGGGTGAGCTTCTTGAGGATCGCACGAAGCCTATGGGTCTTAAAACGGATTGGCAGGATGCTCAGGATGCAGTCTTGACTTTGACCAAGAGGAGGATATGGAAGACTCACCTACATAATGGTTCCATGACACCTACACCATCATCTGCTCCTATGCCTACTTCTATCCCTATTATTTCTCCTCCTCCTCAGCCAGTTTCTTGGCCTATGCCAGTGCCTACTGTTTCCACTCCACCTATTCCTCCTGTTCCACGACCGATGCCTACACCTTCTGCTCCAAAACCATCCGCTCCATCAATGCCTACCTCTCTTGATGACATAATCAAAGGCATCACAGATTTGACACTGGAGTCAGTCAAAGCGGAGTTGGTGGGAAAGTTGAAGGAGCAGTTTGCTTCGACTGCGCCTACTGCTTCTTCTAGCGCTCCTACTGCACCTAGGAGTGCTCCTAGTGCACCTAGGAGAGATCGGAGATGTATTTGGTGTGATAGTACGGACCATCAGCATTGCAGGGATTGTGACTCTTTCCAGGATGCAAGGAGGCAGAATTTGGTATATTGGGGGCAAGATGGTAAGATTTGGTTGACTGAGACAGGAGCTCCACTTGCTACCAACTTTGGTAAAGGTGGAATGAAGAAGTTAGTGGAGGACATGGCTGCGCGTACTTCTTATGTGACAGCTAGAGGTGATGCTTCTGCATATGGAGTCCAGATTGAGAAGGGATCAGAGACTCAGTCAGCGCCATGGACTTATGCTATGGAGACTGCAAACAAGGGGAAAATTCAGCAAACTGTCTTGACTAGTGCAGGCTCTAGCATCAGATCAGAGACAGATTGGGACTCGCCTGTTGACAGGTATTCTATTTATGCTTATTTGGCTAAGTCTCATGGTGCAGATGTACTTGTTGAGGAGAAGCGTAAGAGGGATGAAGAAAATCCAAGTGCAGTTAAGAAGACTAGAGGGGGTAAGTTTGTTACTCCACCTATTGCAGGACCGTCTTCAAGACCAGGGCCAGATCGACAGATGGAAGATGCTCAAAAGAGAGAAAAGAGGCAAGAGCCTAGAGAGAGAAAGCAGCCAGGATTCAGATTGATGTCCGATATTGAGACATCTACAGACATGAGGAAAATTTTTAATGATAAGATACTTGGCAGTGAGGTGACTTTCACTATTTCTGAGATTTTGGGCATCTCAAAAAGAGAGTTTCAGGATCAGTTTCAGGAGGTCCTGAAGAGGAAAAGACATGCATTGTCTACCACTGATACACAGGGAGTTTTGATTGGGGAGTTGGATGAGGATGAGAATGAGGTTATGGTTGATAATGCTTCTGTTTTTCCGCAGGTAGAGAAGAGGGTTCAGCCTATGCATTATGTTGAAATTGATGAGCCTGTCATGATACCGCGTAGTCATTTTTCGCAGAGCCATTGGGCTAGGGCAACTACAGAGACGATGGTAAAGATTGGAGAGAAACAGGTGCCTTATGTTGCATTGGTGGATCATGGTTTAGAGATTAATCTCATAGTTCGTGGAGTTTATGAGAGTAACAGATGGCCTATGGATGTAGAGCATGGGTGGCGTATGAGAGCCGCCAATAACACTGCAGGTGATTTGTATGCTGCCTGTCCTAGTGTCAGTGTTTCTATTGGTGATGTAGAGGAGGATTTTCATTTCTTTGTGCAGGATTCATGCTCTTATCCCATAATTCTTGGTCAGCCATTCATTACAGAGATGCGCATGGAAACAAAGGTCATGGATGATGGATCTGCTTATGCACGGATTCGCAGTAAAGATGGTATGAGAGCAGTTCAGTTTATGACTGTATGTGTGAACCATGTTAGAAACAGAGATACTCTCAGAGATGCACCTTTGCCCACTGTGAGGGATTTGGGTTTTCATTAGGTACCGCCGTTTCGCGAGACGACGGTGGTACAGAGCAGAGGAGATTGGAGTTCTCGCCTCCTGGCAGCAGTGTTTTCTCCTCCGATTTTGTTGGGATTTCAGCAAACAGTTCGATGAGTTATCAGAAGACTTCTAGGTTGCCTAGAGCTGCCAGGCAGTATATATGCAGGAAGGAGAAAAATTTGAAAAATGCAGGAATTTTGGAGGATGATGAGCACATAGATGGGATGTATGACAGTGTGATTTGTGCAGATACGATGACAGAGATGGGAGATATGCTGAAAACTGATATGCTGAATTGTCACATTAATGTATTAGTGCAGTCCCTGGACATGTTTCATGAAATTGCAGATTTTATGTCACAGATTGAGTCAGAGACTGAGGTAACTCAGCAAAGAGTGTTGAGTGCTGAAGAAATTCAGCAAACAGAGTTTCCAGCTGGTTATGATCAGCTTTCAGAGAGACAGAGGGCTGAAAATTTTCAGCCAACAGAGTTTACTGCTGAAATATTTCAGCATTCAGAGTTTGGGGCTGTTTCTATGCAGTCCATAGAGCAAAGGGCTGAGAATATTCAGCCCATTGGAGTGTAGAATTGCTGATTTACAGAAGGTTTATGTAATGCAGAAGAGCATAATGAAGCCAGGGTTGACACGAAATACAAAACTGTGGATAAGAAGGTGAAGCCAGTTGCTGTACCGCTTCCACCTGACAGTGATCAGCAAATAGAGAGGGCTGCTAAACAGCAAATTTTGAGGAATTCGGAGCATATTGGTCATAAATTTTCAGCAGAGACTCTTGCTGAATTGAAAATTGGAAATGGTGATTTCTTGTTACCCATAGAGAAGCAATGCTTTTAGGATATGCTTGAGCATCATGGAAGGGGATTTGCTTTTTTTCCGCATGAGATTGGATGTGTGAATCCTCATATTGTTGCTCCTATGGTCATTTTTACTATTCCTCATATCCCATGGAATCTCTGACCTATTCCGGTGCCTAAAGCACACTTGCTAAAGCTGATTGATTTATTGAATGAGAAAATCAGGATGGGAATCCTTGAGCCTTCATCTGCACCATACTCAAACAGGTGGTTTATAGTTCCAAAGAAGAATGGTACTCTCCGATTTATTCAGGACATGCAGCCAATGAACAAAGTTACTATCAGGAATGTTGGTATAGGTCCAGTTGTGGATGAGTTTGCAGAGGCATTTGCTGGACGTGCCATCTATTCTTTAGGTGATTTGTATTCAGGATATGATCAGTTTCAGCTGGCTTTGGAAAGCAGGGACATAACCACCATGAGAACTCCTATTGGACTTGTCAGGATGTGTACCTTGCCTCAAGGTGCCACTAATTCTGTTGCCATATGATGAATGCCATGCATAAGGTCCTTCGTGATTACATACCTCAGCTTACTATGCCTTTCTTGGATGATGTGCCCATTAAGGGGTGTGCAGAAGAAGAGAAGAATGAGAGCTTAAATGAGCAGGGATGCAGATACTTTGTGGCTGATCATATTTCAGCATGTGAGAAGATTTTGGCTAGGTTAGAAGAAGTGAACTTGACACTTTCAGGGCAAAAATCTGTTTTTGGAGTGAATGAGGTTGTCATTGTTGGACATATGTGTGGATATTATGGCAGAAAACCCTCACCTGATAAGGTGAATGCTATAGGCAAGATTGCGGAGTATTGTTCTACTACTTCAGAGGTACGGAGATTCATTGGTGCTTGTGTGTTTTATATGATTTGGATACCTCATTTTGCACACATAGTAGATTGTTTGTATCAGCTGCTTCGAAAGGGGCAGAAATTTTATTGGGATGAGAGTCACACTAGAGCCATGAGGAAATTGAAGAAGTTATTGCAGAATGCTCCTACTCTCAGGAAAGCGGATTATAATTGTGAAAGGCCTATTGTATTGACAGTTGACACTAGTCCAATTGGCATAGGTTGGGCTGTGGGTCAAGATGATGCAGATGGAAATAGGTATGCTATTCGGTTTGGGGCGAAAGTCCTAAACGAAAGACAGAGGAGATATCCGCAAATCAAGAGGGAGCTATTGGGGATTGTCACGGCTCTCAAATGTGACAAGGAGTACTTTATTGGAGCTTCAGTTGTGGTAGAGACAGATTGCTTGCCATTGATTGGTATGATTACGAGTTGCTCTACTCCGGATATAGCCATGTTGAGATGGATTGCATACATCAAGTCATTAAATCCGGAATTGAAACACATAGCAGGGAAGGATAATCCAGTGGCAGATATGTTGTCTAGAGCCAGATATGATGATGAGGAGATTCTACTTGCAGAAAAGGATGATGCAGAAATTTCAGCCACTATGGTTGATCATGTTTGTCATGTCTATGATATTGTGGCTTTCACAGAAGAACTCTATGTTGGAGATTGGTTGCAGATTGGCAGGTACCTTAGTACACTAAACAAAAGAGATGAATGGACGGATGAAGAGTTCAAGAAGATCAGAAGAAAAGCCTATGGTTATTTTCTCAAGGACGGATTTCTTTGGAAGCATCCGAAGAAAAGAGGCGGATTACCTTTGCGGGTTGTCTGCGATAGAGAGACACAGTTACAGGTGATGACGGGGTTTCATGAGAGTCCTTGGGCTGGTCATAGAGGAGTGTGGGCTACTTATGAGAAAATCAAGGAGAAATATTGGTGGAAAGGCATGTATAGAGATGTTTCTCACTTTGTTGAGACTTGCAGAGACTGCCAGATGTATTCAGTAGTGCGTCATCGAGATGAGCTTCATCCGACCTATCCGCTATGCATTCATTATAAGTGGGTAGTTGATTTGGTTACCATGCCTATGGGTCTATGGCAGATGAGATACATTGTTTTGGCTAGAGAGGATCTTACCAATCATGTTGAGGGCAGATCTTTGAGAACGAAGACCACTAGTGTAGTGTGTAAGTTCTTATTGGAGGAAATTTTCTACAGGTATGATTGTGTGGGTAAGATCACTGCGGATCGTGGTGAATTGGATGCAGATGAAGCTAGGGAATTTTTCTCTCAGCTAGGAATCAAGTTGGCTCTAACCACAGCATATAATCCATAGGGAAATGGGAAGAGTGAAAGAGGGCATCCGCCGATAGTGAAAGCATTAGCCAAAGCATGCAGAGGATGGATTGGAGAATGGCCGAGACTTCTACCATTTGCTTTATGGGCTGATCGTACAACTCATAGTGTTACCACAGGATATATGCCTGTAAAGTTGATGTATGGTCAGAAACCTGTTATGCCGACTGAGACTTGTGCTTTGACTTGGTCAGTTTTACCTTGGCAGGAGGATTTGACGAGAGAAGAGCTCTTAGCTCTTCGGATTCGATAGTTGGAGAGGAGACTAGAGGATATTCAGCTAGCTATTGATAGGTTGAAGGTTGCTAGACTAAGGAATAAGGACAGGTTTGACAGCAGGCATCGCTTGTGGCCTAAAGCAATAGAAGAGGGAGATTGGGTATTGGTCTTTGATAGCAGCCTTGAAAATCAGCATACTGCACTTCGGAAGATGGTGAAAAGATGGTTTGGGCCATACATAGTCAGACATGTCTTTGATAATGCAACATATGAGCTGACTGAATTGGATGGGACAGTGCTTAGAGTGCCTGTTGCTGGAAAAAGTATCAAAATTTTCAAGAAAAGAGATGATGAGAGTTATGCATTGGAAGAATTTTCAAGAGAAGAGCAACGAGAAGAAACTCCAATGGAAGAGACAGATGATATGATAGATAATGTTGTTGATCTACCGGAAATGCATAACGAAGAGATTGATCTGTTTTTGGAACTCGATGATAATGATCATGGGTAGTTGGCCCATCCGAAGGATGCGCAGGATTAGAGGGGGTGGATGTCGTATTGCTGCGCATTCGAGGTGTGAAATCACCTAAAAGTTGTGTGTGTGATTTGATACTTTGTACATACTTAGTTGTTATGTTTGCTCTTTTATTCTATGCTGAAGACGGAGAAGAACAAGGAGTTTTGGTAGACTGGTAACTCGAGATGCCATCTCATGGGCTACACTTATTTCAAGATATGTCGATTATGGGCTTCGTGAGGATGTTTCCAATATCTACAACTGGATGTACTATGTGTGAAATGGCAGTAGTATGGGCACAGAACCAATTGACCATGATGAGTCTGGAGAGCTTATCAAAGCGTATCTTAGCAAGATGTGCGAATGCCTTCCGAATCTGAATGGAGAGAGTGTTGTGGAGTGTGATCAAGTTTCTTCCATGCTCATAGTGACCTTTACGATAGGAGGGAAACATTTCGATCTTACGCTTAAGTAGTATATCTTGAAAGTTGGAGAGGGTAATGAAATGTAATGTGTTAGTGTGTTTATGGGTCTGGATGTTTCTTCAAGGCCTCTATGGATTCTTGGAGATGTTTTCATGGGCATTTACCACACGGTTTTCGATTATGGACAAACACGTGTAGGCTTTGCTAAAATTGCCCTACTTTCCTGGGGGAAAAAAGAAGCTTTTCTGGAAAAAGGGGAGAGCTTTGTTTTGAATCGAAAAGGGGGGGAAAATCAGGTACTCTGCGGATCTACGAGGAAGAAAAAGGAGGGAGCTTTTTCAATCAGGGAGGAAAATAGATGGTACTCTGCGTTGGACGAGGAGGAAAATAGCCGGAGACGAAGAGTGATCATCGAAAAAGTCTGCAATGAAAATAGGACGGCACTAGTGGCGAAGAAGAAAGGAGGAGATCATGGCCACGATTAAAGAAAAATGTCGAAGGAGCTCTGCAACAATGGAAGACGTTTGGAGGCTGTAATGATCTGAAGTGGATGGCGTTGAAGATGCAAGGGTAGCAGTCTTGGTGTTTGTTTTTTTTTCTGAGAATTAGCTGCAACTTGTCTCCACACGATAACTCCAACGCTGAAGAAGGAGCAGTTACAGAGAAATAAAATAGTTATTGATGTCAAGGAAGGCAGCACAGTCCAAGACAAATCGAATGGTTCAGATGGACACGAAATCAAGAGACATAGAAGCATACATTATCAGCAAACTTAACGTCGTCTTCAGCGAAGGTGATTGGAGAAAGGTGACAAAGACAAAGCATGATAAGACCAGCCTTCCTGTCTAGAATCGATCTCCTATTCCTCTACTTCACGACTTCTTAAAACTCGACATCCTTCTCCAGCGATAGAAACATTATGATTACCTTGAACTCTATCTCTCGGCATAGCAGCAAGGAGAAATCCGGCAGAATGAATGAGACAGGCTCTACATACATGGAAGTATCTCGCGCTACAAGTAATCCAAATGTACCCAGTATTCAAATTCTTCTCATCGACTACAGCGATCAGTAGAGTAGAGGAGATGCCGCAAAAACTGGTTCATCGACTCATCCTACATCGATGTATGACACAACAGATGATCGCACATCCAGGAACACGTGAAAGAGCTCGACTTCACCATATCTCGCGAGTTTGCTCTCACGAAGTCTCTTGCCGTCATCGGGGTTGCCACTAGTGCATATATGTTCCTGACTGATCTTGTAAGGAAAATTACTTTGCCAGTTACAGTAGAATTTATCCGAATGTAATCATATGGCAGAAAGACAAAGTCTAGTGGAGTTGCTGTAATTGTTGATAATACCCAAATTGACATTACTAAAAGATTCCACTACTGAGTGTCCTGATGATTTGTTGTGAGTTATGGAATGGATTTTTCTGAGAGCTATCGTTCCCTGCCCTACATTGGTGTCTTAAAGCCCTCAAAATATAGTTTGGAATCAGACGCATAAATATGTGAACGGTTTTGGAATCTGAGGAATCAGGAGTACTTCAGCATTATATGGAAAGCTTCATAGTCATATGGGTCTGATTGCTTCAACAAATAAGATATTTGTTAGTAGGTGGAACAGTAGTATGTTGAGTATCATTTTTGAGGGTATTTAGTTGCTTGAGCCCTGTCATTGGTACCAATACAAACAGTTATTGATCATTCTTAAGTTCTATTGGTCGAAGCTTTACATCTCCTATTTTTGGTACAAGTATCGCAACTCTACAAGGGCTCTCCATATGCCACTTTTTCATTCCATCTACTCCATCACCAAAGCACATTGATTATTTTGCAGAAAAAGAGAGACACACATGATATATATTATCAGAATTCTTCTATGTTTTTGAAGATGGTTCACTCAATACAAAGAATTCTATATAATCATGTACATGTTTGATCTTCCCAACTGATCAACATCACAGGAAGTATTTGTTGTCATAACAGATTTGACTTCGTTCTCTTGCTTGATTTTCTATCCTGAAATTTATCAAGGACTTCTGAAGTTGCGACATTGCTTTCGAAACCCTTCGACACCGGGAGAATCGATTCGATCTTGTCACTGGAGAGCCTACCGATTGCTTTAGGTATATCAATTACTTTCCCTTGCACCCTAGTTGTGATTTGGAAGGTTGTGTGTGAAATGATTAGCTAAATCGTTAGTTTTGATTAAAATCACCTCGGCGCTACCTCGTTACGTGCGACTCGGCCCGCGTCCGAGCGGTCGGCTTCTGGACCGGGTCCCAGAATCGGCCCTCGACCCTTGTCTTTCGGCCAACCCGGCCCAAAATCCTACTTGGCTCGTCCGAGTGACATCATCACTTGGCCCCACTTACAAATTTGGCCCTCGGCCAATCGTATGAGTCAGTACCTCGGTCCATCCGTGCGACCCAATTCGGCCCTCAGCCCGTGCAAAAATTGGCCCTCAGTTGTTTGAGTAGACTCTGTCAGAGTCATCCATTCGACCCTTGGCCTGTGCGCTTCGGCCCATCCGAGTCACCCACTCGGCCCTCGCAATTCGGACAAGTTGGGCCAAGTGTGGACTTTTCCAAAATTTTTAAAAATTTGACCAGACCCAGCTAGAGCTCAGCTGCATAACCTATCGCGAGTCCTCTTGACACTCAGAACTCGATTCTAGCGCAAGGAATAGGCAAAATCATACAGCACAGCCACTTAGCATCTTGTGCAGGCTGTCGTGAGACTTAGAGCCCTAGAGACAACCCTTTGAGCCATAAACCATGACCGGACCAAGAACGAGCAAGGCAACATGGCACGAAAACCTGAAACCCTATCAAGATGGCCAGAGAATCAATCAATAAGCCTTTCAGGACCAAAACAAAGCGAGAGTGTGTAAGACGCTGAGATATTGTTTGCCGCACTCACCCTTGAATTTCCGCACTTGAAGTACACTTAAGGAAAACTGAAAGCCTGATTGAGTACAGGTGCACGTGAAGGAACACACATACTGAGAGGAGATAAATTGAGGATTGTATTTAATAAGTCAAGGAACTCACTCAGATAAACAACTCAAGGAACCCACCAATAGGAGAAGATCCAAAGACATAGACAAACTACCGACACACAGAGTAGGACCAAGCAAGCGGCACCAAAGAGGTGGATTTGACAAACTTAATCAACCTGATCGATAGCTTGGTGGAGCATGAGAATACAACGATGGCAGAAGAAAACCCAGACTGCAGGCCGAACGAGGAACTCGACTTAGGAGTCTTCCCAAAGGCGATTCAGCACAGTTGGTTAGTAGCTACGACGTGCATGCCCGGTATGAGCACCGCGACAGGACAACAGATGCCATCATTGTAGACATAGAATAGGAGAGAAAGCTAGCCCACAAGGCACTGCAAAGCATAGTAGAGTACAATAGAGACTAGTAGGCTAGGAGCCAAAGGCAAAGCACAGAATTGTGCGAGGTACAATGGGTGTTGAACCTAGCTGGTAGAAACCAAACTGATCAAGAGAGAGCCCTAGAAGAAGACTTAACACTGAGCAAGCTTCTCATGAAGTGACTGCTAGACAACACAGTAGCAGAGCAAAGTGTTGCAACACTAGCGACATCACTACTAGCAGGATTAGGAGCAAACCAAGGCTCCAAGAGCTAGTCCAAAATCCCAATCATTGCAAAGTAGCTCGACAAGTACTAGCCCCACAACAATCCATACAGTTTCGTAGAGCAATTTGAGAAAGTCTACGAAGCCAACAGCCTCACCGACCTGACTCAGTGCTCCCAAGTGTTCGGGCTTTGCTTAGGTGACAAGGGTAGGACTTGGTATACGAGTTTAGATGCTACAAAGCGAACCAACTTCAACAACCTCAAGAATCTCTTCATCAAGAGATTTGTCGAGCCTGGATACTCCGACAATCTGCTAGTGCGACTGATGAATGTCAAGCAGAAGGAGAAGGAGAACATTCGCAATTACGTGACCCACGTGAGGAGTCTCTTCAAGAGAATCCCTATGGGAAAACGACCAACTGAAAGAGCAGTGTCAAATTCAAAATGGGGAACTGTATAAGGCTTTGGTAGGCAACTCAAGCTTGCAGCAAGATGCGCTAACTAGGGTTTTTAAGGAATCCATTAGAGTTAACGACTAGTTGAAAGAGAAAAGCTCCAAGAGCTTAAACTCAGAAGAAACCAACTCGCGCAACTTAGAGAGAGTTTCAACCTCTAGCGAACGATCAGGCCCAACTACCCAAGAAAAGCCATCAAGACAAACCATTGGGGAAAGCGAAAACCATCTTCGAGTTCAGCCAACATGCAATCTGTCCCATTGGGGCTATTTGGTGTCAAGAACCTCGATGGGGAGGCCACACCTATCCCGTTGTGGGTCATGAATCGTGCCCAGACGAAGTAGGTAGGCATATCACTGCCAGGGCTTAGCAATCTCGATGCAGCATCGATAGGGAAGAAGAGCCATAGGCGGAGAAAGAAGAGGCCTGAAGCTAAGGTTGCATTGAAAATTGAGAGTGCTACTACTCTGCATGCTGGAAAGAAGGTCATTGATGTAGAGGCAAAAACTTCAGTCCCTAAGACGGCCAAAAAGGGAAGTGCTAAGGTAGGGGAATACTCACATCCAAAGCACCAACTAGAGGCCATAGAGAAAGTGAAGGAATGGGTGAAAGAGGCCCAAGAGCACCTAAAGGACGCAGATCTCATCCTAGAGGATGAGATTAATGATCTCTCTAGCATAAGCACGCCAGCCTCGCACCCTCGACCAAATTCAGGGGATGCGACCGCACCATAAGCAGTACTACTTAGGCCAAGTCTTGATGCAGCAGGCCCGCAAATCAGTCACACGGCCATTGGCCAGGACAATCTGGATTATGAGAGAGACGAGCAGCCAACGACCTTCTTACCACGTTGGTGACCACCCCTGTGACACTAAGTTTGGGAGACCTGCTTAAGCAGCATCCCACCCTATGGCAAGACCTGAGACAGTGGGTTGAAGGATCACGAGAGCAAGATGCTGATCTGCACGACCATGAAGTAGAGACACAAATACCGACTCTGACGCTGCACTCTATGCCAAAATCCTTGCACGTTAATGCCTTCTGGGAGGGCACCGAGATGTATGTAGTCTTACCGGTTCGAGCCTTAGGCGGCACAATGAGAAAGGGGATTGTGGACACGGGAGCTGGGGTTAGTGTGCTTAGCCACGCAATGCTTCAGACTTGGGGAAACCCACGTGCTGAGACTGCTAAGTTCAATGTCATACTAGCAAATGGTATGAGAGTGAAACCATTCGGGGTGCTAAAAAACTAGCCAATGAAAATCACAGGTGTCTAGTTCTTGGTTGACTTTATAGTTATGAAAGGTGTGGACTACGATATCCTATTAGGCCGACCCTGGATGTGCAATGCCAGTCATATAAGAGTGGGGTAATGGTTTAATATTCCTTGGCAATAGAATGAATGTCGTGAGGGTAGAGATGGACACTTGGAAAACCTCACCAGTCGACTTGGATGCCATCTCCACAATGCTTAAAGGGAACACTCAAGTCAAGAAGTCCTATGGACCCTTGACCAAGTATATTCCATGCCCAGAGGACAAGCGAGATTGGATGCATGTCCTTGCTACAATCGACCTGCCATTCTCGGATCATGAGGCATATGAGCAAGCCATCAAGACAATCGATAAGTCTAAAGACGCACCCTCCGTACCAATCTACATGATGGTAGGAATCCTTCGGGGGAGACCTAAACCTGTCACCTTCCAAGTGCCAAATAACAAGTAGGAACTCCAGGAGATTCTAGAATATTTAACGGGCAAGCTAGCTGGCAATCCAACAGCAAACTTCAAACCACTCTAGGATCTCTTATAGTAATCCAAGTGGCAATGGACCAGGGTGCATGACTTGAACCTCATGTACAACTAGGTCCTACTCCTCGATCAAAGACAAGAGATATACCAAGACCTAGGGGACGACGAGCAGTCTGACGAAGAGGACTCCAACGACGAATACGAAGACTGCCGATCCTTCAATGACGAAAGTGGGTGTGGGCAACGGAACCAAAATGTGGGAGCTTTTACTCAACCGCCAAGACCCACGGACCGCTTATTGTTTCAAGCGTTCTAAGCCGAGAACTAATGGCTACCTCTCACATAATCGACGCGCCATCGATATCTACGGGTGTAGTGAGCTTACCTCCGTGTCGTTCGAGTTACCTCCTCTCCCGCGCACTCCTGTAGCTCCATGATCCAAGTGCAAGCTTCAAGCAAGCTCGATCCTCAAGCTTCACGCTCCAAGCTCCATTGCCGCGAGCAAGACAAGAGAAGAGAAGAGAAGAGAAGAAGAGAGGAGAAGATGGAGAGCTTCTCCTCCTCGGTCCCTCACCCTCACACACTCACTCCCTCACACTCTCACACTCCCTCTCTCAAGCACAAGCTCAAGCAAGCAAGAAGAAGAAGAAGAAGAAGAAGAAGAAGAGGAGAGCTACTTTTGGCCACACACAAGAATGAGCTTCTCATTCACTTTTCAACTTTATATACAAAACCCTAAATCCCTTTTTGGGCGGTCATTCCCTTTTCCCCTTTTTACATGGCCGACCGTAACCCATGCCCTTTTTCCCATTGTCCTTCTATCTTTCTAGCTTCCTTTCCACTGCCCATCTACATTTACAAATTGCACGGGTGAGAGCCCGGCGCTCTTTTACAAGATTTCAGGGTGCGCCTTTTTATTTTAAAATGCGCCTTTCCCCTTTTGCCTTTGCCTTGGACTTTTAAGGTTGCCCTTGCGCTTTTGGCCTTTTCTCATTTTCTTTCTTCAGTCGGGCTACCTTTTTTCCGCCTTTGCCCTGCGTCTTTTCCACTTCTTTTTGCTTTCTTCGTGTTGGGGTTAACATTACCCCCCTCCTAGACGAGTGCCAGTCCCATGGCACTCACCGTCGTAGGTAGCAGGCTATAGCATGCACCGAAGACGTGGGTGACAAGGAGGCCTGTGGTCTTTGTGTTGGGGTTAACATTACCCCCCTCCTAGACGAGTGCTAGTCCCATGGCACTCATCGTCGTAGGTAGCAGGCTGTAGCATGCACCGAAGACGTGGGTGACAAGGACGCCTGTGGTTTTTGTGGAGGAGTGTTGGTGGTGGCGTGGCAAAAGGTCCCGGGGGCCGGTTGGTGGCCAAGGTGGCTAGTGGAACGTTGTTGGAGTTGGTGATAGGGCTATGCTATGTTGGGGATTGCATTGATGGCCAGCACCAGTGTTGGTTTGTTGGGGATTCTGCACATGACGATTCTTTGCGGGCTTGTTGGATGGTAAGGAACAAGTATCATAGTTGAGTATTGATGAAGAGCAAACAACACCTTATACCTGCAATTGGAAAACCTCACCTGTGATCTCTCCTTAAGGGATAGTGCTAGGCTTGGTATCGTGCACAAGACATATTTTGATTAGTTTGGGAGACAGGTCGAATGCTAAGCAAGCCTAGAGTATTGTCTTGCACTTGAGGACCCAAACTATGGATATACTTCGGTGCAAATATTATGTGAGTGCTCGTGCATACTTAGATATTACATAGTTAGAAGACTGTGGGCTAGTTTCTCATAACAATTCGTGGATGAAGCAAAGTTGTCCATTTGGAGAAGGAGTACGCGTGAAGGCATATGAGACATCCTTTGCATTGTGACTGCACGATGTAGCATAATGGAATACAAGGACACCGCACTTTCAGTAGTTGAAAACCATTGGACTTGCTTGATGAGTACGGTGTACTTTTCATGGCCAATCGTGCGGTGCTTATGACCACTGATTGCAATGGTACGAAGGCAGAGTGCAAAAGAAAATTGTGCAAGTGGGTCAAGGAGATAGGTCTAACCCTAGGCGAGACAAGCTCCCCAGGTATGTCCTGCCCTTGATGTGCCCTGAACAATTGTGCGTGAGTGTAAGGGGCTAGGGGACTAGGGACGAAGCCGGTCGACTAAGGTCACCAGACGTACCTAATTTGAGGACCCCTAGGTGCTGTGCTATGATCGTGGGTGCTTCTTATTTTTTCATTCATTTCATTTTTTTTTTTTGCCTGAGTACAACCATTACAATCTGTTGAGGCTATCAGCCTTTCAATGGGTTGGAAAATGTTAAGCTTCGAAGGCTCAGAAAATGAATAGTACAATGATGATGGTGCCCTAGCCTCATTGTTAGAGAAGTAGTTGGCGAAAGGGGGAGATACACTTGAGATATTGCAACCCTCCTTGCGGCACATGCGATGTGGGTACAATTGAGGTAACGGCTGCCATGAGCCAACTATAGAGCTTGACCCAGAAAGGGGACGTGGCCCAGGAATGTTTTGTGGGCCATGCAATGTGGGCGGTTGGCAAGGGTACTTTCCGCAGCGTGGCTTTACCGCGGCTCATTGTGGGGTTGTGGGTGTTGCGGTGATTTGGGCATTGAACATTTTCGCACAAGGACCTGTATTATCCTGCATCCACTTGTCGCTTCATGAGAGCATATGCATTGTGTATGCCGCAACTATAATAAACCAGTGCAATGCAAGGAGACATTACTTATTTGAACTCTATGGTGTTGACTAGACATTTATCACCTGCGCTTGATTAGCTTTTTTCTTTTGCTAAAGATGTAGCATATATTAAATGCAAATACGATAAGTTCATACAAGTCAAGAACATGTCAACACTTAACAAGTCGGGAACACTTAACCATTGAAAAACAAAAAATCCTGGCCAGTCATCATGTGATAAGCCCTTCATGCATTATGGGCTACTCGATCTGTACGAGGCAGGGCGATTCTGGGTGGCCGGGTGACTGGGGCTCTGATGGTGTGGGGCTCCCACGGGGGTGAGCAGGGAATATGTCAGCCGGGACATGAATGGTGTAATCCCGGCTCGTTACCGTCTCTAGAATATCTTTAAATAGTTCATTAAATTCTTCTCTTTCCCGAGCTGCCCTTTCTGCCTTTGAGCGTCTGGGGCCCGAGCGGGAGTTGGGAGTGCGTACCACTAGTGCTGCGGCCTATTGCGGGTTTTGAGTCTCGACTTTCTTGACTCGAGGGTTCTTCGGCCTTCGCCCTGGGCAATGTCGCTTAGGGCCTTGCTTCTTGGCATACCTCTTGATGGTGGGCACGTAGCGCTTCGGTGGAGGGGCGCGTGCCACATGCTCCCGTCTCTTGCGAAGAGCGTCTTTGCAAGCCAAATCTCCATGATTCTCCATGCGTTCTGCCAAAAAAGGAAACCTACAAGGTGCGAACCAAGGGTTAGACCTTGATACAGGATACAATTGTTCGCATGGAAGGGATTTTAGTGTGGTTTATTAAGCGCATATGACAAGAAGGGGAGGGGTGAGGCATGCAGTGGTTGTTGTAGAGGGATGGCCCCCATGATGATGTTCGTTTTGCCTCCAGTCATTAGCAAATATTGGCTTATGCTAAGTTGTGTAGACTAGTTGTCATGGAGTAGGACAGGGCACATCCTCGAAAGGATAGACCAAAACGGGAAAAAGGTGTATAGAAAGAGACTCCACCCTGTCTACACCATCAGAGTTGTTGGTTAAGGCTTCCTCTAGAGGTAATGTGGGTTGCATGCCCTTCACTTGGAGGTGGGGTTGGTCACACGGCTTTCAAAAGTGTGATGAGAGGAGGACCTGAAGAGCTTAGCCTGTCCAACTCGACTCTTCTCCTTGCGCTTGACTATCATTGCTTGTGTGTGTTGATATTGTTTATACATGGTGACACAAAAATCAGTGTTTATTTATATACATATTTATGAATCCATGTCACATCACGAGGATAAGAACCAAGTGTAGAACTCGGGGTTGTACCGGAGCGTGGCACACGCATCTAGTATTCATGGCAGCTGACTTAATACTGATAGATATTTTGCCACGTCGAGTAGCATGGAACCTTGACCGAGTCTACTGGCAATATGTAACTCCTCCTCAGTGAGAACCTTATCAATCAAAGGGCCCTGAAGCCTAGTCCCAGCTAAGTCCATACCCCGAATGTTAGTGAGCACTTGAAGGGAAGTTGGTGCCACATAGGTTGGGTCCCTTTGGGATCGCCATTTGGCCAATCGCTCCTTAGAGACTAGCCCCTAGTTCGGCCATTACAACGTGGCTTTTGCACCAACGCTGCTCAAATTGACTCTGGCCTGCTGACAGTCGCTTAAGTAGCTCTATGTCTACGAGATTCGGTATCCACTCTTGATTGATCAATATGAGTTCTATTGTCAGTGGATAGAGTATTGCAAGCAACTGTTGATGGCAACTATTGCTTTGGTTTGTCAGAGCACACAGATGTGTCTAAGGTTTCACCGCTATTAGGAGAGGCATCAATGGGTTCATTGGTGGATGGACTCGATGCTTTATTCATTAGCTCTCTAGCGCCCTTCGTCTCAATGTTCTTGGGGTCCACAACCACTTGCATCTGTTGTTGTTTTCTTTGCTTTCTCCTCTTTTTCTTGGTCAATGAAGGTGCCTCTCTCAACGACTCAAGACCCTGGGCTATATCGACCGTTGATGTGCTTTGTCGGGCCTCAGCATTTCCCTTCTCTAGTGTGTCCTTATGGGACATAGCCGCGGTTTGCTAAATAGCCTTGCCCGGTTGTGAGGGCACAACTGCCGCTCTTTTCGGAGAGTCTAGCTTTTTAACCAACTCCCTTGCGTTTAACTCCTCCATCCAAGGCTTTAGGCACTTTGAAAGTACTGGAGTTGTCGAGGGATTTGGTTGCGACACCTCCTCCACAGGGAGACTACTAAGGACACCTCCCACAAGGGGCATTGTCACGGCCAAGGGCTGTGACTGCTGTGATCCCTGATTGGAAGTAGTGGCAACTAGTTCTGTGGGCTAGCTACCCTTGGTGGATTGCAGTGTCAAGTCCCTAGGGCGATCAGAAGTGGTTGTGTCTTTTGTTGGCCTTTGAGCACTCATTTGTGTAGATCGAACATGAGCTGATCTAGTTGCATTAGGTGGCTTAGGCATATCCTTGGTTTGAGAGGTACAGATGGCATCATGTCCCACCTCTTTGACGGTTGGAAGCTTAGATGGAGGTAGAGATTGGAATTGAGCAGTCGCCCTTGACAACTGCTGTGGTGCTTCCTGTGTCTATTTGGGAGAAGAGGACGTAGGAGATCTAGGACTCTTAGGTGGACTTGGCACTTGCCGAATGATTTTCTCAAGGCTATTAGATGATTGTGCCATTTGCTTTGTTGAGCGAGTAGCCTTGCCTTGAGCAATGTTGTGTCTATGATGCTTGTTCTCCCCTTGGGAAATCAAAGGCTCCTTGGGCATTAACGATTTTTGTGCCTGCTCAATGGCTATGTATGACATCTGTCTATTTAGCATGCTAGGCTGGGGCTCTTTCCTTCGAACAATCATGTCTGGTTTCTTGCCTTGAGACGTAGAGTTTCTCTTAGATTTCCTCCTGTGCCATGCTTTTGAGGCACTCCGGCCTTCACCTGATAGAGGCGGTTTAGTAGGGGATTTTGGTACCCAAATCCATTGGTTACCTGCGTAGTATCCTTGAGCACGTAGCAACGCTTTGGATATCCATCGCGGCGTTGTGCTGACTTTCCATCGATGCCTTCATCTATAAGGATTGGGCTTCTTTTGGGGTCTCCTATGATATTTGTAAGTCCAAAGCCCGTCCTTGGTATTGTCTCTTGACCTTCTTGTTTCAGGCCTGGCCTCACTCACTGGTTCTCATTGTTCGACCTGTGCTTGTATTAACTCTTTCAACAAGTCCTTGCTCTCATTAGTAGGCTTGACTATTACATCAGCAGCTTCCTTGCCTTTCCCTTGAGGTTTGATGAGGTCACCCTTGCTAAAGGTGGTGACTATCCTCACCCCCGGTAGTGTCAGGTGTATCCTCTGTGCTACATAGTCAGCCTCACATTTGGTCGCCCTTTTGAAGGGTCTTCCCAGGAGGGTTTCTTTCCTGCAGCTAGCACTTTTTGAAGGAACATGAAATAGGATAGGCAAGCTTTCCATTTCAATTGTCGCAAGGATTTTGCACTTTCCTATGAGTGCTTGTGGATGTCCCCCATAAGGGCTAAGAGTTGCACTAGTCGGTGTCAGCTCTGGTTGGCCTAGTAGGGTCCATGATTCATAGGTCAAGATATTAAAATCTGCTCCTTCATCAATTAGAGCATCAATAGTATGCTCTCTTTTCGTGGTGAGTTTGACCCTAAGATAAGCAGGTGGTACTATGTCTTTATCTTCTGGGTCCTGGCTTGTAAATTTAAGCCTTCTGACATATGCCCTTGAGTTCTCAACTGCACGACCACATGTGGATTCTCCACTGCTGTCTTGGATCGTCAGTGCAGTGCTATTCAAGGTACATCTCTCGTCCAGAGTGTCATGTCTAGTCATCTTTGCATTTGTAGCTTGCTGAAGTTGCATTTTTCTCTGACTAGTCATGGTTTGAATACAATGTCTTTGTGTTCTCGTGGTGTGGCCTTTTTGCCCTTGATGGCTAGATTGGCCCATTGATGTTCTAGGGTCTCTATTTCTCTCTGTTCGGGTATGGGCTTTTGGCTGCTCCTTTGCAAGTGAGAATCCATGCTCGTGTAAAGCCATTACTTCACTAGGGTCCAATTTGGAGGGTCTGTCACGGCGCGTTTTCCCTCCAACATATTGAGGGCTGAAATGATGAACGGGCTGCCTCTTACCCATCCAACCTCCAATCCTCACTAAGAGAACTAAAGAGGGGCACCACCTAGCCAAAGGGAGGATGGGCTAGGACATCCATTTTCTCAAAGAGAATCAAGAGAACTAAGACACAAATTTACAAGAGAGAACATATGTACTAGACACCATATTGGAATATAAGAGAGAGATGAGAGGAGAGGGAGACAAGAGGAGAAGAGGTAGAAGAAGTTTGCCATTATGCTACATGGAATGTGAAGATGAGAAGAGAGGGAGATAATAGGAGAAGAGGTAAAGGAAGCTTGCCATTATACTACATAATAAAAGAACTCACTCATAGCTCACCTCAAAGAGATGAGGGTATTCTAGAGTGCTCTCATGGGCTTGTCATTGTTCTTCCTCCCTCTTCTTTATTCTCCATGAGCTCTTTATATAGCCTCCATGAGGGATTAGATTAAGCTAATCTTCTTGATTAACATAATCCTAGATGATGTATGGCATCTTTGAAAATATGGAGCATAGTGGATGGGACAAGTCCCCACCTTGGTCATCATGCAAGAAGCCAAGGGTGGTGGTAGACAAAATAGAGAAATGGAGCTGGATTACAAGAGGTGGGTACCCAAAGCACATTATGATAATATATCTACAAGAAGGACAGAGTGGAAAGTTGGTGTGGTGAAAGAGAGAAGAAAATTGCATGTAGCCAGCAGTCAGCGCCTTCGTAGCTTCAAATCCGTGAGGAATTTGAAAAAAGTTTCTTCTGCAACTTTGTAGACCAGGTCGAAACCGATTGAGCATCGCGGGAATTTTCTTAAAATTTGCTTTTTCTTGGGAGTTATTGAGATTATAAAAAACGGCTTCTAAAAGCTGCTTTGACTTTAGTCCCCCATATGTATATAAATACATATAAGCATGTGACAAAAGGGGTCCATGCTTGTAAGCTTTTGTGCAAGATCCAAATGACACCATGATGTGGATATTGACTGGTGTGCTAGGGTGAGGTGTCCTCTAATGATGGTGATAGATTCCAAATCTTAGTGATGCAGACGGAGCCCATGTGTAGTTGGAGGCTAGTCCTTTCAAAAATCTATGCATTCACTCAACTCCTAGGTGTAATCCATTTTCATCTTCACTAAGATAACCATCCCTTTTACCCTTTACATTGACATGCCTTCTAAGAACTGGTTCCCCCCATTTGCTAGAGTTATCATAATCGAGAAGCAATGTAGCATACCTAGTGCTTGAAGAGTAAACCCAAAGTGATATGGTAAGCTCTTGATAGGGGCTTTGGCCAAATTTTGTGGTAATAATCCGGGTTGTAAAAAACCCAGATCATTAGCCCTCCCCTTAGGCTAGAGGTATTCATGCCTCTAGCTTGATAATGATGGTCCAATAGAGCAAGGAGGACTGCACCCCCTCATTGGTGGCTCTTCATTGAATGATTGCTCCAAAGTGTTCATATTTCTTTGAAAATAAGGCTTCAGTCGCCATCCATTTACCCTTGTCTTGTGAACCTTCCCATCCATGTCACCTAGCTTATAGCTGCCATTTGGATATCTCCTTATGACCATGAATGGCCCTTCCCACTTGAACACAAGTTTAGCATCCTTTCTGTTATCAAAGCGGTTATCATAGCGTAGCACAAGTGATCCTTCCCTTATGTGTTTGCTAGTCAGCTTCTTATTAAAGGTCTTCCTCCTCTCTTCAGCCTGCATGGAATAGTATTGGACTGCTGCTTCTCTATCTAACTCCAGTCTCTCTAGATCCAAGATCCTTTCGTCTAACTTCTTATCTTGATTCTTCTCTTGACTGGCTACTAAAACACGCAAACTGGCCAGTTCCACCTCTATAGGAAGCAAAGCTTCTTGGCCATAGACGAGGTGAAATGGAGTATAGCCAAGTGAGGTCTTAAATGAAGTCCTGTAGGCCCAAAGAGCTGCATTCAATTTTTTATCCTAGTGCTTGGGGTGCATGTGTACCTGCTTGGTAATTATCTTACAAATCAGCCCATTTACTTTTTCGACCAAACCATTACACTGTGGATAGTAGGGAGTAGAATGCCTGTGCTTGATTTTTAGCCTTTCCATTAGCTCCCCTACTAGGTTTGCCCTAAAACCAGGACCTCAATCAGAGATAATTTCCAAAGGTGTGCCAAACCTGCAACAAATATTTTCAAACACAAATTTTCCCACTTCTTGGGCTGTGATCCTACTAGTTGCTGAAGCCTCTGCCCACCTCGTCATGTAGTCCACTCCCATTATGATGTATTCCTTGCCAGATTGAGTTCGTGGGAGTGGCCCTATTGCATCAATCCCCCATTTCTCAAATGGGCCATATGTAGTTATGGGATTTTGTTCCTCATGCACTAGCTTCCTTGATCCGGCCTTTTGGCAATTGTCACAAGTGCGGCACCAATGTTGCACATCTCGGTGTAGACTAAGCCACACAAAACTGGCTTGGAGAATCTTCCTACTGGTTATTTCTTGAGCAAAATGTCTGCCACAAACCCCTTCATGGCAGCTCTTAATCACATCTATAATCTCCTTTGCTGTTGGCACCCTTCTAAGCACTACATCCTTTCCTTTGCAATACAACACATCACTTATCAAGTGGTATTTGGTGGCCTCAGTAGCTAGCCGTCTTTTCTCACTTTTACTCATATGTGTAGGTGCCTCACCTTGCTCGAGAAAATAAAGCACATATTGTAGTTGAAACTGACCCTGAAACAAGGGAAGCTTTACTGTAATGATTCCCACCATTACCTCTTTCAATTTTTCAGCTGCTAGAGCATTTGCGTCGCCATTTGTGCGCCTTGGCACAAAATAGATTTGAGCTTTCTGTAGCTTTCTCATGAGAGTTTTAGCTTCCCTCATTTTCACTGCTAAGTTATCATTTTTACAAGCCTAGATTCCTTTCATTTGCTTAACAATGAGCATAGAATCCCCAAAAACATTAAGTCGAGTGACACCATGTGAAAGACACCACCTCAAACCTAAAAGCAAGGCTTGATATTCTGCCTCATTGTTAGAATGGACATCCTCCAAGCTGATACCTTCTCCATAAAGTTTGTCACCTTCGGGACTGAACACCACTATTCCTGCTGCCGCTCTATCTTTAATACGCTTGTAGGCCCCATCGAAGTAGAGGGCATGGGCATTCTCCACCCGTGGCGGCTCCTCAAGAGGAGGTGTCTCCTCTTTTACCTTTCCCTTCTCATTTTCCTTCTTTTGATGGCATCTATGGGTCAACAATTCAGCTAGGCAAGCTCGAGTAGAATCCTCCACCTTGAAGGTGTAGTCAAACTCTTGGAGTTGTATCACCCACTTAGCGATTCTAGCTGAAACATCCATGTGCTGTAAGGCATAGGGAAAATGCTCTTCTGTCGTGATCACTGTGAACGGCCTAGGGAGAAGATAAGGACGAAACTTTCTTACAGCAAACATTAGAGACAAAACCATCACCTTGACCATCTTGTACCCTCGTTCTGATGCTGTCATTACTCTGCTAGAAAAGTAAACCGGTCTCATTAGGCCAGTTTTAGCATCCTTTTGTATTAGTGCTGCCCCTAGAGCATCTTCCCCAAAACTCGGATTGACAAAAAACTCTTGATCCCAACACGACTGTAAAATTATAGGAAGGGTGCTAAGAGCCTTCTTCACCTCGTGAAAGCACCTTTCGCTGTCGTCACTCCATAGGAGCTCCTCAGAGTGGGTTAACTATTGTAGTGGAAATATTAATTGGGAGAGGAGATGAATGAACCGCCCCATATATCGCACCTTTTGAATGAAAGAGGTTAGTTGCTTCACAGAAGATGGTGATGACACCGCCAATAGGGCCTTAACTTTGTTTGGATCTCCTTCAATGCCCCTCTCACTTACGACATGCCCTAACAAAGTTACATTGCTTTCGCCAATGCGACACTTCTCATGGTTTAATTGCCCCCCCATTTGTGCAAGGCGGTTGAAAGCTTCATCCACCTTCCCTAGATGTAGAGCCTTAGAACTATAAATACAAAAGTTATCAATAAAGACCCTAATGGATTTTCCAAAATATGGTTGGAAGACATAATTCATGAATCGTTGGAAGGTAGCTCGCATTTGTTAATCCAAATGGCATTACTTTGTAAGCAAAACAATCCCAAGGTGTAATGAAGGTGGTCTTCTGTTGATCCTCCTCAGCTATTCGGATCTGGAAATAACCTGAATACCCATCACAAACATTGTATCTCTCATGCCCGGCCACCTCGTTGAGTATTTCATCTTGAAAGGGAAGATGAATGATCTCTCTTAGTTGCAGCATTTAGCAGCTTGTAATCCACACAAATCCTCCATTTTCCATTCTTCTTGGGTATCACCACCACAGGTGAAACCCACTCTGAATCCCCTATTGGATAGATGAAGCCTGCCTTTAAAAGTCGTTGCATCTCAGTGAGTAGAGCGTTTTGTTGAACTACTCCCAATCGTCGTAGTCGCTACACCACTGGCCGTGCTCCCTCTTTTAGATCAATGTGATGTTGTACTACTGTCACACCTGTGATGTGTCCATAATCAGAAATAAAAAGTGCAGAGTGTTTTATCACCACTTCCATGTAGGCTGCCTTCTCCTCAACTGATAGATCCTTAGCCAACATTTTTTCTAACCCCTCATTCTCGACCTTTGGAAGCTGCTGCAGAATTTCACTACTAGAAGGTCCTTTTAATGTAATCCCCATCACTTCTAGAGAGCTTTCTTCCTCCTCATTAGAAGACTCTCCCTCTGTCATAGATGACCAACCCTCGCTGGAACTCCATTCATCAGCGGCGGTGGTCTCTAACACAAGATCCTCCTATCGGCCCTCCTTCATGTTATAGATACTGCTCTTCCATTTTTTATGCAGCCCATTTTGTGGCCTTAGCTCTAAAGCCCCTGTCTCCCAATCTTGTCTGGCTTTCATTCCCATTAGCCATGGTCGCCCAAGAATGAGCGGATAGCCGTCCCCCTTCATCACTGGCATCACATACATGTCAAGCTCCAATTGCACTCCACACACCTTTACCTTGACTTTCTTTATAACTCCCAAACAATTTACTACTACATTGTTAGCCATTTTGGCCCCAAATTTAGTAGTTTCATTTACCTTTAATCCCAAATGATGCATCAACTTTTTTGTCATGACACAAATCTCTGCACCTCCATCCACGTATGTATTTGACACTCTCTATCCATTGATTTTGGCTTCCACTAGAGGCACAATATCTTTCATCTTTCTAGCCTGGATTGCATTCACATGTCTATTCTTCATGGGTCTAATGCTTACCATCTTTGACCATTGTCGCCGCACTGTTGGAGATAGATGTAGTAATTGGGGCCATGAAATTTTTGGCCCTTGATTCCTCACATTAGCAAGCAAATCATAAGCTCTAGTACCTTTACCCAGGGAAAAATCATCTGGCTCAATGTGTCGGCGTGAGCGAGCCCTCCTCTTTTTACTGTTGCGTGTCTTTGTAGCCATTGATGACTCTGCCTCCTCTTCCATATTTTCAACCTCCTTTGGTGGTGTAGGCTCCATTCTCTCAATTCTCCGGGCTTTCTTCACCGGCATTGCTTCAACCTCTACTACTTTGGTCTTCCCTTTGACATCACTCTCATCTAAACTAATTATCCTAACATCATGATTCTCTGGCGGCTGGACAGGCAAGGGTGGCACCTCTGCAAGTGGTCAAGGATGCTGGAGAACTTGAACCGGTGGTGGAAGCCTTGGATTCGGTGGAACAAACCTTTCCCTAGGTGGTGTCACTTGTTGTCCCCTCCTTCTTGGTTGGAACCCATTTCCTGGAAAACACCTGGGATGAGGGCAAAAGTACATACCATGGCCAATCTCCCCACAATTATAGCAAACATACTCTCTTTCTTGTCTTCTTGGACCTCGATTGCCTTCATTTATGAGGGGAGGGGGCCGCACTCCTTGCACCAAATTTAATGAAAGGCTTTCAAGTTGATTAGTAATGCGTTGTAGGAGCTCTTGCTGTGGTATCTCTGGTTCAGATGGGGCCTCTCCTATTTCTCTAGGCCCTGTCATGGTTGGTAAAACCAGCATGGGCTCAACTCCCCCCTTCAACTGGGCTTGATACTTCAATTTTCTATCTTTCTCCCTCGCATAAGTGACTGATTCTTCATAGGATGTGGGAAACTTTCCTTTGACCTTCTCCCTTAGTAGAGGATGGAGTCCGGCTAGAAAACAATCTTTCTTAAGGCAATCAAGTACTCTTTCTCCCTCGGCTAAAGAGGCTGTCCATTTATCCCACAATTTTATAAACATGTCTTCATAGGTTTGGTATTCCCCTGCTACGGTTTGACGAAGATCTAAGAGCTGTCTCCAAATATCTTCGGGTGGCTCTGTATCTTGGTACTTGTGCATAAATGCGGTCTTGAGATCCTCCCAATTACCCCTTGTAGCCTCCGGGAGAGCTTGATACCACACTCGAGCATCACCCTTTAGAACTAAAGAGAAGGCCCGTACTTTGGTTGCTTCATCATCCCGGCCTGTGACTAGGAAGGCCATTTCTAAGTCATCCAAAAAGTCTAGAGCTTTCTCCCCTTTGTGCCCAAAAAAACTTGGAAATGCCATGTTGCCTTAGTAGAGTATGAAGATGAAAATGTCTAGACTTAAGTTGTATTTTATAAGGGGAAGGATGAATGGGTTCACAGATGCATTGATTTCAGCAAGACGTCTAGGCCCCAGTATGCTTCTAATAATGCCTTGGAATCTAAGCTTTGTGCTAGCTACAATATGCACAGTTTGCATAGCAAGTGGACGGATAGGTCCATACAACTCGTTCTGATTCATGAGAAACTATTATAATAGGATAAAGACATGTACATTGAAGGATGCATTGTAGTCTAGCATTGGGAAGATTATAGGTTCTGGTGATACAAGAATCTCCCTTAATCTTTCAGCCCCAAAGTACATGACAAGACGCTGCTGGAAGAAAATCTTCCTACTGATGTATACATTAACTTGAATGTTTTGTACAGAATGGAAGGTGTAGAAATTTGAGCCATTATTATTATTCATGAGTGGAGACTACTTAAGGGAGTAGAGGGAATGCACTTTCTTGATTTTATGAAGGATTTTTCCCAGAGTGTATCTTTTTGGAACCCACCAACTTTGCTATACGGAGAATTTGCTCACCACTGATTGTTCTTGCCTTGGTGTGTCCATCCTTGGTGACATATATTTCATAAGGTGATATGGCCACCTTTTCAACCACACCCAACCTTCGAGCTAACAACAGTTGAAAGTAGTCTCCATACTTTGCACTTCTACAAAACTCCACACCGTTCATACATAGTTGTCCTCCTTGGATATGGATTAGGCCAGAGAGAGAGAGGGATTTGATGATTTGGAGACGAGGACCTCTCGGAAGGGCCTTCACTTTGTTTGCAAAACACTCACCACAATTATGAGAACCTAGCAATTGATGGCAACATAATTTTTTCCGTTGTGAGATAATGAAATTTCTAAAGTGAACACCTTTTACCCGCATGCGTGCCGTCATCCGATAGGCATACTTTCTTTCTTGAGCTTCTTTAGGAGACAATTCTGGGAGTCGTGGACTTCGACTAGCTTCAAAAATAGTTGGTGAAGGCATTGAGGAAGAGCCACTTGGGGAACTTGTTGTAGAGGATGCGCCACCATGTGTTGTATCATTCCACATAAGGAGGTAGAGAATTGTGGTTGAGAATGTCCTCAGCGGGGGCACCAAGAATGAGAGCTGAAATGATGAACGGGTTGCCTCTTACCCATCCAACCTCCAATCCTCACAAAGAGAACTAAAGAGGGGCACCACATAGCCAAAGGGAGGATAGGCTAGGACATCTATTTTCTCAAAGAGAATCAAGAGAACCAAGACACAAATTTACAAGAGAGAACATATGTACTAGACACCATATTGGAATATAAGAGAGAGATGAGAGGAGAGGGAGACAAGAGGAGAAGAGGTAGAAGAAGCTTACCATTATGCTACATGGAATGAGAAGATGAGAAGAGAGGGAGATAATAGGAGAAGAGGTAAAGGAATTTTGCCATTATGCTACATAATAAAAGAACTCACTGCTCACCTCAAAGAGATGAGGGTATTCTAGAGTGCTCTCATGGGCTTGTCATTGTTCTTCCTCCCCCTTCTTCATTCTCCATGGGCTCTTTATATAGCCTCCATGAGGGATTAGATTAAGCTAATCTTCTTGATTAACATAATCCTAGATGATGTATGGCATCTTTGAAAATATGGAGCATAGTGGATGGGACAAGTCCCCACCTTGGTCATCATGCAAGAAGCCAAGGGTGGTGGTAGACAAAATAGAGAAATGGAGCTGGATTACAAGAGGTGGGTGCCCAAAGCACATTATTATAATATATCTACAAGAAGGACAGAGTGGAAAGTTGGTGTGGTGAAAGAGAGAAGAAAATTGCATGTAGCTAGCAGTCTGCGCCTTCGTAACTTCAAATCCGTGAGGAATTTGAAAAAAGTTTCTTTTGCAACTTTGTAGACCAGGTCGAAACCGATCGAGCATCGCGATAATTTTCTTGAAATTCGCTTTTTCTTGGGAGTTATTGAGATTATAAAAAACGGCTTCCAAAAGCTGCTTTGACTTTAGTCCCCCATATGTATATAAATACATATAAGCATGTGACAAAAGGGGTCCATGCTTGTAAGCTTTTGTGCAAGATCCAAATGACACCATGATGTGGATATTGACTGGTGTGCTAGGGTGAGGTGTCCTCTAATGATGGTGATAGATTCCAAATCTTAGTGATGTAGACGAAGCCCATGTGTAGTTGGAGGCTAGTCCTTTGAAAAATCTATGCATTCACTCAACTCCTAGGTGTAATCCATTTTCATCTTCACTAAGATAACCATCCCTTTTACCCTTTACATTGACATGCCTTCTAAGAACTAGTTTCCCCCATTTGCTAGAGTTATCATAATCGAGAAGTAATGTAGCATACCTAGTGCTTGAAGAGTAAACCCAAAGTGATATGGTAAGCTCTTGATAGGGGCTTTGGCCAAATTTTGTGGTAATAATCCGGGTTGTAAAAAACCCGGATCACTACTTGGGGGAGGTGTGGAGGGGGTAGAGCCCCCTCTGCGGGGGTCCGGGGGGCAGTTCCCCCCCGGCCCGTAGGGCCGTTACGGTAGACACCATATGCAATTTGGAGGACCGGTTATAGCCAAATTTTGAACTACGTGCTCTAAATTGTAGCCGGTTATGGATCTGTGATGTGCCTTCAGCTCTACGTAGCCTTAGGGGTCAATCTCGGGGTTTAGATGTATTAGAATTTGTGTTCTAGACACGTGTCCGATTCTGACACTTTTTCGTCCGATTCTCAGATGTTCGATTTTCAGGAGTCCGATTATCAGAATCGGACGTTCGATCTTGGGTGGGTCCGATCGGACCAGTGGTCCGATTTTTGGTCGTGTCTGATTTTAGGAGTCGGATCAAAAAGTGGTCTGATTTTCAAGTGGTCCGATTCTGGGAATCGGATCGGACAGGGTGGTCCGATTCTGGCTGGTCCGAGTCTGGGACTCGGACGGCCTGGTCCGATTGTGAGTGGTTTTGATTATGGACTCGTCCGAGTGTCCTAGTCAGACGGATTGGTCCGAGAGTCTGATTCTCAAAATCGGACGGGTTGGTCCGAGCGTTCGATGCTCAAAATTGGACGGGTTGGTTCGAGTGCCACGTGGCACGTTCGATCGGGCTGGTCCAATTCTGGGAATCAGACCAGACCGATCCGACTCACTCTCAGTCGAGCGGTCCGGTTCTGAAAATTGGACGGTCCGACTCCAGAACTCGGTGGTTCGATTTTGGGAATCGGACCACTGCGAGTTGGTTCGAGTGCATCGGCAGCGAGCGCGATTCCCGCGTGTTTGTCCCCTCCTCACTGTCTAGTGTACAAAATCACCACAGACTTTCTAGATCTGATCAGGGCACTTGTTGGAAAACACCAGACTCACCTGGAGCAGCACGAATCACCGGCGCCTAGAAATCAGGGCAGCGCTTCCTCGTCTTGTGAATCAGAAGTTCTCTCTCTCTCTCTCTCTCTCACAAGGCAAACCAAGGAAATGAGGTTTGTCCTGGCCTCCCAGGCCTCTTAAGGTCCTTTCCCAGCATTGCAGAACCTTACAGCTAGTTTCCTGTCCCTATCTTACCCAGAAACTTGAATCTGGTCCCCTGTTTCCCTGTTTTAGCTTGTTATACAACAACAAAAAACCCTACTATTTGTTTCTTTTTTTTTCTTTGTTTTTTCTATCCTAAATGCATCCAAATCACAAAATAAATACCTATACTACTCCATTCCACAACATAAATCTCAGAAAGCAAAAAACCTACTTGCCAAGGAGATCGAATACCCTCTTCAACCCCCTCGCTTCCTACCTATCTACCTCAAGCACCGATTCGGGGGAAACCCCTTACTTTGATGCTCGATTCGAAGCGCGAAAGCGCTCAAGGCTTGAATTCGTTGGTCCTGGAAACGGAACCAAAATGTGGGCAACGGAACCAAAATGTGGGAGCTTTCACTCAACCGCCAAGACCCACGGACCGCTTATTGTTTCAAGTGTTCCAAGCCGAGCACTAATGGCTACCTCTCACATAACCAACACGCCATCCATATCTACGGGTGTAGTGAGCTTACCTCCGTGCCGTTCGAGTTACCTCCTCTCCCGCGCACTCCTGTAGCTCCACGATCCAAGTGCAAGCTTCAAGCAAGCTCGATCCTCAAGCTCCATGCTCCAAGCTCCATTTCCGCGAGCAATACAAGAGAAGAGAAGAGAAGAGAAGAAGAGAGGAGAAGATGGAGAGCTTCTCCTCCTCGGTCCCTCACCCTCACACACTCTCCCTCACACTCTCACACTCCCTCTCTCAAGCACAAGCTCAAGCAAGCAAGAACAAGAAGAAGAAGAAGAAGAGGAGAGCTACTTTTGGCCACACACAAGAATGAGCTTCTCATTCACTTTTCAACTTTATATACAAAACCCTAAATTCCTTTTTGGGCGGTCATTCCCTTTTCCCCTTTTTACATGGCCGGCCGTAGCCCATGCCCTTTTTCCCATTGTCCTTCTATCTTCCTAGCTTCCTTTCCACTGCCCATCTACATTTACAAATTGCACGGGTGAGAGTCCGGCGCTCTTTTACAAGATTTCAGGGTGCGCCTTTTTATTTTAAAATGCGCATTTTCCCTTTTGCCTTTGCCTTGGACTTTTAAGGTTGCCCTTGCGCTTTTGGCATTTTCTCCTTTTCTTTCTTCAGTCGGGCTACCTTTTTTCCGCCTTTGCCCTACGTCTTTTCCACTTCTTTTTGCTTTCTTCGTGTTGGGGTTGACAGTGGGGGTGAGATGGATACCGTAGAATACGACACTGAGGGACAGGAAATACAAAAAATATGGGCAGACTCCAAGTCACAAAAAAAGAGCATCTTCAGGATAGAGCGAGGGGTCATGCGCATTGATTGTGATTGCACCTGGTTGGAACACGTAGGAGCCATAGATTTCAATCAAGCAGGCCTAGCCCAATCCAGTACGATACCAATGCTTAGGACAGAGTCACCATCTGAGTTGTGACCACCAGGGGAGACCACCTCTTCTAGTGAAGATGGGGAGTTCGACTCTGAGTCGAGTTCAAATAGCGACCTAGAGATACCTAGGCCGGTAGACACACCAAGGGGGACCTACCCATCCACTTGAGGCGTAGACGGTTGAAAAAGGAAAGGATAAAACAACCAAGGGACACACGAATGGAAGAACAGAGAAAACCGCAGGACCTTCCCAAAAGATTTAAAAATTTCAAGAAAGGGGATAGGGTGGTGATCGTGTTGGGTGCCAAACATTAAAGGAAAATGAGTGAACCGATCAAGGGATCGGCCAAGGTCAAGGAGGTGAACCTAGCCTAGGAAGGGGAGACACCCTGACCAATCTTCATTGCCGATGACTTGACTGAGGAAGAGGAAATGCTTCATATACATATTCACTTGTCGCTCTCTTGCGAGAGTACATAGACGTATTCACTTGGTCCTTAGAGGAGCTTAAGGGGGTAGATTCGAGTGTAGTGACTCATATCATACCCATGATGCCAGATGCTACTCTTGTCAAGTAGCGACCGTATCCTATGAATCCAAAACACGCTCACACGGTCAAGGAAGAGATTGACAAGTTGATGAGAGCAGGATTCATTTACGAAATTGAGCACACGGACTAGGTATTGCCCATAGTCATTGTCATGAAGAAGAATGGAAAAATCAGCGTGTGCGCCAATTACAAGAAGATGAACGCTGCTACTAAGAGGGACAACTATCCATTGCAGTACACCGAGCTTTCTGGATGGCTTCTTGGGATACAATTAGGTGCAAGTGCATCATGCCGATAGGCATAGACTGCCTTCGCCACTGAGTGGGGCGTCTTTGCTTACATAGTCATGCCCTTTGGGTTGACTAATGCCCCCGCCACCTTCAAACGCCTCATGTGCACCATATTTAAAGACATGCTTCACAAAGAGTTGGAAGTCTTCATAGATGACCTGTGCATTCACTCGACCTAGAGAGAACACTTAGAAAAACTCTAAGCAGTCTTTGAGTGGTGTTGCCTATAGCGTCTCTCCCTGAACCCCTTAAAGTGCCAGTTTTGGGTGAAACATGGATGCATCCTAGGCAAGTGGTATCAAAGAACGACATTGCCACTGACTTCTCAAAAGTCCGGGTTATTGTTGATCTTCCACTCCTAATCAATCATAAGGGAGTGCAATGCTTCTTAGGCCACATGGGGTACTATCGGCGGTTTGTGTTGAATTATGTGTTGATTGCCAGACCTTTATACAAGCTGCTGATTGCCTTTGAATGGATTGAAGCATGACAACGAGCATATGAAGAGTTGAAGAAGGCTCTAACCATAGTAGTGATTCTACGAGCCCCAGATTGGACCATTACCTTCCACATGCATATCGATGCCTCAAAATTTGCTATGGGGGTAGTGTTGTGCCAACCTGGCAAACACAACCTAGACTACCCAGTGAGCTTTGCTAGCAGACAACTCACTGAAACAAAAAATGAATTACTCGATGACAGAGAGAGAGGGCTTGGCCATGGTGTTTGTTGTGAAGAAATTCCAGCATTATCTATTGGCTAGACCATTTATCTTCTTTGTGGACCATCAAGCCTTGCTAAATCTAGTGAATAAACCTTGCGCTACAGGACGCATAGCCCGGCGGCTCATTTTGCTTTTGTAGTTCGACTTCTTTGCAGTTGTACAGAAAGGAAAACAACACTACATAACTGACCATATGTTACGCATCCCAACGAGAGAGGCCGTTGGAGAAGGCATTGCCGATGAATTGCCCAGATGAATTATCTGACACCCATCTCTTTAACCTTTCTAGCGAGAGAGATTTATTTAAGGCTAATCTAATGCCATATTGGGTAGATGACATAGTCCAAGTGCTTGAGCACGGGCTGGATGAGCAATCAATAGAAAAGGAAAGACTTAAGTGACTCATCCTCAAGATCCAACCCTACCAACTGATAGCAGGCCAGCTATATTGACTAGGGCAAGATGGACTGCTGCCTAGATGCGTGTGCGAGCATGAGATGCACGATGTGCTCTCAGAGGTGCACAATGGAATCACTAGTGGGTACTTTAGGGAGACACGACAGCCTGTAAGGTGCTGTAGTCACAACTATGGTGGCCAATGCTGTTTCGTGATGCAGGATGATTCGTTAAGCATTGTGATGAGTGTCAATGGACAAAGGTCCTGATTCGCAAGGATCAAATGGAGTTGACCCCAATCATTGCATGACAACCCTTAGAAAAATGGAGAAGTGACTTCATAGGACCCATCAGCCTAGCTGCACAGTATTCACAGGCCAAATACAACATTGTGGCCACAGACTACCTAACAAAATGGGCAGAAGAGAGAGTGACATGAAAGAACGATGCTAGAACGATTGCCAAGTTCTTGTGGGAGTAGGTGATTTCACGATTCGGTTGTCCTATCGAACTAGTCACTGACCACAGGGCACACACTTCATCAATGAAGTGATAGCACACCTTCTATCCACCTTCCTAATTATCCATAAAAATTACTCTCCATACTACCCTCAACGGCTAGGCGGAATCCACGAATAAGATTCTTGTAAATGTTCTGACCAAAGTAGTCTCTGCTTCGCGCAACGACTGGGATAACAAGATGATGGTAGCCTTGTGGGCTTACCGTATAGCTCATAAAACGGCTATCAGCGAGACTCCCTTTAGGTTGACCTACAAAACTGAAGCAATTCTTCTTGTAGAGTTCTTCATTCCTAGCTTGAGAATAGCACTTTAGGAAGAACGATGGGAAGGAAAGGAGGCATGGATGCAATGCCTGGTTGAGATCGAACACCCCTCAGAAACTCATCTTTTAGCCACTCACATACTCATATGTGAGAAGGCACGATGCAAGAGCTAGTTTGACAAGCATGTCAAGCATCACAATTTTGACCAGGGAGACGTAGTACTCCTGTACTCAGTTAAGGGGCATAAGCAAAAAATGAAGTTTAGAGGTCTTGGACCCTTCAAAGTTCATGCAATCAGCCGAATTGGCTATTAATTTATATAGCAACGTTGAGCTTTGAATGACTGCCATTGAAGAAGCCTATGCCCTTCAAAGTTAGTGCAATCTAGACGACAAGGGCATAGGCTTCTTCAATGGCAGTCATGTCAAGAAGTACTACCCTCCCATGCATCCTCTGCATGAGCCACCAATGTTAGAACCCCCTATCAAAGTGCAGGGCTGCCATTTCTATCAAGTCTGAGACTGTACCAATGATCATCTACGTGTTGCCAAACGTTGAAGACGCAGGCATAGAATGACTACTAGGGCAAACCTTCAAGAAGCAAACTCACTGCAATGTTGATTATGAATCGCAGCGTATCCACCTTGCCATAGGCAACGTTCCCATTTGTTATAGCCTTTAGCAAGGGTTGCGCAACCTCGTCAAAGTCCGCAAGACCACCGGTAGAAATTTTAGCAGCCAAGTCTAAGGAGGGGGGTAGTGCTCGGCCACCACCCACCGAATCTCTAGAATCGCCGCTCACAGCAGCAAAGGCTAAGGTCAAGCAGCCTAGGCTCCAATGGAGGCCCAAGTAATCGCAACCGCCGCCTAGGAGTTGATGCTCATATTCTCATAATACTAGAAACTCTAAACTTAGGAGGCCAAGGCACAGTTAACAGAAATCGATGCATGATCAAGCCAAGATGGGTCCCTAAAGCCCTCTTGCATGCGCAAGGCTACTATGAGGGAAATGCCTAGATATGGATCCCTAAGGCCTGCATAGCCAGAGGCACTACTCGCATGCCACCCTCAAGTTTAATCACACCAAGCCCCATAAAACCTCAAAGCCAGAAGCCGTAGCGCTTTTCAAGACCCATATCCATCAAGCGCATCCACACATATGCCCAAGAAAGTCGAACAAGCCTATCGATCCAAACGACAAACACTATCACATGAATCAACACTCGACAGAGTCGCTCAGACTTCCTTGATCCATATTGAAGGCAACAGTCTGTCAGACGTCACTATTACTACCCCAGCCCTAATTCAAGACGTCCAACCACAGTCTCAAGAACACCCGCAACCGCAACTATTTATTGTCAAAGGCTCTAGTTCATTAAACCCCAACCGCCAACATGCCTTCCACCCCCTTATGAGCGGAAATCATTATGTGGCTGAGGACACAAAGGAGGATGTGGTTGATTGCATTAGATGACTCGATGCCACTTTCATGTCGTTAGCTCTGAGCTATGATCACTTGGATTTAGGCCTACTGCAAGAACCCTTTGCAAATGAAGTTTGAACGATGCCTTGTTCTTGGAAGACGTTTGAATTTGCATTCACAGAAGCCTCTAACTTTGTTGCTGAATTGCTCACCAGTGAGATATTCAAAGAGTAGGCCATCAAACAATACCTCATCACGTCCTATGATAAACAAACCACTTCTTCCATTACTGACCAAGAAATCGTAGACTTATCAAAACTTGCTGATATTGAATCCCCATTCTTAAGGCACTGGTACACTCTTCGATTGCAATGGGAAGTTGAAGGATGCCAAATAATGACCAACGATGAGCAGCACCGTGGAATCAAAACAGCAGAGTATGACCCCACTTACGTTGCGCCAACCTTGTATATAGTGTTAACCACTCTTCGTGGCCAACCCACGGAAGAGCACATCAAAGGACACCCCTACCTTGATCGCCTGCTGACTGAGAAAGAGTTACATATTGCTAGCTGTGTCGATTCTGCTGACTTCCTAACAGATGTTCTCACATACATCACACAAGTAGGCATTCGACCCTTTGCTGTAGTCCATGAAGCTCAGTTAAAGTACAATCCCAATTTCTATACTTGGCTTCTACGCAGGTAAATCCTTGACCACATTGAAGAATGCCTTTGACCTCCTAACTTTCAATTCTAGGAAGGATTCTTCTCAAGCTGGAAGGGAAGGGGGGTAAGGTGAATCAAACCAAAACCAAGGAAAATCAAGCAAACACATAAATACATAAAAAACGAGTGAGGTAGGGAAAATGGCACGAGAACTTTGAAATAAAGGAAAAAAAAAGTCAGATCTGAAGGGAAGAATCCACATTGGATTTTAATGCTTTCATTCAATAAACACATAGAGTCATTCTTTTCCAACAAATTATTATTTTAAAAGCACTAATGAAAACTTGGGTTCATGACAGGAACGAAAGATGTCGCAGCAAGTCCGTGCCCACCACCGACTCTCATTCATAGAGGAGGAAAGGACGCAATATCGCATCACCCTAGAAAATCGCACCTACAACCACCTCAAATTTTGAACCAACCATAACATAGAGGGTGTGGTGGCCAAGGAGGAAATAGCCAAGAGAGTTGTCGAGCAATGAAACCTCACAAAGTACCTTGAGAAGTTTGCATAAGAGCCTGACTATACGAAGTGTGTGGAGTTCCTCAGGTTGTACAACCCAGACTAGGAGTGCTGCATCGTGACAGTGGGAAGAGGAGAAAAGGCCAAGAAAGTGTAGGTACACTTAAACCCAGCCTTGGTGGAGAAGGCATTGGGGTTGGAGCCAAAGGTAGAGAAAAAGCATAAGAGATATGTTTATGCCATGCTTAAGATGAAGAGGGAAGAAGTGCTGACCAATGACGACATCAACATCTAGGACATTCCTGATGCAGAAGCCTGTCTACAAGCAAAGCTAGTATATGCACTCTTCTCCAGCCAGCACTACAACTCCTTGATGCATCGAATCAGCATGCTTGTGCTAGAGAATGCACAGCTCGCACCTTGGACGAAGTCAAATATAATGGCTATGTACGTAAGACCATTGACCAGGCGGCAAAAGTGCTAGCTTTGGGCAGTAAACCAGCAGGTGGGGATTCCCCAGTGTCCAAGACCATAGAAAGAAAGAAGGCCTCATCCAAAGCCTTAGTCATTGGCTACGTTAGCGTTTTGACTGCCCTCATTCAAGAGGCAGTAAAACAGGCTCAAGATGCAGAGGAAGGAGAAGGAGAAACACCCGAGAGATCACCCCCTCACCAGGACAAAGAGTTATCTAGTGACAGAATTGAGAGTGAAGAAGAAGGGGAAGAATAGAAGGAATAGATGAGCAAGAAGATATCAAAGAAACCTGTTAAAAAGATGACACAAAAGAAGAAGCAAGACGAAGGCCGGAAAAAAGAGAAAGAGTATTTAAAGAGGGCACAAAAGGAATTTCTCAAGGAGGCCGAAGAGAGGGAGAAGAAGAAAAAATAGAAAGCAGATAGATTAGAAGAAGAGTCTAGGAAAACATAGAAAGAGAGGGAGAGAAGAGCTGTTGAAGAAGAGGAGAAGCTAAGAAGGAAGGAGGAGGAAGACTTGGGCGAAGCCACATGCCAGTCAATTGAACATCAAAGTAGGGCAAATGACCTGGGGGCTATGAGCTTGCCCAGAGAGGAGGGGCTCGATTCCAGCACACAGGTGCCAGAAATCGTACCACCGACCGTCACTGAGGGCAAAGGCAAGGCTCCCATTCACCCTATTCCGACCCTCCTGGTGCCTCCCACCAAAGCAACAACCCTTACCCTGAGCATCCCCACCAGCGCAGGTGTCTCAAACTTCATGACGTGGATGCAATACTTTATTAACAAAGAACTCGCCCAAGGGAAGAGCACCGAGACCACAACCACAGGGTAGAAAATGTCAATCACAGATGTCGAGTCAAGGCAAGATCTGAAGCACTAGAAAGTGGAGGCCTAGACCACTCCCATCCGCACAACAATGATGCCACCAGTTAATTATGACGAGTACACCACTGAGCTGCTCTCACAATTGGAGAAGGCTAAGGAGGAAAGGAAGATAGTTGTGGCTAAGTTGGCAACAGAAAAGGAGTTGGTGATTGCATTTCAGCTCGAAAAGACTCGAGTAATAGCCATGCAGCAAAAGGAGATCTCTGATCTCAAACAGGAGCTGAAGGCTAGAGATGACAGAGAAGAGGGCTAGTGGAGGCAGCAGTTGGAGGATGAAACACATGAACTCATGAATATTCAAAGAGAATACAAGCTCCTGATCGTGCAACTTGAAGAGTTGACTGCAAAAATCGATCAGATTGAAAAGCTTATGGCTGAGTTTACCGCCAGGGACGAGGAAAGAAAGCAGGAGTTAGAGCTGAAGTAGAAAGAGATCGAAACCATGACCGACAAGCTGGACCAAGGAAAGAAAGAACAGGAAACCATGAGCAAAGAGCTAAAGGACTTGGAGCAGAAACTCGTGTCCCTAGTCCAAAGGTAGGGTGAAAGCATGGAAGAGATGAAGAAGAGAGCCGAGGAATGGGCCGGGCAAAATGAAAGAAGGGTGAAGACACTGGCACGACACCTGGCTCTGGTAGAGAAAGAGAAGATCCTTGTAGAGAGCAAAGCAGAAGCTGCCTAGGTAGCCTTTAATACCCAACAAAAGGCCTTCCTAGATACACTGATGGACACCACCCGCCCAGACAGAGAAGAGGTGATCTCATAACCCCCCTCGCCACATTCCCAAGAGCAACAACCTGTCGACACATCTATGAAAAGACAAGCCACGCTCAGGGAAAGAAGAAAAAAATTAGTAGAAGAAACCAGAAAGCAGCTAAGGGCCAAGCCAGTCATGCAGCCATCCGCGCCCCTCCTACCATGCCTTGATGACATTCCCGCAGCATTCCATGCAGAACTGGTAGTTTGGGAGTGACAGGAAAGAGAAAAAGAGCCATTCACTTTCAGCTTCCTCATGCCCAACAGCCTGCAGAGGGTCTTATCACTCAAGGTGATGGAGGAGGTGATTGGGATTGGTAGCCAACTAGGACAAAAGTGGCGGGAAGAAAGAGAGAAGAACCCCAATCTTTGGGGAACTGAAGAAGCCGAATTTTGACAAAATAAAGTATTCGAAGTGCTGCATTCTGTGCAAGGTTATAACTGCCAGCCCCTATGGAGGAGGCGGGTGTGTGACATCAACAAGCTTGCATGGATGGCTTTTTACAACACCCTACCCTACGAGAGGAACAACCCCACGTTTATGGCATACCCTCATAGGATAGGAGTGGATTTTGCTACTCCCCTCCATGGGCGATATGATTTTCCCATTATCTACAACTTGAATGTTGTCTCTTTTAAACACACCCTCATCTTTAACTCGAAAAGCTTGGATGACTCCATGACTCGCTTCCTCGCTAACTTCTGCTCTTGATTTGATCCAACTTTCATAACTACATGTAATTATCTTAGGCTTCTTAAATTATTACTTAAGTAGTACCCGACTCCGCAAGAACCTGGCCTACCTCCCCTCTTCTTGGATCCTAACGCCATTGACAGCTGTGCCATGGCGCGCCTGATGATGAGGGCTAGCCTCCTCCCTTATTTTTGCCTAGCTCTCCTGGAAGACATGAACGACAACCAGTTCACCAGATGTAATCATCCCTTTCTCTCCACCACTTCACTCCACGTTTGCATGAATCTTAAAGGATACATGCAGAGGTGGCAATTTTTGAGCAAATCCATCCGACCCCCTTCTCCATCTAATTCAGACGATGAGAATTAGGCATTGGGGTTGTCATCCTACTAGTGTAATATCTATACAAAAAAAAAGAGGAAGAAGAAGAAGAAGAAGAAGAAGAAAAGCATGAAAGCAAAAGCAAGAGGAACATCACTCAAGGACATGGAAAAAACGACTCACTTGAAGAAGCACTTAGTACCACATAAAACACGATCACTGCACCTAGGGGTCCTCAAGTTAGGTGTGCCTGGTGGCTTTGGTCGACCGGCTCCACTCTTAACCCCCTAGCCCTTTTGATCCCCCACTTCACGCTTAGGGCCCATCAGGGGCATGACATTCCTAGGGAGGTAACACTCGCTTATGGTTAGACATGTCACCCTAAGCTACTTGCACCACACCTCCCTTTACATGAATGGGGTTGTCAAGTGTGGGACGTCACCCAAGCTTGGTTGTGGTTAGAGATCCACCTCCCTATTCCGCTAGCATGAGCACGATGCACCACAAAATAAGGTAGACACTCCCCTTAGGTAGTACACCGCACCTTGTTCTTTCAGGCATTACAAAAGGCAACAAACCACCAACTTCGGAGGCTCCCATCATCCACTTGGCATCCAATGGCTTCTCCAAGAGACATCATTACCAAGCTTCCACAAGCACCCGAGTCTACATGTGGCCCCACCCTCACCCAAACAATTTGCCAACTGCCTACCATTCCCCAACAGTAGCCAGAAGTGCCATGGGGCTGGCACCTATCTCGGAGGGGGGTAATGTTAACCCCAAGTCAAGATGGTGGAGAAATGAAGGTAAAAGTGAAAAAAAGATGGAAAAAGCTCAAAGACATGCAGGCAGCCTCTAAAGCTAAGCTAGGGCGAAAAGCACAATTTTAAATGAAAGGCACCCCAAAAAGCTCTAAAAAATCTTGTAAAAGAGCGCCAGGCTCCCTCTTGTGCCAATTGTAAAATATTAGACGGGTGTAGGCTAGAGGCAAAAGGCTAGAGGAGGGAAATAGAGAAAGGACCTTGCCACAACGGTCGGTCATGTAAAAAAGGGATGGGTGCCCATGGGAATTTAGGATTTTGTATATAAAGTTCAAAGAGTGAATGAGAGCTCATTCTTTGGTGTGTGGCTAACAAGAGTTCTCTTCCTCTTCTCTTCTTCTCTTCTCCTTGCTTGTGTGTGCTCTTGAGAGAGGGAGTGTGAGAGTGTGAGGGAGTGAGTATGTGTGGGAGTGAGGGATCAAGAGGGTGAAGCTCTTGACCATCTCTTCTTCTCTTCTCTTTTCTCACGCGTGTGGCTATGGTGGATGGAGCTTGGAGATGGAGGAGGCTTGAGGATGCTTGAGCTAGCATCTAGGATCATGGAGCTACCAGAGTGCGCGAAAGAGGAGGCAACTCATTTCGGCATCAAGGTAAGCTCACTACACTCGTAGGATCGGCTAGGTGAGAGATAGCCATTAGAGCTCGCTTGAAATGCTTGAAACAATAAGTGGTCCGTGGGTCTTAGCTGTCAAGTGTGAGCTCTCTCTACATATATGATGGCAATGTGTAGTACAAGCTTCAACTAGTAGTAGATAATATGTGCCCAATGGAGGGTATGGAGCAAAAGTAAGATGACCATTGTTGGACAAAGCCTACATCAACATTGATGGCATTCCCTGGTGCTGTTCACCAAAGCAAATGTGTCAGAGAACTAGAGTGTCCCAATTGAAATTGTGTTGGCAGGTCAATTTTTGGCTCCCCAAACAAGGTGGCATAGATAGGTACAAGATTCTTCATTCACTCCACTATCATTAGAATGATTGTAGAGTCTCATGACATGGTTGTAGTGCCCTATTGCAAGTAAATCATACTAATCAAGTCCCAATACATGCCATGTAGGTAAACTTAATACAAGCATATTGACCGTTGGAATGTTAGTTGATAGCCTTGAAAGCCTTGGATGCTTCTATCGTATGAACCCCCTCTTTTCTGCTCTCCAAGTGCAAGTGTGTAGTGTGTTATGTGATATCAGTGAGGCCAATGCCAAGACTGTTCATTCACAAGGTACACATAACCATGAGGTACAAAGAGGCACCTGTGGAGCTAATCTCAAAGAGGTGCAAAAGACCATAGAGGAAATGGTAAGAAACTTTAGTGCAGTTGGACCTTGACACCTATAAATGACTGTGGCTAGAAGGCTAGTGATGAGGGCCTTGGTTCATGAGCAAGGTGTCCCCATGTTTGACACTGAACTCTCGACAATGCTCGAGAAACTCCAACCATTCATTCTGAGGAACATGTAATATATTATTTCATTCACAACACATTCCAAAATATAATTAAAAATTCATGCATATATGAAGATCAATATTCTATGCATGCAGGTTCAAACATGTGGTCCGTGCAGCACGTGCTGAGAGCGATTAGGGAATGGAATCTCATCTTCTAAAGTTAAAGCAATGTTGTGCATACAAATGTTTCCATGGTAGCCTATTTTTTATGCAGGCCATTGACAATGATAGTAGGTGCTTTATATTCAAAATGTCAACAAACTAGGCCAACCTCATGGGTTGACTTTGTGAATTGTATGCGAAGGAATGGCACTGGGGACCTATGTGATAGCTAGGTATGCTTCGACCACGTGCATTGCATTAATGATTGGACTACCTTGGCAGCACATGTGTATGATCCAAGGTAGTTTCTCTTACACAATTCTACCGTCACAACACGAACTTAACTAACATAGTTCTCCTTACTCTTCCATTCCTGTCTTGTGTTTGTATAGTGTACAAGAGTTGATGACTCTAGCAATATGTGAGATGAAGGAAGATGATATAGATGCACATGCTCTTTTTTGCACAAAGATGAATGAAGTGATGGAGAATTATAAACATCCAAGCACAGATTTTCGAGGATCTGTGGGGGCAGACGAGGTAGCTGCCAACAACTAGAGGGCCATCCGTACAGTATTCAATGGTGGTTCAGACAACTAATGTAAGAAAGGAAGAGATCTTGCTTATTTCATTGGGAACAAAGTCTCTAGATACACACATCACAGTATGTGCACAAGAGTTTTCAAGATGAGCATAAGCGCTTGTGCTGCATGTGGAGGTATGGAGCCACAGAAGATGATGCAACAATGCAACATCAATTCATTCGAGCTTGGTGGGCCTAAGGGAAAGTTGTAGATTGTAATATATCAGCAAAACGGATTGTTGGCTTAGTTGGTGGCATATCAGATATCCATGTTGGAGGTGACACTTTTTCGAGGTAAGACTAGTTCATAATAACAGGATGTGATGTGTGGTGCATTTGTTTTCTCATGCTCCATACCTTCTCGTACTGTATTTTTGTCCAGTTGTGGTGGAGGACATTTCTCATATGGAAACCATGAATCTAATAGAGCCAATGCATACAAGTTAGTTGTGGCAGGGGAGGGATTAAAGGGATCTATCATCTTGTATGATGCATGTGTTGGTGATTTGGCCAATGCTCTACTATAGAACACAAAAAGACATGCATTCATTGGTGGAAAGTTCCATGGTGTACGACCTAGTGCTAAGAAGCTTTTGAGTCAATTATAACAAGAATTAGCCCCATACCTCAAGGAACGGCAAGGATGATTGAGGAGGTGACAAGAGGAACTGAATTGCATTAACGTCTTGATTTTTGAGGAGACAATGTGACCGTAGCAAGAAAACATAAGGTTGATGGGAAAGTGGGGTCTAAGGAAACCAATGTCTCCCATAGGCATGATTATGTGATCGAAAATATACCTAGAAGAAAGGGTATAAAGAAACTAAACTTTGAGGACCCTTTGGCTTTCAATCAATCAAGGGTAGTATCACCAAATTATTCAGAGGAAATGGTGGTGGAGACAATCCTTCATGACACCATTTGGGCTATAAGAAGGATTCCAGCTCGTAATTGTGTATAATGTCAAGGATGGTTGGGAGATAGAGAGGAAAAATGGAAAAACCTATCAAAAATATGACTCATGGGGTGCTTGCACCTTCATTTTGGGGCATCATGGAGTGGTCCAGCTCAAGAGGAGAAGCTAGCAATCAACATGGAATGCAATGCCAGTTCATGTGGTTTTGTAATGATAGTGTGGACCATACATGGAACATTTGTTCTTCCATTCATCACTCACTACCCAAGGTTCCATAAGTATGGCTAGTGGCACGAGGCACAAATTTAACCACAGAAGAAATCCACATGTTGGCGAGTGGTGGGTTTGTTTTACAAAAGGCGGCACAAGAGGTGGATGCTAATGAGTGCTCATGTAGATATCGAAGAGGTGTTTCACAAGCTGTAGGAAATATGACTTAGCATTGACTCTAGATGGAACTGTGAAGGGCCACAAAGTGGTGAAGCCCTTGAAGTGTGAGGTTTTCAAACCAGAGACACCTAGCTCAAGTGTCATGTAGAAGTGTTATGATGTGCACATTGCAAAGAACCCAACATGTAATTGCCGAGATTTCATGGACCGTGTCGTAGAAGAAAAAGTGTATTTGGCATGCAAGCACCTATACTATATGTACCTCCAAGTGTTTGGAATGGATGCAAATGCCAACATGTTTATAAACCAACCCACACTCATTGAAGAAAACTTGCACATTGTATTTAGAAGTAGGAGACCTTTTCCAACACCACCTATACTGTGACCAACAATCTCCTAGCAATGCAACGCTAATGCTACCTCTTAGTACAACGGCATTTTATTTTGTCAAGAAAGCATTGTTATAAAATCCAATTGGATGGCTTGTGTCAAAATTTTGATAAGCCTTTGGTGACTTTGTCTCTCTTAATTTGTCAAGCAAAAGCACTTTTTCTAGAGTTAACATGATATAAATGTACATTTGGATTGCTCGTATGAATTGTCTTGTATGAAATTTGTTGGGCAGAGGGGGGAGGGAAGGGAGCTATCAATCCATTGCAATTAAAGTTCTAAAAACATAGAGTGGCTGCCCAAGCATTCACATTGTGAGAGAGAGAGAGAGAGAGAGAGAGAGAGAGAGAGAGAGAGAGAGAGAGAGAGAGAGAGAGAGAGAGAGAGAGAGAGAGAGAGAGAGAGAGAGAGAGAGAGAGAGAGAGAGAGAGAGAGAGAGAGAGAGAGAGAGAGAGAGAGAGAGAGAGAGAGAGAGAGAGAGAGAGAGAGAGAGAGGTGTGGGCCGTGGTGTTCTGTTCCGAGGTGATCGCATGAGTGAATCCATGTTACATGCTAGAGAGAGAGAAATTGTTTACACAAGATGGAGTGCTATTTGATCGAGTGTGCTAGAAAGAGAAAAAGAGAATATACACATAGAGAGAGAGAAACTAAGAACGAGAGAGAGAGAGAGAGGTACATAGAGTGAAGGTAGTGTTGGCAATTGTGGAGGTGGTGGGGGTAATGGTAGTGGTGGTGGAGGTGGTGACAGTGGTGGTAGTGGTGGTGGAGGTAGCCATGGTGGTGGTGGCGGCAGTGGCCACACAACGGTGGCAGTAGTGGTGGTAGTGGAGAAAGTTGTGATGGTGGTTGTGGTGGAGGTAAAAAAAATCTAGGGGTGGAATAAGTGGACTATGTGGAACAACAAATGGAGGTTGCCCAGAAAAGGTTACTCAAAAAGCTCGCTTCTTGCCCTTCTCCGCTCCCCTAAACACAATCAACAGCCTCCTTGATTTATCAGCATTGTCGGCTCTTCACACATCATGCCCCCAGTCAATGATGCAGGTAATATACATGCCCACCAACCTGGTAATCAAGGCTTGTCAAAAGAAGAGCATCTACTCCTAGTTTAGTATTGCAATTGACACTACAAACACAAGCTAGGGCCCTTCATCACAATAGACACAAAGCTCACAAAACACGCTTCCTTAGTCTCCAAAAACAGCACCGCCTCTGAATTGCATCTCTTTTGGATTGATCACTATGCTTAAATTAGATATCTATAGCCCCAAAAAATCATAGCCAGCTAAAACTCTAGTGGTCATCTTCAAATAAAACGGTGGTTGCCTTCAATCAAACCAATGGCTTCCCTATGAATAGACCACCTTGCAATCATGATCAGAAGCATCCTCTTGAGATGAACTTCATTTTTCATAAAACATTGTATGTTTGTTCTGTCATCGTGCAGTCTTATGCTCTTGCATCACATGCAAACTATGCTGACTCTAATATGGTGCTTCATCAAAGTGTCCTTACCCCTATACATGTAACCCTAGACTCCATCCTAAAGTACGAGCAAGGAAATTGAATATGCAAGCAAGTAGTTCCCTCTTCACACATTGACCAACTCCATCCCAATTAGGTTGACCTCCCAAAACATGCTGATCAAAAGGAGAGAAATTCCCCACAGTAGGCATTAACACCAAAGCATTATCCATGTATCATATGTTTTGATCCAGGAATCCATCGTTCTCAATAAGATCTCTACCAAACTTGTCTGTTTTGAAAGGCCTCTTTGAAAGCTTGGAGTATCAATAATTTGTGTAATATCTCTCTTCTCTTATGCTATTAGTGATGTAGGGTGACTTCTAGCAAATTCTACCAAGGGTTTGTCAAAAGATTGTGTGCTCTCTTTGGGTGGACTGCTAATACTTTATCCTCTTGTAAAGGTACTTTTGGTGATTCATGAGATGCAAAAAAGTATCCTAATGAATTTTATCCGCTACCATTTCTCCAAGAAATCCTTTACTTTCATAGTTGCTATCAAATTTTTTCATATTTGGCAAGCAGCTTTAAAGCCTCCTTCATATCTTCAAAAAAATTTATCTCTTTGATGTACATGTTCTTGGTTCAATGCAATGTGTCCTAACTAAAACATGCTTTGAAGATGTATGCAATGCTCAGTCACATATGATTGTGATGAAGAAGTACAAAACCAAAATCAAGGCCATGCAATCACATAAGCCATGTAATATACACAGATGGATGCACTAAAAGAATTTGTGCCTAGCTTGACTATAGGTGCATGTGTGTCATGCAAATGTGAACACAATTCCTTTATTAAATTAAATTATGTATCCTCACCACTTATCACTCAATGAATAAATAATTGTTGCACTTTACTGCACCCACCCAAATCTCACAAACTCTTGAGAAAATAATGGTTCTCATGATGTTAACCAAATAAACAACCCATCTCACAACTGGAGGAATCCTTCATGACCCTCAAACTCACCCAACCACCTTTCTCACTCAGCTTGAAGTTCCTAATTCAGTGATGAATATCCTAATTCTCATGCATGCAGAGAACAGTGCGTGCACAATGAAGGGTGCTCCCTCAAGTATACATGCATCTAAGATTTATTATATATAGCTACATGGGGTATCATGCCATGCTAGTGCTCAATGATGGTGCAATATGTGCATTTATCCAACCCATGGCATGGAAGTAATTGAAGAAAATTAGGAGATGACCCCTAAGTGCACTGCATTCAACAAGTGCAATGTGAAGTGTGAATCCTTAATCCATGTGATGTGCAAAGATATCAGTAATAAAGTATATGTAACTTAAGATATCCAATAGCTACTAACAAAATCCAACTCCAACCTATCTAGAAAAATGCCAATCTTGACCAAGACAATCAAGTTCTCAAGCACAAAAAAGTCAAAATAAAAACAATTCCTAATCTAATTAAACACAAAAAATCTAGCTAGAAAGCAACAAGACAAATAGTTACACAAATAACTAAGCATAAAAAATCCTACCTGCCTGATGCTTTACCAGGGACTTTTAGTTTACATGAAAACACGTGACATATTTAGCTCACCCCCTTGTTTGCAAGCATTCATGCACAATAGCAACCTTCATAAAATGTTGCTGCATCAATCATCCATTCAATTTCCTCATTCTTTTACTCTTCTTGCTTATGTTCACTCCACTCTTCCAATTTAGTTGTCATCAATTCCAATACATACTTCTTCAATCTATATCCATTGATTCTTTGTTTATGTACTTTTCCATCTAAGATTTCTAATGCATAAGTTCTATTTTTGTATGTTTTGCTCACTCTAAATGGTCTCTCCCATTTAGTTTGTAATTTCTTTTAAAATGTGTGATCCAACTTATTGTTATATCTTAAAACCAAGTCTCCTCTTTTAGTGTTTTTGTTTTTGATTTTTTGATTAAAAATCTAAATTGTTTTTATAACTTTTTTCATAATAATCATATGCCTCTTACATGTTTAATTATGCTTATTGTAATTGCAACAATCTCTCTTTCAAATAATCTTTATCCTCATTCTCACTCAACTTTTCAAGCATCTTCAAAGTAAGTATTTTTACTTCTATAGGTAATAAATCTTCTCTTTCATAAACCATCTTATACAAAGAAAACCCAATACTCTATTTCTTGGATAAAAAATAAGCCCATAATGCACTTAGAAGCTCAATATCCCATGTTTATCTTTGACAACATCCTAATGAGCTCACCATTGAATCTCTCATTCAAACCATTATATTGAGGATAATAAGGCAAAGGAAATCATTTTGCTATCTTCATTTTCTCACAAAGATAATATATCAATTCTCCTTTGAAACCAAGTCCTCTATTAGATCAAATTTCCAAAGGTTTCTCAAACTTGTTGCATATGTCCTTGTATATAAAAATTTCCACATTAATGGCTCCAATATTCTTAACTACTTCCAACAAGAAAGATAATCAACAACAACAAATATATAAATCTTTCCTCTTGAAGTATGAAGTAAAGGACCAACCACATCTACTTCCCACTTTTCAAAAATCTCATAAGCAAAAATTGTATTTCTTGTTTCTAGTTTTAGAATTTCTCGATCATTCTCTAACATTCATAACAAGACCTACACTAGTGATTCACATCTTTATGCAAACTTGGCCACATATATCCCTCCATCAAGATTTTTTGGAGTGTAATTTTGTAGGCATAATGTCCTTCACAAGCTCCCTCATGGTTACAGTTCAAGAATATGATAAACTTCCTCTTTTCAAGGTACTCTTCTAAGAATCAAATCCATCCCTTTTGCAAATAGAATGTCATTCACTAATTTACACCTTCCAATCCTTCTAAAAACCCCATACTTTTTTAATTTAGGAATACTAGATGGTGCCTTCCCAATCAAAAGAAACTCTTCTTCCAACTCAAGTGTTTCTCTTCCTTGATACAAAGGAAAATTTGATCTGATAGCAAATAATTGATAGATTGCAACTTGGGCAACATTATGAGCTTCCTGATTTGCCTCTTTAAATCTCTCCTAATCTTATTACAAATTCTCTTAAGTTTTGGATTCTTGATTTGCCAAACTTTGAGAATTTGCTTTACTAAAAGTAAAGCATCACCTCTAATTCTTAATCTTCTAATCTCCATTCGTTAACACATCGAAAAAATAGCTATCTTTAAAGTTGCATATTCAACTTCATTGTTACTGGTTGCCTGAAGTTTTATAGTTTCCTTCTTGATCAAATTTCCTTATGGATCATAAACCACAATTCCACCCAATGATGCTTGATGTGCCTTATGATAAGAACCATAGAAGTACATCAAAAATGAAATTTCAATCTCTAGTCTAGCCTATTCTCTGTTCCCAGATTTTCATTTCAATAAAAATAAACTCCTCCTATAGGTCAAAAGGTTTACTATTGTTGCTTGAGTTGTATCCTCAACCTCGAATTTATATTAAAATTCCTCAATCTCAACAATTCAGTTCATAACTCTCCTCGAAATATTTGAGTTATTTACTAGCTATGGCAACAATGTATAGCTAGTCAAAATTGTAAAGGGCCTAGTCAATAAGTACCTCTTCAAGCAAAGATCACAATGATAATCGTGATTTGAGAAAATCACAAAAAAATATTTGTCTAACACTTTGTTGATTTTTTGTACATTTGGAGGTTTGAAATAAAGAAGAGGGTGGAAACAACCTCTTGGGAAATCCAAGAAATCATTGGATGGAAATATTTCATGGACCGGTTTACCAAGGGGGGGGGTGAATAGTAAAGATCAATGGAGGAAGGTGAAGGGAAAATGTGTAATGTGAAAAGAAAAGACATGAAATGGATTTGGAGCTATCCAAAAAGCATGTGAGGCTCATAATGTCATGGCTTTGGAGCCTTATGATACTTCAAACAAATGGGACCCTTCTTGGAAGCATTAGTGGAAGGAAAATAAGGCACATGATTTTGTAAGATTTTTAAAAAATACTCCCACTCTGATCCAAAAAGCTTTTCAGCATGAAAGTTGTAGTGTGTGAGCTAAAGTTTTGGCTGGTATTTTTTTATAATTTTTTGGAGCTAGGAGTCGAGAGATATGGCCAAAATAGTGGACACCAACTTTTTCCAACTGCGGTGGAGACCACCTCCCAATTTTATACACACCCACACTTTCTTCCCCACACTTAACACTTCCATAAAACATCATTCATTAGACTCCCAAACCTTTCCCCTCTCTTCTTCCCTCTTTAAAGCTAATAAACCATTAGAATTCCCTCTTAAATCACCCTCAAATAATCCTTAATTGTAGTAGTAATGTATGAATTCTCACTCTTCTCTCTCTATTATTGCCAGATATGATCTTATTTTATGAAGATTCTCTATATTTTTTTATAGGAGAGCTCTTGGACTCAAGCTATGGGGGGAGAACGGAGACAACTCACCTATGATGGAACTTGATTAAGTATAAAATTTGTCAACAAAACATCTAGATGGAGCTACCACATTGGTGGAACCGCCTTAATGCATCTTTGGTGGTGTTAATTCCTATTCTATTTTAACCTCCTCCCTAAACACCCTCAAGGCCTATATAAAGAGGCCTTCTCCTTTGTAATTTGCAAGAGAAAGCCAAGAGGCCTTCTTCAGCCCTATTGAGCCTTCCCCATTCTCTCTCATGAGCTTATGCAGTTCATTCCCTTATTATAGCTTATGCATGCTCTACAGTGTAATAAGCCCATGCTATTGGTGTCCATATTGTGTATATTGGTTATGTCTTGAGGTTTTTCCGTCTCTTGTGCCCTCTTAAGTTTTATTGATTCATCTATTTTTTGTAGCTCTCTCTCTCAGTTTTCCTCTCTTCTCCCTCACAAGCTCCTCTCCCTCGTGCATAGCATCCTAGTCTGCTCTTCCATGACTAGGTGGTGCCCTTACCTCATTCACTTTGTGGCAGAAGGGAGTTTGGCATAGTATAGAGGCTGCCATACCGAATTTCCTTCGTCAAATCACTAATTCAATTTCAACATAAGTTCTTTCTACTTGTAACTTCACTTGACTAGCAAGATAAATGGGTCTCATATATTGAGAATTACTCCTCATTGAATAACAATTGCTCCAATAGCATCTTCTCCTACTAAAGGATTCACAAAGAATTCCTTTTCCTAGTTAGGTTCTTGGATAGATGAAGCATGACCTATAGTTTCTTTGACATGTTAAAATACTTTCTTAGTTTCTATTGTCTATTTTAAAGGATTCTTCTTAGCTACCATCTACAATGAGTTAAGCAATTGAAAAGCCAAAGGTAAGAATATTAAAAAATATCTTACCTTATGAATGAAAGTCATAAGCTCCTTAGTATTTCCAGGTGACACTAAGGTGACCAAAACATTTACTTTTTTAGGATTTGTCTCTATTCCATTTTTAGAAACCACATGACCAAGAAGTTTTACTTTAGGTTGAGCTATCTTACATTTTTTTGGATTCAATTAACAACCATAACTATCCAATATCTCAAACACTTTATCCAATTTTTCACAATGATCAAGTCTTGAGCTATGCACATAGACATCATCAATGAAATTCCTCATAAAATTTCCTAGGAAAGGAGATAACAATTTATTACACTTCCCTGGTCCATTACCGAGTCCAAAAGGTAAAACTCTATAGCAAAAACATCCCCAAGGTGTTATAAAGATTGTTTTTCTTTGATCTTTAGGAGCAACATGTAACTAAAAATAACATGAATAGCCATCACAAACACTATACCTTTCATAACTTACAACTGAATTGAGAATCTCATCAATGAAAGGAAGTGGATAATGATCTCACTATGTGGCTGCAGTTAAGGGTTTATAATTTACACAAACACACCAACCTCATATCTTCCTTAGGGCTATAACTATCATGCTTACCCATTCAGAATGTTCATGATAAATAAATCTTAATTGTAACAAAATTTCAACCTCTTCTTTCATAGTCATTTGTTCTAAAGTCAAGGGCTTTAATTTCTAACAAACAAGTTGCACATCTTCTTTAAGTTTAATTTTTAGCCCTTCCCCTTGCATAACTCTAATTTCTATGTAAGAGGTTTCAAAGAGACTTAGATACTTACCGATAATGGTTTGGTATTGTTTTTTTCTCCCTTTGTCAAGTCAAAACTCAACATTTTTTCCAACAACTCTTTTGTTGTTGTTGAAACACGAGATTGTCCCATCAATTCTTCTAACTCCTCTAATTTTTCTTAAACTTCTGGATCCAAATCACTTTTTGAACTCTCATACTCACTATCATCTTCGTTAGTACTATCACTCTCTTCCTCCTCTTCTTCTCCACTATCATCTTCATTCATAATTTCTCTTCTCAATGCCATGCAAATTTTCCTTGCTATCCTTCTTTGATCTTGAATTGTTATGGTTCCTCTTCCCCAATCTTGTATAGCTCTAGCCTTCCTAAGCCAAGGTCTACCAAGAATAAGAGGAAAAGCCCCTAACCCTGTTGGCACAACATGGCACGCTATCTTCATGGCTACATCATATACTTTAACCTCCAAGTCTTGAATTATACCTATACATTTTACTTTAGTATGATTTGCAAGCCTATTTCGAAATCTAGATCCTGCAATTATTTGGAGACCAAACTATTCTACATAGGCTTGAGAAATCACACTAACTTGCGCTTCTCCATCTATATATGCCTCCCTTATATTTCGATTTTTATACCATGCATCTATAACAGGGCATATATCTGGTAGTTCTTCTACACTTAAAACTTTTATTGTTCCCCTCTTCCTTTCCTTCTCTTTTGGATTTACTAACTTTTTCTATTGTCCTCTCATCCTAGGACACAACTCCATTAATTGTGCAAAAGTTATATCTACTTTCCTATCCATCATATCCCTTCTCAAGTCATAATCACTTTCTCATTTCCCTAAAGGAATGTCAAAAGTATGATAATGTTTCTTAGGTTTCCTCAAAGTTTTTCCCTCCTCTCTCTTCTTCACCTTTCTCCCTCTTTCCTCACTAGTCTTACTAGTTTCAAGTTCCTCTCTTTCTACATCTCTTTCTACATCTCTCCTCCTTTTGGTTGTAGGTATTACATCGAGTTGTCTTATTTTCCTCACTCTTTTTTTCAACAAGGATACTATTTATGGCAGCCTTATGTTTCTCTTCCTTTGTTGGTCTTGGTGCTTGGGATGTAGAATGATCTCTAATTTCAATACCATAATCATTCTATCTATTTAGAAGATTTTGGGATAAATAATATATGTCTTCTCCTACTCTAGGTGCATAATGACAATTTGTGTCTTTATGTCCTATCTCTCTACAAGAATAACAAATCAACTTTCTCCTAAAATAACCTCTTCCATTTCCTCCTCTTCCTCATGTATTTTCTTGATTGGTTTATCCTATAGATCCCCCATTACCTCTTCCTAAAGGCCTTCCTCTCAAAGCTCCCAACCTCATGTTTTGCATTTGCCCAAATAGCTGATCTACATCCTTAGGAGCTAATTGTGCAGTATGTCTTGCTAATAGTTGATAATTTTGTTCATTTCCTTGCAAAGGTTGATCTTTATTCTCAATATTTAGTATTTTAAATTTTCAAAATTTTCAAAATTTTGGATTTCTCCTTTGTAAACCAAGCCACCACCCTCTCTACATCATATTTTTGCTCCTTTGATTGTCATTGCATTTGATAGTCGATAGCAATAAAAACACCATGAACCCTAGGAAAAAGAGAAAAAAACGAACAATTGTAGCATTGCTCATTGCCACCAGTTTCCAACATTAAATAAACATTGAATAGCCCAAACATGAACTGCATCTACTCCTAGTTCAATATTGCAATTGATACTACAAACATAAGCCAAGGCCCTTCATCAGCAACCTCCTTGATTATTAGTGCTATAGTCTCCTCACAAGTCATGCCCCCTAGTCAATAGTGCAAGTAACATACATGCCCACCAACCTAGCAATGAAGGCTTGTCAAAAGAAATGCATCTATTCCTAGTTCAATATTGCAATCAATGCTATAAACACAAGCCAAGGCCCTTCATCATACCGAACACAAAGATCACAAAACATGCTTCCTCACTCCCCAAAAACAACACCACCTTTGAATTGCATCTCATTTTGACTAATGGATATGCTTATATCAAATATCTACATCCCCAACCAGCTCTTTGTCTAACAATCATAGCCTGCGACGGCTAAAACTGTAGTGGCTATCTTCAATTAAAATAGTGGTTGTCTTCAATCAAACCAATGGCTTCCCTACAAACAAACCACCCTCCAATCATGATTAGCAGCCCCTCCTCTTGAGATGAACACCATTTTCCATAAAACCTTGTATGTTCCTTCTCTCATCATGTAGTCTTATGCACTTGCACCACATGCAAACTATGCTAACTACAATATGGTTATTTATCAAAGTGTCCTCACCCCTATACATGTAGCACTAGACTCCATCCTAAAGTACAAGTGAGGAAATTAAATATACAAGCAAGCAGCCCTCTTCACTCATTGACAAGCTCCATCCCAATTAGGTTGACCTCCCAAAACATGTTGACCAAAACGAGAGCAATCCCCCACAATAGACACTAACACCAAGCACTATCCATGTATCATATGTTTTGATCTAGGAATCCATCATTCTGAATAAGAACATCAATCTCTACCAAACTTGTCCATTCTAGAACGCCTCTTTGAAAGCTTGATGATCTGTGCAATCTCTCTCTTCTCTTATTCTTCTAACTTTGTCAGTGATGTGGGAGGACTTCTTGCGGATTCTACCAGGGGTTCAAGATTGTGTAGTCTCTATGGGTGGAAATGCTAATACTTTACCCTCTTGTAAATGTAGTTTTGGTGATTCATCAGATGCAAACAAGTACCCCAAGGAACTTTATCCACCTCCATTGCTCCAAGAAATCCTTTACTTTCATAGTTGTTGTTAGACTTTTTTACATCCAATAAGCAACTTTCAAGCCTCCTCCATATCTTCAAAAATATTGTCTTTTTGTTGTACCCATTCTTGATTCAATATAATGTGTCCTTATCAAAATATGCTATGAAGATGTACACAATGCTCAGTCACATATGATTGTGAAGAAGTGCAAAACCAAAATCAATGCCACGCAATTATACAAGCCATGTAACACACAAAAAGATGGATGCACTAAAAGAATTTGTGCCTAGCTTGACTATAGGTGCTCGTGCATCATGCAGATACAAACACAATTCCTTTATTAAATTCCTTATCCTCACCGCTCATCACTCAGTGTGAAGAAATAATTACTGCACTCTATGCCACCCACCCAAATCTCACAAACTCTTGAGAAAATAATGGTCCTCATGATGTTGACAAAAAAAACAACCCATCTCACAACTGGAAGAATCCTTCATGATCCTCAAACTCACCCAACCACCTTTGCCACTCATCTTGAAGTTCCTAATTCATTGATGAACATCTTAATTCTTGTGCATGCAAAGAAAAGTGCATGCACAATGAAGGGTGCTCACTCAAGTGCATGTGCATCTAAGATTTACTACATATAGCTATAATAGGTATTATACTCTGCTAGTGCTCAATGATGGTCCAATACGTGCATTTACCTAGCCCATGGTATGGAAGCAATTAAAGACAATCAAGAGGTGACCCCTAAGTGTAGTGCATTCAACAAGTGCAACATGAAGTGCTTGTGAATCCTTAATCCTTATGATATGCAAAGATATTGGCAAGAAAGTATACCTGACTTAAGATGTCCACAAAATCCAACTTTAATCTATCTTAAAAAACACGAATCTCCATAAAGATAATCAAGTTCTCAAGAACAAAAAATTAAAAATAAAAACAATTCCTTATCTAATCAAACACAAAAAATCTAGCTAGAAAGCAACAAGACAAATAGTTACACAAACAACTAAGCACAAAAAAGCCTACCTACTTGATGTTTTACTAGGGGTTTTTAGTTTATGCGAAAACACGCGCAACATTATACCATTCGATATATCTAGTAATTATACGATTATACCTTACAAATTTTAAAGAGATTATCCATGTAGAATCCCTCAAGAATATTTGTTAACATCCTCACACTTACACTATTCCACACGATAAACCTTACAACTTAACATTTGCAACATGTAGAATTACATCTTGCATCTCTAAGGAGATTGTCCATCTACCACCCCTTAGTAACATTTTCTAATATCATAACCCTTACACCTTTCCCCACAAATCAAAGAGCATACCTTTACCATTACCTTACATCCCTACAACTTTACAATTCCAATATGTACTATTGCACAAATCTTTGGAACATTACACTTTCTCTATGCCTAACACCTCACACAGTGCTTTTAGAACATCTTATGCCTTAAACCATAGCTAACCTTTCTAACTTACATAATTACAAAGAGCATGGAATTATAGCTCTCACCATGCCTATCCCTTACATCATTACTTGTAATGTACACTCTACACCTAACAATCTTTACACCATGCCTTCATCAATGATGAACATTTACAGATTTCCTTAATATTGTGAGCCTCCAACTTATACCATTAGACTAGGCATCCTATACCCATGTACTAAGATATCCTATAAACCTCTGCATGTTGGGGGTAAAGGCACCTCCACCTAGCCGCTTGTGTATTACTACATTGATAGTACCTGCCATTGCACACTGCAGGTGGTGGGTGCCTGTCACCATCACTTTATTGTTTATTCTTTTAGTGACAGTTTGAATAAAGGAAGGCCCGATCACACATTGTGACTATTGGAGTTCCCATTTTGTGACTTTCTTTTTCTTGCTCTTACTCTCCCGCCATAGCTCTTCCAAGCAAGCTTCGATCCTTCTCACCTTTCAACGAGAATGGTTGCTCAAGTATTCCAACTTGGTCAGTGAGATTTCTTTCGAATACCTACACCATTGGCTTCTAGTCCTGGTAGCCATAGCCAACCTTCTCAAGCTCCCGTCACTCCTTGGCTTCCTAGCACCTTCTCGGCCTCTTTGGGCACCCTCATGGCATTCCATCAGAGGTATTTGGTCATTTTTTATCAGGGTTTATTGAGGCTATAGGTTTACACATGAAGAGGTCTGCCATAGCTTCCACCCTTGAGGCTTGTTCTCTTCATACCTAGTTGTATGAACTTGTGGGGCACCTTAGGCTGGTTGTGTGCCTTCTTTGGCACCCCCTTGAGCTTCCTACCATCCTGAACTAGTAGAAAACATGACCAATAATCCCAAGCAGATTAGCATGACCTGCACCTATTGTAGGGAGAAGATGGACAGTAGCTCCTACATCAAATGCCGGTCATGGCATGCTTCCTAATCATTGTGGCACCCTTGGCAATGATGTTTGATATGCTTCAAAGCCTCCCAAGCCTTGAACATTGATCTGAGGTCCTATAGCACTACTTTGAAATAGTTTATAGTAGCTTATAGAAACTAAATGTCGATGCTACACTAGCAGTTGATGCCTATGCTTGTTTGGAGCTTCCTAGTTAAGCGGTTTGATGCCTATTGATGATTGTTGGGAGATGCAAGGCATATGCTTTTCCATGAACTTGGACTCATTTTTAGGCTGAAAAATCACAGTTTTCAACAAAAAATCGGTGCTGTACAACATTGGGCTAAAGCCTATCACTTCATGTTTGCGTATGCCTCTTGGAATTGGGACATGCTTTGGAGATGTACTTTGATGTATTGATCATCAGGGATCGACTTTGAGCTTGATATTGCTTTGGATCATTGGTTGAGCTTGAGCTCCACTTTGTATACTTGAATATCTATCTTTGGATGTACTTTGGCATGTACCTTACTTATGTTTGACCGGTCTTGACATGCTTGGCTTATGCCACTTATACATGCTAGTTACATTGTTTGGAGTTGGATGATTCTGGAGCCTTGCCTTGGCTTGGAATTCGATCATCTAGAGCTTATCTTGGTGATTCATTGGCTTGTCAAAGTTTTCCTTTGGATGTACTTGATGTCTATGTATGCTATGTATGGATGCTGCACGGCCTACATGCTCGGGATGTCTCATTGATGCTTGATCTTGGACACTTGTCACTGGTGCAGTCTTACATGCTTTATTTTGCGCTTTCTTGCTTGACATTTATGGCTTTTGTGTGAGTGGGAGAGTCTTGATATGCTTGACGTACATAGAGCAGGTGGATTTATGCTAATTGAGCATTTAGATACTTGAGACTAGGATCTTTACTTGGATGTTGCATTGTTGATATGCCATGGTCCTCACAGATGTACTTGGGCTGATTTGGGCTTTGTACTCCATGAGCATACACCTATTTGTGTTTGGTCTTGCCAGTGTTGTGTATACTTTGCTCTATTACACAGGGGGTGTGCTGGCTTACTGATAGATTCATTTGACATGCTTTGGTGTTTGCTCGATGTTCGTATGACTGTCACATGCTGATTTATGCTTGCTTGATGTTGGTTATGCTTTGATAGTTAGAGGTTCACTTGGTGCATTCATTTTGCCTATAGTTTTCTCTCATTGTATGTGGTTGTAATTTATTACAACAAGTAGTTATGCATGGACTACGATATATTTTTCATGTTGAATCATCTTGATTTTATGTACTTTTGGTGGTACTTGGCGGGTAGCATCATTAGCTATCAATTTGTGGTCATTTGGCTTTGGTTTTGGTGGTATTTTGGTTGTTTACAACAAAAAACAACAAGCAGTTTTGAATCGTCTGCACTGTTTCAGCTTGTAGTATGGCATCTTCTTCCACTGAAAGTGCTATCTTCAACATCACTAAGCTTGATGGTACAAATTATGCCTATTGAAAGAGCCAAGTTGGCAGGTATTAGTGCAAAAATCACAGATAAAGCCACTAAGACTGAGTGGAGAGCAACCTGAAACTATGACTAATGACGAACGGATGGAGCTTGATGAGTTATGCAAGTCCACCCTCATCTTTTCTCTCACTGAACAGGTGCATTACAATGTGGTTGAGGAAATGCAGAGTGCTTGGCAACTTTGGGATAAGATCAATGACCTCTATGACAAGAAAAGTCCAGTAAGTCAGATGTATTGGTTGAAGCAGCTTATGGACTTATGCATGAAGGAGAATGTGACGATGTTTGCTCATTTGAGCCAGTTCCATGCTATTCTCAAGAACTTGAGCTCGCAGGGCATTACTTTCAATGATGAGATTTCTCCATTGTTTTTGCATGGGACTTTGAGTGAGTCATGGGATGTATTCCGCACTGCCTTATGTGCTTCTGCTACTACTTTGAACTTGCCTGATGTAGAGAGTGCTCTTCTGTAGGAAGAGATCAATTGTAAAAACTTGGATGCCTCTCATGTGTCGCATGCTTTGACTGTTAGAGGAAAAAATGGTAATGAAAAGAATGACCATGGGAATGGCTGTGGTAGAGACTTGTAGAAGTCTAGGTCTAAATTGCATGGCAAGTCATGTAGTAAGTCTCGTGGGAGAAATGCTAATGTGACATGTCACCATTGTAGCAAGAAGGGTGATATATACCCACAATGTCATGAGTTGCACAGTGAGAAGCGCAAAGAAAAGGGGAAAGACAAAGTACAGGGAAAGTCCTCTGATCGTAGTATTGTGCCTGTGAAATCCAATGTGAAAATTGAGGAGATAAATGTCATGCAGATTGAAGACTCTGATGGGGAGTACATACTTGCAGCTAGTTCTTTTGATGCTATATAGCTGATCGAGGCTCACTCTATGTATCCGCAGTGTTGGCTTTTGGATTCTGGTGCTTCATTTCATGTTACACCATGGCATGAGTGGTTCCACTCCTACCGCACTATCTCTGGTTCAGTTCGCTTGGGTGATGATAGATCACTTACTATTGTTGGCATTGGGGATGTATAGCTGCAGTTCTCTACTGGCAGTACTTTTCTGTTACAGGATGTATGCCATGTACCTGCACTTACATGCAGTCTTATGTTTGTAGGGTAGCTTGATGATGTTGGTTTTCATGTTTCATTTGGGGATTCTGCTTGAAAAATCACACGTGGCAAACTTGTGTTTGCTAGAGGTGCCAAGGTTGGCAACCTCTATCCTCTTGTAGTTGATGGGTCCTCTGTTGACCATGTTTTGTTAGTGGGTTCCATCCCACATGTATCTCTTTGGCATGCTCGTTTGGGCCATATGTCCTTGAAGGGAATGAAAATGCTTTCTGGTTTTTTGCAGTACTTACCGCCCCTTGACTATGCATATTTTGATTCATGTGAGCATGGTCTTTATGGCAAACAGACTAGGAATATGCAGAAGAAGTCTGGTAGGACACGTATGAGTGAGCCCTTGGCATTGGTACATTCGGATGTCTGTGGGCCCATGCCCTATTAGTCTATGGGTGGTGCAAAGTATTTTGTGACATTTATTAATGATTTTTCACATAAAGTCTAGGCTTATCCCATTAAGCTTAAGTCAGATATCTTGGGTGTATTTTAGAGATGGCTTATATTGGTTGAGAACCAGACTGGGCATCGACTTAAATACCATAGGACTGACAATAGGGGAGAATACATGTCACGTTCCTTTGAGTAGTTATGTGACGAGAGATGTATTAAGCGTTAGTTGATGGCCCCCTACACCCTACTCTAGAATGGTTTGACTGAGCGAATAAATAGAACCATCCAAGAGCATGCATGTTGCATGTTCAGCCATGCAGACCTACCACAAAGATTTTGGGCTGAGGCAATCACTACATCTATGCATATCATAAATAGGTCACCTTGTAGTGGTTTGGATTTTCAGGTTGTAGAGGAGGTATGGACTGGAAAACCTCCCTCTTATACGCATCTATGTGCCTTTGGATGTGAGGCATTCTACCATGTGCCCAAGGACAAGCATAGTAAGCTAGATCCTAAGAGTATCAAATGTGTTTTCCTTGGCTATGGAGATGCAGGTGAGATAGGTTACCACCTCTGGGATCTGCAAGCGTGAAAAGTCATCCGCACCCATGATGTAGTCTTCCATGAAGACAAGATGCATAGGCAGTCTGAGAAGGTGGTATAGATACATAGGGTTATATTCCAGGAGGAGCCACATGCTCCAGTACAGCGTGCATAGCTAGTTGGAAAACTTGTACCAGTAGTTGGTATAATGGCCAAGGTGTTGGATTGGACATGCAATAGAGCTTGCAATGAGAAGGTCTACTAGAGATAGACATCCGCCTGATAGATTTGTGTTGAGATGACAAGCTCAACACATGCAGACATTAATGATGGACCGCCTGGTTAGATGGGTCCACCACATGTCTACACTTAGCACGTCGATGGTCATTATGACTCTCACATGGCCACTGACTCATTACTTATTATATTCAGGTTGTTACACCTATTTACACTTGGTATAGTTATAGCGCCAGTCGACTAGTGTAGTCGGTTATGCATTGTTTGACTTAGTAGGCCACTTTCCTTTATGTTGTATCTTATCTATACTTTGTGTACATTGTAAAGTGTGTGGAAGAAGAAGAAGAAACCAGTAAGAAAACGTTTTGGCCTCCATCTCTCTTCTTGTCTCTTGAGTGAGCTTCTTCTTGTGCATTCTGTGTGTGTTCGACGCAACATCTTGAGCAAGTCCCCCCACCACACAATTCTTGACATGGTATCAAAGCTGCGCCACTGAGAGAGGCTAATTTCGAAGGCTGAAGTAAAGAAGAAGAAGCAAGGTTCGAGCAAGCAAGCCACGGGTAAGAAGCTCTCTCATTCTTCCACTCTTTCTCTTGGACAGTGCCTGTGGAGGCACCAGAAGCAGGGCAGAACAAAAATCTCAGATTGCAGTGAGATTTGGTGTGCGCGAAGAGCACTGTGTATTCTATAAATAAGCCCTTAAGGGCTTGCCTGCTGCTATTTTGGCCATCCGAGGTCATTTCAGGCCCTGTTCTAGAGCCGCAAGGTTGCAGACAACAGTTCGAGATACCCTGCAATTTTAGCTGTGTCTGCCATATACAGGTGCACAGATTACAGATTTCAGTCTGTAAGCTCAAAGGTATTTACCAGCGAATAAACACAAGGTTTATCTGTAAATTGGTTTGCAGATTGCATATATTGTTGAGCAGACAGTGAAAAAGACTGTCTGGTGTATTGCTGTGCACTACAGGTCGAGAGTTGCAGAAGATTTGCTTGTTGTTTGGTATTAGTTTTGTGATAATGGCAGAGAACAGTGGAAATCCCATCATTGAGAATCTCGATAAGAACAACTACCCTTCATGGAAGTTCCGTGTCACGAACTTCCTTATTGAAAAAGGCCTCTACGAGTTTGTGTCAAGTGAAGAAAAGGTGCCGGAGGTGAGTGATCCTCCAACTGCAGAAGAGACAAAGGCACGGAAGGAATGAAATGTAAAAGACAAAAAGGTCATGTATTGGCTGTCTGTAGTAATTGACAATAATATGCTGGGACATATCAGAAATGTAGAGAATTCATATGCAGCTTGGACCATACTTGAAAGTATGTTTTCCATAAATACAAAGGCACGAAAGATTCAACTCAAGTAAGAGTTGAATACATTGAAGAAATGGAAGATGTCTATCAATGAGTATGCACTGAAGGTAAGGAGCATTGCAGATGCCTTGGCAACGATTGATGCAATGCTTGATGATGATGATTTGGTGTCGTCTACCTTGGGTGGACTTAATAATGAAAAGGCTTGGAAGTCTTTTGTAACTTCTGTATATGTTAGAAAGCCATTTTCAGATTTCAATGAGTTGGTCTCCCTTATGATCACAAAAGATATCAACATGCAGAGTGAGACATCTGAAAGAAGTGGTGAACATGTCCAAGCTTTCTACTCCACTTTAGGAAGGGGACATGGCATGTTCTCTTCAAGAGGCCATGGTACAGGACGTGGTAGTGACAACCAGCAAAACATATTGAATCAGAAATTTGGCATATGTAGGTTTCAGGAGGTCATGGTAAATTTAGAGGTAGGGGGAGCTTTAGAGGAAGAGGTGGATGGCAGAGCAGAGGTTCTAACAACTATGGTATTGTGTGTCACTACTATGGCAAAACAGGTCATATTGCAGCCCAATGTTATGCTAAGAAAGATGATATTCGCAGTGGTAAGTTGCAACAAGGAAACTATGCATCGTCTTCATGACAGAATGAAGACAAAAATGAACGTCTGTTTGTTATGCAGCATATGCTAAATACTGTCACAGAAAAGGAAACACATGATGATGTTTGGTTTGTTGATTCAGGTACATCCAATCATATGACCAGACAAGTAGAATGGTTTGGAGAGATGTAGGAATTGCAAAATGCAAGTTATGTGCAGACAGGTGATGATTCATGCCACCCAATTTCACACATTGAAAAAGTTCCCTTGTCCTTGCATGATGGTAAGACGAAGAGTCTTTCAGATGTATTACATATTCCATCTATTATAAAGAACTTGGTGTCAGTCGGTCAAATGGTAGAGCAAGGGTTGCAAGTAAGATTTAATGCAAAGGGTTGCTTTGTAGAAGACTTCAATGACAAGTGTAGGTTAGTTGCAAAGGGAAGTAGAGTTGGACATATGTTTACTCTGGATGCTGGAATTCCTACTATGAATGCTACTATATATGCTAAAGGAAAAGGTGTTGTTGCAGATATTGAAATTTGGCACAAACGCATTGGACATACAAATGTACAAAGGCTAAAATTAATGCAGTCCAAAGGGTTGGTTACAGGTTTGCCTACATTTGGAGTTGCAAAATTTCATAAGGTATGCGAAGCATGTCAGTTTGATAAGCAGACAAGACAACCCTTTTCACACGATAGAGATGTAAGCAGAAATATCCTTGATATTGTGCATACAAACATTTGGGGGACCTACACAAAATGTATCTCGTGGAGGCAGTTCATACTTTGTCACATTCATTGATGATTGTTCTAGAAAGCTATGGGTATATTTTATGAAGGAAAAGAGTGAATCATTTGAGCACTTTAGAACTTTCAAGGCTGCAGTTGAAAGAGAAACATGCTTGAAAGTAAAGTGCTTGAGATTAGATGGAGGGGGAGAGTACCTCTCGAATGAGTTCAGTGATTTTCAGAGGTCTCATGGGATAAAGAGACAGTTCACATGCAGGTATACCCCACATCAAGATGGGGTTGCAGAAAGGAAAAACAGGCATATTGCAGAAGTTGCACGCAGCTTGATGGTTGAAAAGGATATGCCTAAGCATTTTTGGTCTGAGGCTGTTCATACTGCTGTTTATATTATGAAAACAGAACTCCCACAGTTGCAGTTCATGGGATGACTCCTAAAGAATGCTTTACTTGCAAGAAGCCTGATGTATCGCACTTGAAGGTATTTGGCTGTATTGCATATGTTCATGTGCCAGATGAGCTACGGAAGAAGCTTGATCCAAAGGCAGAAAAATGTGTCTTTATTGGATACGCTTTAGAGCAGAAAGGGTATCGTTGTTATAACCTTGTCACATGTAAGTTCAGAGTGAGCAGGGATGTCATCTTTGATGAAATGAGCAGTTGGTATGCATCTAGTGGTAATGCATTGGATGATGATCATGATCATGACACTCATGTGCAGGCTAAAAAGCAAGAATCATGGACTCTTAGTGGACCAGAGACATCATCTGGTAGTCCTTGGTCTGGGAGACTAAGGAGTAGCTCTACATCTTCAGGTGCATCTAGTAGCACTACAGGTAAAGACAAAGGAAAGAATAAAGTGTCAGATGGCATTGATGTAGTTCTTGATGGAGACTCCAGTGGCTTAGAGAGCTTGGATGATGAGCTTGGCATTCCTTCTGTCGGGACACCAGGTGTACAGAGAGCTCATAGTAATGTAAAGGCTCCATTGAGTGATCTGGTGGTACGAAAATCTAGCAGGGTCAGATACCCTGTTAAAAGATTTGGTTTTGAAGGTTATGCAGCTCACCATTATGCTTACATGGTGAAACTAGTTGAGGATGTTGAGCCCACTTGTTTTGAGGATGCTGTTGGTCATACTCATGGGATGCAGCAATGGATGAGGAGATGGCTGCATTAGAGGCCAATAAGACTTGGGATCTAGTATCATTGCCGAAGGGCAAGAAAGCTATTGGATGTAAGTGGGTTTATAAGATTAAGCACAATGCAGATGGTTCTATTAGAATGTACAAAGCTAGGCTGGTTGCAAAAGGCTATGCCCAGACATATGGCATAGATTATGATGAAACCTTCAGTCCAGTTGCTAGGATGGCATTTGTCAGATGTGTGATTGCTTTGGCAGCAGCCAAAGGTTGGAGGTTGTAGCAAATGGATGTGAAGAATGTCTTTTTGCATGGTGATTTGCAAGAAGAAGTATATATGGATTAGCCAGTAGTTTATGAAGATTTAGAGCATCCCACGTATGTGTGCAGGTTGAAGAAGGTGCTCTATGGGCTCAAGCAAGCACCTAGAGCATGGTTTGACAAGACAGTTGGCTAGGAACCCTGTGTTCCATGCCAGGACAAAACATATTGAGGTATACTACCACTTTGTGAGAGAGAAGGTACTAGCAGGTGAGATTGACTTGGTGTATGTCAGCACACAAGATCAGATAGCTGACATCTTCATGAAGGCATTGGGTATAAAGAAGCTTCAAAAGTTTTGAAGCTTACTTGGAGTTGCAGAGATGCAGTTGAGCTTGAGGGGGAGTGTTGAGATGACAAGCTCAACACATGTGGACATTAATGATGGACCGCCTGGTTAGATGGGTCCACACGTCTACACTTAGCATATCGGTGGTCATTATGACTCTCACATGGCCACTGACTCATTACTTATTATATTCAGGTTGTTACACCTATTTATAGCTGGCATAGTTATAGTGCCAGTCGACTAGCGTAGTCGGTTATGCATTGTTTGACTTAGTAGGCCACTTTCCTTTATGTTGTATCTTATCTATACTTTGTGTACATTGTAAAGTGTGTGGAAGAAGAAGAAGAAACCAGTAAGAAAACGTATTGGCCTCCATCTCTCTTCTTGTCTCTTGAGTGAGCTTCTCCTTGTGCATTCTATGTGTGTTCGGCGCAGCATCTTGAGCAAGTCCCCCCACCACGCGATTCTTGACAGTTTGAGCCCTTGATGCACTATGTCTTGGTTACAGATGCAGGAGAGCTTCTCACCTATGATGAGGCTATGCGCAGGGGTGATAGTCACTATCGAGTTTGAGATAGTCTCTCTACATAAAAACATGACTTGGGATTTGGTTGCATTGTCGAAGGGCAAGAAGGCTCTTCCATGCAAATGGGTGTACAAGTTGAAAAGTACCCCTGGAAACCCCAAGCTGGCCTATAAGGTAAAACTTGTTACTAAGGGTTCTAAATAAGAGCATGGAGTTGATTTTGATGAAGTTTTTTCTCCTATGGTCAAGATGACCACCCTACGCTTGGTTTTGGCCTTAGTTGCACATCTTGACTTGGACATGTATCAGATGGATGTCAAGACTGCATTCTTGCATGGAGATTTGCATGATGAGATTTACATGGAGCAGCCTAAGGGCTTTGTAGAGCCTGGGAGGGAGCACCTAATATGCAAGTTGAAGAAAAGTCCTTATGGCTTGAAGCAGGCACCTAGGGAGTAGTATCATAAGTTTGATGCCTTTATGCAGCCATATGGCTATAGTAGGAGTGCTATGGATCCATATCTTTACACGTGAAGAAAGCCTGTGATGGCTCATTGCTTATTTTGGTACTTCATGTGGATGATATGCTGATAGCAGGGAAAGCTCATGATGAGCTAGATGCTCTTAAGTCTTAGTTGAAGAAGAGATTTAAGAAGAAGGAATTGGGGCAGGCCTCTCACATTCTTGATATGCACATTAAGTGCGACAGGCATCACGGACTACTCTACCTCTCACAAAGGGAGTATATTCGTAAAGTCCTTGAGTGTTTCCGCATGCAGGACATGAAGCCTATTGGCTATCCATTACCTTCTTATGTGAAGGTCTCACATGCCGATTGTCCACAGACAGATGAACAGAGGGCTAAGATGGCCAATATCCCTTATGCATCAGTTGTGGGTAGTTTGATATATGCCATGATAGCCCTTCATCCAAATATTGCCTTTGTGGTTGGTGTTGTGGCACGCTATATGGCTAGACCTGGCAAGAAATATTGGGATGCTGTGAAGGGTATCATGAGGTACCTGAAGGGCATAACAGATATGTGTATTTGCTATGGCAGTCAGGATACAAGAGTTGTGGGGTACACAAACTTTGATTATGCAGGACATGCAAATAGTAGGAAGTCTACTTCTAGCTATGTATTCACCTATGCTGGAGGTGCTGTCTCTTGAATGTCTAGGGTTCATAAGTACATGGCTCTCTCTACCACTAAGGCTGAGTATGTTGCAGCCACTGAGGCTTGTAAGGAGGCCATATGGTTAGGCCATTTGGATCATGACCTTGGGATTGATGCTATACCTATGCTGCATTTGGATTCTATGAGTTCTATTTGCTAGCCAAGAATCCGGTTTTCCATACAAAGAAGAAACACATTGAGGTGAGGTATCACTTTATACGTGGGGTTGTGGAGGACAAGTCTATAGACCTTGTCAAGATCTCCACTCACAAAAATCCTATAGATATGCTCACCAAAAGCCTCAGTATTGAACACTTTGCCTTCCTCAGAAGATTGATGGGTGTTGGATGAGATGATGTTTTTCCTCATCCTCTTGTACATGTGTACACTGCACTATCTTTTTTTTCCCTTTTCACTCCTCACTAGGGAAGATTCACCTTTAAGTGGGAGGTTGTTGGGGGTAAAGGTGCCTCCACCTAGCCACCCGTATATTATTACACTAAACACTACCTGCCACTGCATAGTTCAGGTTGGAGGGCGCCCATTATCGTCACTTTCTTCTTTATTCTTTTAGTGACAGTTTGAATAAAGGAAGGCCCAGTCACACATTGTGAGTGACTGTTGGAGTTCCCATTTTGTGTCTCTTTCTTGCTCTTTCTCTCCTGTCCCAGTAAGCTTTGATCCTTCTCACCTTTCACTGCACAAACATACACAACATACTATGGGTTTATATTGACCAAAACATTACATGATACAAACCCTTACAACCCTTGCAATAAGGTTGTACCCTTACACCTTGCAAGAGTACACATTTACTCTACGTTTCACAACTTCTTATACAAACATGGTGTTTATCAGTCTTTAGACTACAAGTTCACTCTTTTGCAAGGATTCACTAGTTAACATAAGATACATACTTTTAACATGTGTTGCATCTTATATCGTTATAACATTTGATATATCTTGTTCTTAAACCATCATAACTTACAACTTTAAGGAGATTATCCATATACAATCCCTTAATATCATTCGGTAACATCCTCATGCTTAAACTATACCACACCATAAACCTTACATCTTAACATTTGAACCATGTGACATTACAACTTGCACCTTTAAAGAGCTTATCCATGTGCCACATGTGAACAACATTTGCTAACATCATCAATCTTACATGCTCCCACAACTTTGAAGAGCATACATTTCCCACTTCCTTACATCCCCACAACTCTATAATACCATTCCAATAGGCACTATTGCATAAATCTTTAGATCCTTTCTAACTTACACCATTACACAAAGCATGGCATTACACCCCTTACCATAACTCTCTCTTATATTAGGCCCTTCTATTGCACAATCTACAATAATAGTCTTTACATCATGCTTTCAATGCTAGACCTTTATAGCTTTCCTTAATATTGTGAGCCTCCAACTTATACCATTAGACTATGCATCTTATAGCCATGTACTTTGATATGCTATAAATCGCTACACAAGCAAACACAACATACTATGCTTTACAAAGCTTTACATTGACCAAAACCTTACATGATACACAAGCTTGCAACACTTGCATTAGGTTCATACCCTTACACTATCATTTTAGTAGCTTGCTATACAAATGTAACGTGCCCGTCTATTGGCTGTCCAAGCACATTTTAGGAGTCCAACAAGAAACGAATCTAAGCGTCACCGCCCGACACTCCCAGGGAATGTTCTGGGGTTTGTCACCTAGGGTTTCTCGAGTTCGCCTCGCAACGAAAATGTTCACGGCCGAACCCACTAGGATCGACCTGGAATCTAGGTTCCTAGGTCCAAGGTCTCCTAACGGCATTCTAGTGTTGGGTTTTGGACATCCCACTTTATGCAAAGATCCATACCGCACTTGGTTCAAAGAGAATGGGAAATGAGAGGGATCCACCGCTCAACCTCTCTGCTCGTAGGGCATAGTCCCACTCTAGTCCCCTAAAATGGCATGAATCGGGTCCTAACTTAACGATACCTAAAGTCGAACGGTGATAAATCCTTGTGAGAAGCCTTCCAGTTCTCTAGGACCACCGTGCCATAGGACGGACCCATCGGGGATTCCGCCCATCCGCTTCCCTTGATAGCTTTATTTTTCTAATTAAGTCCTGCCACATTTATGTGCGACATTTAAAATCAGCTTCATTAACTAAGCCTTTTAGGGAACAAGGTTCGTTCGCGTAATTTACAGCACAAACACGATAACAAAATAAGTAGTCCTTTTGATAAACAAATTCCTTAACTTATCTTCAAGTTAATATTTGTCTCTTGCCCATACAGGAGAATTATGTATCCCTTCTGTCCAACAGAAGTACCTGATCCAAATCACATGGCACTATAATTTCCATCCTTTATCTAGAATAGGATATTCCAACGTCCCAGACGTTGTCAGTCTACAATTTTGTTCCAGTCTAGGCAAGGGGTGTCTAGAGCTCCACTGACCCCGAGTGACCTAGGAGTGAGACACAACTTCCATGGTTGGCCTTTTCACCACTCGACCTTTGGCTCGTGAATCTAGCAGTGCCCTCTCAGTAATCCGCGGTGCGATCTTGGAGATGATCCACCCGTGCAAAATATGCTTACTTAATTAATCCAATTAAAAATCAAGCATAATCAAGGCAATCGGCCCTAATATCATCTTCTAGGAAAACATTCATTTATTCCCATGACAACTTGTCATTACAAACCCTTGCCATGCATTTGCCATCAACACAAGCCTTGGAATATTTATTCAAATTACAATACAACAATCAGTTGATTGAAAGAAAAACATTTAGGCTGTTGTTTAATCAACCAACAAAACTAATTGTATTTTTCCAAAACAATACAAGAATAGACACGATAATAATTCCATTGCATATTTGCTCTCCCCCTTGGGTTCAAAGAGAGATTCTTTGCAAAATTTTCTTAATACTTGTATGCGTTATTCTTAATGTCATTCTTTTTATGATTATGCTATTCATAACCCCTCACTGATTGCTTTATCAACAAATAAGCCATACGCAACTAAGTGCAATTAACTTCCCTTGATATATGCATTTTGCAAACTCCATCTTTTGACTATGTGAGAAGAGGCTTATCCCTTCCCATGACCTATTCTCTTACATCATAGCATGGGCATAATGTATCTCATGCGAGAATCAAAGCAAGCATATATCAATTTAGAAATACATTACTTACGACCGGAACCATAGTTGGATTGACAGTGGTGCCTTCGCCAGAAGCTTTGTTGTTGGTTGTAGGATTGCCATCCGCACGCGACATTCTTTGCTTGGAGGCCATCGTCCGCAAGTAGACTCAAGAGATTAAGAAGGCGTAATAGATTCGAGATGGGAGAGCATAAGAGAAGACGGCTAAGTCAATGATCAAGATAGAGGGAATTGAGCTAACTCTCCCCCTTGCAACCTCTCGGGATGACTCTTCTCTCTCTCTCTCTCTCTCTCTCTCTCTCTCTCTCTCTCTCTCTCTCTCTCTCTCTCTCTCTCTCTCTCTCTCTCTCTCTCTCTCAAGCTATCTCTCACAATCTCTTGGAGGGGTATCCTTCTCTCTATCTCTCTCTCGCAGCCTCTCGGGGTCTCCTTATGCTCTCTTGTGGCTCCCCATGTCTCATATTTATAATGATTTAGAGAAGAGGGGATGAGGATGAGAACAAGAGTTCTTCATGGAGGGACTATTGGAAAACTCAATGATCAGATGCTTAACTCATAAATCTGATGGTTTCATTGGCTCCAAAAGGGGGGTAAAACCTCAAGACACTTGTTTAGAAACCTTTCGGATCACTTCTTCTTTCTCTTCCTGTTCAAAGTGTTGTCTACTGCTTATAGACTGCGATTGCGGCGCATGCAATCACTTTTCTTTATTTTTTTCTTTTTATAAAATCTCCAAAACTAACTAAAATATCAATTGTCTTTTCTTTTAAATGACATCCAGTTCTATCTTTTTAGGATAATATCTTAAATATCTAGAATATGTTAGTTTTGCCCAAAATCTAATATTTTCAGACCATCCATACTATATATATTAATACTAGTGATTAATATGGCTCATAAGTCTCGTTCACGTTGTAACTTTTGTGAAGGATGGCTATGGTCCTTGTTAATCCGAGGAAAATATCAGATTTATGACTCTCAAAATTTTAAATAAAATATTTTTAATTAAATAAAAATAGTTAGTTATTAATGTTAGTTAGTGTTTACATTAGTTGGTCTTTAGTTAGCAATCTTATTAACTTATTAATTGACTAACTAACTTTCAAACTAACCAACTAACTTTTATTGCATGGAAATATTACATCAAACATGGTGTTTATCTACCCTTAGACTACAACTTCTAATAGTATACCATCCCTGGAACTTTAAGATACCATTCCAATAGCTACTATTGCACAAACCTTTAGAACCTTATAGTATCTCTATGTCTTACACTTTACATAGTACTTTCACAACATATTGTCCCTTAAAACAAAGATGCCCTTTCAAACTTATACCATTCCAATAGCTACTATTGCACAAACCTTTAGAACCTTATAGTATCTCTATGTCTTACACTTTACATAGTACTTTCACAACATATTGTCCCTTAAAGCAAAGATGCCCTTTCAAACTTTACATAGTACTTTCAGAACATATTGTCCCTTAAAACAAAGATGCCCTTAAAACAAAGATGTACAAAGACCATGGCATTACACCTCTCACCATACATATTACTTACATCATCGTTTGTACTGCATACTTTCAAATTGACATCATTAAACAAAGAGCATGGCATTACACCTCTCACTCACAACTCACCATAAGAGGATGGTGAAAGAGAAATAAAAGTTGAAGGGAGTTTCACTACTCGAGTCTTTCATCCTTAGGATGCACTCTCACTCTCTCCCTCTCCTTCACTCTCAAGGATAGATAATGGTGTTTATAAAACAAATTGTGAAAGGGATAGTGGAAGGGTATAAGTCAAATATATATTGAAGGGTATTGCTTATGAGGACCCGTTTGAAAGAGTCCTTAGAGAGGGAATGGTTTAGGGGAAGTTGTAAAGGTTGATCATTATAAGGCATGGTGTAAAGTGAAAATTATATCTTAAAAACAACCTTATCATGGTACGTCTACACAAAACCTGACACATGTATACACCAACATATGCATATTGTACAAATCTATACATCACCCCTTCTATGCAATTGCACACCGTCTTTACATGTTATATATTGTTCGTTTATATCACATAGTTTATTGCACTATACACACTATAATCTTAAGCATCTACACAATCCATTTTACATGCATATCCCACAAACCTATATACTATCCCTTACACACTTATACCTTACACACCTTTATACTATCCTTTACACCCTATAGCCTTACACTTTGATATCTAGGCTTATATCTAGATACCTCATAGAACTACCATATATTACACCAAAATGTATGCCTTACATACCTTTACACCACACCTTATGCCTTTCCTTATGCATCGTTACATATAGAATTACAATTACAAATCTACATACCTTTACACCACACCTTATGTCACTCCTTATGCATTGTTACATATAGACTTACAATCACAAATCTACAATCTTACAATAAAACATTTGTGGTGAGTGATAACTAAGAGTGTATCTATGTCATGTATAGTTTTACATTTATTATCTTTATAGCCTTATAATAATACTTTTATGGCTACGATTATTCTTATTTTTACTACCTTTATAGGCTTATATCCATAATTGTAGATAAATTTGAAAGGTAGAGACCAAGTGGAAGCACACAAGTGAAAGCAAGAGCTATGGTAGATGGAGCAGGAGACACACAGAGAGAGAGAGAGAGAGAGAGAGAGAGAGAGAGAGAATGTGGGAGTGTGACTAACCTTCCCTTATTCAAATGTCATTGAAAGAATAAAGAATGAAGTGGTAGTGATGGGCACTCACCACTTGCAGTGTGTAGGTGTGCGGATATTGTCAATGTAATGAATATACTGGCGACAATTAGGTATAGGTATCTTTACCACCAACAACCTCCCACTCAAAGGCGAGAATGCCCCTAGTGAGAGGAGAGAACAAGAAAAAGATGACAAAGTACAACAAGATGAGGAATCAACGTCGTCTCATTGTATGCCCATTGTCTTTCTAAGGAAGGCAAAACATTTCACTATGAGACTTTTAGTGAGTAGATTTACAGGATTCTCGTCAGTTGAAGTTCAACAGATCTATCCTCTACCACCTCCTTGATGAAGTGATAGTGCACCTCAACGTGCTTTGTCTTCACATGGAAGATCAGATTCTTGGCCAATTGAATGGCACTCATAGAATCCGGATGCAATGTAGGGACCAAATTAGTAATACTAAGGTTTGCGACTAGACTCGCCTAACCAAAGAGCCTACTTACAAGCCTCAATGGCTACAACATACTATGCCTTTGTAGTAGATAGGTCCTTTCAGTTCTACATCCTAGATGTTCAAGAAATAGTGCCTCCAACAACAAAACGAAGACATGGCCAGAGGTGGTGGACTTCCTATTGTCTGCATGACCTACATAATTAGAGTCAGTGTACCCCATGGCTCTTATATCCTCATCACCATAACATATGCACATATGTGGAGTGCTCTTAAGGTACCTCATGATACCCTTCATGGCATCCCAACACCACCTGCCAAGTGTAGCCATATAGCATGCCACAACTCACACTGCAAATGTTATGCTAGGATGAGTGGATATTATGGAAAACATCAAACTACCCATTGCAAATGCATAAGGGATCTAAGCTATCTCATCCTTATGCTCATCAGACTGTAAACAATCAACATGACTAACCTTCACACGAGAAGATTAAGGACAACCAATAGGCTTAACATCCTACATATGAAACCACTCAAGAACCTTCTGGATGTACTCCTACGACAAGTAAAGAAAACTCTTGGAGCAATCGTATGTGATGTGCATCCCAAGAATATGTGAGGCCTATCTCATGTCCTTTATCTCAAAGCTCTTCTTGAGCTAATTTTTCAAGGCATCTAACTCATCACGAGCGTTCCCATCAATCAACATACACTACCAAAATCATAAGGTTGCCATCATGAGCCTTCTTCTGTATAAACACAGATCCATATCACTACGAATATATCCCTAGAAATGCATGAAAGTATCAAACTTGTGGTACCATTCCCTAGGTGCCTACTTAAGGCTATAAAGGCTATTTCTCAACTTGCACACTAGGTGTTCTGTGTCTTTTTTCTCAAAGCCCTTACCTATTGCATATAAATATCATCATGCAACTCCCCATGGAAGAAATCTATCTTGATATCCATCTAATAGAGGTCCAGGTCAAGCTCTGAAACCAAAGGCAAAACCAAGTGTAGGGTAGCCATCTTGACGACATGAGAGAAGACTTTGTTGACGTCAATACCATGCTCCTGCTTAAAACCCTTAGCAACCAATCTAGCCTTATAGGCTAGCTTGGGATATCTAGGGGTACTCTTCAACTTGTATACCCACTTGCATGGCAAAGCACCTTTTCCACTATGCAAAGGAATCGAATCCATGTATGATTTTTCCACAATGAGTCATATTCTGACTGCATGACCCTCTCCCAAGGGTGACTATCATCTCTGTGCATGGCCTCATCATATGTAAGAGGCTCACTAGCATCTATTACCATAAAATAATCCATAGAGATGCAAACCAATTAGGTGAACATATATCCCTAGTAGACCACCACAAAATAGGTTATGGGGCATATACCTCCTATCTAGCATCATGGACTTGGGCTACTAGAGTATCACTTGTTGTTGTTGCTACATGTTGTCTCGTTGGCTATTGCATCAGGAGAGGCTCTTCCTGAAATATCACTTTTCCTACATTAACAATCTACTCAAGCTACTTATGCATTTTCTTCTCATGGAAAATAACATCATGGCTATAGATGACCTTTTGAGCCTATAGATCCCATATAGGCAAAAGCCCATCTCACTTGCATCCCTGTAGCCAAGAAAGATGCATTTCATGGACTTAGAATCCATCTTATTGCGCTTGTCCTTAGGAGTATGGTAGAAAGCCTCACAACCAAAGATACACAAATGAGCATAAGATGGAGGTTTTCTAGACCATACCTTCTCTGCAACTTGATAGTCAAGAGTAGTGCATAGGGATCGATTAATCAAATGTACTATAGAGGTAACTGCCTTAACTCAAAACTACTATGATAAGCCTGCCTGGCTAAGCATACTATGGACTCTCTCTCCTGAATTGTCTTGTGCAACACCATTCCGGGGTGGGATGTAAGGGGTAGTTAACTAGTGCTTACTACCCCGCTCATTGCAAAACTGCTCAAATTCTTTAGAGATGTATTCACGTTCATTATTTGACCTTATGCATTTTACACTATATGCAAACAAGAGTAAGCCAATGTTGAAAGGTAGCCAATATATTCTATTTTTGCTTTACAAGATATGCCCAAACTTTATGTGAGTAATCATCAATGAAAATAACAAAATAATTCATGCCGCTTAAAGATTTGTAGGGTATAGGCCCACAAACATTAGAATGAACAAGAGCCAGAGGCTCATCCATACGCATAATGCCAAACTTCTTATACGAACTATAGGTTTGCTTGACATAAAGACAATGATCACAAGAATCAAAACACTGATAGTCAAGGGGGGGAAGATACTGCAAATGGGTAAGCATTTTCATTCCCTTTAATGACATGTGCCCAAGGCAATGATATTGTAATGAGACATGTGGTACTGCAACCACTACCAAAGCATGGTTGATAGACCCATACACAAGTAAGGGGTGAACAATGCTAGACTAGTACCTCATGCTAAGATAAGATTCCCACACGTAAGCTTCCATGACGAATCACTAAAAGATACAACATAACTTGCATGATCCAACATTCCAAGCTTTTGATCGTTTCAAACCCAAAACATGGCATACATTATGCAAAGTAAACATACTACTTGAAGGAAGCTGTAGTTGGACATCTCCAATACCAATAATATCCAATGCTAAGTAATGTCCTAGTCACATAGCACTTGTCATGCTATGATACGAATGAAACCAATCCTTATGCAGGGTAACATTAAAAGAAGCCCCTAAATCAAGCAACCAATACTAAGAAAAAATGGATAAGACATCAACCAACTAACTAGCATCAAGAGAAGAAGTTTTCAAGATGTAATCATCATCAGACTTACACTCCAATGCATTTATCTCCTCAATTTTCATACTAGACTTACTAAGAACAATGCTACGATTATTAGACTAATCTTGCACTTTGCCCTTGCCTTTCTCCTTGTGCTTATCATCACACATCTTATGGCACTATAGTCCAATATGACCTTGCTTCCCACAATAATGGCATATAAGAGAGGCCTTACAACCATAGAACTTACTAGAGACTGAGAATGAGAATTTTAAGAGTTTATCTACTACAGTGGCGGTCATTACTACTCCTACCATTACTGTCTTTGACTGCATGGGAGTTGCAAGAAGCATCGATATTCTTTCTATTAACCTCTTCAATCAAGAGCACACCCTCTATATTCTACAATTTTAGCCCATCAATAGGCATATTTGCACACATAGCAGTACGAAATGTGTCCCATGACTCAAGCAATGTAATTAGCAAGAATAAGGGAGGAAGATTGTCCTTAAATTCAATTCCATGCAAAGACAAGTGGTTGAAAATAGAATAAAACTCACTTAAGTGGATGGACATGGATGTCCCCTCCTTCATATGAAGTTCCATGAGTTGCTTTAGCTAATACATCTAAGAGACAAGGCTCTGGTTTTTTTTCATAGAAATTACGAATATTATCCCATAACTCCCATGTGGTTTACCCATCCGAGACATCATTATATTAGACTAGCTTAGAGAGTGATAAAATGATTATAGATTTATATAACTTATCTAATTGAGTCCAATCCTCTGCATCAAAGCATTCGGGCTTTACACCCTCATATCTCAATGGCTTAATCTACAAATTTTTGCATTAGAACTTGTGAGATTTGTGCCTTTTGATAGCTCTAATTTGTGCCATCTAGCTTCTCAATGTTAAAGATATCACTATCATTCGACCCACCAGCCATAATGGAAGAGATAAAAGCACAATCCAAGACAAATAGGCTACTATAAATGACAACAAAACAATCCCAAAATCATAGCCAAATCAAGGGCTAAGAAAGAGAAACTACGAGAAGGATGAGCTATCCATTAACTATAATTAAGTAGCTATCAAATCCACGTGACTGTCTTAAAATAGAATGCATATATTTGAAATGACAGGCTACTATAATAAACTACAGCAATATGCCAACAACCAGGAAGAAAGAAATACTAGGAGTACCTGACATTGAAGGCTATCACAATTGTGGTGTGTTAGTGACCATACGTGCAGTAGGCATAGACATCATGCACATAGGAGATCTCAAGGTAAAGATAGGAGAGATACCAAATGCATAACCTACTGAGCAAATTTCAATATGTAACCCAAAAGCATATAAATATCACTAACAACACAATGACAAACATAAGTACCAAGTCCAAAGTAAGTGATCAAATCAGCCCACTTTAGGATAACTGCATCCAATATATATCAAGAGAGCATGTACATGAAATAAGTGTTGTACAGTCTCGGTAAAAGTAAGCTCAAGCTCAACTGCATAAATCCAAAGCTCTATGTAACATCCAAAGTAGTGCAAGTAACTCCCATTAGAACGAAATTGAATGCCAAATGAGCAATGAAAGCTCAAAATATCATGTACATGATATTCGAGTATCCAAGATACATGAAGCATAAGCCGGGAGCATGAAACACAATAGATTCTTTAAACTTATAATTATGTAAGCCATTGAAGTAACCAAGGTATGTAACAATAGCCAAGATCAATGTAACAGAGCCCAAATCTTAGCTCAAAAGCATACCATAGCATATGAGAAAATATACATACCAACCAAAGTAGTACTGGTATATCCATTGAGTATTCTATAAAGCATCAAAGAGCATTAGACATAATCTTTTCACTGATATAAATGCTTACTGCCCTATTATTACATCACTAAAATGATAGTAAAATTTGAGTTATTTCAAGCTCAAATCAGTCTCAAAAGCATAACCATACCATCCAGGCAATCAAGCGTTATGGAATTTATTATTTGTTGTCTAAACCAAAACTATTCTGTTCTATGTAAAACAAGGAATAAAAAATTGCATAGAATCAACTCTGTGAGTGCCTAAATCTGTATCTCTTATCGCATCCTGTGTTTCTAGCTATAGGACGCCTAAATCTGATATCATATGTAAAAGCTATGGCCAAAATACGATAGTGCTATCAAGCTGCCAAAGTTGTCCACTTCTACAATACGCTCTGTATCCACTCAAAAGGGATAAAATGACTGCTCCTTAGATTAATAAGCACTCAACAAGGCTCAACTAAGCCTTGGAAAGCTCCTCAACAAGCGCGGAGCAAGCTAGAATAAGCTATAAGAAGTAAAGACTCAATGCATAACTTAAGAGGAAGAAACAATGGCTCCCATATGAAACCTTGAGCTCCCTAAATGGTTGGCTCTAATATTAGTTGAAAGATATAGCTTAAATGGAAGAAAGCAAGTAGAAATAAGAGCAAAGCAAGAGCTATGACGGATGGAGCAAGAGAGCACGAGAGAGAGACATCGTATGTGGGAACTCTAACATTCATAATGTGTGATCGGCCTTCCCTTATTCAAATGTCACTAAAAGAATAAGTAATGAAGTGAGAGTGATGGGCACCCACTACTTGTAGTGTGCAAGTGTGCGGATATTGTCAGTGTAATGAATACACAAGTGGTTAAGCACAAGCACCTTTACCCCCAACAAAAGTATTATACACTTATAATAAGGAACATTTAACACTTATGTTCCATCCCTTACATCATCCCTTGTATTGCACACTCTACACCTAACAAATAGAGATAACACTCTCACCATACATGTCCCTTACATCATCCCTTGTATTGCATAGTTTATACACCAAACAATCTTTACATCAAGCCTTTGATCGTGGACCTTTATAACTTTCCTTAATATTGCGAGCCTCCAACAACCCATACCATTAGACTATACATGCTATAGCCATATACTTGGATTCCCTATAAACTTCCACACAATCAGAGATAACATAGTGTGCTTTACAAAGCTTTACATTGACCAAAACCTTGCATGATACAAACCCTTCCAATACTTGCATACTTTGGTCATACCCTTACAAACTTGCTATACAAACATGGTGTTTATCAGCCTTTCGATAACAACTTCATACTTTTGCAAGACATTTACTAGCTAACATAAGATACATACCTTTAACATACCTTACACCCTATAGTGTTATATCATTTGGGCTTATACCATTACACCACACATTACAACTTTAAAGAGATTATCCATGTACAATCCCTTAATAACATTTAATAACATCCTCACCCTTACACTATACGACACCATAAACCTTACACCTTAATGGTTGCACCATGTACCATTACACCTTGTACCTTTAAAGCAATTATCCATGTGCCACCCCTAAGTAACATTTGTTAAAGTCATAAACCTTACCACCTTCCACATCTTCGAAAAGCATACCTTTATGACTTCCTTTTATCCCTATAATTTTACAATATTATTCCAATAGCTACTATTTCACTAATCTTTAGAGCCTTACACCCTCTATGTCTTACACCTCACATGGTACTTTCACGAGATCTTGTCCCTTGAACCATAGCTACCCTTTCAAACTTACACCATCACAAAAAGAACATAGCATTACAACTCTCACCATACTTATCCCTTGTATTGCACACTCTAAACCTAACAAACTTTATGCCATGCCTTTAATGTTGGACCTTTATAGCTTTACTTAATATTACAAGCCTCCAACTTATACCATTAGACTACACATCCTATAGCCATGTACTTCAATACCCTATAAACCTTTACACAAGCATTCACAACATACTATGCAATGCTCTAACAAAAAGCATGCCAAAGTAGCCCAAGCTTGTGGAAAGTCCTCACATGGCTTAGGTTGTGAGCTTGTAAAGCCCGCCCTCCTATGTATCTATCCAAACAATCGCTCCTATAGATGCATCATCCATAACTACATTCTATGTGAAAACAACATGTGTACCTAGTTGTGTAAGACCATGAAGAGATAATAAGTTAAACCCCAAATTTGGTAAATAAAGAACTTTGGTGGAAGAGGATTGTTGATCCCTAGCAATAGGGGAATGGTCCCCACTCCCCATGAATGGTTATGAAAGAGTTGTCAGCGATGGGGTGATGGATCCCCCTTGGATCTCATGTCTTGAAGCCAATCCTAGTGAAAAGTCATGTGGGAAGAGGCCTCATTATCCACACAAGACAAGGCTTCTCCTATGTGGAAGAAGCAAACAACACCTATATCCTCCTTTGTAATCCACAAATGGTACGAAAGTCATGTGAAGAGTCATATGGGAAGAGGCCTCACTATCCACATGAGACAAGGCTTCTCCTATGTGTAAGAAGCAAACAACACCTATATCCTCTGTAATCCACAAATTGTATGAAAGAGTTGTCACCAATGGTGAAAATCCCCCCTTGGATCTCATATCCTTGAAGCCAATCCTAGAGGGCATGTAAATCATGTAAGAAGAGGCCCCGCTATCCACAAGCTTTGGCTTCTCCTCTGTGAAAGAAAAAAGAGCTATGTCCTCCTTTGCAAAAACATGTATAAAGATGCAAACTTTGTTTGGGGTGGTTGGGGCAACCTTCATATCCTCTAGCTTTACCCTTCTTGTACCCTTCCTTTAATGTGGACACTTGGGCTTCTTTTTTCATCCGTCTTATTCTCCACTTTCTTTGCCTTTGATTCCTCCTTCCTTTTCCCCCCTTTGACACCTACTATAAAGGCCTTTGTGGAGTTGGATCCATTGTCTCCTACCTCTCTAGGTTGCTCATTATTCTCTAAGACAAGCGGTGGAAGGTCCTCCCAAGGAAGTGTCTCTCAGATCCTCAATGTCAAAAGGCTATTGTAGAAGATGTCATGCCTAGGAGGTGGCAATTGAGTTAAGAGAATCATGGTCATATCCTCTAAAGATATCATTCTCCCAAGGGATGCAAGTTCGTCCCTTATATCCTTGATGTGGTCCTTCATGGGAGGAGAGTCAACACTAATGAGCATTTGAAGCTTCTTCTCTAAAGAAATCCTATGGGCAAAAATGTCTTTTGATGATCAAGGACACAAGCTTCTTCCATGAAAAGGAAGTATCGGGCTCTTGAGTTGAGCTAATCTCATAGGGTTGCATGAACCATTGACGAGGATCCCTCCATGGGATCCTTTGGAGCATAGGTAGGGTAACAAGCTCCCAAAGATTCAAGGTGTTGAGAATGTGTTCCCCCTTATATGATTGGTTAGGATCATGATCTGATTCAATGGAATCCACTCTGTAATAAGAATCGATCAATCCTCTACTACCAAGCCCTTGGAGCTCACATAATTTTCCCTAGAAGATGTTCAGCTTAGTTAAACACTACCAACACCTCACAACTATTAGATTGTTATGATATAAGGATTGACTTATAAGAACCACACTTCCTCAAAGAGACACTTTTATAGCTTGATTCTTCTTGGAAGGTAATTTCAACTTCATCTAAGTAAAGAAGGAACCTGTGTATGACTTACTAAAGGTTTATGATCAATTCTCTAAGTTATTTGCCACATTGAATAGTGAAAGACAAATAAAACTAGTCTTTTTAAATCGGAGAGAGTAGGCATAATGGTTGATTGACTTGGGATTTAAGATAATTGGACCTAGCCAAGTCTTTATGTATTTTATCTAATGGGAGTTGGTATTACAATACATTATGGAGTGTATTGGTTTGAGGGGAAAGTAATTGAGAAGATTAGGTGGAACAGTCGACTCCATACAATCAGTGGGAGGTTGGTTATCAAAATTTTGATGGCATCTATGGTAGTCTACATGGATTTGATACTGTGTTATGACTATCTTCTAGTAAAGCTCAAAAGGAAGGAAGTAGCCTTCTAGACCATAGAGATGATAACAATGTCTAAAGGCCAATTCCATAGTCTTTGGTGACTACACAACAGAACGAGAACGGCCTTTGTATCCCTAGTCCAAAATGAAGTCTCAAATGCTTTTATTTGTGAGCTTTAAGGCGAATGAAGTGATGCCAACCATAGACATCTCTAGTTAAGGAGTGGCTAATAAGAGTCAAAAGAAAGGAAGCACCCTAAAGGATCATGGTTGGTTAGAAGTCCTACTCTCTTGGCAAAGGTTAATAAATTTGAGCTTGCATGTGGCACAAGCATTGATGAATGCGTGGAAGGAGATTATGGATAATGCCAAATGAGGGGATCAAAAGATGGGAGAGGTGATCTTTTCTTGCCATATATCATTTGGGCATTCAAACAACGTTTTATCCCACAATAGAGCCACTTGAGGAGAGTTTGAAGAAGGCAAGAGAGCTTGCCACCAAGGGTGTTTGAAGGTGGTGAGACATATGAAGCAACCACCATTTAGACCTTTCCAAAGACATCATAGCCATGACTTTCAACATGAATGATGAGACACAATGGTTGTGCTAGGTTTTGAATAAGAGGCTATCAAACTAGCTCATGGCATCAACTATTCACATTAGTATGTCAAAGTTTCTTGCTACCCTAATTAGAATATCCCTCTTTGGAGTTACAAAAGGGAATACTATTATAAAAAATAAAAGCCTCATCTAGAAAAAGAAGATATATTCATGGTGAAAATGGTTTTCCAATACCACATTTCAAAACATGGGAAAAAAGTGCAAGTCAAATATGGAGATTCACTCTCACATAAATTTTGAATACCGTATCATGAACAAATAGTAATATGAACAAAAACCATTAAATGACATTAAAGGTTGAATGAAAAAAGCAAGCTTTGATCATAGGATTAGTATGAAGACTACCCTTTTAGGAATGAGGCATGTTCAATGTTATAGAATCTCGAGTGTTGTGAGGGCTATGGTAATTGGCTAGGTTTGCAAGGGCAAGAATGATAAGCTTTTTGAGAAATAGTCTCTCCTCTAACCAACTCAAGAGGAGATCCTAGTGGTTTTGAGGGGACAAAGATCTCTGATCTTAGGACCTAGAGTAAAGAAAGACTTTGGCAATCTCAAGGCTCACCTATAGGTTTGAGACTCCTTTACTTGATATGCCCGTTATAGAGGTATTGTAAAATATATTCTCATAATATTGTAAACCTTTAAAGAAACTAGACTCAAAACAATTCTCAATCAAACAAGAAGAAATTCACAAATAGAACATTAGCACTCAAAGATGGACAATTGGTAGAAATAGCATCAATTGACATATCAAGTTGCCACCAAAATTATTGGTTGCTCTTAATAGTGGGTTTGGTTTTTACCATTGGCAAGCGACAAAAAAAAGGCTCTTATTTTTGAGAGCTGTATAATATCTTATCTCTTTTGTTTCCAACCTCCATTTCTTCCCAAAGTAGTACCAATATGCACTACTTAGTGGTAGTGCGGTGTACTTGTGACTTGCAGTATCTTATTCTCTACAATTGATTTCCAACAAAGACACAGCATATTATTAACTATACTCAATGATGTTTCACGTCTCTTATGTGGAGTATTTTGCCAAACCTTGGTAATAAATACGACTTGATTCGAAGGATATTTATGAGTCCGTATGTCTATAAGCAATCCAACACTTGTACATTCCACGCAAGTCGGAAGCATCCACAATCAACCAAAAGCTCTATTCAATTATCCAATTAATTCACAGCCTCCATCTAGTTGATGGTTGCGGATGGGGTCAAGCAGTTAATGATCTCTTTACGTTGCATCTAGGATGGGACAATTACCTCAAGCTCAACATAGAAATCACAAGTATAACTAATCAATGCAACACCCTCATTTTGCCCAAAGGCAAATCCATTCTATCAATACTTATTATGAAAGATTTCTAGTACAGGTTTCTTTTAGCTCAAAATATATTTTGATGGTGAGTGAGATCCTCTGTACATATTTGATTTAACAATATATACTGTGCCTAGGACAAATACCTCAATAGCACACACTCTATTTGCTAACAAAACTGGATCTCTGTTGAAGAGATCACATTGTCACATTGGAAGGTCAGCTATTACTTGCTCCAGCTTCTATGACTACAATACCTGTATTTCAAGTGCCAATTTGGTGAGAGAGAGGCATTTTGATCATCCACTTCCCCATATGGTTTTTCACTCCCAATCAATTATCCTATGCATGTTAACACATGTTTCGTCCACACATTGTCCATCATCCATACCCCTCCCAAGAAAAAACAGGGTTAAAGAAAAGGCAAACAAAGAACCAACTAAGAGAACTTCTCCCTGTTCTGAAACAAGCACGTCCAAGCTCCTACTCATAAAGTCTGTCCAATAGTTCACAGTCACAACCTCAGGAGAACACTGCATAAGTTTAAAAAAGTAAAACATCAGTGTTAGAAACATGAGACGAGAGGTCAAATACCAAGCTATGCAATATCTACATTATGTACATCAGAGGCCCTTACTAGCACTCTCAACTATTATTCTAACACTTGTAGAAATATACAAGACTTCCTACAATAGGCAATTTGGACATCATCCCATAATTACTGCATCACTCATTATTTCACATTTCCCAAGTCATCACAAAGAGACCACTGGTGACAACAGCAGATGGTGCCTATTAACCTCCAAAGACAATTGAAGTCAGTGAAACCTATATGGATACAGTGATCTCCAGGTTTTGGGGCTTGAAGCACAAGATTGCTGAATCCCATTTCAACAACCATATTGATATGTTTCTGTTTTAGTATCCACCCTGAATGAAGCTATTCAGGCGCTTCAACTCTTCTCGATGTTCATCCACCACAGCACGCACTACATCACCAATCGAAACCATTCCCTTCATTTTCTTTCCTTCAATCACTGGAATGTGTCTGATCCTTTTATCTGCAAAGATAAAGCACTGCTTAAAACACTTACCAAGCAAACATTACATTATAATGCTACAGCTGAGAACCAAAATTGAACTGCCCAACCAACCAGTATAAACACTATTGTAGACATGCATTATAAAATAACTTACAAATCGTGCAACTTTCACATTTATTAAATAAGAACCTGTCATCAGCTCCATTGCTCGCAGAACTTTGGTCTCTGGAGTCACTGTGATAAGCTTATTCTGAGAATCAGAATGCAGTACATATTAACACAGTAAGCCCATTCAAAACTTAAATACTCACTTGAAGCCATGAATTCTCTCATTGATCCTACATTCAACACTCATACCTCCTCAGTCATGATATCACCAACTTTGGTTGTTTTGGATGACCTACCCTGCACAATTATCTTTCGCAAGTAATCTGAAAGAGAATTTTTACCTGTCACACTTGGACTAGCAACTTGGAGCCATGCAAACATAATGCAGAAAAGGACAAGACAAGCATCGTTCATTAACTTCCTTTGAAGTAGGTTAAGGATATGTATGATTTATTTTCTTCAAGATCTGTGAAGTATATATAGATCTAAGAAAAAAGTGAGGTATTTTCTTATCAAGGTTAAAACAAGCTCAACTCTCAAGAGTAAGTAGGATGGATAAAATAACAGGAGATTTCATACCATGGACTGAATTCAGCAAGGTGCACACATAAGCACATGAAGGTAGATACAAGGACGGTATTTGTGCCAATACTATCTCCAGTCCCATGTACATAAAGAAACTTGCAGTCTTATCTTACACTGAGAGACTTGCAGAGCTGGATGGTATTAAAGAAACTAAATTGATCTGATTCTAGAAACCGAACCTGACAAACACAGATCATCTATTCGGCAAGCTGGTTGTGATCATGCTTTCACAGAGGAATATCAATGCAAGGATGACTACAAGTCTCCAGAAACCAGACTATAATGAAAGTATTTCATGAACAAGTAACAGCACAAACCACAAAATGGCAAAGGAATGCTCACCTCTTTCTGTGACAATCCCTGCAATAGCCTGCTGTTCACCTGGCTTTACCACCAGAAGAGCCCCCACATTGTGTTGAGTCATCTGAAATGGAGGGCAAGTGGTTCAGCAACCAAACAATTTATTGATCATTGTAGTCCATCAGCCAGGCAGTTCTCCTGAAACGTTTACTCACAGATTTCACAGCCTCGTACACTGAGTCCTCTGTTGTACAGAAGAGCCAGGAACCATCAGCTTTCTCACCCTTGGCTTTCAAAATATCAGAAATAGTTGTGCTTTCAAAGCCATGCTCTTCCAGGCGCTCAGGGGCTCCAGACTCAGACCGCTGGAAAATGGCAGGTCGTGCAGAGGGGCTGGCAACTCGAATATGTTGCAGCACAGATTCTGAGAGAAGCCTTCCTTTGATGGAGAAAGACCTGGCAATTGCTTGCATTTTGGCCGGTAATACAATGACTATATCCATTCACAAAAATGTGAGAAAACGGATCAGACTATGACACATGCAGATTAATTAAGAATCATGCATAACAGAGCCATTTGACAAAAATTTCTAGAGCATCCTGTGAAGGTAACCAAAATTGTTTCACCCCTGATATGTTTTGCTACCAAAACGTTGCATTTCAGCCCAAAATGTTTCACCCTTGGGTACATCCTGAGTGAAACGCCACATGAAACGGTTGAATAACACATTTAAAATACATATGTTCAGCAAATTTGTGGTAAAATTTGTTCTGATTTCTGTAGTGAAACAGATAGGTGAAACACTACACTGAAATGTTTCAGTAGTGAAAAATGTTTCACATTTCAACCATGGTGAAACGCATTTCATGGTTACCATGGTCCTGACTGAGCTACTGAAGCTTGGTTAGCATTTCAACCTTGGTGAAACGCTTTTCAAGGTTACCTTGGGAAACGAATTTCATGGTTACCGTGATCGTGACTCAGCTAATGAAACTTGTTTCACATTTCAACTTTGGTGAAACGCATTTCATGGTCACCGTGATCCTGACTCCGACTCCGACCATGGCTGTGATAAGTGATGTGGATGATTCCATCCTTGGACTATGCATGCAAGATCAGCAACCAACATGCATCTATCTACATGGATATAGAGAGGCCATTGTATTGCAGCCGGCCATTTTGCAAGGATCTGAAAACAGGCAAGTCTCAAGGCAAGATATGTGCAAGCAACCAACCAAAAACAGCAATAAAACGACCTGCTGTATCGTAAATCAGTAGAAGAATAATGAGCCGCTGCTCTGTGCAAAAGCCACAGTTATTGGACTGTGGCTGGTCAGATCGGCACTCCACGCACAAAGCGAAGCCTCTCTCTCTCTCACTCTCGCTCTCTCTCTCCCTCTCTCAAGAGCAGCTCTTTCTAAGACAGTCAAAAACAGGAAGAGATCAGAAGCTCTTACCAGTAGAGTATCTGCGTGACAGTGTTGCGTCTTCCTGAGCAGCCAAGTTGCACGAACGCCGCAAAAGTTAAGCTATGTCGCAAGCATCTTGTACAGGCAGACCCTAGAGAGAGAGAGAGAGAGAGAGAGAGAGAGAAGGGGGGGTGTGAAGAGAGAGAATGAGAGATCATGTTGTGGCATCATCATGGGCATTATCCACATGACACTGCCAAGTCCCAACAAAAAGGTTTGCTATTTGCTTTCCATTCTTTTTACTGCTGCCTTAGTACCCGTGTCCTGCGAAACGGCAGACTGGGAGTGCTTGGGAGAAGATGGGTTTACTCTGTCCTAGAGCCAGCTCGAGTTTAGCAAAGTGTTCTTTAAAACCGAGATTTAATGTAAAATACACACACACACACACACGTCCCAATTCTTTGAATTTTCGTATGCAATTGATAACTTGCTAGGAGGCACACTAAAGTTTCGGGATCTAAATGAGGGCTTCATAGGATAAGAATATGTACCTGACACATGTGGTTTCCTTGGCTGAAGATGCAGAGAATGCATAGGGAGATGGACATCGTGGTGTGCCTCCTTCAATAATAGAGAGAGGAGAGGAGGACCTACATGCATCAATTGTAGATAATAGTAATGACAATGGACTTTTGGGCCCAACTATTAGTCCAACCATAGGCCGTGCGATACGGGGCCACAAGACAAATAAGCGCAAGACAACATTGGCACTAGATAAACAAGGAGTATCCATGGAGTGTGTAGTTGGGGCATTGGCAAATGCTTTTCCTACTTCTTCTTGTCTTGCCTTTGCATCTTCTACTCCTCCTACTGCTTGTGGTTTCGATTTTGAGATTAAGAGCAAAGGCATAAGGCTATAGAATCTTCCCTTTTGCCTCAAGATGTCGCCATGGTGGAGTTTGTACTTAGAAAATGAAAGGCTTATTGAATAATATACTTCTCTGTATATAACTATTTTTTATATGTTTTTTTAAAGCAAACCCTTAGAATGTTGAAGATGAAATTCGGTAGCCATGTCACGCCTCTATATCACAAATCTCTCTCTCTCTCTCTCTCTCTCTCTCTCTCTCTCTCTCTCTCTCTCTCTCTCTCTCTCTCTCTCTCTCTCTCTCTCTCTCTCTCTCTCTCTCTCTCTCTCTCTCTCTCTCTCTCTCTCTCTCTCTCTCTCTCTCAATTGTGATTTATCTCCCCAATAGGTGGAATCACTTGTTGAGATACTTGTTGTAATTCTTCGAATAAGGAGGATTTGCCTTTCCTTAATGAGGGGGAGTCCTTTCCCAAACAAGTGTATTACAAGTATCCAAGGCTCCTTGATCTCCTTCCCAATAATATGAGCCCATGACCATGTATAGTAGCTCATGCAAAAGTCAAATGCTACCCACTTTCCTGTTATCCCTTCATGCCCATGTAGATTAGCCACAGGATGCAAGCCTAGTGCAACTAGGGACGTCAAGTCTACACTCTTGAATGGCATCCTAAAGGAGGAGAATTATGCCTCATAGCCTCTTGGTTTGCTTGTGTAAGCGAAGGAGAACCATGGTTATAGATTGCAAAAGGATGTACTTGCACTCGTTCACTCACTCAACATGGCACAAAAAGGTAACACGATATGTGAGAGGAATGTATACTCTTGTATTATTCAATGAAAAAAATGGTACAACATAGGCACATCCTAGGACTACATTGTCGTGACATCGTGCATATGAGGGTTTACCATTGGGTATAAGGAATCACACATAGAGTAGAAACCAAGTAGGGTCCAAAGTCACTACTACTCCCTATATAGGTGTTTCTAGTAGCAACACCATGGTATAGCTACAAAGCCCTTACACTTGCCCCCACTTACTAGATTGTTGTCTTCGGCAATCTAAGGGTAGCATTTATTGACTCATTCGGGGTCTTAGCATAGCTTCTTCTAATAAGGTGGCTAGTGTTTGCTGGTCTAGGACTTGACACATTAGCATGGTCTTAATGCAGCCTTTACTATCAGATTGGTCAATATCTGTCGCACTACAACTTGGGGGTCTTAACATAGCTTTCCCTATCAAGCTTGTCAGTGTCTGTCCATCTAGACGGTTTTGTTCCTTGGTTTATTCTTGCTATTATGTGGATCCACCCTTGACTCAATTACATTTGAGGAGTGGAGGCATTACTAGGCCTATGATAAGTCAAGTGATGACTCAAGGGGTATCGGAAGAATTGTTGGGATTCTCCTTGAGCTAGGTGTGGCAAAGGCCTCATTGCCACGTTCATGAGCCTTGGCTTCCGAAATCCAAGTGGCTTCTTTGAGAGGGCGCCCTTTCCACTTAGTGAGGTACTTGGGCTACCCTTTGTGTTCTTGGTAGTGGCGAAGGAAGGCTTCCACTTTTAAAAGGCCACTGGAGTGAAGAAGTGGAATGTGCCCCCCCCCCCCCCCCCCCCCCAATTGGTTGTCGGGATAGAACCTTCACAGAAGGTGAGCATGGAATGCATTATGGATGCAAATGCTTTCTGGCAAGTTGAGCTTGTATATTACTTCATTCAAGACTTGAGTGATGCAGTAGGGTCCATAGTAGTGGCAATTGAATTTGGGGCTCATATTCTTTGGGAGAGACACATGCTTTTGGAGTTGATGAGGACCATGTCTCCTTTGGTGAAGAGTGCCACCTTATGCTTCTTATTGGCCTATTCGGTCATGGTGATTTTGCTCTTTTCCAAACTCTACTTAGCTACTTCATTACGGTCTCTCCATTTCTTCAAGAATTCTTATGCATCCTGATCTTTAGCTTTGGCAGCTCCTGAGACTAAGGCAAGGGGTGTGATGACTTCTTTTCTTATGGCTAACTTAAAGGGTGTGTAGCCTGTTGCGGAGTGGATTGAGCTATTGTAGTGAAACTCGAGTACATCAAGGTACAAGGCCTAATCTTTTTGGTCCACTCGGGCATAGCTCCTGAGATAGTCTTCAATGCCTTGGTTCACTCTCTCTGTTTGCCCATTTGTCTCAAGTGGAAGGAAGATGAGAATCTTAACTGTGTTTCCAAAGTCTTAAAGAGTTCCTTCCACGTCACTCATGAATCTACCATCTCTACCTAAGACAATGGCTAAGGGTAAGACATGCAACTTGAACACATGCGTGAAGAAAAGGCATGCCACCTCCTTGGCATTCAATGGTGGCTTAACAGGTATAAAGTGAGATTTCTTAGAGAAATAGTCCACCACTACAAAGATAATGGTGTAACCATAGGATTCTGGGAGCTCCACAATAAAATTCATGCTAATGACATCCCATGGCCAGCTAGGTACTAGCGTTCGTTGAAGTAATCCTACTAGCTTAGAGTGTGGTGCCTTCATTAGTTGGCAAGTAGGATAAGTCTTGAAATAGTCTATGACTTCTTCCTTCATGTTCAGCCAAAAGAATTGTTGCCTGAGTGCCTTAAGTGTCTTGCTTTGTCCCTTATGCCCACCTAATTTTCCATCAGGCACTTCATATAATATGACCTTCTTCATCTCCACACTATTGGGAATGTACAATCTCTTGCCTACAAACAGAATTCCCTCCTCTAGGGTATACACACCATGATGTGTTTTGTCAGCTTTCATCTCTTCTATAATCTTGTGCATTTCTTGGTCATCTTCCAAAGCTTCTTTTACTAACTCTGAACTCTGCTAGGAAGTCGAGCCATTTGGTTGGTTTGTCTGACAACTTTGCTTGGGATTGGAAGCATTTGAGTGATATGTTGTTTGTGAAGACTAGTATGTGTTTGTCTTGAACATAATGCTTCCATTTTCTAAGGTAGTGAATCACTACTAGCATCTCCTTCTCGTGTGTGCTCAATCTCGTTTTGTTGGGGGTAAAGGCGCCTCCGCCTAGCCGCCCGTGTATTACTACACTGATAGTCACCGCCGCTGCACACTGCAGGTGGCGGACACCCATCACCGTCACGTTATTCTTTATTCTTTTAGTGACAGTTTGAATAAAGGAAGGCCCATTCACACATTGTGACTGTTGGAGTTCCCATTTCTTGTCTCTCTCTTTCTTGCTCTTGCTCTCCCACCATAGCTCTCGAGTGCAAGCTTTGATCCTTCTCACCTTTCAACTGGTATCAGAGCTCGGCTTCTTGACTCTTGAGCTTGGTTCGTGGCATTCTCAGCTTCCCATCGACTCCCCACTCACATTGGGTCTCCTTCTCGGCAGCCATATCCGACTCCTTCAAGCTCCCGTCACTTCCCGAGCACCTTCCCGACCCCTTTGGGCACCCTCAAGGCATTCAGATAGAGGTATTGCTTCACTCTTTATAGGGTTTACCTCAATTTTCAGCCCTCTTGAAATAGGGCAGCCATTACACTCCCAGCTCTCATTTCATATGTGGGCTGCTCTCTCCTTGCTGGAGCTTGTTTGAGGCCTTCCTTGGCTTTAATCGGACCCCTCTAAAGCTTGGCCACCATTTTTTGCAGCTCCAAGACCAGCATTTACAGTTGGCGGAATCACGCAGCCCTCCCATATGTGTCTTCAGCATTGACAGTCACAACAGCAGCTCTCCCCCTCCATTGGCACTTGGAAAGGCTCCATTTCGAGCATATGAACATGCTTTGATACTTGGTTTTGATGGTTGATGTATTGGCATAGCATTTGGACTGATTTAACACTGTTTTGGGACTGTCATAACAGTCCACATGTAGTTTATGACAGTGTTACACTGACATTTGATGCTACAGCTTGTTTGGCATTGTCATTTGATGCCCGGTTGGTCCCGTTTGATGCCCAGATGTTAGGGGAATGCGTGCCTATTGTTTGGCAACCATTTGGAGCTGATTTTGGTGCTGAAATTCTCAGTTTTGAACAATAAATCACTGTTGTACACAGTTGGGCTGAAGTCATTTTACTCATGTTTACTTATGCCTATGCTTTTCGGGCATATATGGTGATTTATTGACACTTGGGGCTCGACATAGAGCTTGGTTTTGATTCGGGATCATTGGTTGAGCTTGAGCTAGCTTTGCAAAGCATTTGGATGCTCCATCTTGGATGTACTTGATGTCTTACATGCTTGTGGATGCTACATACGGATGCTCTACCACCTACATGTTCGAGATATACCATTGATGCTTGATCTTGGACACTTATCACTGGTGCTTGTACATGCTTTGTTCGAGCTTTGTTGCTTGATATTTACGGCTTTTGTGCTAGTGGGAGCGTCTTTGGATGCTTGACAGCCATTGAGTAGGCGGTCTATGCTCTTTGAGCTTTTGGGACTATTTGGGATCTTTTACCCTTCAGGATGATGCATGGTTCATATGTCTTGGTTCCTCTGATGCTTATGAGCTGACTCTTTGCTTTGGGTCCCTCTCTTTGTGAGCTGACACCTACTTGTGTCAAGTCTTGGTAGTGGCAGGAACATTTTGCCCCGTTGACTGGGGGTGTGCTTACTCACTAGCAGATGTTTGTATGACACATTTGGGTGTTGGATTCATGCTTATCAACTGTCATATGCCTATGCTATGCCCGCATGATGCCGGCTTTGGTCTTGGTAGTATCTGATTGACTTGGGATCCGATTTTGGCACTATTAGCTCTCATTTACTGAAATCTGTAATTTATTACAGCAAGCATGTATGTATGGACTGACATGGATTTTTCATGTTGAAATATTCCGAAATGATGTACTTTCACTAGTACTTGGTGAGCAGCAGCCTTGGTTACACTTTTCTTGCCAATATTCTCTCAATTTTGGTGACTTTTTGGTCATTTTGTGCAGTAAACAGCAAGCAGTTTTGAACTGTCTACAGCCTTCCAGCCTGCATTATGGCGAGTTCGTCCACTGAACATGTTATTTTCAACATCACTAAGCTTGATGGTACGAATTACTCTTATTGGAAGAGCCAGATTTGGCAGGTGTTGGTGCAAAAATCGCAGATCAAACCTTTGAGGTTGAGCGGGCATCTGCCTCAACTATGCCAGATGAGGAATGGCTTGAGCTTGATGAGTTATGCAAGTCCACTATTGTATTATCTCTCACAGAATAGGTTCATTACAATGTATTTGAGAAAGAACAAAGTGCATGGCAGTTGTGGGATAAACTCAAGAATCTCTATGACAAGAAAAGTCCAGTGAGTCAGATGTATTGGCTGAAGCAGCTTATGGATCTGTGCATGAAGGAGAATGTGACCATGTTTGCTCACTTGAGCCAGTTCCATGCTATACTCAAGAACTTGACTTCGCAGGACATTACTTTTGCAGAGGATGTCACTCCTCTTTTCTTACTTGGTACTCTTAATGAGTCATGGGATGTATTCCGCACTGCATTATGTGCCTCTACTGCTACCTTGAAATTATCTGATGTTGAGAGTGCTCTTCTGCAGGAAGAGGTTAACCATAAGAATTTGGATGCCTCTCGTATGTCGCATGCTATGATAGTTAGAGGCAAAAATGATGGATATGGAAAGCATGGCAGTGGCTGTGGCCATGGACGGGATTCTCAGAAATCTCGGTCCAAGTCTCGTGGGAAGTCACGTAGCAAATCCCGTGGCAGGAATACAGATGTTACTTGTCACCATTTTGGGAAAAAGGGCCATATTAGGCCACAATGCCATGAAGTGCGCAATGAAAGGCGCAAAGATAAGGGAAAAGACAAAGTGCAGGATAAATCTTTTGATCGCAGCATAGTGCCTGCAAAGTCCAGTGTTAAAATTGAAGAGATCAATGTTATGCAGCTTGAGGATGTTGATGATGATGATTATATCCTTGCAGCTTCTTCTAGTGCTTCGCAGATGACAGAGATACACTCTATGTATGCACAGTGTTGGCTCTTGGACTCAGGTGCATCCTTTCATGTGACACCTTGTCGAGAGTGGTTTCATTCATACCGTACTGTTTCGGGTTCTCTGCGCTTGGGTGATGATAGCTCTCTTGATATTGTGGGCATTGGTGATGTTAGGTTGCAGTTTCCTTTTGGCAGCAGTTTTGTTATGCAGGATGTACGTCATGTACCTGCTTTGACATGCAGTCTCATGTTAGCTGGACAGCTTGATGATGCAGGTTATCATGTATCTTTTGGAGACTCTGTATGGAAGATCACTCGTGGCAAACTTGTGATTGCGAGAGGTGCCAAGGCTGGCAGCCTCTATCCCTTGATTGTATTAGCTTCTTCCCTTGATCATGTTTTGTATGTGGGTTCTATCCCACATGTATCTCTTTGGCATGCCCGTTTGGGCCATATGTCTTTGAAGGGAATGAAAATGCTTTCTGGTTTGCAGTACTTACCGCCCCTTGATTATGCATGTTTTGATTCATGTGAGCATTGTCTTTATGGCAGGCAGACTAGGTCTACGCATAAGAAGTCTGGTAGGCCACGCATGAGTGAGCCCTTGGCATTGGTACATTCGGATGTCTGTGGGCCCATGACTTGTCAGTCTATGGGTGGTGCTAAGTATTTTGTTACTTTCATAGATGATTTTTCACGAAAAGTTTGGGCTTATTCCATTAAGCTAAAATGCCTTAGGAAAAATAATGGGCGTGAGTATGTCTCACGTGCTTTTGAGCAGTTATGTGATGAGAGGGGTATTAAGCGTCAGTTGACCACCCCCTACACCCCCCCTAGAATGGTTTGGCTGAGCGGATGAATACAACCATCCAGGAGCGTGTACGCAGTATGCTTAGCCATGCAGGCCTACCACAGAGCTTTTGGGTTGAGGCAGTTAGTACAGCTATGCATATCATAAGTAGATCACCTTCTAGTGGTTTGGATTTCCAGGTTGCAGAGGAGGTATGAACTGGAAAAACTCCCTCTTATGCGCATCTCCGTGTCTTTGGATGTGAGGCATTTTGCCATGTGCCCAGGGACAAGAGAAGTAAGCTGGATCCTAAAAGTGTCAAATGCATTTTCCTTGGTTATGGGGATGCAGGCAAGATGGGTTACCATCTCTGGGATCTGTAGTAGCGGAAAGTCATCCCAGTCATGATGTAGTCTTCCATGAAGACAAGATGCATCGGCAGCCTGAGAAAGTTGTTGAGATCCGCAGGGTCATATTTCAACAGGAGCCGAGAGCTCCCACACAGCCAATTGGATAGGCTACAGCTGCAGTAGATGCTCATGGTCAGGGTGTTGGACAAGCAGTTGCGCAAACAACAGAGCCTGCCGTGAGACGATCTACTAGAGATAGACGTCCACCTGACAGATTTCAGCCCTCGATGCATTATGTCTTGGTTACAAATGCAGGAGAGCCTTTTACTTATGATGAGGCTATGCGCAGGTGTGACAGTCACTCCTGGGTGAGGGCTATGTAGTCTGAGATAGACTCCTTGCATAAGAATGAGACTTGGGATTTGGTTTCCTTGCCTAAGGGCAAGAAGGCTTTGCCATGCAAGTGGGTGTACAAGCTGAAAAGTATGCCTAGACACCCCAAGCCGGCATACAAGGCTAGATTGGTAGCAAAGGGTTTTAAGCAGGAGCATGGTGTGGACTTTGATGAGGTCTTTTCTCCTGTGGTTAAGATGACCACCCTGCGCTTAGTCTTGGCTTTGGTTGATCAACTTGACTTGGATTTATACCAAATGGATGTCAAGACGGCTTTCTTACATGAAGACTTGCATGGTGAGATTTATATAGAGCAGCCTAAGGGCTTTGCAGAACCTGGCAGGGAGCACCTAGTGTGCAAATTGAAGAAAAGTCTTTATGGCTTGAAACAGGCACCTAGGGAGTGGTATCATAAGTTTGATGCCTTTATGCAGTCATAGGGCTACAGCAGGAGTGCTATGGATCCGTGTCTTTACACGAAGAAAGCCTGTGATGGTTCTTTATTGATTTTGGTCCTCTTATGTGGATGATATGCTGAGCAGGGAAAGCTCATGATGAGCTAGATGCTCTTAAGGCTCAGCTCAAGAAGAGCTTTGAGATGAAAGATCTGGGATAGGCTGCTCACATACTTGGTATGTGCATTAGATGCTACAGGCATCAAGGACTCCTCTACTTGTCACAGAGGGAGTACATTCATAAAGTCCTTGAGCGCTTTCTCATGCAGGACGTAAAGCCTATTGGCTGTCCATTGCCTTCTTATGTGAAGGTATCACAGGCTGATTGTCCGCAGACAGATGAGCAGAGGGCCAAGATGGCCAAGATTCCCTATGCATCTGCAATGGGCAGTCTTATGTATGCCATGATAGCCACTCATCCAGATATTGCCTTTGCAGTTGGTGTTGTGGCACGCTATATGGCTACACCTGGCAAGAAGCATTGGGATGCCGTGGAGGGTATCATGAGGTACCTGAAGGGCACCGTAGATATGTGCATATGCTATGGCAGCCAGGATACAGGAATCATGGGGTACACTGACTTTGATTATGCAGGACATGCAGATAGTAGGAAGTCCACTTCCGGCTATGTATTCATATATGTTGGAGGTGCTATTTCTTGGATGTCCAGGGTGCAAAAATGCACGGCCCTTTCTACTACAGAGGCCGAGCAGCCCACTGAGGCTTGCAAGGAGGCCATTTGTTTGGGTCGTTTGGTTGCTGACCTTGGTATTGATGCTCTCTCTACATTGCATTCAGATTCTATGAGTGCTATTCAGTTAGCCAAGAATCTGGTCTTCCATGTGAAGACGAAACACATTGAGGTGAGGTATCACTTCATACGTGGCGTCGTTGAGGACAAGTTTGTTGATCTTGTCAAGATCTCAACTGACCAGAATCCTGCAGATCTGCTCACAAAAAGCCTCTCTACAGAGCAATTTGCCTTCCTTAGGAGGTTGATGGGTGTGGGATGAGATGACGTATTTCCTCATCCTGTTGTACATGTGCACATGTTGTACTGTCTTTTTCTTTTTCTTTTCACTCCTCACTAGGGAAGATTCACCTTTAAGTGGGAGGTTGTTGGGGGTAAAGGCGCCTCTGCCTAGCCGCCTATGTATTACTACAGTAACAGTCACTGCCACTGCACATTGCAGGTGGCGGACGCCTGTTACCGTCACGCTATTCTTTATTCTTTTAGTGACAATTTGAATAAAGGAAGGCCCGGTCACACATTGTGACTATTGGAGTTCCTATTTCTTGTCTCTCTCTTTCTTGCTCTTGCTCTCCCGCCATAGCTCTCAAGTGCAAGCTTCGATCCTTCTCACCTTTCACGTTTTTGCATCTACGAACTTCTATTTCATACATCTTTTCATAAGCTCAAAAGCGGCCTATTGCTCACTTCCCCATGTGAAATTTGCATCTTCTTTGGTGAGGCGGGATAGTGGTGTGGTTATTAGGCTATAATCCTTGATGAATCTTCTACAAAACACAATGAATCCTAGGAATTTCTAAACTTCCCTCATGGTCTTTAACACATGCCAAATCTTTACTGCTTCTACTTTCTTGGGGTCTACTTTGATGCCTGCCTCGCCTACAATGAAACCTAGGAATTCTAACTCCTTCATTACAAACTCACATTTTTCAGGCTTAGCACACAATTTGTGTTGTCTCAGCTTCTCAAAAACTAGGTGTAAGTGTTTTTTGTGTTCCTTTAGAGTTTTGCTACACATTAGGAGATCATCTATGTAGATGATGATAAAGACATCTATTTCAGGCCGAAAGACTCCATCCATTAGGGCACAAAAGGTGTCTGGCCCATTACTCAATCCAAACCCTCAAACGAGCCACTCAAAGCTTCCATATCGGGTTCGAAAGGCTATTTTGGGAATGTCTTTTTTTGTTATATGAATCTGATGGTACCCTAACCTAAGGTCTATATGACTGAAGTATTTGGCTCCATGTAGTCTGTCTAATAGGTCTTCAACTAAGGGCATGGGATACTTGTTCTTGATGGTGATCTTATTAAGAGCCCTATACTCTACACATAGTCAGAGTCCCCATCCTTCTTCTTTTGACAAACAACACTGGGGTACCAAACGAGGATTTGCTGGGTCGAATGAATCCTTGATCCTCCAATTCTTGTAAATGTTTCTTCAACTCCATGAGTTTAGTGTGATTCATATGGTAGGGGGCTCTAGTTGGTGGGACTACCCCTGGTATTTGCTTGATCTTATGGTCTACTTCTCTTTTGGATAGTAGGCCTTTGGGTAGTTCAGCTAGCGTCACATCCTCAAATTCCTCAAGTATTGCTTCCACTTGTCTATTGCCAACTTGTGGTTTGAGCTTCTTGGTGACCTCCTGCTCAATGGGCTGAATCATGCATAAATACACCATGTCTCCCTACTTTACTGATTTCTCCACTTGTTTGACACTATATGTCATGATGCAAGGTCTAATATGGGTAACCTATTGAGGTGGTGCTTGGGTTGGTGCTCCTAGTTTGATAGGTATTGATTTCATCATTTGGCATGAGACTCTAGGCTTGTTCTTCTTCATCTGCACTTTGATTGATGTCCTGCCTGGGAGTTGCATTCTTTTACAGGGTACTCTAACACCCTCTCCTTGCATATCTAGCATCATTTCATTAACTCCTTTTCCAAACATTGCAATTAAATACTTGTCATAGAACTCCAAGCCTAAAATGACTTCAAAATTGTCCATGGGAATGGCTAAGAAGTTGAGTAACCTTGAGTTTGACCTTCCATTTTCCTGCTTCTATTTGCACTGCAAAGACCTATTTGACTTTCCTTAGCTTCTCCTTGTGCAAAGGTTACTATTAACCCTTTTGGGGCCTTAGACAAATTGAGTCCATGTTTGGTTGCACAATCTGGGGTGGTGAAGTTGTGGGTGGCACTTGTGTCTACCATGATGGCTTGGTCCCCTTCACTCACTATGCCTTTGAGGTATAAGTGTTGGATTGCTACTACGCGGGCCACCATGCATTGGGGACGAGCACTAACTGTCCCCACTGTTGGGTGGTCTAGGCTCTCTTTGCTTCCACTAGGGATTTCTTGGATGTGTAGGGATTGTGGCTCCTCTCCTCCATATGTACTGGTGACTACTACCCTAGACCCACTTGTTGAGATTGTATCATCTATTTTGATAGTGGGATCCCCCGTACTTTAAACATCTAATCCTTGTGCTTGAGGCTTGGGGTCTCCACCATGATGTATTTGATCCCATGGACCCATATGATGCACTCGAAGTTGGTCTGTAGTACTGGTTGTTTCTCTATTTCCCAACTGCTCCTCTTGGCACCAAGATGGATTGTGACGTGGCTGGGGTTATTCCTGAGACTTGATCTCGCATCTCTAGGAAGGGGTCTCTAGGGGTATTGGGTCTCGGGTCCAAGTGTTGGTGGTGATGTTGGTGTTGAATCTGGTCTAGCTCCCTTGGGCTGTCCTTCTCCCTTCTAGGTCAACTAGTCTTTCAGCCATCCTCATGGCCTCGACTAAACTAGTTGGCTCTTGTCTCTCCATGTCTCTTCTGGCCCATTCTTGCATGCCAAATAGAAACCCATGTAACTTAGTGTCAATGTCCATGTTGGGTAGGTGTGGCATCAATTGTCTATATTTGCTAACATAATCTTTCATCTTTCCTTGTGTTTGCTTAAGATTTCTCCATTCATCTCTAACTTTGAGCTTCTCCATCTTCAGGATGAAGTAGTCTTTGAGTTCTTCTTGGAGTTCTTTCCATGAAAAGATAGTGTGTCCTTAGTCCTGTTTGAGCAGGTACCAACTAGCATCGTCCTCCTCTAAGTAGATGGCTGCCACTTCTTCCTTCCTGTCTTTAGGGATCCTAGCATACTTTAAGTATATGTCTACTTCCACAATCCACTTCTTTAATATTAACCCATCTCTCTCTCCTTTATACTTGGTGGGTTGGGGCATTTTGAACTTGCCATAGTCATCATATGTGAACTCTCACTCTCCTCATCTTCCTTATGGTTTTGAATTTTGTCTTTCTTCTTGTGCTACTTCTTGCTTCTTGCTTCAACTACTTCTCCTTGTCCTTCCTTGTATCCTAAGCTCTCCTAGAAGTCTCCTCTCTAGCTAACCTATCCGCCAATCTATCCATCTCTTCTTGCAGTTTGTGTCTTTTCTCCTCTTTCTATTGTTATTACCCACTCTCTATAACCTTGCTCCACTTCTAGTTTTCTTCTCTTTTCCTATTCTTTCTCCTTCATTTGCACGTTCCTCCGGATTGAGTCTAACAAGCCTAAAAGGCCCTCCAACTGCCTTTCTAGACTAGCTACTTTCTCCTCTTGAGCTACTCTCCATTCTTGACCTCGGCTCTTCTTCCTCTCTTCAACCATTGGGATGGGTGCATTCTCTCTGTCATTCTCCATGTTGTCGTGAAAAAGCCGCATCATGTCTTTAGATGTTGACTTGTGTTGGGGTTGCTATGCCTGGGGTTGTCACACCACCGGGGGTTGTTATTACGATGGGGCCGATGTGATGGGGTTGATGCGATGTGGGGCGATATGAGGTGGGGTATCATGATGTGGGTCATCTTGACACGATTTTGGGGCATTGGATCTCCTCTCTTGCTTTCATGAGCACTCCTTCACTTTGAGCAAGAGTTGCTCTGATACCAAGTGTGATGCACTTGCACTCGTTCTCCTCTCTTGCTTTCATGATATGGGTCATCTTGACAAGATTTTGGGGCATTGGATCTCCTCTCTTGCTTTCATGAGCACTCCTTCACTTTGAGCAAGAGTTGCTCTGATACCAAGTGTGATGCACTTGCACTCGTTCACTCACTCAACATGGCATAGAAAGGTAACATGATCTGTGAGAGTAAGGTATGATCTTGTATTATTCAATGAAAGAAATGGTACAACATAGGCATATTCTAGGACTACACCCTCGTGACACCGCACATATGAGGGTTCAACACTAGGTAAGGAATCACATGTAGAGTGGAAACCCAACAAGGCTTAGAGTCACTTCTACTCCCTATATAGGTGTTTCTGGTAGCAACACCATGGTATAGCAACAGAGCCCTTACACCCCCCTCCCCCCCCCCAAACCCATTGAGATCTAATCAAGCAAGAAAGGCCTTGCTATGTCTCAAGCTTTTGTGATGTGCAAAAACCTTTTTCTATAAGAGGATTCTAGGCTCTCTCTTTGGGCTAACATAGAACGAAAGGTAAACATTGATGGAATAGAAGGCTTTAGCATCATCTTTTGGTCTAGAAAGATGTAGACTCCTAATGGAGAGATCATAAGGAATGCATTCACTATTGTCAAGCACAATACATGAGACCGTTTCTTTGAAGTTTATCCATTAGTGGAGCAAGTTGGTTGTTTTTCCTAAAGTAAGCCACATACATCCCCTCCAAACATTAGTCAAGAGAGGAGGCAAGAGCTACACTGGTACTTTTCCAAAATGCATGCAAGATAATCCATAAGCTAGGTGAACAAAAGAGCTCAAACTTTACACAAATATAACTTTGCGAACATAGGTGACAAACCAAGTGATGGACCTAATAAGACTTGAATCCACTACCTTATGATTGTGAGCTAAGAGTTAACCATTAGGCCATTGCTTTTGTCCTGTTTTCTTTGTGAAAGTAAGAATATTTGATAGAGAGTTTGTAAGTAATATTTGAGATGGATGTTGAAGAAGCATCAAGTAACATAGAAAGAGATTTCCTTCAGCACTAATGAAGCCAATTGCTTAAAACTCTACATCTTTTGTGCAAAATTGGTGAGACTTATTTGATTAATGGATCCTTTTTCTTAATTAGGCAAGTAGTTTTGAACTTTGCATGGAAGTTAGGAAACCATAAGGTGTGCAAAGGAAATAATGTGAAGTTCAAGTAGGTTTGCAAAATAGTTACAATTGATTTATGAATGTAAAGAACAAGTACATGATATCATACATTAAATTGAATGCTATGTATAAGTATTTATGTGGGTGATAATGACACCACAAGCTACAATGTATGTGCATGGGTGAGATCCTCTATCAAAGTAATGCAAAAAATCTTATGTTAGACTAGTTCCTTGTGGCCATTCAATACTACGGTCAAAACGGATACCCCATCCCTTGCATTGTGCATGATTCCAATGAATGTATATTGGAGCAACATGATGTCAATCCATAATGATGGTGAGGGAGGAGAATTTGATGCGATGATCGTTGATGGCATTCCATCATGACAACTATGCTCATTTTGACACAAAGGCTACACTCGTAATAGTCAAGGCGCTATAAGGCATAGTCATTGAAAGACACACAAAATTTCCACTCTCAAACTTTAATTTCAAGCCTTGACCCCATTTGATTGGTGGAATTTTTATATGAAAGCTACAAGAGAGGATGTTGCACATCTCAAAAAGGTCTTATGTTTCCCAATATCCTTGTTTAGTGGCTTGCAGACTTGATGCAAGTTCACCGAAAGTAAGGAAGCATTCCATACACATTCACAACTGTTTGTGAAAGATTTATTTCAATTTGAGGAGATGGTGGCAATATATATGCTTCGCATTGAAATTGGAGAACACATTGGTGTCTAAAAGTCCATTGTATCTAAGATTGTGCATAGGTTCATTGATGTAGTTTTAATGCACATGCCATACTTTGTGCAATGGCCTCAGCATGGGGAAAGCATGAGCAATGTCAAAGATGGATTTTTGCTTTTCAAGGGATTTCCCAATTGTTGTGATGTAGTGGATGTTGCTCACGTGAACATGGACAAGCCTAGAGATATTACCACATTTAATTAGTTTGGCAAAAAGAGAATGTTGTATCAATTCAATATCTATTTTTGGTGAAAGAATCAATGCGTATTCCAAATATTCAATGTGCTCATTTGGTAGAGATGGCAGAGTGGTTCATGGCTCTAGTCTTGAAAACTAACATGGTGGGGTGAAATGCTATTGAGGTTTCTAATCCATCTCTCTTCTAATATACATTAGAATAAGGTACAATTTTGCTAGTAGCACCATACTAATGTCTTGATACGATCAATTGGGACATTTATACCCCAAAATTTTTGAGATACTAGTTCTACATCATACACCCATAGTTTCCAATGAATGGATGGATGGGAGGAATCTAGTGCAAAATAGACTACTCAATGTTTGTTCAATGTGTTGTTGACATGGAGTAGTGCTTCTTGGACGTCTAAGTAAGATGGCCAAGGTATACACATGACATCCACATGTTTCATAACTTTGGATTCTACACTTGAGCCCTTAGCAAATAGTATCTCTCTAGGCTACACTTCATTGATGGGGCTTTTTCCATTGGGGAAATACATAATCCAAGATAGATGGTTTGCTTTTCATGATTGGTTGATGATACTCTATTGATTGGCATGGATAGATTTGGAAAAAGAGTAAATTGCATTATTTCTTCCATGTGGGTTGTAGTAGAGTGAGCATTTGTTCAATTGAAACAATGTTGAAGATATTTAAATGGAAAAAAAACTAGACATCCCAAAATTTCAGAAAGATCAGAAGATAGAGCACGAATGTGCAAAGTTCATTGACCCAAGGTTCCCTTTATTGGCACTAGCCAAATTTTTCACCATAGAAACACAAAAGGATTGTTTGGCTTGCTATCTTTTATAAGAGTAGCATAGGTTTTGTATTTATTACTTTTATGGCTCTCTTAGACCGAGAGTTTTTATTTTCTCAACTTCTCTAATTTATGACTATTTCTTTTCATTTCCAATTTTATGTTGAGAGCAGTTTTCAAAGCAAAACCATGAAACAATGACAAGATTATTATGAATAACATGATGGTTGGATTGCAATTTTTGAAATAATGATTAGCATTCAAGGTTTGTTGACCCAAGGTTTCCTTTATTGGCACTAGCCAAATCTTTCAATAATGCAAAAATACAAAGGAATTGTTTGCCTCACAATGTTTTACATAAAGTAGTTCAATTTTTCTATTTATTGCTTTTATTGTTTTCCTAGACTCAAAGTTCTTATTTTATTGACTTCTTTGATTTTTTTAATGCAAGATTTGTGACACAATTAATTAGATACTTTGAAACCGATGCATGGAAGATATATTGAAATTATTTCTTCTCATTACTAATTTAATGTTGAGAGTACTTTAAAAACCAGAACCACATAGCAATGACATGATTATTGTGAATAACAACATGGTTAAGTTGCAATTTTTGAACTATTTGATTGTCATTAAATCAAATCCTCAAATTTTTAAAGGCTATAAGAGTCAACTTTACTAGGGAATTTATTTATGAGCTAAGGATGTGGCTGCCTTGTACAAAAACTAAACGGAAGCTGGTAGCTCATGAAAGGTGGAGCAAGAGTAGAAGCATAAGCAAAAACAAAAGAGAAGCAAGAGCTATGGAGATTCAAGCAAGAGAGAGCAAGATGGTATGTGGGAACTCCAATAGTCACAATGTATGACTTGACTTCTCTTATTCTATTGTCATAGAAATAAGAAAAAGTAATAATAGTGAGACAAGTGACTGCCACCTATAGTGTATGGGTGTGCGGGTAGTAAGTATATATAAATATAGGCAACTAGGCAGAAGTGGCCTTTGACCCCTAGCAACCTCCCATTTAAAGGTGAATATGCTTGTGTGTGGAGAAAATGAGAAAAAAGAGACGAAGTGCAATATGTATATATAAGTACAAAAGGATGAGAAATAGACATCATCTCATCCTACACCCATCATCTTTCTAAGGAAGGCATAATGTTTCATGGGGAAACTTTTAGTGAGCAGATCTATAGGATTCTTGTTAGTCGAGAAAGCTCTATCCGCTTGCCCTCGACCACCTCTTTGATAAAGTGCTAACGAATCTCAATGTGTTCAGTCTTTGCATGAAAGAGTGAAATACATGCCAACTAAATGGCACTCATAGAGTTTGAATGCAATGTAAGAGTCATATACCAAGGTTTGCAAAACCAGACGGACTCATGATAATGCCTCCTTACAAGCCTTAGTAGTGGATGCAATCTACTCCTTCTCAATAGTAGACAAGGCTATGCATTTCTCCACCTTGGACACCCAACAAATAGCACCTTCGGCAAAGACGAAGACATAACTAGAGGCGGGATTCCTACTATCCGTATAGCTTGCATAATCGGAGTCTATGTAGTCCATGACTCTAATATCTTGGTTACCATCACAAATGCACATATTTGCTATTTCTTAAAGATATATCATGATACCCTTCACGATCTCCCAGTATTGCTTGGTGTCGCCTTCTTATAATGAGCCACAACTTCCACTATAAATGCTATGTCAAGTCTAGTGGCTATCATGGCATATATTAAGCTATCCACCATGGATACATACAAGATCTTGGGCAGCTACACCTTCTCATTATTAGACTAGGGACAATTTGCCTAACTGACCTTTACATGAGAAGATAATGGACATGCAATAGGCTTACCACCTTGTATATGGAACCACTCAATGACTTTATGAATGTACTCCTTTCGTGACAAGTAGAGGAGTCCCTTGGAGAGCGATTGCACATAATGTGCATACCAAGTATATGAGAGGCATACCCCATGTCCTTTATCTCAAAGATTTTCTTGAGCTGAGACTTCAAAGTGTCTAGCTCATTATGATTACACCTAATAATTAATATGTCATCAACATATAGCAAAAAAATGATAAGGTTACTATCACATGCCTTCTTTTGTAAAGACACAAATCCACATTATTGTGGAAATAACCCTATGCATTAATGAAGGCATCAAACTTATGATACCATTTCCTAGGTGTCTGCTTAAGTCCATAAAGACTTTTCCTGAACTTGCACACTAGGTGTTTCTTACTCTCTTCCTCAAAGCCCTTAGGTTGCTACATATAGTTATCCTCATGCAAGTCTCCATGTAAGAATGTTGTCTTAACATCCATATGATACAAGTCAAGATCCATCTATGTAGCTAAGGGTAATACCAAGGAAAGGGTAGTCATCTTGATCATAGGGGAGAATAGCTAATCAAAGTCAATTCCCTTTTCTTGTTTAAATCACTTAGCAACTGAATGTGCCTTGTATGCTTACATATGGTGACCAAGGGTGCTCTTCAACTTATACACCCACTTGCATGGTAATGTATGTTTATTGTTTGGCAAGGAAACCAAATCCTACATACAAATTTTTTACAATGATTTATTGCTATCATAATAGTTTAGATAGCAAGCATACAATAATGACCTTCATGCTTTGAATGCCTTTTGTGCCTACAAAATAGATTGGATATACTACATGTCTATGGTGATGTCTATTATTGATATATAAGCCCAAATATGGTTACGATATGCTTTGGTACTTGAATTTAAGCTAAATTTGATGCACTTGGGCTTTGGTCAATTGCTTTGAGCTTCCATGCTTACTCACTTACAAATATTGAAGCTTCATTGGAATAATCACAAGGATGCGAGGCTCTAGCAGAGCTTCCCAAAACTGGCTATGGGGCTTGTATGGCATGTCTTCTCTGTCTAATATCATGATCCTACACAACTGGTAGGTCTTGGGCCACTACATCATCATCAACAATACCTCAACTACATGCTTTGGTCTCATATGTATCTTTTTGTGATGGAATATAATATCATGGCTTGACTGGATAATCTTACGAGCTTGCGGATCCCAAAGAGGATAGTCCATCTCATAGGTGTTACCATACCCAAGAAAGATGCATTTGAAGGACTTCAAATCCAACTTGCTATATTTACCTTTGAGAATACAATAGAAAGCCTCACATCCAAAGTCTTGCAATGTGCATACGAGAAAGGATTACTAGATCATACATTTTTTGCAACACCAAGAGCAATGTATGGGCATCTATAATCACTGACAAGGCATGGAACCGCAAATGTCTGAATGCACAAGAGCCAACGGCTTACCTACACGTGTAGAACAAAACTTTTTATGTGAGTTACAAGTTTGTCTACCATATAGACAATGATCAAAAAAGTCAAAACATGAGTAGTCAAAAGGTGGAAACTATTGTAAACAAGTAAGTACTTTCATTTCTTTAAGAGACATATATCCAAGACAACGATGATAAAGAGTTACATGTGAAAGATCAGTCACAACCAAAACATGATTAATAGATCTAGATATAGGCAAGGGATAGAGACTGCTAACCTTGGCACCTCAATAACAAATGAGGTTGCAACATGTAATCTTCCATGCAAAATCACCAAAAGAGACATGATACTTATTGTCATCAAATTGTTCAATTGAGATAAGGATTTTAGTTAAAGCCGGGACATAACATACATCATGAAGCACAAGTAGAACACTAGTACCAAACTTACCCTTGGGTTGTGAATCTCTATCATGGTTATTATTCTCTTTCCCATCATGTTTATCTCTAATTGTAAGTGCATAAGAAGTACATGCTATATCAGTGTTCTTCTTATTCTTCTTCTGTAAGCAAAGCTCCCTCTACATCAGAGCATTTAAACCCATCTTTAGGAGGATTAGCACTCATAGCAATGCATAAGATATCACAAGACTTAGGTAGTGTGAGAAGCAAGAATAGAGACTCTATGTTATCCTTAATGCCCTATGAGGTAAGTTGATTGATAATGGAGTGGAACTCATTCAGTTGCATGGACATATGAGTTCCCTTCTTCATGCAAAGGTTCACAAATTTCTTTAACCAATACAATAAAAATGTATAAATTTGCTTGTCATAAATCTTGTCATAAATCTAACATATTTTATTACCATAAATCATATATACCACCTTTTGTCAATAACATTGAAATACATCTACTTGGATAATGATAAGATAATGGTAGACTTGTATAACTCATCCAAATCAGCTCATGCCTTTGCATCAAACTCCTTGGGCTTTAACATCTTCGCATTTCGATAGTCAAATTTGCTTCTTTTGCATTGATCCATGCTAAAGTTGAGTCTTCTAATAATTGAAGTTGGTGCCATTTAGCTTGTTTATGTTAAAGATGATGACACTATCCCTAGTAGCAAATGCCATAATAGCTGCAAAGCAAAGAGTAAACGGGTTCCTATAATAACAGTATAATAGTCCCAAAATTAGCCCAAAACCAATTGCAAGAGGTGGGGTGTAATGAAAGATATAGTTGACCACAAAATGGATGCTATAGAGTGCATGTAACAAACATAGCTCTCAAATAATTGCTCAAAACTAAAATTTTAGCATGGTTGGTTACAACATTGTAGTAAATCAAGATACAATTGTAGGAAAATGAGCAAAAGACAAAGATCCCAGGAATACCTGGGTAACAACTGAGATATGCAATCCTAAACAAGAAAGTAGCATGTACATAAGCCAAATGTGCATACGAGATCTTCCAAAAGCAACAAAGATCTACAAGTTGCAACTAACTTGTTGCATATGAATAGTGAGGCTCGTGCACCCAACCAAGAATGCATCCAAGTTGACAAACCCATTTGGTAAGAGGAAGTACTGAGTGTACAAACTAAAGCTAAACCAGTCCATAGTCATTGATGTCTACATGAGCAATGTAGACCATAACCAATCGAGTATATGTACATGAGTAAGTAAGAGCTTTCCACTAACTCAAGAGTCTAAGCTCTGCAAAAAAAATATCAAAGTGCTCCCATGGAAGTGAATCTAGAATGTCCAAGAGCCAAGCCAAACTTAATATATAAATCTCATCATATCCAATGCCCAATCACATGAAGCAATACATCTGAGAGCATGTACCCACAATAAACCTTCAAGCTCGTAACCAATAATACATAAATGCAAGTAATCACTACTCAAATGCAACCAACCAAGCTCAAATCCAAGTTGTAGAGATCAACATAAGCATATATGGGCATAAGAATGAACATCAATCATCAATGCATGCATGTAGTATCCCCAAAGCATGTATAGGAATTCAATGCATAAGCTTGCATAGTGAATGTTTACTGCCCACAAGGTATTACATCAAAGAACCCCTCAAGAATTGAGCTAAACAAGCTCTAATAAGTCCAAAAGCCTTTTGCGAGAATCAATACTTCATTTGGGCACAACAAACAAGTCACATAAGCATTAGTAGAGCATAAAACAAGAAAATGCTTGCTATCCAAACAATGTAATGCAATTTTCCTTGAACTATAGAACAATGGCTGATCCAAAACTCTTCAATCATTGCAAAATATAAATCCAAAGGAAGCCAGAGAGACACCTAAATACTAAGCAATGAGTAGCAAGAGTTGGAGGAAGCAATGGTTGAGGTGGAATAGTCAGGGAACAATCTTAAAAATGCATTAAATATTGCATGCTATTCCTTGGGCTCCTTCTTTGCTATTGTTGAGGTCAAAGATCAATGGAGGAGGCTCAAATGATCTAAAGGAGGGTTCTAATCACTATTGGAAAGTGTGGAGCTGACTAGAGAAGCAATGGAGTTGATGCAAGTGTCATTGAGTGGAAGCTATGAATGGATCTCTCTTCCCGGGGTAAAAGTGAATGTTGATGAAGCTCCTCAGATGCCTGCTGTGTTATTAGTTGAAAGGTGGAGGAAGAGTCTAGGCATAAGTGGAAGCAAAAAAGAATCAACAACTATGGAAGTTCAAGCAAAAGAGAGCAAGATGGTACATGGAAACTCCAATAGGCATAATGTGTGACCTGGCTTCCCTTATTTTATGGTCATAGAAAGAATAAAGCCCATCTACTTACAATGTGTAAATGTGCAAGCAATAAGTACAAGTAAATGTAGACAGCTATATAATATCATTAGCCTCTCTCTCATTTTGAGAATGAGCTTGGTCATTCTCAATTTGGTGATTCAGACACTCTTTCCAAAGTGGGGTTTATATGAGCCTCTCACTCCCATCTGGTGCACCTCTCCCCTATCTAGGCAAATTGTTCCATTGGTTGCTGCTTGGTCATCTCCTCCAAGTCTCTTCCTAATGTGGTTTGGTTGCATTTTTTAGGCTTGTATCTCCCAATTGTGGAAATTTTTGGGCGGAGGTTGCTCTCTCTAATATCATTCTCTCCTTCTCTTAGCAATGATAGTCCATTATTTGTGTTTTACACCATAGATCCCCATTATAATGTGGCTGATATTGCATCAGTCTAGAGAAAACAAGAAAAAAGTGACAAAGTATAAAGTGTATACATAAGTATAATAGGGTGAGGAATAGATGTCATCTCATCTTATACCCATCATCTTCCTAAGAAAGACATAATGTTCCATTGTGAGACTTTTAATGAGTAGATTTGCAAGATTGTTGTTACTTGAGATCTTGAAAAGCTATATGCCTGTCCTCAATCACCTCTCTGAGGAAGTAATAATAGATCTCAATGTGCTTGGTCTTCACATGGAAGACCGAAATTGAATGGCACTCATAGATTCTGAATGCAATATAGTAGTCATAGTCGTACTAAATTCTATGACCAAATGGCCTAGCCATAGGGCCTCCTTTGCAAGCCTCAAAGGCCACAATGTACTTAGCCTCGATAGTAAACAAAGTCATGCATTTTTGCATCCTAGACATCCAAGAAACAATACCTCCAGCAAAAGTGAAGACATAGCTAGAGGTGGACTTCCTTTTATTTGCATATGCGACATAGTCAGAGTCTATGTAGCCCACAACTCCAATACCATGGCCATCATAACAAATGCACATATCTATAGTGCCCTTAAGGTATCTCATGATACCCTTTACATCGTCCCAATGTCGCATGTTAGGTGTCACTATATAATGAGCCAAAACTCCCACTACAAATGCTATGTCAAGTCTAGTGGCTATCATGGCATACATCAAGCTATCCACCACGAATACATATGGGATCTTGGCTATCTTAGCCTTCTCATCATCTAATTGGGGACAATCTACCTGACCAACCTTCAAATGAGAAGATAATGGATAGCCAATAGGCTTAAAACCTTGCATATGGAACCTCTCAAGAACTTTATGGATGTACTCCTTCTATGAGACATATAGAGTTCTTTAGAGTGATTGCACATAATACACATACCAAGTATGTGCAAGACATTTCCCATGTCCTTCATCTCAAATATCTACTTGAGTTGAGTCTTAAAAGCATCCAACTCATCATAAGCACTCCTAGTAATCAACATGTCATCAACATATAGCACCAGAATGATAATGCTACCATCATGGCCCTTCTTCATGAAGACATGGTTCCATATCACTATAGGAGCAGCCCCGTGAATGTATAAAAGAATTAAACTTATGATACCACTCCCTAGGTGTCTATTTAAGCCCATAAAGACTCTTCCTCACACCAGATGTTCCCTACCCTTTTCCTCAAAGCCCTTAGGTTGCTGCATATAGATATCCTTATGCAAGTCCCCATGAAGAAAATCCATTTTCACATCCAACTAGTACAAGTCCAGATCCATTTGCACAACTAAGGCTAATACTAAGCATATGGTAGTCATTTTGGCCACAAGAAAGAATATGTCATCAAAGTCAACTCCCTTATCCTTGCCTAAAACCCTTAGCAACCAATCTAGCCCTATATGCTAGCTTAGGGTGACTAGGGGTACTTTTCAGCTTGTATATTCACTTGCATCACAATGCATGTTTCCCATTGGAAAAAGGAACCAAATCCCATGATATTTTTTTTGTAGTGAGTCATACTTAGATTGTATGGCTCTCTCCCAAGAGTAACTATTACATCTGTGTATAATCTCCTCATAAGTAAGGGATTCACAAACATCTGTCACCATGATATAATGCATAAATAGCTCAAAATATTCAGGAGGATGTGAGGATCTAGTGGAGCATCTCAAAACTAGTTATGGGGACTGTACGATCTATTCTCTATATCTAACATCATGATCCTACAAAATATGCGGATCCCAACCTAATGCAATCTTGTTGTCCACAACAATGACATGTCCAATAGGAATTTTTATCGCGTGATGTACTACGTGATTGCCCACACTGGATTGAGACTTGTACCTATTGGGTCATGAGTCTCTACCATGGTTATTATTCTCATTTCCACCACTTATTTCTAAATGTAATTATTTGAAAGGTACGAGTTGCATCAATATTTTTTCTATTCACTTCTCTTGTAAGTAAAGCACTCTCTATATCACTACTTAAAGCCATCTTCAAGAGGATTCGCACTCATAGTAATACAAAATGTATTCCATGACTCTAGTAGTGTGACAAGCAAGAACAAAGACTTTATGCTATCCTCAAGTAGAATGCCCTATGAGATGAGCTAGCCGAAAATAGAGTGGAACTCATTCAAATGAGTAGACAAAGGGGTACTCTCCTTTATGCAAATAATCCGATATTGTATGCAAAATTTATAGCCAAAATATGAAAGTACTATCAAGCTACCCTAGCTATCAACAACTTCTGCAACATACTTTGTATCCACTCAAAATGGATAGAATGGATGCTATTTAGCTTAGTAAGCACTTAACAAGGCTTAACTAAGCCTTGGAAAGCTCCTCAACTAGCTTCGAATAAGTATTAAAGGCAGGGAGGCCAATGCACATCTCAAATGGATTGAAATGGGATTGCCATGAAAGTTGTTAGTTAAGCTCTCTTTCTATATTGAATGCAATGTCCATGAAGCTTCTTGAATACCCACTCTAATACCAATTGAGATCTGGAGCAAGCGTGGAAGCATAGGCGAAAGCAAGAGCTATGGAGGCTCAAGCAAGAGAGAGCAAGATGATACGTGGGAACTCCAATAGTCACAATATGTGACCTGCCTTCCCTTATTCCATCGTCATGTAAAGAATAAGAAATAAAGTGATAGTGATGGGCAGCTGCCACCTATAGTGTATAGCTGTGTGGGTAGTAAGTACAAGTAAATATAAGTAACTAGGCATAGGCAGCCTTTAACCCCCAACAAGCACATGTAGCCTTTAATCTCCAACATAATATTTTTTGTTGAGAAGAAAGACTTGCAACTCAACAAGGGTGCATACACTAGCTTTTATTCACTTTTGTAATGGTTGATGTAATCTAAATATGTATGCATAAATCAAGAAAGACCGACCAAGAGCCAAATAGGAGAGACAGGTGGCCAACTTAAGTGGAAGCCCAAACTCAAAAATCATGTATAAAAATTAGAAAGTGAATGGATAAGCTCATTCTTGTGGTATGCAAACTTAAGAGTATGCTTCTTCTTCTTCTTCTTCTTCGACGTTCTTACTTCTATTCTATCTACTTATGCTCCATATTGATATTGAGAGTGAGGGACCTGAGAGGTGAAGCTTCTTCTTTGCATGTGCTCTTCTCTTCTTTCCCTTCTTGGGTGAGAGGTAGATTGGAGGAGAGATTTGGTTGTCTTTCTTCTTCTTCTTCACATTTTCTCTCATGGATCGAGTGCTTGCAGATTACATCAGGAGCAATCGAGTATCATGGATTAACTATCAAGCCTTTGTTTCGTGGCCTTGAGGAGAAGCTAAGGTGATGAGTTCACTGTATCCTTATCATTTCATTTGCTCTAGCTTTCTATGATTTGGACGAAAAATAGATAGAATTATGAGTAGGCTATGTGAGAGGTAATAGTTGCTAAATTGAATGAAGTACTTAAAACACAATAAGCATTTTGCCAAGTTTCAAGGTCGAGCTTGCAAAAGCTATGAAAACTTGGACGAGATAGAGTTCACTACATATTCCAGACAAAGTATCATAATAGTGTCACATTGTGAGAGGAAGTGGTACATTGACCTACCTAATCACATGTCTATTAGATGGATGGAGACATTAGGCTTATTAAAGGATGCATGGGATCTAGGAGAGTGGATGTGGAGAGATTCATACCTTGATAGGCCATACAATGTGGTCTTCTTTGCCTATGCTATTAGGCTAAGGAAAATGATTTAGATAACTAAGATTAAAGCACAGCTAGCAACCACCTCCTATTAGCATAGATAAGGTATCTCAAATCATTTTTTAATCATATTTTTAAAGGAAGCTCATGGCAACTTCAACCCTAGGAAAATATCCCTATTCTTAGCATCATGTGTTAGAATGTTATAATTGGCTCCCTAAAAAATGAGAGCATCCAAAGTTTACTCTCACGTTTTTGTTACCTTGACCCTAAGATACGCAGGCGACATTAGTTCCTTATCTTTGGGGCTAGATTTCTAGTAATTGTTGCTTCATTTAAGCATTGTGCTAGGTTCATCTGGTCTAGCATTCATATCAAGATTCAACAAATTGTCCTTGGTGTTTGTGGGTTCATCCTTGGGTTTGTTATAGTACAACCTTATCATATGTCTTCTTCTTTAGAAATCTCATTATTGACATTTTGATCCTCAATTAAAGCTTCATCCTTGTTTGGAAGGGCATGATTGTACTTGAGATTTGAGTCATACACCTTAGTCCACTTCCATTTACAATTTTCAGGAGTTCTTTTAAGGGCTCTAAAGTTATTATAGAATTGTTTTCCAAAGCTCCTATAAGAAACTAGAGAGATTCAATTAGCTCTAGCTTACAATTGGAAATTTGAAAATTAAAGGCCGCTTGTGCCTAATTGCCTATATTTACTTGTACTTAATTGCTCGTACACCAATTGGTGCGCAGATCGGTCGCTATATGCTCACGTAGTGAATCCCGGAAGGTCCTCAAGAACAATGAACTCTACTTTTTGCACAAGTTACAAGGTAAAAAGCATGAACGACAAGAGCAAGAGACCAATTGGGTTCAATCTCCCCCCATGCCTTGTGTGAGCGCTTCACAAAGCATGTATTTTATGTATATTTTTTCTTCATGCTCAATAATAGTCCAATTTACAAAAATATATCAAGCTTTTAGCTTTTGAGTTTGCTTTTACAAAAATAGGAATAAAGCTAATGGACGGTGCCCAAAGAGTCTGGCACGCCCAATACAATGTCCAAATAGAAATAACATATCCGTGCGTATAGGCACATACAAAATAATGATAAATAATCGATGCCTCAATAGACATAACAAAATATAGGCGTGGCGCCTATCAAAATATAATCCATAGGTCAAATACTCGCTAGACTCCAATGCTTTTCTCCGCCACTGCTGCTATCTCTACACATCAACTAAAGCATTCACAATCGTTAATAAAATAATACAATTAAACCGACAAAAGTGAATACCTAGCAGTCTTCAGCTACATAAATAAATCAACTGGTTAGAAATAAATCCTAACCTTAATTTATTACGAGTGTACACTCTAAACTCATAAACGTTTATTAATTTAATATGCATTTTGCAAAATCACCCGCTATGGAATCACCCATGTACACACTAAATTAATGAAACACCCGAAAAGGACAGGCGTCCCCATCAACTTCTCGCACAAAGAATCCACTTTGTGTATGAGCCCCGGTCATCAAAGTTTACGGAATCCACCGTAAAACCTCACGGAATCCATCGTGGCACGGAATCCACCGTGGAATATGCCTCCTGGCATCACCAATACATTGCAAGTGACAACTATCCATCACAGTCACTTTATTCTTTATTTTTTACATAATAGAATAAAAAAAGGCACGTCACAGATTGTGACAGTTGGAGTTCCCACATACTGTCTTGCTCTACTTTGGGCTTTAACATGACGGGAGGTTCAAAGTGCGATGGCAAGATTGAAGAAGCATAGAATTGCTTGTGCTTTTGGGGTTTTTACATTTGTCCTGAGTTTTGTAGCTATCATGTCTTGTTCTTTGTCAAATCTGACAAGTGTAGTCACAACTAATGGTTCTACCTATTCTGTTTCCATACTTGATTGGACATCATGTGCTTTGTTATCAATGGTTTGAGTTTTATTTACAACACTTGAAAGCACATGTTGCTTGGAATCCCTAGAACATTTGGAAGCATTCATAGTCTTAGCGTGTTTGAGAGAGGTGGGAATAAGGTTGTCCATGGATTGCTTGTGTGTCAAGGTTATTAGCTTCTCATCCTTCTCCTTAGGCTCCATTATTGTGGCTCTTGCAACAATTGCTTGCTACTCTACAATTGTTTCCTTTGCTTTCGTTTCTTTCTCTTAGATAATGAAGGTGCAAACATAGGAGATTCTATGCCTTCACCTAGTTTGGCAACTATGTTATTGGACTATTCAGTACAGATCTCTTTTCCTTTCATCTCCTTTAGAGGCTTCTCTAGGTCATACTACACAATATTGTTAGGTTGCAATGGTTCAATTGCCTCTTGTTTTGAAGATTCAAGTGTTGGGGGTAAAGGCGCCTCTGCCTAGCCACCCGTGTATTACTACACTGCTAGTACCCGCCACTGCACACTACAGGTGGTGGGCGCCTATCACCGTCACTTTATTCTTTATTCTTTTAGTGACAGTTTGAATAAAGGAAGGCCCAGTCACACATTGTGATTGTTGGAGTTCCCATTTGTGTGTCTCTCTCTTCTTGCTCTTGCTCTCCGCCATAGCTCACTTCCAAGCAAGCTTCGATCCTTCTCACCTTTCAACTGGTATCAGAGCCTCGAATTGAAGACCTAGAGCTTGGAGCTTCAATGTCAACCACGGCTTCTTCCCCCCGAGGTAAGATTTCATCTCCCGCCTCTCCCCGGCCCTCATAGGCTCTTTGTAAGTGTTCCTTGGCTTCATTGGGCACCTTGTATGCCCCCATTTTCCCCCTTATCCTCAGCATAACTAGGAGGCTCCACAGTAAGCTCACTTTTTTTTAAACGCCTGTTTCAAAATCTGGCTCAAAATTCCCAATTTTTCTCATATCTCGGGCATCCAGAACCTAATTTAGGCAAGGTAAGAGTCTAACTTGGGTTTTTGACATGCTCCAAATGCGATGGCGATGCCAGATCTACCAAATTCTAATCATAGCATTTTTTGCAACCGATCTGAGTTGATTTACAACAAGAAAATGCCATGCTTTTAGCTTATATGATGCTCTCGAGGCTTGGTATTTGATGCCTAAATACTTTGGGGATGTTTGCCCAATGTTTTGAGATGCTTTAGGACTTGGTTTGAGCTTCCATAGCTCGATTTATGCAGGGATTTATTGTTGTACATTGTTTGGGCAGCAAGGTTTTATCAAGGACGGCTTATGCATAATGCTCTTTGTTAACATTTGGGTGTCTTGTTAGATGTATTGATGCTTGGTCATCATGGTTTATGCCCAGATATGCTATTTGAGAGCTATTGAGCCTTGATTTGGATACAGACACTTTGTTGTTAGTTGGGATTTATGCTACCTTGGTTGATAGGTTATTTTACCTCCAGTTTGGTTATGCCTATTGGTTTCGGGCTATGTCTTTGGGATATGCAATGAAGTATTGACCTTCGGGGTATGACATCGAGCTTGTCTTTGGTTTCGGATCTTCATTTGAGCTTGAGCTCGGCTTCGAAATGCATTTGATGCTCCGTCTTGGATGTGCATATGGCATGTATGTTACCTATGTCTGACCGGTCTTAACATGCTTGGCCCATGCCACTACTACATGCTACTTCCATTGTTTGGAGCCGATTGCTACTAGTGCCTTGTCTTAGCTTGCATCTGGCTTTCGAGAAATTACTTGGGATATTTCTTGCCTTGCCAGAGTTGTATTTGGGATACAGTTGATGTCTATGGATGCTCTAATTGGAGGCTACAGAGCCTATATGCCCATGACGTCTGGTCTTGGATCTTTTGTCACCAGTGCTCTCATATGCCCTTCTTGAGCTTCTTGGCTTGATCCATATGGCTTTTGTGCTAGTGGGAGCATCGTTGGATGTTTGATAGACATTGAGTAGGAGGGTTATGCTATTGAGCTTTGAGTCTTCTGAGACTGGGATCTTCTTCACTTGGATGTTGCATGGTTGATATGCCGTGGTCCGCATACATGTACTTGGGCTGATTTGGGCTTCGCACTCCCTGAGCATACACCTCTTTGTGTTAGGTCTTGCTGGTGTTGTGTATACTTTGCCCTATTACACAGGGGGTATGCTGGCTTACTAATGGATTCGTTTGACATGCTTGGGTGTTTGCTTGATGTACGTATGACTGTCATATGCTGATTTATGCTTGCTTGATGCTGGTTATGCTTTGACAGTCAGTGGTTGACTTGGTGTATTTATTTTGCCTAAAGTTTGCTCTCATTGTATATGACTGTAATTTATTACAACAAGCAGTTATGTATGGACTGATGTGGAGTTTTCATGCTGAATCATCCTAATTTTATGTACTTTTGATGGTATTTGGTGGGCAACATCATTAGCTATCAGTTTGTGGCCATTTTGCCTTGGTTTTGGTGGTATTTTTGGCTGTTTACAATATAAAACAGCAAGTAGTTTTGAACTGTCTGTACTGATTTGGACTGCATTATGGATTCTTCTTCCACTAACAATGCTATCTTCAACATCACTAAGCTTGATGGTACGAATTATGCCTATTGGAACAGCCAAGTTTGGCAGGTATTGGTGCAAAAATCACAGATAAAGCCACTAAGGATGCATGGTGAGCAGCCTAAAACTATGATTGATGACGAACGGGATGAGCTTGATGAGTTATGCAAGTCCACCCTCATATTGTCTCTCACTGAACATATGCATTACAATGTGGTTGAGGAAGCACAGAGTGCTTGGTAGCTTTGGGATAAAATTAAGAACCTCTCTGACAAGAAAAGTCTAGCAAGTCAGATGTATTGGTTAAAGCAGCTTATAGACCTACGCATGAAGGAAAATATGATAATGTCTGCTCATTTGAGCCAGTTCCATGCTATTCTCAAGAACTTGACTTCGCAGGGTATTACCTTTAATGATGAGGTTGCTCCATTGTTATTGCTTGGGACTCTTAAGTGAGTCATGGGATGTATTCTGCACTGCCTTATATGCTCCTGCTACTATTTTGAACTTGCCTAATGTAGAGAGTGCTCTTCTGTAGGAAGAGATCAACCGTAAGAACCTGGATGCCTCTCATGTGTTGCATGCTTTGACTGTTAGAGGCAGAGATGGTAATGGCAAGAATGACAGTGGGAATGGTCGTGGTAGAGACTCACAGAAGTCTAGGTCTAAGTTGCATGGTAAGTCGCGCAGCAAGTCTCATGGGAGAAATGCTAACGTGACATGTCATCATTGCGGCAAAAGGGTTATATATGCCCATAGTGTCATGAGTTGCGCAATGAGAAGCACAAAGAGAAGGGGAAAGACAAAGTACAGGAAAAGTCCTTTGATCACAGCATTATGCCTATGAAATCCAGTGTGAAAATCGAGGAGATAAATGTCATGTAGATTGATGACTCCGATGAGGAGTACATACTTGCAGCTAGTTCTTGTGATGCTACGTTGTTGACCGATGTTCACTCTATGTATGCGTAGTGCTAGCTTTTGGATTCAGGTGCTTCATTTCATGTTACACCATGCCGTGAGTGGTTCCACTTCTACCGCACTGTCTCTGGTTCAGTTCATTTGATGACAAGTCACTTGCTATTGTTGGCATTGGGGATATACGGCCGTAGTTCTCTACTGGCAGTACTTTTATGTTACAGGATGTACGTCATGTACTTGCGCTTACACGCAGTCTTATGTTTGCAGGGCAGCTTGATGATGTTGGGTTTCATGTTTCATTTGGGGATTGTGTCTGGAAGATCATCCGTAGCAGACTTGTGCTTGCTAGAGGTGCCAAAGCTAGCAGTCTCTATCCTCTTATAGTTGATGGGTCCTCTGTTGGCCATGTTTTATCAGTGGGTTCCATTCCACATGTATCTCTTTGGCATGCCCGTTTGGGCCATATGTCCTTGAAGGGAATGAAAATGCTTTTTGGTATTTTGCAGTACTTACCGCTTCTTAACTACACATGTTTTGATTCATGTGAGCATTGCCTTTATGGCAGACAGACTAGGAATACACATAAGAAGTTTGGTAGGACACGTATGAGTGAGCCCCTGGCATTGGTACATTCGGATATATGTGGGCCCATGCCCTGTCAGTCTATGGCTAGTGCAAAGTATTTTGTGACGTTCATTGACGATTTTTCGCGTAAAGTCTGGGCTTACCCCATTAAGCTTAAGTCCGATATCTTGGCTGTATTTCAGAAATGGCTTGCATTTGTTGAAAACTAGATTGAGCATAGGCTAAAATGCCTTAGGACTGACAATGGGGGAGAATATGTGTCACCTGCTTTTGAGCGACTATGTGACAAGAGGGGTATTAAGTGTCAATTGACGGCCCCCTATACCCCACCCCAAAATGGTTTGGTTGAGCGGATGAATAGAATCATCCACGAGTGTGTACACAGTATGCTTAGCCATACACGCTTACCACAAAGCTTTTGGAATGAGGCAGTCAGTACAGTTGTGCATGTCATAAATAGATCACCTTTTAGTGGTTTGGATTTCCAGATTGCAAAAGAGGTATGGATTAGGAAACCTCCATCTTATGCGCATCTACGTTTCTTTGGATGTGAGGCATTCTGCCATGTGTCCAAAGATAAGCATACTAAGTTGAATCCTACGAGTGTCAAATGCATTTTCCTTGGCTATGGGGATATAGGTGAGATGGGTTACCGCCTCTGGGGTTTGCAAGCGTAGAAAGTCATCCGCAACCATGATGTAGTCTTTCATGAAGACAAGATGCATAGGCGTCCTGCAAAGGTGGTAGAGATACACAAGGTTATATTCCAGGAGGTGCCACTAGCTCCTGCATAGCCAGCTGGACAGCCTGCAGCAACAGTCGGTACACATGGCTAGGGTGTTGGACCGGCCGCAGATCCTGCCGTGAGATGGTCTACTAAAGATAGACGTCCACCTGATAGATTTAAGACCTCGATGCATTATGTCTTGGCTACAGATGCAAGAGAGCCTCTCACCTATGATGAGGCTATGCGCAAGGGTGACAGTCACTCCTGGGAGAGGACTATGCAATCTGAGATAGACTCCTTGCACAAGAATATGACTTGGGATTTGGTTGCACTACCTAAGGGCAGGAAGACTTTTCCTTGCAAATGGGTGTACAAGCTGAAAAGTACCGTTGGAAATCCCAAGCAGGCTTATAAGGCAAGACTTGTCGCTAAGGGTTTTAAATAGGAGCATGGAGTTGACGTTGATGAAGTCTTTTCTCCTATGGTCAAGATGACCACTCTACGCTTGGTTTTGGCCTTAGTCGCGCAACTTGAATTGGACTTGTACTAGATGGATGTCAAGACTGCATTCTTGCATGTGGATTTGCATGATGAGATATACATGGAGCAACCTAAGGGCTTTGTAGAACCTGGCAGGGATCACCTAGTGTGCAAGTTGAAGAAAGGTCTTTATGGCTTGAAGCAGGCACCTAGGGAGTGGTATCATAAGTTTGATGCCTTTATGCAGTCCCATAGGGCTACACTAGAAGTGCTATGGATCCGTGTCTTTACACGAAGAAAGCCCGTGATGGCTCATTGCTTATTTTGATACTTTATGTGGATGATATGTTGATACCAAGGAAAGCTCATGATGAGTTGGATGCTCTTAAATCTTAGCTAAAGAAGAGCTTTGAGATGAAGGATTTGGGATAGGCCTCTCACATTCTTGGTATGCGCATTAAGCGCGACAGGCATCAGGGACTACTCTACCTCTCACAGAGGGAGTACATTCATAAAGTCCTTGAGCATTTCCACATGCAGGACATAAAGCCTATTGATTGTCCATTACCTTCTTATGTGAAGGTTTCGCAGGCCGATTGTCCGTAGACGGATGAGCAGAGGGCCAAGATGGTCAAGATCCCTTATGCATCAGTCGTGGGCAGTTTGATGTATGCCATGATAGCCACTCATCCAGGTATTGCTTTTGCAGTTGGTGTTGTGGCATGCTATATGGCTACACCTGGCAAAAAGCATTGGGATGCTGTAAAGGGTATCATGAGATACTTGAAGGGCACAACAGATATGTGTATTTGCTATGACAGCCAGGATATAGGAGTTGTGGGCTATACAAACTTCGATTATGCAGGACATACAGATAGTAGGAAATCCACTTCCAGCTGTCTTTACCTATGCTGGAGGTGCTGTTTCTTGGATGTCCAGGGTTTAGAAGTGTACGGCTCTCTCTACCACTGAGGCCGAGTATGTTGCAGCCACTAAGGCTTAAGGAGGCCATGTGGTTGGGCCGTTTGGTTCATGACCTTGGGATTGATACTATACCTACGCTGCATGCAGATTCTATGAGTGCTATTCAGCTAGCCAAGAATCCGATCTTCCATGCAAAGATGAAACACATTGAGGCGAGGTATCACTTCATACGTGGGGTCGTGGAGGACAAGTCTGTTGACCTTGTCAAGATCTCCACTAACGAAAATCCTGCAAATCTGCTCACGAAAAGCCTCACTACTGAGCGCTTTGCCTTCCTTAGGAGATTGATGGGCATTGGATGAGATGACGTTTTTCCTCATCCTGTTGTATATGTGTATATTGTATTGTCTTTTCTTTTTCTTTTCACTCCTCATTGGGACAGATTCACCTTTAAGTGGGAGGTTATTGTGGGTAAAGGCGCCTTTGCCTAGCCGCCCGTGTATTACTACACTGATAGTACCTGCCACTGTACACTGCAAGTGGCGGGCGCCCGTCACCGTCACTTTATTCTTTATTCTTTTAGTGACAGTTTGAATAAAGGAAGGCCCAGTCACACATTGTGACTGTTGGAGTTTCCATTTGTGTCTCTCTCTCTTCTTGCTCTTACTCTCCGCCATAGCTCACTTCCAAGCAAGCTTCGATCCTTCTTACCTTTCATCAAGCCTTTCAATAGTCTCTTCTTCATCATATATATTAATTATGGGTGTTGGGAAATTTTTCTTGCTTAATTGCTGTCGTTGGGGCTTTATCCTATCTAATTGTAGATGGTTTGTCTTTAGGAATTGCAGTCAAAGTTGCTTCCCTTGATTATTTTTTCTTAGCTTGGTTTGATGTTTATATTTATTTTTCTTACATTGAGGAGACACTTGTGTGTGGTGTGATAGAGGTGGTCTTGTAGGTGGTTTGGGAAACCATGGCCAATGATTTTTTGCATAGTATCCTTCAGTGAGCAAGAGGGATCTTGGAACCCATTACTACATAGTAGTAGATATCTTTGTCAACAAGGTTTGTGCATTTTTTGTGGTTTCCTACGAGTTTTGTAAATCTATCTTGTATCCTTGGTATCTCTCTCTAAATCTTTCATTTGAAAAATGATCATGTTGATAGGTTCTCTTTCTTCATTGTGCACTTGCAAAAACTCAAGCATTTCCCTGATTCTCTCACTATAGCTTATATCTCTTTTGAGTCATGGATTTGCTTCTTGCCTTTTCCTCGAGGATCAACAAGATCACCCTAACTGAAAGTTATAATCGCATTCGAGAGTGTGAAATATATTTGTTGCACACTACATAATCAACCTTGGATTTTGTTGCTCACTTAAAGGCTCTATCAAGAAGTATTTCCTTTTTCACATCGTCATGGTTTGGGAGTACATGGGATACTATGGGTAGACTTTTTATTTCGATAATTTTGTTTATTCTACATTTTTTAGAAGAGGATAAGGGCTTTCTCCATGGGGTTGAGGATTGGGTTAGTTGGTATAAGCTCTAGTTGGCCTATTTCAATCCATGCTTCATAGGTCAAAATATTAAAGTCCGCTCTTTCATGAAACATCAGTAACATGCTCTCTTTTTGCAATAAGTTTAGCCCTAAGATAGGGTATAGATCTATAAACCCAACCTTTTGAATGTCGATGTTTGACTTTCTAATTGCACTATTAGATACAGTTTGTGTATTAGATTCATGGCTCATTAGTACAATGCTACTCATAGTACATTCAAGGTTAGGATTATTGAGTTGATTCATTGTTGTATTGCTCTTTTGATGGTGCTACATTATGTTTAGGACTGAGTGCAATTTGAATATAGTGTGTAAGTGTTTGTGCATGGCCTAGTTTTCCTTCATGGCTATTGCGGCTTGTTGAAGTTCTATGGTCTCTATGTTTTCCTTGTTTGGGTGTGGATTTCCCTTGTTGCATCTTCGTGATTCCTTAATGAGATCTATTGCTTGGGTACACTCGCTCCTTATTTTGATTTCCCACAGGTTATCAATTTGATTCATCTTTCTTCGACTCTTGTTAATAGCATATTAGTCACTCTCTTGTTTATGTTGATTTCAATGTGGTTTGTTTTTTTTAGCTGTATCACCATGCACATGCAATTCGTATGTTTCCAGTCTGCTTGCCAAGTATAATGACCTTGTGAGTGTGTTATGTGACCTAACTTGTGTGCATGTGCAAGTGTGTGTGTGATAACCAACTTGTGTGCACGTGTAAAGAGAAATGGTGTCAAATGCCTAAGTGTGTTATAGAATAAGACAATATGTAGAACGTGTCCTAGATAGAAATCATGCCCTACTGGAATTTAAGACTTAACTTGTATAATGGAAAATTTAATTTGCAAGTGTCCTATTGTGCTAAAAGTCTCACGAGATCAACTATCCTAGGTGAATGTGCACTAATTAGGGTTTGTGTAGGGGGAGGTGTCTATGGGTTTCTTGGGTTTGTTGTGGGTAGATTGTTAAGTCCCTAGGTGTTCTTAAGTGTACCTAAGTATATTTGACCTTCAGTGCCGATCTAAGGTATCCTATGTGCATGAAGGGCTAGTACTAAGTGTCTAAGTGCCTACCGTGCTCCTAAATTGTAACTTATGACTTCTAAGAAACCTATGTGGTGTCAAGGATAAGGATGACACCCCAAGAGCTTGTGTACTTATTGTGTGGTGCACCTAAGTAGTTGGTGCCCTAAGTGTGTTACTAAGCTTAAGAGTGTCCTAAGGGTGTGTTCTAGTGAGTCCATGTGGACGTGCAAGGTGCCTTGCAGTAACTAGCACTCCGTATACACATGAAGTGTGAACTGGTAGTACACAATGTCTACTAGCCTATGTGCATAATGGAGGTGTGTATGAGTGGTGTGTACATATACGATTGAGTGCCTATGTGTAGAAGTCTAAAGAGTTGTTATACAAGCAATAGCATGTGAGTAGTAAACACCCATGGATTTGTGTGTAGTGCAAGTGCATTAGTGAGTGTGAGTAGTGGTGAGGGTGTGCATGTGGAGGTTAGTATGGTAATTGTAGTGAGTACACAAGAGCTATTGAGTGTACATGCGTGACATGGCTATATGTGAACAAGTATTGATGATGGAGAGGGTGATGATGGTAGACAAGTGGAGAAGGTGTTTGTGCATATGTTCGACACATAAGTATAATGTGCATGAGTCAAGGTCCTCAATGCATGTGCATGAATGCTAACTTATATATGTATATCAGAGTGATGTTTTTTTGTGCAGAAGTGATAATTATGTGTGAGGGTAGAGTGAAAAATGTGGATACATGCATGGTCTTACCTAATGTACAAGGGCTCCACTTATCCGTTTCGAAGTAGTGATTCTATTTTGATGCATCACTAAATAAAATGTTTGCCCTCACAGATGATTCCATTGTCCTGAAAACAAAATCAAAATGTTGAAGCTTTTGTAAGCTAGACGAGTGAACTTGACGAAATGCTTATTATTTCAAGCGCTTCATTCGATTTTGCAATAGCTACCTCTGACATAGCCTACACATCCTCCACACTCATAATTTCACCCATTCTTCTTCCAAATCACATGAAAACAATAATGAATGAGTCAATGAGGGGGTAGTGAACTCATGCCTTACCTTCTCCTCAATGCCATGAAGTGAAGGCTTGGTCGTGTACTCCATTGCTTCCAATCCAATCCACAAGTACTCAATACACGAGAGAAAATGTAAAGAAAAAGAAGAAAGACAACCTGATCTCTCCTCTAATCTGCCTCTCACCCAAGAAGGGAACAAGATAATAGCATATGCAAGAAAGAAGCTTTACCTCTTAAGTCCCTCCTCACACACTCTCTCACACTCACACTCTCCCTCACTCTCAAGAGGGAGCACACGTAAATACAATAAAAGCAAGAAGAAAAAGCATGCTCTCAAGTTTACACACCACAAGAATGAGCTTATCCATTCACTTTCTGATTTTTATACATGGCATTTTGAGTTTAGGCTTTCACTTAAGTTGGACACTTGTCTCTCTTATTTAGCTCTTGGCCAATCTTCTTTTGTTTATGCATATGCATTTAGATTACACCGACTATCATAAAAGTGAATGAAAGCTAGCACTTGCACCCTTACCAAATTGCGGGTCTTTCTTCTCGACAAAACATTACAACTTGCACAGGTGCTACACTCGGCTCTCAAAATAATTTTACAATGCAATTATTTGTATGACTGCGAACATTGACTATGCGGTGGTACTTGACTGTTCTGCTAGTGAGGGTTAACATAAGTCCCCTTATTGAAGCTAACCATCCTTCTCCATAAAAGTGAATGTGTTATCTCTATTAGTCACCATGATTGCTAGAAGGATATCCCCTCTAGAGAAGAGACCGTAAGTGTTTGTATTAGTTCATCAATTTGAAAGAATTCCCTTAGTTACTATCTCAATCATAGCTCTCGCTTCCTTGAGACCCTATAATCTTTACCTTGAGATCTTATAATCTTTACCTTGTGAGTCTCTTGAAATACAAAACAAGTCTCCTATCAAGGTAGCAACTTGTATAGGGAACCTCCTCCAAGAAAAGCAACCCCTTTGTTTAAGAGTGTTGCTTCACTCTCATCTCAAATAGTGATTGACGAGAACAAATTGCCTCTTCTCTTTGCTATAGTCAATGGTAGTTGATGAAGGCTAGATGATGCACATCTCCATGCTTTGCTAATAACATTTGCAAAATTGATCTCATAGCTCATCCTAAGCCTCTAGTCTTGGTCTCCTAAAAAATCTAGTAAATGCTAGGTTGCCATGGTCCTTGTGAAGGTGTGATCAATGGAAGCCTATCCATTAGAAGTCTCTTCCAAGGCTCCTCATTGAAAAAAAGACCCAACAATGAGCTTAGCCTACGATTTGGCTATTTGGGTCTATGATTCCCAATCTTTTTGTGGATTTGGCAATATAGTGACATGCCAAGCCATCTTTGCTCTAGCTTCACACGTCCACTACATGACTGGGAGGATATACCCTATAGGAAGTGATGTCTCACATGGTTACAAAAACTTGGTTGGCGACCACAATTCTCCTAACTAGTGAGAGCTTGCATGAGCTCCAACAAAGGAGCATCAATTTAATGCTTAAAAGAATATGTGCCAACTATTGCTTTGGGATCATGTCAATCCCCACTCTGCATCATAGATATCCTATTGTAGTTCCATGAAGAACCAAGGTCAAATCCTTATGCAGTCACTATTCCAACCACCTAGTATTGCATACCCAAAGTCCATAGGACTTTTAACAATGAGTTAAGGCATTTGTTGCTTTGTAAATATCTCCATGACTTGTACAACAAACCTAAAGTTTCTCTCATCCCCATCTAGATAGACTAATGTGTCGTCAACAAACTCCACATCAAGAATCTCTTGCTCAAGGATGGGTAACCTGATACCTATATATCTCTCTCAAGGAGCTCATGGCCTTTCCTACAAATACGAACAAAAAGGAAAATAATGGACAATCAATCTCTCTGACCTTTGGATGTTGAATCTCCCTCCTCTAGTCTCATTGATCATGAGTTAGTTTGTGCATTGAGGAATAAAGAGGTCATTTTCCCCTAATCCACAACTTCGGGAATCCCATCCTTAGCATTGTACCCTTTGAAGACTCTTGATCCACAATCATAAGCCTTCTCAAAGTACAAGAGTTGAATGAGATCTTGTTTCCTAAAATGTGCAAGTGTAATGGACTCTCAAAATATAAAGATGTCCAAGATGCTATACTCTTGGACAAAGCTTGTTTAGAAGGAATTGATTTCTTGCGGGCTCTCACACAAGTCTCTAGATCCTTGTCCAACAAGTGGAGTTTAGGTCAAAAAATCTATGCAATTGCCTCTCTAAAATCATCATAGAATAGGTGCTCTAGAATCCAAACATTGGAGTGGGGTCCTCCGATTCACTCAAAAAGTAGCTAAATAAGGGAATGATTCAAGTGCTAGATGTGATGTCTATTAGGCTAGCCCTATCGCCAATCAAGCCCAATCCACATGAAATCAATCGATACTAGAAAAGGTCCTAGCTCTTGCTGCCTATCTCTCCCAAAGAAGTGAGCTTGTAGATCTACCAAACTTTGTTGTGACCCATGGGTCTTGACCATTGATTTAGAATAAAAGCTCCTCTTAAGTAGCCTGATCTCCTCCTCTTGTCTTTGCATATCTACCTCTCCTATTCTTCAAAGTTTTCATCATATTGAAGTTGTCCCCAACTATTCAATGATTGACTTCTAGTAAGAACTAACTTGAAAAGGAATAGATTTTTTGTCATCAATTTAGTGCCCAACCTCCACCTTGATTAAACTTTTGTGATGTTGTCAAAAACAACAAAGCCTTCCTCAGAGATTCAAGGGCATGGCAAACCAACAACAAAAACCTCTAACCACCAGCAATGCCAATTCTATGAGAAGCATGGAACTATGGGCAATACACATTGTAGATATGCAGGGACATTGTGCCCTATGGACGTTGCAATAGTAGTTGGCATACTAGTATAGAGGAGTCCATAAGTATGTATCATTCAGCTGCTCATTCTCTGCATCAACATTGTGCGAGCAACATACAATGTGCGATGCTATCATATTAAAAATTGTGTCCAAACCAGAGATTGCGAAAAAGTTTTTCTGCAATCAATGGGAAAAGCAGAGCTGAGAAGCGACCAAGATTTCATGTCAAGTGCTTGTAATCAGCCAATTTTTCATGTCAGGTAAGACAACCCCAATGCCCATAACTCCCCTCCAAAGATTAGATGCATAGATAGAAACATTTTTCAGGAGGCCAAGCTTTGCGACTAGATACACTAGCCAGTGATTTCCCAAATTTCGCCCATAAGCATTCTAAAGGCCAGCTTTTTGCAAATGTTGCTGCAAATCATCCCAAATTTGTCATAACTTTGTTCAGAAACAGAAATGATTGCATTAGTGAATTCAATACCAGAAGATAAAACCTGCGCATCACAGAATTCTATCATTGAGTGGGTAACATGCCTTCAAGTCTAGTACAATTTCGACCCTCCAAACTCCTACGAATAGCAAAAGCAATAATAATAATACAGAAACTGATACCAATATAACCCCCAAATTAGAAGCCCATGCAACACTCCAGGCAGACTGGTGTCTGGGCATTCCACAGGCTCAGCATGCATTTATTTGTTGACCATACTCCATCAAAGGGCTGTTTAATGAGAAGCTCAGGAAATACTAGAAGAATCTGTAATTCAGCATGCATAGGCCAGTCCACTGCTGTATCTACGATAGGAGCATGTCTCTCTTAGACCTGCTGAGCCGTAGTGACTACATAAGACCCTCAGTGACATCCCAACAAATGGCTTGAATCCAGGCCACCATTTAAGAGCCTAACGCTAGATCAAGGACCTATGATCAGCCCATTACTGACATCGCACATTCTCTGATTCATTTCCAAATCTTACTTCATAAGACATACTTTCATCATTACTTTTGACTGGGAAGTTTTGGTATCAATGATATGTCCTGCTACCTTACTAAAAGAAGACAGGGTAAACATGTGAAAGGGAAATCTTGTGATGAAAAACCCTGATAAAAGACTTATGTATGCTCTACCAAATATAGTGATTAACCAAAAGCAGAAGTGAGATTGTTTATTTTCTATTTTTTTGTTTTTCTGAGACAAGACACGGCTGAATGCCCACAATGGGGGTGGTTTCCCTCCAATATTAGCCAAAAGAGCAGCCAGGAGTCACACCAGCATTCCTATGCGCATATACGATTGCTCGCAGGCCAAATGAACAATCCAGCTTGATCACACTGGGACCATCCTCCTTGGTGTGGCCCTACCAAGGAGGAGGACCAACCAAGTGTTCAAGAGGGCAAGAGCCCAGACTTACACGAACACATTATACATATGTAAGTGTCCAACCAAGTGATGCACCTAGCAAGACTTGTGCCCACAACCTCATGGTTATGAGCCCAAGTGTTAACTGTTAGGCCATCACCTTTGGGACCAAAAGAGCGATTTTCTTGAACTTGGCTAACTAGCTTATGACAATCCAAAACGTCCAAAAGACTATCAGCAGGTCTATGCCAATCTAGCTTATGACAATTCAAAACCTCCGAAAAGCTTCCCCTTTTCTAGAAAAGCATCATGCTTAAATACATTCAAAATATTTTTGTTTGTATCTCGGTTGAGGACTTCATCAAGCATGAAATCTTCACCTCTTATATTGGTGGACTGTGCCTTTGGGCCATCTTCAGCAGCATGTTCCAAAGTAAAAATAGCTCTTGACAGCCAGTCTTTCTTCAGAATCCTCCTGTACTTCTCTTGCTCCATCTTTCTTTTTGCAATTAGTCGATAGACATACACGACTTTCTGCTGCCCTAGCCGAAATGCCCTACTTATAGCTTGTTTTGTACTGGAAGGATTCCAAAGCATGTCCAGAAAAACCACTCTAGATGCTCCTGTGAGACTGATGCCTTCCCCACATGCTTTGATGGAGGCTAATATAATCATTGTATCTTTTGTGTCAGCATTGAAGGTGTCAATAACCTTTTGTCTCTCTTCCATGGTCAAGGATCCCTGAATTAAAAAAACTTTGAACTTCTCCTGTAGAATTTCTTGCAAAAAAGTTAATGGCATAGTGTGCTGGCTAAAAATGAGTAATTTCTCACCATATGATTGGCAACAATCTGCTAAAAGCATTATAAATTGTACCTTGGTCCCATGCCAAGGATCTCTCCTTAGGTCATGCAATTGTGTGAAGTCAATAGTTTGGTACTTCTTTGTAAATTTGAATTCTGAAATAAGAGAAGGGTGAATGCCTATAGCAGTCTCGATTAGCTCTTTCTCTATAGAGCTTGCATCACAATTTTTTTTCAATTGTTCTAAAATCTGCTCTTGAAGGGAAGAAACATTTAATATGATTGTAAAATCATGTATCCCTGGGAGTGCATTCAACACGTCACCAGAATAACGATGAATAAACGAGTCTGTCATGTCTCTGAACCTTTTCCGGCTACTCTTGAATTCATGATCTTCCGAGCACGAATCTTTTTGTAACTTGCATCCTATCCTTTCCATGAATGCTTTTCTTGCTCTTGCTTCAGCTTCTTCGGCACTCTTTATGCTGTCCTGTCGATTTTGGAAGTCTTGAAAAGAATCCCACACCGATCTGTCTTTGCTATGAGATCTGAAATTTACCAACCCAAATGTGGCAAAAATAGGGAGTCAATCGACACATTCAATTATTGACCTAGGACAACAGTTAATTTTTGTGAGATATTAGAGTTTTGCTCGTTTTACCAAACCATTTAGACAGACACACCTTATGCATTGCAATCATATACAAGACAATTCAAAGTGATCACACACCTTGTCTTTGATACTAGGCACAATGAGTCTGAACTAGGTGAGTCACCATAAGAAAATCTCATTTATCTCTGCTTTTCATGTAGATACTGAGAACCCCACCATACTGAAATACATTGAAAGTCATGAACAGACCTTGTTGTCTTTGATACCATATAGAATGGTTAAACTATCTGATATATACCTTGTCGTTGATGCTGTATAGAAAAGGTTACTCTACCTCAGTCTACATATATTTAAAGCTGAGTAAGCGACTTCTCCAAGTTTTCTTGACACAAGGAGTAAGATGAATTAATAGATTTGTCTGTGGGGTGTTTCAGAATGGATAGTTTTATCTGATAGTCTGTTTCAATTTGGTTAAGTTAACAAATTCTACAAATAGCTAAAGATCAGTCTATTCTGATCAGGTGTTTCAAAGTGGTTAAATTTGACTCTATATGCAATTAAAGCTGGTCATTTCTTTTGAGTTTTCTTAGTCACAATGCAAAAAATTGGAGTCTGGCATTCAAGACAAGAGGTTACAAAATCTACATTTGAAGCTCAACCATATCTTTCGTTAATTTCTTAGACCCAAAAAAACAAAAGGATTTATGCACTGAAATCTTGTATTGGATTTGTCCAATCATGCGTCCCAAAAGTGGTCATGGTAGTCTGGCCCTACGGATTTTCGCAAAAATGCATCAACTCAACTTGATCGACTTTCTTTTGATAAAATCTATAAATGAGACATTCTGATTTGATGTAGATATTTTGGTCTGATCATGCGTCCCTAAGTGGTGACAATAGCCAAGTGAAGCATCTATTTTCTAATAACCCTTGAAGAACAAGAGCCAAAAGACGGGCAATAGTCCTACCATATATACAGAGTGAGAAATAAAGGGAAGAAAATATCATGTGAACAGATACTATGTTCACATGATATTCTCCTTCAGTGGCAGTTTAGCACCATCAAGGATGCGGGTCTTTTTACCATGGATGATCTAGCTCCCTTATGTGCTCTCATCTCTTCAGTCACTTTGTGTAATACTTCATAGTCATATGGCACTATTACATTCTTTGGAATAAATACAAGTACCCATTACATTTTTACTATTTGAATTTACTATGTTCTGATTAGAGTTCTGATTAGAATGTGGAAGTAATATAGGTAAAAAGTAAGTACAAGTAGGAGGTGAAAAATAAGGGAAAAGCATCAATTGAAAAAGCATGCGAACAAGAAGACAAAATAAAATCTCTACATGTAAGGGCATTCAATTGTGATAAGGCCTTACATGTTACAGTAGTGATTGCATCCAATCTATATACTTCATAAAATAACAAAAAATTTAAGCAAAAGATCCCCAAAATGTGGATGCAAAAATCTAAATACATGTTAATATTAACCTCATGACCAAATATTGCCATCTAAGCATTAAAGATTAATTTCTATTAACCTTGATAACTTTGGTTCAAGTAGGAGTATTCTGTACCTATGTCCTGCCTTTTTGGCAGGATTGAAAACCACCTTGTAACTTAAGCCTTCCATCTATGCCCTGGCCCCCAACTATGCCAAGTGCAACCCCTAATCAAACCCACCCAACCCCCGCTGCCCCCCCCCCCCCCCCCCCCCCCTTCCCCTTTTCTCCTATGCTGCTAATAATTACATGCCAAATGATAGGTCAAGAGGAAATACCCCTTGTAAAGAAGTATGGAACTGATTTCTCATATATTTCCATGTATGGGCCTCTAACACTATCCACACATATTTAGCAGTGATGATGATAGTGGTGGGGATTCACTATCTTCGAGAGAGGCAGTCATTGCTCTCTGGATGATCAGACAGAACTTAGAAGTGGGATGGCAAGCCACTAATGCTACAAAGGCTACAGATGTGAATGTGTCGCCATCTAATGAGCCTTCTGAGACTAAAACTGTAGGGGATGCAATTACCGTGTTTAGGACGAAACGAAGTTGTGCAAAGCAGTTGGCACATTGAATATTCTACCTCAGCATCCAAAATTCGCTGAAATTTTGCATGGTTCTTCAAAGACAAAGCATATTCACAGTCTAAACAAGCTGGTGAGGCTCATGGGCAGCAGCCCCACTCTTTGCCTTTCAATTGATAGACTCCCGGGAATGCCAAATGCACATATTAAGGTTCCATTGCAATATTCAGTCCACAGGCAAGGTGCCAGTATGCATACACAAGGGATTAGTTTTCAGAATGCTCAATTTGGACAGCCAACTATTCATACATCCAATGGTGGTTCCGTGTTCCAAGATATGGCTGGTAGTGCTCTGGCCAGTTTTGGAATGAAAGGGAACTATGGTGCTTGTTTTCAGATTGAAATGCAAGGTTTGCAAAGGCATGTATCTGGTGGTATGCAACTTAGAATGCAATACAAAATGTATGGAAACAGTGACATATAGCCAGGGATGTAACAAGGATTGTTTGGTCAAATAGTAGACCTGCATGGAAATTTGGTGTAAGCAAATGCTGATATCCTCTTGAGTCATTTTGTTTTCTTCCTTGCACCGGCATGCAAGAGGAGAGCACAACGACATAGAGCTTGAAATGCGAGCGACTGGGTGAGAGATAGTGAAAAATTCAATGTCTAAGGAATTGGGGACTGGTCCTATTGACCCTATAATGGGTGTGGTAAGTGCATGCTGGTATTCTCTTGAGTCATTTGGTTTTCTTGCTTGCAGTGGCATTGCAACAGGAGAGCACAATGACTTAGAGCTTGAAATGTGAGCGAATGGGTGAGAGAGAGTGAACCGAGGTTAGAGTCAAAACTCTTCAAAGAATAAGAGCTTTATCCATATCATGTTGTTGAGAGCTTATGGAACCCAATATTATACAACAAATGAAACACGATGCGGAGGTGCTTTTTATGTTCTTCTTTTGACTTGCTGAAAATCAAAATATCATCAAAGAACATAATAATAGAACTCTGACAATCCAAAAAGGCTTTATTTATTAAATGTGCAAAGGTGACTAGTGCATTCATATACCAAAAGGCATAACAAAACTAATTCAAATGCTGGTATCCTCTTGAGCCGTTTGGTTTTCTTGCTTGCTTTGGCATTGCAAGAGGAGAGCACAATGACTTAGATCTTGAAATGCGAGTAAGGTTTGTCCTTGTCATGTTGTTGAGCACTTGTAGAACCTAATATTATGCAACAAATGAAACATGATGCCGAGGTGCTTTCTATGTTCTTCCTATGACTTGCTGAAAACCAAAATATCATCAAAGAACATAATAATAGAACTCTAACAATCCAAAAAGACTTTATTTAGTACACGTGCAAAGGTGACTAGTGCATTCATATACCAAAAGGCATAACAACAAATTCACAGTGACTGAGTTGTGTTGTGAATGTGATCTTGAATAGATCGGCCGAATCCATTCGAATTTGGTAAGACCCACACTTAAGATCTATCAAGTTGAAAACTTTGGCTCTCTTTAGTTTGTCTAGTAGGTTATATACACTAGAAACAGAGTATCTATTCTTGATAATGACTTTAGTTAATGCTCTAGAGTCAATGCATACACGCAAGGTTTTATTCTTCTTTTAACAGTATAGGTCCACCAAAAGGTGAAGAGCTAAGTTAGATCAAACCTTTGTTCAATAGTTCAATGACTTGCCTTTGGATTTCTTTTTTATGCAAGGGGCTATGTCTATAGGGAGCTTTATGGGATGGAGTTACATCATGTATGAGTCTAGGTCATTCTCAGGTTCTTTTAGCGCTTACAATATCAACAATAGATGTTGAAAATATAGTTATGTTGAGCAAAAGATAGTAGCGGGAATAGCATACAATAATGAGTCATTGGTTGCATGGACATTGGCATCGGCTCCCTCCCATTCATACTCTATGCTCTAGCCATTTGAAGGGCAAGGAGCATAGGTAGTGCCATCCATAGGTTGCCTCTTGTAGGCCTTCTACACCACTGGAATTGGATCACACTGATCTATGCGACTCTATGGGCATGGCCTTCATTGAAAGGGTCGAGTATTTGATGTTGATCGTTGATGATTTTGGCCATTATGTGTGGCCTTATTTTTTGAATATAAAAGTGAGGCATACTTCAACTTTTGTGATTGAAAGATGTTTGCAGAAACATAAATATCTTTTAAGGTTCAATATATTTGAGCAGAACACCATTACAGAATGTGACTCCCTACGAGGATTTCTTTGGAAAGAAGCCTTTCATTCCCACTTTGATATCTTTGGATGCGATACTTTTGTCCATGTGGACTGGTGTTCTTCATCTTTGATTGACTCCCCTCCATCCCCACCATCAGCCTCTCCTTTTCCTTCCTAGCTATCTACTCATACTACTTCATCTGAATGAGGCAAAGCATAGACAGCATTTGAACATTGTGTTCAATGAGTTACAAAAGCACTAGCTGGTAATTAATGACAAGAAAAACATTTTTTTCTCTTTTTTTGGGCTTTGGTTAATGTAGAGGATTCTGTTGAGAATGTAAGCATGTGAACTCTCCTTACGCTGGAGGGGATAAGGGTAGCTGAGTGTGAATGGTACTGGGGGGAAGGGGAAACCCAACCCTAACCAGCTAGGGCTATATAAATAGCCCATGGGTCTACATCAACTGATGAGTGAGAGTGACCCAAGTTGTACTTTCATGAGCAATTGAATAAGCAAGACTTGTTCTTGTACTTGTGAGCTCTTCTCTCCCTCTTGTGCACACTTCAATCATTGCTTCCACTTTGATTTTCCACATGGTATCAGAGCCATCTCTGATCCTTCAGCTTCCCTCAGCCTCTTTACACACCTAAGTGCACAAGAAGAACCTTTGCCTTTTCATTTACCTTCCTTTCCATCATAGCTAGCTTGACCCACCTCTATTGGAGGACTTGGGGAGAGCAAAGGAGCCCATTTCAGCTCCTGATTCCTTTGGAGATCTTCTTCGCAGCTCAAGGCGATTCAGCATGGCACATCAAAGGCGGGGATTAGGCGAAGTGGAGGGCAGCATTGCAACAGATGCAAATTCGACGCAATTTCTGACAACAACTTGCTTCGAGCTGAACCACGACCAATAGAGGGCACAATGGAGACAGCTATTATGAAGCCTTCATAGCCCCCAAGAAGGCTATCTACACCCTAGAGGGTTTAGAGAAATTCCCTCGCTACTGCCCACAATCAGCAAAACCCTAACTGTGGGTTTCTCGCAACCATAGCCAAGAAGCTTCAAGCTTCCCATTTTCCATTTTTTTTCAATCTGAAATCATTAACAGTGATTTTAATCACTGAAGCATATGTTATAAAGTGCATTCCTGTTTTTGAACACCTTCAAGCCTGCTCTCAACACTAGCAATCAGTCAAGTATCTCACTAATCTTGACAAGGTAAATACCTAAACATCTCAATCTGAGATGAGTGCTTCTAAGCACTAAAAAGGCATTTAGTGACATTAGTGCTACTGCCTTATGTCGAAACATGAATATTGATGTGATTGAGATCTCCTCGGAATCTTTACGAAGTGTCAAAGTCATTAATCGACCTTGCTCAACCAAATGCTCGTACACTAAACCACATGGTGGGGAGGAGCTAGAAGTCCAATCAAAGTTCATCTTATTGAAACCTAGGAAAACAGTAAAACTTAAATCAAGGGTTGTTCGAAGGATAGAACCGCCAAAATCTTACTTTGAGATATTACATATGTATAATTTCCAACCTTTTTCATCCTTACAGATTTAAAGTTGGTTATTATTTGTAGGGCTATCATTTCTGTTATTTGGTTCGTACTTGGCCACCTATAAAGGACTAGACACTGCCATTGCCTAAGGCAATAGGTAAGACATTCCTATAATGGCCATGGCCTATGCAGATGTAAGGCCTCAAATCCTCAAGTTTAATGGAAAAGATTTCCATCCCTGGCAAGTCCTGGTAAAATATAAAATGATGGAACGGGGCTGCTGGCCCTTCATAAAAGGGACCAAAGTTATTGATCCATCAAATCTCCTTGATCTAGAAGACGATGAAAGAGCTTAGGCCATCATCATACTTCATTTGGATGAATCCTTAATTCATCATACTGACCAACTCTCCACTACCAAGGAGAAGTGGGATGAGCTTGAAAGGCTCTATGGCACTATAGGAAAGAACTCCAAGATCTTTCTAAAGATTGAATTTTTTAGCTTGAAGTATAAACAAGGAGAATATCTAAGTAAGTTTATTTCACATATGAAGGGGCTCATGGCACAGCTGGCATCTGTTCAAGCACCAATTCACGATGAAGATACCATTGCCATCCTTCTAAAGTCTGTAAAGAAGGTCTTTCCAACCCTTGTTACTACCCTTACTAATATCTCAAATTCAACTTTGGCAAGTATCATCCAGTCATGCCTCGATGAAGAGAAGAGGAACAATAACGAAGGCACTTCGGTATTTTCTTCCCGTGAGCAAGTGTTAGTCCATACAGTTTCTACAAAGTGCTCCTTCTATCATTAAAAAATGATATATTGTAAGTAATTGCTAGAAGAAGTACCCCGAAAAAATGAAGTGCAATAAATGCAAAAAGACTAGGCACATCACCAATAAGTGTTCCAGTGTTCCATAACCACCTAAAGACTTGGAGGCTAACTTTGCCTCCCAATCCACTGAAGATCGACTCTTTTGAGTCTTGTAAACTCTCTATCTATAACCATCTTTTGTAGCCTGATTTATTAAGGCATCTCATTGTGGATTAAGGGGGAGCATCGTCATGCTTTATCCAATGCCACCTGTCATTGAGGAGGGGTGTTGAGAATATAAGCATGTGAACTCTCCTTATGTTGGAGGGGATAAGGGTAGTTGAATGTGAATGGTCCTGGGGGGAAGGGAAAACCCTAACCCTAACCAACTAGGGCTATATAAACAGCCCATGGGTCTACATCAACTGATAAGTGAGAGTAACCCAAGTTGTACTTTCATGAGCAATTGAATAAGCAAGACTTGTTCTTGTACTTGTGAGCTCTTCTCTCCCTCTTGTGCACACTTCAATCCTTGCTTCGTAAAAAAAGAGGTGTAATATGAGTGTCTTATATGAAAATAAGGGAGTGTGTTTGGCCATCTCTATTCTCACATTAATTAAAAAGTAAATTAATTCTCAAAATTAATATTCTAAAAATAAATTTAATTTGGCTGAAAATTGTTGGAAAATGCAATTAGAAGGCTACCACTTGGCAAAACTTGCCCCTGCAAATGAAAGGAGGCTATTTGGATGTTGGGAGAGAGGATTCATTTTGGTGTGGTGTAGCACGGAGAAGGTTGTGGAAACAGATTGCTTGTTGATCGAGGGTATTCTCAACCATGAGGAGCAGCCATTCAACCAAGTGACAATAGCATAGGGACCCTAGACAATAGGCGACAGCTAGGAAGAGGATTTTTCAGCTAGGGGACAGCCTTCTCGCTGTGGACGACAGCTTCAAGGGGTGTTCTAGCAGGGCAGTAGTAGAGATCAGCCAATTCTCCGTAATGGAAGTTTAAATTTTCTCTCTCCTCTGCATTCTCCAACCATCTCTTAAGTTATCTCAACATATCTCATCCATTTCAACCATTGGAGGTGAAGAATTCATAGATTCTTTGCTGTGAACCCTAATTTACAACAAGAATTAGGATTTGATAGCCACCTCGGAAAGCATGCTCAGAATTCAAGGCCTAGTACTTGAACTTTAGCACCTAGAATTAGGCGATTTTAGAGAATTTCAAGAGGTCAGGCAGCCAACACTAAGTTTGGGGCAAATTTTGTCTTATGAGGAGCAAATTGAAGGCCAATCCCCAAGCAAACCACGAGGAAAATTGATTTGAAAGCTTACTAGTCATTTGATGTTTGTTGTAATTAGTGCACAATCAAGTCATCAACACCCTTTCCTCGAAAGGAATGTTGGTTTGATGGTTTCATTTCTCTGATACCATTGACTCTCTTGAATTGGTGGCACCTAATTGGAAGTAAGAAGCATTGCTTAGGTGTTGAAATTGTATTCAAATGAGCATGATGACAAGAATATCTTCATACAATGAGATGAGATTGAGTGATGATGCCTCTAATTCTGAAAATGCACATGATGAAGGGAGAAACGCAATGTTTGATCCTAGACAGGGCACACAACTTGGGCAAGAAGCTGAAAATGTGGGTGTTAAGCGTCCCTTTGGGTCACAAGATGCTGATGACCAGCAAGGAGATGAAGAATATGATGATGAGTTTAAGGCTCGCTTGAGGGCAGCAGTAGACATCAGCCAAGGATCCTCAATTCAACGTTTTTTAACTCTCCAAAGAAGGACAACAAGGCAAGAAGAAGATGTCTCAAAATATGTTATACGAGGAGAGTCACACACGATCAGCCACTACCCAAGGGAAAGGAGATACAAGAGGGATGGGAGCAAATGGAGAGACCCCTAATACTGATGATTTCACGAATGATTCAGAGTAAGCCCTCTGTACCACATGATATCGTCAAAGTAGAGATAGGAGAACCACCCATAGTGGCAGAGGCCCGTTTCCAAACCCTGATTTCCTGCATAAGCTCTCGAGCTTGCCAAGATAGAGATACTCCCAACTCACACTAGAGTCATCTAGACAGCTAGCATTACATGGGGATATTAAGTGCTAGTATGCTCTGATACAGGCATTGTTACAGCTATATGGATTACACAATGATCACCTCCCACCCCTACAATACAACTTGGATTGCCCTCACTTGGAGCTTAGCCAAGAGGAGTTGAACCGCATCATCAAGGTGGACATTATTTAACTACACACAACCAGGACATGGGTGGTACCTATTGAGAATTTGGGAATAAAGATGGCTTTCTACTAGAACATCTTCAGCACATAGCTCCCAATGACTTTGTTACCCATCGAAGATACATGGATGTATACAGTTTACAATGCACCATTTGTTAGCTCTGTAGCTCCTCACACCAACTATGGATCAATACAGGTAGATATGGTGCAGGACAAGATTTGCCAACTCTTTCAGCTCAACCCAAAGATATAGGAGTACTATACATGCAAATGACTAGCATATTATGAGATCAAAAGACACTTCCATTGCCTATTTAGAGAGGGATTCGAGCCATTATCCAAGGTGAAGGATTTTCTAGAGATGTCTTGGGCTCTTCTTATTGGAGCTACACTGACATAGAGGGCACCTCTTATGGACTCAGGAGCAAGCATATGGAGACGCACATCAACGTACACTTGTAGAGTTCTATAAAGCATCAACCACTCCCTCTCCCACAAAGCCCCCATCAAGCCACAAAGTCACCCTAGATACAACCACTGAGAGATGCAAAGCCTAATGTCCATGCCTAGCCGGATCCATGCTCTCACAAGAGGCATCATCCACAGATATCGAGGATACTACATTGTCATTGGGGAACCCTACCTTGTCACTTCAACCTCTCTATGTTAGATAGACCCATGAGAGATGTCTTTGGATGAGAGTATACCAAGAGCAATTCCACATTGTATCTGGTTTTGACATTATTTCGTATTCATCATCTATGTATTGTCTATTCTCCATTTAGTTAGTCATAGCATTAGATGACAACTATTTTGGAACTTGGGAAAAGTCCTTGACTTTCAAATGTAACATTTTAGTCTCATAGATCAATTTGGCCTTTTGTAGACATTAATTTAACTCTCTGTGTGTGTGTAATAGGTCATTCTATTAATTATGAAAAAAGTAAAAGATTACAAGATTACATGATGCAAGTGGCTCTAGGCCATCCTACATAATTAGATACAATAGATTCAACAGATACACACATACACACATTAATTTAACTCTGTGTGTGTGTGTGTAATAGGTCATTCTATTAATTATGAAAAAAAGTAAAACATTACAAGATTACATGCTGCAAGTGGCTCTAGGCCATCCTACATAACTAGATACAATAGATTCAATAGATACAAAAGAAAAAGAGTACAAGAAGCATGCTGGAGCTAGACGATTCACTTCACAAAGGATCAAGAGTTTTGATGAGATTTGGTTGCGTGGGCCTAGGCCTTTGCTACCAATGTCTCCGATGTACCATCTTCAAAGAAATCTCCTAGTGCTAAAAAGGGATTGGGTCACTGATGTTTGGCCTATGAGGAAGAGGGTGCATCTATAGGATGGGTGATAGAAGTCAGATACTTGCAATCCCATGGAGTGATAACTCTATCAGCAATATCAAAGGCTAGTTGAGTTAAAGGGACATGTGCGTGTGGCGATGACTAGCTCAATGTTTGCTATTGTGGTTGTTGTTTGGAGTGGTGGATCCTTGGCATGAGTGGAAACTCAAGTAGTAGGCATATCGCAAAATTTATCCCGACAAAGCAAATAAGTGTGGAGAGGGTCCTGTGAAAGCAAAGAAGGATCAATAGATGTTGTGGACATGGAAGTGTCCTTTGCTTTTGTCATGAAGACATGTACTATTGCAAGCCTCACTTAACATATGGATTAATTTTTAATTACATGTTTAAGTAAATGTTGCATATGTGAGGTGCATCTGACGTTAGTGCAAATTAATGAGTTCAAGACCCAAGGGAATCAACAGATGTCAAAGGAAAAAGTTGCAATCAATTATGTTGCATAGATACTAGGTGGTATCAAGTGCTAGTTACTGGCCTAAGTCATTTATTTGGCCATAATTGTCAATTGGTGACAAGACATGTGGCGTTTAATGGTACTTAACGTTGATCTAATGGTCAAAAATGACATACGAAAACAAGAGAGATAAAGTGGCCTAGCCAATTTAATTACTAGCTGGTCAAACTATTTTTCCAAGGACTAAAATAATTATTATATTAATTTTTAGTAATTTTAGACTGAAAATTAATATAATAATGTGGATAATGCTAGAAATTCATTTAGAAAGGTTGCCACTTGTTAAATTTTCTAAATTAATATAACAATGTGAATAAGGCTGTGAGAGTAAAAACAAATGCTTAGAGAGGAGGAGAATCATTCATTCTTGCTAGAAACACATTGTGAGGAGCTGGAGCAGCCATTGTGAGCTGAGTTTCAGCCATTACCAGCAGGCATTTGCAAATTTGGAGTAGTCGACAACTACATGAGATCCTAGGTAGTTGGGTGATAGCCCCAAGCTGAAGCTGTTAGTAGATAGTAGATTTTTGGTCTCCTGGTATAAGTGACAGCATTTATTGCTGTTGGGACAAGGCAACAACTGCATTTGACTGATTTTCAGTCATTTCTTGCAACAAAACTCTGAATTTTCTCTCTCCTCAACATTCTCTCTCATTCCCCAACCATTTCATATCCTTGGCTCGAAGATCTCAGCATTTGGACCCTTGAAAGCTAAGGAATTTCAATTTTGTCTACTTTAAATTCTAATTTACAGCAAAAATTAGGGTTTAGCAGCTTCCTCAAGAAACGTGCCAAACATTGAAGATTCCAAGTCCGAAATTATTCAAGGCTAAAGGTGATTTTCAGCTGAAATCAAGTGGAGGACCAGCCAACCATAAAAATTGGGGCTTTTCCACTCTTCTCAAAGTGGGTGAAGGCCAATTGATTGCCCGAATCAAGGGTCAAATCAAATTGAAGACTTGCTGGTCACTTTGGACAGCAAGGGGAGTTTGGATTGTGAAGGGGATTGGAAGAATCCCATTATAAATCAGCTTCTACTTCAATAAAGCTAAAGAAATACTGAAAGGGGTGCCAATTTTGGGGTCAACCAGGTGTCCATTCTCCAAAGATTAGTAGGTAAACTTGTGTTTTCAGTGTTGCAATAAATGCTTAGTGTTGTAATTAAGTTGTAATCAAGGAATTACCACCCATCCAATGAAGGAAGGCTAGTTTTAACATTTCCCTTATTGCATTGGGCTTCCGTCCATCCATGAGTTTCTAAATCTGAAGAAGAAGCTAGTTGCTTGCCTTTGGACTGGGCTGCTGAATAATGTGTGGCGGTTGGGCAGCAATTGGAACCATGTTTTGGTGCCACTAGGGTGCTCTTTTGGTCTGGATATTCAACCACAATGTTACCCGATTGACCATGCCCAAAACATTGACCAGCAAAAGTACCCCACTTGACCTTTAGACTTGGGGGCACCAATACATGGCATATGACAGCCATTGCATCCTCGAGAAGAGCCTAGTAAACAACAGGGCAACTCTCCACTTCCACCCCATATAGGACATGCCAACTTAAGTAAACATTGCAAATCTACTAGGGGACACCATGAGACAAAATGCGCCAACTATTTATCAAAGAAAAGGGACTGCTTATTGAGGAGAAGATCCTGTGCCGAAGTAGAAAGAAGCACAACCTCATGCAGACCAGCAAATATCTCCTCCACACAATCAATCTAAAGGATAGATGTTAGCCACTAATGGATCTTGGTAAGCATGGGAATCCAGCCAATGAAGAAGAGAAAAATGCCTCACTTGTGAGAAGTAAAAAAGGTCTTTGTATCTCTTACTTTCTGTTACATCAGACCATCAGGTCATCCGAGAAACTCTCTCTCACTCTCTTTTGTTTTTTCGTAATGGATGTTATATTTATAAAGTACTAAACGACAAAAGAGTTACAAAAGTCATGGCAAAGACGCAGAGGAAATTGCCTTATGGCAGGGAAGTAAGTCCTCCCAAGGGAGTAAGTCAGAGTGCCGAATGAGATCTACCTGCCAATGCAAGAGACCTTTAAGCCTAGCAAAATGTCCCTGAACATTAGAGGCTGAATCAAAAAGAAAAGCATTCCGAATGGTCCAATTGTGCCAACAGCCCCAATATCTAAGAAAGTGAAACAAGATCTTCATATGCGACTGTGCCGGTGTGGGGTATTTGGGCCGCACAAAAACCCAATCAAAAGGGCTTAGCGAGAAACCAACCACTGCTTGCCAAACCGCTGACAAGAGTGACCAAATTTTCTTAGCGAGAGGGTAAGAAATAAATCGATGACGGGCCGATTCCACACTGGTGGTGCAAAAGAAACAATTGTTGTTGGAGATTCGACACTTGGAAAGGGCTGAAGCAAGAGGAAGACCATCAATCATCACTCTCCAAAGAAAGACCTTGCATTTGAAAGGTGTCTTGTTCAACCAGCCCTCCATCATAGTTATCTTCCACCATGACTGAGATTTACGCAATCCCCATACAGTATTAGCTTTAGTAACCAGCCATTGATGATCTTTAATCAGAAGATGATACACCCGGTTAGCTGAGGCCTTTTCCAAATTCAGCCGGCCTGCAAGGTCCCAATCCTGCCAGGTACGATTCGAAGCAAGGGCAGGAAAGGGTTGTCTGCTCTGGAGCACCATCAAAAGCTGTCCCCATAAATCACGATATCCACGAGGAATCCTGAAAAGCCTCCTGGCTGTACGAAACGATATCAACACATTCCGATTGGCAAGGGTGGCATCTGCAACTGAAGTCAAGCCCAAACGTGCCATGCGGTTAAATTTTGGTCTAAGCTCATGTTTGCCTTCCCAAGAAAGTAATTGCGAGGCTGCCAACAATTCCAGTTAAAAAGAGTTAGTAGCTAAGCAATCCTCCGCTGGATGCCACTGAGCCTTCTGGAGAACCAATTTCCAAAAACATACCAAATGAGCAAGCAGGGATGATGAAGGACTAGAAAACCGAGAGTCTGCATTAAGAACATGCCACAGGAGCTCCAAATTTGGGTATTACCATACACAAGCCCGTGATCCTCAAGAAAATAACGGGCTATAAAGACCCACGGGTGATGATCCAAGCACGTGGCACGAAAAAGAGACCAAAAGAGTGCCAACATATGAGTTTCGGCATCCAAAATAGCCCCACCACCCATGCGTTTGGGGATACATGCATGCGACCAAGAAATCCATGAAATGCATGCATGCAAGGAGTCCTTCCATAACATGAAACGAATGTACTGAGTAAGAGCATTCAATGTAGTAGTAGTCCAAGGCAGCAATGGCAAGAAATATGTGAGCATTGGCAACATAATTGACTGAGCCACTTTGAGGCGTACATGGAAGGGCCAAGTCTGTGACTTCCAATACAGAAACTTAGCTGCCAGTTTCTGTGAAATCCACTCTAGTAGTTGCTTTGGCCGAACATCAACACCCAAAGGGTACCCAAGATGCCTGACAATGGAACCACGGGGAACAACCATTCCTTGCCAGTCCTCTCTCTCTTTTTTTTTTCCGTAAAAGGTAATTGTATTAATTACGAAAAAAAGTACAAGTTTACATGATTACATGATTACAAAATACACAAGGGCCCTAGGCCAACGTGTGCAAAATCCCAGTACTAAGCCACGAAAAAGTTACACAATCATGGCTAAGACCCAAAGGAAATTGCCATATGCCAAGGAAGCAAGTCCTCCCGAGGGAACAAGTCCAAGTGCTGAATGAGATCTATCTGCCAATGCAAGAGACCTTTAAGCCGGGCAATGTGTCTCGGTACATTAGAGGCCGAATCAAAGAGAAAGGCATTCCGCGTGGTCCAAATGTGCCAGCATCCCCAGTATCTGAAAAAGTGGAATAATATCTTTATATGCAACTGTGGCGTTGTGGGGTAGTTTGGGCGCACAAAAACCCAATCGAAAGGAGTTAGTGAGGACCCCACTACTGCGCGCCAAACTTGTGACAAGAGTGACCAGATATTCTTGGCGAGCGGGCAAGAAAGAAATCGATGTCGGGCCGATTCCACAGTAGTGGTACAGAAGAAACAATTACCATTCGAGATTCTACGCTTGGAAAGGGCCGAGACAAGAGAAAGACCACCAATCATCATCTGCCAAAGAAAAACCTTGCATTTGAAAGATGTCTTACTCAACCAGCCCTCCATCACAGTTGCCTTCCGCCATGAATGAGATTTCCGCAATCCCCATACAATATTAGCTTTCATACCCAGCCATTGATGATCTTTAATGAGAAGATGACACACCTGATTAGCAAAGGCCTTTTCCAAACTCAACCGGCCTGCAAGGTCCCAGTCCAGCGAAGGACGATCCACAGCCAGGGCAGGAAAGGGTTGTCTATCCCGAAGCACCGACAAAAGCTGTTCCCATAAATCACGGTATCCGCGTGGAATCCTGAAAAGTCTCCTGGCAGTACGAAACGATGCGAGGACATTGCGAGTGACAAGGGTAGCATCCGCAACTGAAGTCACACCCAAACCGGCCATGCGGTTAACTCTTGGTCTGAGCTCATGTTTGTCTTCCCATGAAAGTAATCTCGAGACTGCCAACAATTCCAGTTGAAAGGAGTTAGTATGCAAGCGGTCCCCCACTGGATGCCAACGCGCCTTTTGGAGCACCACTTTCCAGGAGCCGAACAAATGCAGTAACAGAGAGGAAAAGGGACTAGAAAATCGAGAGTCTGCATTAAGGACATGCCACCAGGAGCCTCGAAGTCGTGTATTACCATGGCGTAGCCCGCTGTCCTCAAGAAAATAACGGGTTATAATGGTCCACGGGTGATGATCCACACACATGGCGCGAAAAAGAGACCAACGAAGAGCCAGCATATGAGTTTGAGCATCCAAAATAGCTCCACCACCCATGCGTTTAGGGGTACATGTATATGACCATGAAATCCACGAAATACCTGCTTACAATGAATCCTTCTTCCATAACATGAAACGAATGGGGCGAGTGAGAGCCTTCAAAGTAGTAGGAGTCCACGACAGCAATGGCAAGAAATATGTTAGCATTGGCAGCATAATTGTCTGAGCCACTTTGAGGCGGACATGGAATGGCCACGCTTGCGACTTCCAATACATAAACTTCGTTGCCAGTTTTTGTGAAATCCACTCCAATAGTTCCTTTGGCCGAACATCCACCCCCAATGGGTATCCAAGATGCCTGACAATGGAGACACGGGAAACAACCTGGCCCTGCCAGCCTAATGACTGTAAATCAAGCTCCGTGCAACTGAGTATGGCTGATTTAAAGGCATTGATGCGAAGACCAGAAGCATGACCAAAGAGCATCCAAACATCTAATGCCTTGCGAATGTTGTCCTTGTCCGCCCGCAAAATCATAAAGCTATCATCAGCCAGAGATTGGCTAATGAAGTGCTATCCCAAAGAAAGAGATAATCCAGCCAGCTGAGCAGAAGCTGCCATCGAAGATAACATTGAAAGAACCGGGTGAGTCGCCAGGGCAAAGAAGAGAGGACTCAAAGGGCAACCCTGTCTGACCGAGCGTGCAAGGACAAACGGCTCTGTAACCCCACCATTGAGCATAACTCGTGAAGAAGCCGCAGCACTAATGGTGTAGATCAATCGGGACATCCGAGTACCAAAACCCATAGCAGACATGAGTTCTACAATGAAAAACCAGTCTAAATAGTCAAAAGCCTTTTCCAAATCCAATTGAATCAATACCACTTCCTGACTGGAGTGCCTCGCATAGTCAATAGCCATTTGCACATTTAAGATATTATGCAGAATGTTGCGGCCCTTAATGAAACCATATTGGAGAGGATGCACAATAGCTGGAAGGTGCTTGTGAAGCCGATTGGCCAGCACTTTGGAGAAGATTTTATACATCGAACCCATTAAAGAAATTGGTCTCCAGTGTTGCAGCATTGATGGAGAAGGGACTTTTGGAAGCAGTTTGATAAGGCCTTCTTTCCATGAGGAAGACATGACCCCTGTTTTCCAAACCTGCTGAAACATAGCCGCCAATGGCTTTACCAGCTGGGTGGCCAAGTTCTCAAAGAATTCATTAGTGAGACCATCCCAACCAGGACTTTTATCCTTAGGTAGATGTAACAAAACATCCATAACCTCCTCCTCGCAAATATCTTCCTTCAAAGTAGCTTGCATATCAAGTGGAACCTGCTGGCGGACCAGATCATAGAAGACCGAGCGTGCATACGTAACCTGGCTAGAAGGCGACGGAGAAGAACCAATAAGATCCATAAAATAAGTTCTGCACATATTGACAATGGTCTGCGGATCAGTGACCATACGACCTTCTGAATCCTGGATTCTAGTCATATTTTCTCGAGCAAGAGAAGCACGCAAGGCGCAAAAGAACTTACGAGTCTGACAGGCACTATCTTGCAATGTGTCAGTCAAGTTGTGCAGCTTGGCCTGCTGATAAGATTTCAACTGAAATACTTGAATAAGATGAGCCAAACGCATCGCCTCTCTCTCTCTCTCTCTCTCTCTCTCTCTCTCTCTCTCTCTCTCTCTCTCTCTCTCAATTTGTGTGTGTCATCCTTGCACAGGGGCCATGCTAATATTCTCTGTATCATTCCAATTTTATCAAATGCTCCGAAGAGACCTTTCTCTCTCTTACACACATGAAAAATTTCAAATTAATGTAAAGAATTATTTACGTTAGGCCTTCAAGCTAGCCAAGCCCTACAAAAGACCAGTAGCTAATGCCCATGAAGCCAAAAGGCTATGAAAAGACCATTCTTTAAAAGAAGAGAATCATAAAGTGGACACAACAAGGGTGGAGAGAACAATATCCATGCATGGCGCAACTGTCTCTCCAAGTATGAAGCTGATCAAAATCATGGAAGAAACCTGCCATGATAGCAAGCCTTGGACACGACCATAGTTGCCCAAAACAGCATTTTGGGCTGCCCAAAACGGAAACATTTTGGCCCCAAAATGTTTCAGTCCTGAAACGCGTTTCGGGATAGGCAGGGCAACTCACCCAATCTCATGATAGACAATTTATTTTGCCTTGTTGCGTGCAGAATTCACCCTATTTCGTTTGCTCTCCATCCTCTTTCTCAGCTGATCACCCTCCCTACCTGCTGTTTGCTTCCCCCCTTTCACATCTATTGTTGTCTACAGCCTTGAAACCCTACATTCCTCATCCCTCAATTGCCCAATCCTTTTCCTTTCCTATCCATACTATTTGCAACAGTTTCCCTCAGATTTGGAGCTGTTTTTTAGTGTTTCCAGCTAGCGATCCCTCTCCTCTCAGTGGCACGGGAATCTAGACCCGAAACCTGTTGTTTACCTTTGGCCAGAACTTGAGGCGGATGAATAGTATCCAGCGATGGAGCATCACACACCATATTTTCCATGGGTGGCGCAACATGGCCAACATCTGAAGTGTGTTGCTGCTCCGGGCATTCGGCCATAAAATGCCCCAACTGTCCACAGGAAAAGCAATGTCCTGCAAAATTGCCCCATTTCAAACGAAAGTGTAACGGATGCATGCCAGAGCAATTGAGGCATAACCAAGCCGGCCTTTTTCTTGCAATGTCCCATAACATACACAAGCAGTTGCGATTCACAGCCCTGAGACTGGGAGGGACCAGAACAGTGCCCACAACGGCCATAGCATCCTTCAATAGTGGCCAATAAACAGCCGGACAATTTTCCACTTCTACCCACACAGGGCATTCACGTTGCAACAGACGCTGAAAATCTGCCATTGGGCGCCATGGAACCACATGAACCAACCGGCGATCAAAAAACAAAGGCAGTTTAGACAGGAGAGCAGCACGGTGAGTCTCAGATTTCAATAGGACCTCAAAAAAACCCCTAGACCCAACAAAAATCTCTTCAACACATTCCCCTTGCAGCAAACTGTGCAGCCACTGGTGAATACGGGAAAGCAGCGGGATTCGACCAGTGAAGAAGAGTATCACAGCGCGATCATAAAACACCGAAAAGGATCGCAGGACAGTTTTTGGATCCACGGTGGCTTCCAGAACATCGTCAGGTGCAGAGTCAGAAAAGACTTCCTGATTATGTTGAACATAATCACCAAGCAGAGTGTTGGCAAATTCCAGCAAATGCTCCCAGTCAACATCCTGAGAGTCCACAGATCTCTCTCTCTCTCTCTTTTTCGTAAAAGGTAATTATATTAATTACGAAAAAAATACACGATTACTGGATTACAAGGTACATGATGACACAAAGCCATCATGTGAAGAGGTTTTCTCTTTCTCTCTCTCTCTCTTTTTTCTGATTACAAGATACACGAGGGCCCTCGGCCAACATGTGGGGAAGCCCCGGAGTAATGCACTAAAAAAGTTACACCAATCATGGCAACGACCCAGAGGCAATTGCCATATGCCACGGATGCAAATCCTCTCGAGGGAGCAAGTCGGAGTGTCGGATGATATCCAGCTGCCAATGCAAGAGCCCTTTAAGCCTGGCAATATGTCGGGGTACATTAGAGGCCGAATCAAAGAGAAAAGCATTGCGCGTGGTCCAAATGTGCCAGCATCCCCAATATCTGAAAAAGTGAAATAAGATCTTCTCATGCAACTGTGGCGGTGCGGAATACTTCGGGCGCACAAAAACCCAATCGAAAGGAGTTAGCGAGGATCCCACCACCGCGCGCCAAATGAGCGACAAGAGTGACCAGATATTCTTGGCGAGCGGGCAAGAGAGAAAACGATGTCGGGCCGATTCCGCCGGTGTGGTACAGAAGAAACAATTGCCATTCGAGATGCGACGCTTGGCAAGGGCCGAGGCCAGAGGAAGACCACCAATCATTACCCGCCAAAGAAAAACCTTGCATTTGAAAGGTGTCTTATTTTGCCAGCCCTCCATCAGCGTTTTGTGCCACCATGACAGCGATTTCCGCAGTCCCCAAACAGTGTTAGCTTTCTCTCCCAGCCATTGGTGATCTTGAACAAGAAGATGATACACCTGATTAGTGGAGGCCTTTTCCAGACTCAGGCGGCCTGCAAGATCCCAGTCCTGCCAAGGGCGATCCACCGTCAAGGCAGGAAAGGGTTGCCGACCCTGAAGCTTCGACGAAAGCTGCTCCCACAAATCACGGTATCCACGCGGGATCTTAAAGAGTCGCCGAGCAGTCCGAAATGAGACGAGGACATTGCGAGTAGCAAGGGTAGCATCCGCAACCGACATCACACCTAAACGGGCCATGCGATTAAATCTTGGTCTGAGTTGATGTTTATCTTCCCATGAAAGGAGTCTCGATACTGCCAACAATTCCAGCTGAAAGGAGTTAGTCTGCAAGCGGTCCCCCACTGGGTGCCAGCGGGCCTTTTGGAGCACCACTTTCCAAGAGCCGACCAAGTGCAGTAACAAAGAGGACGAGGGACTGGAAACACGAGAGTCAGCATTAAGGACATGCCACCAGGAGGCCCGAAGCCGTGTGTTGCCATGGCGGAGCCCGCTGTCCTCTCTCTCTCTCTCTCTCTCTCTCTCTCCTTCGATGTACTTTTGTATTGATTTTTGTCTCATATGCCACATTGGCCTTTTGTAGACATTAATATATATTTCCTTTCTTTGATGTACTTGGCCCATCGTGCCAACTCTTGTACCTAGGAGATACTTGAGAGTCTATTCGAGGAAAGTCTCATCCAATCAAATGGGCTCTATAAACTTGACATCAGGCTTGGCTGAAATGAAGACCAAGAATTGCCAATTGTCTTGAAAGCGGTAAGTCCTATCTAATTGGAGAGGTGGCTAACCTCACCAACTGAATGCTTTGACTAATGTAGTAGAGTGTAGAGGAAAAATTGAAGTGTAGTTAGGCCACTTTCCATGCAAGTTTTCTCTAAACTCCACCTCCAACATTTGCTCAACAAGTAAAAAGATGAAGGGGAAGATGTGTCATCCTCCTCATTGAGAGACTACCACCACCTCAAGTCCTCCAATGAAGGAGAGGCCTAAAAAGACACCATAGCACGCAAGAAAGAGGCATTTGAGACATTATGAATCAATTACATGTAGGTAGTGACTCATGCAACTTGTACAAACCAAGAATGTCATGACAACCACAGAAGATACTCTTTAGAAGAGCACTGACTATGATACCAAGTGAAGCTATGCTAGGGTTTGCGCACTGGAAACATAGTGTATGCACATGCATAAAACACAATGCCCTTTTTGAAAAACACAAAACACGAAAGAGGGAGAATTCGATAAATGCACAATTGCTGAAATGAAATGAATATGGAAAAAGATATAGATATGTTAATACTCAAGGAGCAACAATTACTAACTTTAGCAAGAGCAGGTCATAGGAGAGTTTTGGAGTGTCACCCTCCGTGTAAGCATTCGGAGTGCGGCAATACCACCAGTAATGATGTAGAGTCAGCTGCAGGATGAAATGCAGCAGTAGGAAGATCTCCACAAGGCAGGGCAGCAGCACCTGAGACTGAACATCAGCTTTGGCAAATTGGGCAACACCTTGGCTGACTAGGTGGCAGCTTTTGTTGCTCGAGGAGAAGGCTGATGATGAGGATAATGATGAATAAAGTGATGCACAGAGTGTTAGGATTAGGAGATAAAGAGTGGTGTGCACACTGAGTCCTTGCAGAGATAACCTTGCCTAGTTCTCATACCTTCCAGGCAGTCATGGAGGAGGGTGATACCTAATGTTGGTATACCCAAACATGTTACCTAGATAAGTCAGCATAGGATGAATGCACTCCCACTATTTGACTACATCCTGGACCATGCTCATCTCACATTGAGCCACCCAAAGCTGAACAGAGTGATCAAGATGGACGTTGTCAAATTAGATGCAGAGAGCTAGCAGTTGGGCGCGAAGATGGAATAGTACCAGACACACAGCTTTCTCAGGACGGATATGCCATATGCCTAGCATAAATGGACAAACACCTCTCACATAGTATCAGAAGTGCCATTGGCCAGATACACATCTCATCACACATCTATGAATAGAGATAAGTGTTGAGAATCAGCAATCACACTCAAACAGCCTCTTTGTATGGAGTCTCAGGGTCAAGGACATGCAGGCTAACTTATCCCATATGCACAATGGTGCCTACTGCAGTTTCCTACTTTCCTATAAAGCATTGTACTTGCTTCCTTTCTTAATGCAATGAGAGTACTCTTTTCATTTCAGTAAAGTGTCAATGTCATTGTCCACATACACAAGATTGTGTTTATGAGTCCAAGTCTCAATCTTGGAACCTAATTCACTTGTGTAACAAACAGTGTCCATTCCATCATGAGTCTACACTTCTCCTTCCATCCTCCATAGCTTCTGGTTATGCCATGCTCTAGATCCCGCATTATCACATGGTATCAGAGCACAGCTGAGCATGGCTTAGCATGTCTCAGGTCTCCTCTCTGCTCTTTCAGCTCCTCTTCATCTCTGGACAGCTCAAGTTTGGTGTATGACTCTATTTCCAACTTCATACTTCATCCTCACTCTTGTCTGCCATAGCCAGACAGTACCCAGCTCACTTGGAGCTTCTTGATCTACTTCTACAGCCCATATTTCCCCACGCTTCCTTCTGGAGAAACTTTCCTATGGTCCTAGCGCAGCTCCTTGTCACATCAAAGGCCGACATTGGTAAATCCTAGCTTCAGCATTGCACAAATTGAAAGTCGCTGCCCATTCTGCGCCATATTCTGGTCGTACAGTTCGCGCTGCCTCTGCATGCTGTGATCTGGTCCGTGTCCATAGGGCAATTGAAGCTCATTACCCAAGCTTCCTTCCCATCAAGTCTTGTGCAAAATGGTTGCGTCCACGAACTGCACGAGCTGAAAAACCAGGCTGCACCCTGCAAACCCTAAAGGGAAGCCATAGCCCTTGAACCAAAGCTCATAAGCCTATTCAATTTCTCCTTCCTTTGGGCTCAACCAATAATTTGCAACTCTGATCTACTCAGTGCCTCATTCAAATCAGCAAGGGAAGTGAGAAATCATAGCACAAGAATCAACATGAAGTCTTTAAGTGGATGCTTCTCATGAAGAGTAGCATTACTCTTGCTACTCATTTCAATTACATAGAAGATATTTTTTACTCTCTGAAGTTCATTTAAGTACTGTCACTCAGATCTGAAGGCATCAGCATCAAATCAAGAAGGGGAAGATAACTTGGAGTAAAGACTTTTGCAGATTTGGTATTCATTGACACTCAGTTAGTGCTTTTTAGCACTTGTGTCTCTCAATCAATTCTTCTGTTGCTCAAATCTAATAAAGTCTGAAGTTGATTTGCTACTGTTCCCGTAAATCTAACATGGGCAAAGACTCTCCAAATGCTCGATTCAAAGGAGTCGGATTCCACACTTGGCAAACCCGCATCAAGCTCATCCTGATGAAGAAGGGTCTCTGGGCCATCACAAATGGCAAAGAGAAGAAACCTCGGGACGCGGACCTTGCAACTACTTGGCAAAAGAATGATGACAGAGCCCAGGCCATTATCAAATTGGAGCTAGACGACAGTTATATCCATCACGTGGATAACTGTGAGACCTCACAGAATACATGGAAAAGACTTGACACCCTGTTCGGTGCACAATCTAAATCATCAAAGTATGGTCTCCTAATTGAATTCTTCAGGCTTGAAATGAAGTCCAGCACATCACTTGCCACACATCTTAATTACATGGAAGGACTCCTAACCCAACTTGCAGGAATCAACATTAAAATGGATGAAGATGTTTGCATCGGTGTTCTACTTAAGAGCTTGCCTCCTGAATATAATAATGTATCAACAACTTTAATCAACATGCCAAATCCTGAACTTGTTTATATCCAGGCATCACTGTTAGAAGAAGAAAAGAAGCTAAAAACTAAAGAAGAACCAAGTACCTCTAGAGATGAGCATGCATTATATGTTGGCAACAGGTACAAAGGCAAGAAAGATCAGCTCTTTTGTGACTTCTGCAAAAGGACCGGACACACCGAGAAGTTCTGCCACGCAAGAAAGAGATCCCAAAAGGCCTATCTAGTCGCAGTCAAAGAAGAAGAAGAAAATGAAGCAAAGGAAGAAGAAGATGAAGACCACCAGGATCGGAAGGACAAGACTCATCAGTCCTTGTACTCTCATAATTCTGATAGACTGTTTTAAATAGCCTTGTATTTTTCCTTTCCCTAATACTTCCTGCCATAAGCTATGTAAACTCCTTATGTAACTTGGCATTACAGTCCCTGTACACTTTGTGAGGCCCCTGTTACAGCCTCTGGATGTCCACCATGTTTATGGTACCCACACTTAGTTTTTTCTGCGACAGCCTCTGGTGTTTTGCCATGTCTATGGTATGCCCACACTTTGCAGGTGGTTCTCATTACAGCCTCTACACACTTTGTGCCTTTCCTAGTTGTGATTGAGGAGGGGTGTTGAGAATCAGCAATCACACTCAAACAGCCTCTTTGTATGGAGTCTCAGGGTCAAGGACATGCAGGCTAACTTATCCCATATGCACAATGGTGCCTACTGCAGTTTCCTACTTTCCTATAAAGCATTGTACTTGCTTCCTTTCTTAATGCAATGAGAGTACTCTTTTCATTTCAGTAAAGTGTCAATGTCATTGTCCACATACACAAGATTGTGTTTATGAGTCCAAGTCTCAATCTTGGAACCTAATTCACTTGTGTAACAAACAGTGTCCATTCCATCATGAGTCTACACTTCTCCTTCCATCCTCCATAGCTTCCGGTTATGCCATGCTCTAGATCCCGCATTATCACAATAAGGAGATATGAGGGTATTACAATAGAGGACTGTATCTAGCAACTATTCGGAGGTGAAATCAAAGAATCACTACATATGCTACTGCACAAGGTTCTATGAGATCATTGGGTGGTATCATTGCCTCTTCTGAGAGGGCTTCAGAGTCCAGACTAGTACGTCAGATCATGGAGTATGAGGACCAAAGATGCCTAGAGTTTTTCTATACTTGAGCCACAAAGAGACCCTCTTGAGAGATAGAGACTAACATGTCCAGACCCAGCTACACAGAGGATGCTTACAAAGTTTCTCAGCTTGGTGCGCACATCCACAAGGGGTCATGCTGGAGCAAGCCACAACATTATGCCGGTGAGACATACCCATCTCCATGAGGCAATGACCCTTCAGTCCTTACTATTGATAGATTTGAGCCATTATTAACTGCCGCAGGAGATGTCGGCCAAGATACCTCATCCCTCCTATGCTAGAGAGCTGCTGTAGCATCCTATCATGAAGATTTTGAGATGAGCAGACACCACATAGACATGATGACATCTCATTTCTTTTGTCCATTTTCCCTTCCAAGATTTTATCTCTCTCAAATCCTTAGCTTTTTTAGCTTACTTTATAGCCATAGATCTCTACAGTTTACAGTTTTACAGTTTGAGTTACTAGTCATAATTTGACAGTACTTTTGTACTTCTGGTTGTATTGATGATGAGACATCATCAGTTGTACTATATCCGCAGGTCTTAACCTTTGCAGAATTTAATATATCGTTTTTTTCCTTCTTTTTCAGCTTCCAGACTACATTAAACATCTTTCATGAGCTGAAATAGAACAAACCCTTTGGATTAAACTGATGCAGCATACCTTACATATGGAGGCCCTTCTAGACCATCCGAAAAGTTAGGTCGAACAAGGTATAAACAGTTGAACAGCTCTTGCACATTGTTCTGAAATAAAGTTCCTGATACCAAGATTCGCAACTTTGTATGAACTTGTAAAAGAGACTTTCTCACTTTTGAGGTACCATTTCGTGGAACATGCCCTTCATCCAAGATAAGCATTCCAGGAAGGTAAAGCAACAGCTTTCCTAGTTTCCAAGACTCTGGGGTACGCCATGCATTCCTTTCACTAGTTAAAGAGGTAAAGAGACAATAGCTCATAATCAGTACACTCTCCTCCTTTTGCCAAACTGAGATTGTTTTCAGGTAATATAAGTAATGTCCTCCTGAAGCCTTTAACACATGGACAGGGATGTTAACTTTCCATTTTTCAAACTCTTTTTGCCATGGCAGAAGCATGCTTTTTGGGGCCACAATGAGAGGCCTGCACCAAGAATTCAAAGCCATGAAACTTTTAAGAAAACTAATAATCAGGAATGATTTGCCTGTGCCAGGAGCATGTGATATGATGCAACCACCAATTTCAGAATTTGTAGGCTCATTTTCCCCACCATCTGGCCCTAATCCTCCTGCTAGATTTCTCCAAAGGAACTTGAACCCTTCAATTTGATGTACCTTCATACATGGTTGTAAATCTGGTATAAGAGTCCAAACAGAAGATATACTTTTTTTAACCATTGTACAGTCTGGTTTTGTGAATGCATCAAAGAGTTGATTTTCATCTTCCAGGTTTACAGAAAAATTGTCGCTCTTTTCCTCACTGCTTTGGTAATCATTGTTGCAACGCTTCGGAGTCTGTCCCAAGCAAACATCATGATTTTAGACCATAGAGATCTTTTGTGTGATTTATCAGTCACATTCAATTTCCTTCATTTTCTCATAATACATATGACTATTACCACGAACAATGTAATGTGGTGTACAAAGTCTAGTTCATAGTCATCCTTGGAACACCCTTGAATTCTTGAGCTAGACTCAACCAAATGTACAAGCTTATTATTTTTGCTAAGTCCAAATAACGAAAACAGATAAGCATAAGAGACCCAAGGAGGCTGCTACTTGTGTGATCAGATAAGCAAATCAGAAAACATTATCATCATACCAGCCGGTTCGAAATAGGTGCATAAATGTTCTCAATTGAAATGGAAATAAAGCCACAAAAACGACACATCAGTCCCTCCTCTTCATCATGAACAAAACTGTGTTCACAAACCGCCAAATCCCCGTGCATTTCCTCGATCTGCCAAGATATAGTCATACTTAATAATGACCACAAGGATAAACAGAGTTGCTCCAAAAGAACATATAAGCCATCTCAGAAAGCACAATTTTCTAAAGGCGTACAGTGTGAGGATTGTTCAAAAGTCTTGCAGCCGACTGCATGTCCTCCCATATACATTTTAAGGGATCTAAATTCTCCTCTTCAGAACTTTCGGCATCAGAATCAGTTAGCTCATTAAAAACAAGGGGATCCCAATTATACTTGATATCTTCTTGAGCTTGCTTTTGCAGCTTTGTCCAGTCAGTCACTTCCTTCTTGCGAATACCCATGATGATTTCATCAAACAATTCATCAATCTCATTGCCCTTTCCTTCCACAGTTGAAGACTTAGAATGTTTCTGATTGTTTGTTCTTGCCTTCCTTGCCGTTAGGTTTCCAACGTTTTTCCCCAACACTCTATTTAAGGGACTCTCTTGGCAGCTATTTAGATAGTTTGTTACTGATTTATGAGGATTCTTGGTTAACTTATTCGGTGGCCTCTCATTCCAGTCCTCCATGACTTCTGGTAAACTCTGAAAGGTTTTGGTATACTTTTTGAGCCCAGTAAATTTTCTGTTAGGGTACTTTTCAAGCAGAGTAATTCGGCTCCCACTGTCACCTTGCTGTGTAATGTTTGCATCATCTTGATTGTCTTCCATGGTGTGAAAACTACCACTGGAAGTGAAAGAGTTTCCCAACTCCTTCCAGGTTTCATCTGAATCAGTGGACCTGCATTCATAGTCACAGTGCTGCTGAAAGGATTCATCTTGATTTATCATAGGCCCAAAGCTGCTGCTGAAACTCATAACAGTTCCAATATCACTTTCCATATCTTCAGAGACCATGTAAGCATCCTTGTGCCCCATACATTCATTTGTGTTATTCTCAGGCAGCCAATGACTGCTGACAGCTTCGTGTGCATCTTCCAAGTCAAATTCCCAGTGTGAGCAAGCCATCTGTTTGTTTGCAGAATCCTGTCGAGTTTTCCTCATTCTGTGTGTGCTTTGAGACCAGTCGATAAGTGAAGTGCTAATACTATTTATCCCAACATCATAGTTAGACCCAAAACTTACAGAACTGTCCGCATTGCTAGAATATCCGGTGCTTATGGAATCAATTTTACCATCATTTGCATTTTTTGTGAAACAATTAGGCACTCCATTCTCCATCAAGTTCCTAGAGTCTTGGAGTTCTGAGGAAACCTCTAAGAATCGTTTTTTTATGGAACAAGTTAAAAGTGCCTGATCAATGATCGTGGGGTCAAGGGTTTCTAAACCTTGGAGTGAGAAGCTATCCTGTGAAGCCCATTGCTTGCTAGAAAGTGCTTGCTGCAGCACAGACTCTACTTGTCCTCTGCAGGGAACCTGGAGAATGCAGATCTTCCCAAGTCTCACCTCCAACGTTCTTTCCAATAGCTTGCCCTTTCCAGTGTATAGCTGAACATAGAACTTGCAGCTGCAACCGCAATAATGCTTATTTCCATTTTTTGAGATGATTTTAGCATCGTACCAAGCCTGACTAACACAAAATGTTTCAGAAGCATAAAGATAGACAACTATGCAGTGAAAAAAGCACTTGATTCTTAGCTGAATAAATTAAGAATCACTAGTTATATTCATAAACTGATAATGCTGTGACCAAAAGAACTCATTTATCTCAATAGAAAATTCCACAATAATATGCACCTTTTCCCTTTCAAACCTTACTTCCCTTAACATTCCCCACCAAGTGAGCTTCGGGTAGGGCTGACTACATGTTGTGAAGCTGATCTTGGATCTATGTCACTTGAAGGATGAATGACAAATCGTGTTAGTAGACTTGAGCCCGGATACATCTGTAGAGGATAACATACATATGGTCCATAGATCCTCGTACATGAGTTGGAGCTTCAACCATACCCCAGGAGATATCCAGTAAAAGGCAACTGCCAAGTACGCTTTGGCATCATCTATGTCCTAGTCTAAGACTGGTTCCTTAAAGGTGGTCTTTGTCTCAATCGGATGGAAGAGGAGACGGTCATCAAGGACAAGACACAAAGCCTGAAACAATCTACGAGAGTCACGATAAACCAAGCTTTCATCACCACAGTTCAAGTTAAATAGTCAGGGCCTTTAATCTTGTCATCAATATTAAAACATGGTGGAGCCATTGAATGAAATGAAGAGAAGATAAGTAAGGGCCTTAGAGAGAATACTGGGGGAACTTATGGATAATTAGCCCAAAATCACAAGTACAACAGTTCAAGCAAAAAATAACAGGTCAAAATAAGGCAACAAGTAAAAATAATAAGCGGATTGAATGTGGTGACCTTAGGCACAACCGACACACGTCCATCTGCCCTGGGTAAATCAGGTTGAAAATACCACCAGCAATGAAGATGCATATCAAAGGATGCCAGAACAGGTTGACAACTGCATGGGATGAATGGACAGGCAGTAGAGTGAAAATGAAGAAGTTGCTCATCAAAATTAAGGCAGGGATGGTAAAAAATGTAGGTAATCAGTCATACAGCAGAGGTAGATTAGTTGATCACTAGATGAAAGAAGTCACCTAGCTGAGAAATCAGTCACCCAGGGCAGCCAAAGTAGGACCGCAGCAAAATGCAAGGTGTTATGGCCTCTGTAGCAATCGGGCAGGGAGAAACAGACCTGTAACAGCAGTCACAACAAGTAGATGAAGCATTAAGATCAAGGTAATCAGTCTTCTGATACCATTTGAGACACAGATAGGCAACGGAAGCAAAACAGATCAATTGCTGAATACACAATTGACTGAACAGAAAGACAAGAACAAATTCACTTTGAGATGAAGGAATCCGACGATGGAATCCATATACAAAAGCATGAGAGTATGTACACCATGTGGGTGGTCGCTTTCTCCAATCAAGAATGCAGGCATGCTGAATGATGTGACAACTATAGAGGAGATGAATATCTCAACACACAAAGGCAAGCAGTCCAATGAGACATTCTAGATGCATTAAAATACTGACTAAGCAAACTAACTGAGAATGCAAGATCTGGCCTAGTATGAATCAACCAAAGTAATTTCCCTACAACAAAACGATAGGTATGAGCATCAAAAGGCTGACTCGAGGTATCCTTGTCCAGATGGACAAAGAGATCTAGAGACATGGCCACTCTTCGTATCTGATCAGTGCAATACTATTCCACCAGTTGTAGGGCATACTTCTGTTGTGACAGAAAGATACTTCCCTTGGATCTAACAATCTCCATCCCCAAGAAATAACACAACAATCCTAAGTCTTCGCCAAGTTCTTCCTTGAGACTCAAAGTATTAAGCATGGGAACATCAATATTTCCACCTCATGGTAGCGCATGGTTAATGCTGAAAAGCCTTTTAATCTCAAGTCTTCCATGCTTTTGAATCATCTGATCTGCTCTCGGAAATCGATCCTTGTTAAATCTTTTTGGCATTGGGAGACAACAAACTATCTGAGAACAAAACTGCTGATTGTCTTGAATCTTTTCACCTAGCAAGGCAAACAAAAACAAAGACCAATGTTGAATAGGATGGCATGCTTGGGACCGGTCACTCTCATTGATGCTCTTTTACCTAGAAGTGAGGCTGTTGTGTCTTTCAAATCAATTCGATGCTACTTTCGTATAGCCCAAGGCTATTGTAATTTATGGGATGCCATCTCGATCTCTTTACAGGTCATGCAACCTCTCCCCTCTTTGGACCAAGAGGCCCCTTGGCAAGATTGGATGATTAATGGTCGATTGCATTTGGGCCGTGCTTCAACCAATCAAACATACCATTTGCTTATACACAATAAGAATTGGGTTGTACAAAAGGGCAACACCACCTAGGGTCTCCAAAAAGGTCAAGCATGGTCAAAATCTATGGTAATGACAAGCTGGCTTAACAAAACGCCTTTCCAATCCAAGGTCTTCATTTGGCAAATGTCAATAAGGTGCTCTTCCTCTTACCTCTACACTCTCCGAGTAAAAAATCTCCAATGGTTGCTACTTCTTTTGTCGAACATTTGTAGAATCCCCCTGCCATCGGTTTCTTACTTGCCCGATTGGCACAAAAGGTTTGGTCATTACTATCGTCCATTTCATTCTAAGTGGTTGGGCTATCGATGTTTCCAAAAGCGTGGGTCTTTGGACATCCCAAGTTTGTGGATCCTATGTAAGCCAATATGAAAGTGCTCTTTCATTTCTTATGCTTTTGGGGATGTTAGTATATATGGACTGTGAGAAATGCATTCATCTTTGATGCTTCATCAAGAGTGCAGAGTCATACAGCCCGCTTAAAAGGACTTCCTCATTGGCAGCTTGACTTGATTGAGTTGGTAGATATTCTCCCTAGGCAAGATTTGCTTTCTTGGCATGCTGTAGTTTCTTCTACCCTCCACTAGGCAATCTACTTCCTTTGTACTTTGATTGTGACATCTCAGAAAGTACATGTTGAGTCTCTTGTATCTGCATTATGCTTGATGGCCTAGAGCCATCTTGCATCTTCTAATCTTGTACCTTTTTTGTGATTAATATTACGAAAATAAAGAATGACTACATAGTTATAAAACATGCACTTACAAAGATACACACACTCACATATGCAAGCACATACATCCACACACAAAAATCTATATGTACATATACATGCAATGTATACACACTTATGCATAGTACGTACACATACATAAACATGCATATACAACATGCACACATATGAGATAAAGAAATATGAGAGAGAGAAAAAAAAAGGGTAGAAAATAAAAATGATGAGCTAAAGGGGACACATTTATGAGACTACATAAATAAACATACATATCAAACACATACATACACGTTGTCGGAGCGTTTGGGATTGAAAGTCTACCGTGAGGGTAAGAGACAACGGGGTGAAGGGAGATTCAGGGAGAGGAGTAGACGGAAGAGAAGGGGTTCAAAGAAATAGAAGGTATAGAGAAGAATACTCACAGAGATGAAGCCTGTCAATTTATTTCTACATTATGAGAAGATAAACCTCTTGTAGACAAAAACGTGCATAAAACAAATACCTTCCGCTATGCTGCTCAAATCGCCAATCTGATGCTTCCATTGGCTCCAAAAGGGGGGTAAAATACCAACACAACTGGCCAGAATATTGCCAGATCACTCCTCCTAGTTTGGAGTGTTATTCACTGCCTGAAAACTACGATCCCGCAACACGTGATTTCGACAATCCTTCTTTTTACATAAAATCCTCCCAAAATGACTGAAAGCTACATGCTTTCCTTTACATGTCATCCTATTCTAAAAATTGTCTACAATTTTTGGATATTTATCATAGATAATATCTAAAATATCAAAAATTGACTAAACTTGTCCAAAAATTTAATATTTTTGGACCATCCACACTAGTAACACTGACACTAATGGCATTGCCTCTCTGGATTAATAAGAAAGCCGCACTCTAGAGTTTTTCACACTTTGTGCACGTAACGACACGACATCCACCCCCTCCTAACTTGCACATCCTCCAACATGTGCCAAAGTCTTATGGATCTGCAGTATCAGAAGAAGTATCCTCTGCCATGTCAATGTCTTATTTTTTCATATTCTCATGTTCATATTTAGCAAACTCTTAAATAAGTTCATACATCTCTAAAGTGTCAACATAAATAACATCTTTTTCTACCCTGTTTTCAACAATAATTGCTGCAGAAATTTCAGCCACTCTATCAACATCAACTAACCCTGAAATACCTTCGTTTGCAGCCATCAAACCATATGTCTTCAGCTCTTTTTCAGCCCATCCTACATATTTCTTTTCAGCCCTACACATGGCTGAAATATTCTTAAAACTGCCAAGACTACATGCTATCTATTTTTGCAATCCAGACACAACACAGTTTCCCCCTTTCTTGGAGGCATAATTATCTTTCTAGAGGCAGGGCCATAGCCTCCACTTAGAGCACTGCTGTCTAAAAACCCTTAAACTCTCGTGCATTAGATGGCATGGGATTATCCCGTAACCTATCCCGATTGCAGGGATGATTCACACAAACAGTGAGAAATTGTACTACCTTTATATTGTCTTTACTCCAAATCTGAGCATATGAAGAACCATCATCCAAGGCTTTTGTTTCCAGCCTTGATTCCAAAATATAGGACTACCCCAAAATCACCAAATAACTACATGAATCTTGCACAAAAAAATGATATTCATCCCTAACATCTCGAATAGTGAAGGGTACATTTGGACAAGCCGCATAAAGATCCCCGGATGAATTGTTTACTGCCTGCTTGCGCCATCCCAAATCTACATCAATCGGCCATCCTTCATTCTCATACATGCTCCGTGCCATAACATTGATTTCAAAACCATGATTCAAGAGAGCTATGCAAGGCGTCTCTCTTTCTCCCACTTTAACAATTGTCTCTATTGTAGCACGCGCCCAATGCGTTTATGAATAATGACTGCTTGGAATAAAATGAGCAGCTTTTTCTTCATGTGCTTGTTGATGGACATCCCCATTATACAGAGCCTTCTCTCTATGCTTACTACTATCCATAAGACCAATTTCAACCACAAGCTTGCTGTCTACACTCCCAATTAATCCATTTTTAACATCAGCATACTCCAAATCAGCATTACATGCATCATCATATTCCTTTTGAAGTTGTTTCTCTATGTCTTTGTCAACCTGTATCAATGCTTGCAAAACTTCACCATCAAACTGTCTTTTTCGTTTCAGCATATCAATGATTGAATCATGAAATTCACGCTTTGCAATTCCAAGAACTTTGCCAAGTGTAAATTCCACTCTATTGCCAAGTATGTGATCTTCCAAGTCCTTTTTAAGGTTTGTGGTAGTCTTAAGATCCGATTGTAACCTGTAGCCAGGCTGCTTGCCCCTTTTCTTCCCTTCTTATTTTTTCTCTTGAGATACATCCTCCATAACATGCTCAGGTATGGCTTTCTCAACCTCTTTCTGCTACTCCATTTTACTTCGTGTTATGCATTTAGATGGGCCTGAAGAGGAAGGACCAACAATGTTCTCATCTCTTCTTCTCTTTTCTTCCACAAGAGCTTTTTGATTATAAACCTCACCCAAATAAGCATAGGCTGAAAATAAGTCCACTGGTGCACTCCATCCTGTTCTCCCTCGTATATTTTGACTTGCATTAGCCAATTCAGACTTTGCTATTTTGTCCTTTTCCATGCAATCTAATGCTTGCATCCAAATACAAGATTTTGCTTCAGCCATGTCTCCTTTACGAGCTTCATTAGTCCTTTTAATTCTCAACCCATATGTGGCTACATCTAGGGCAAAAAATGTTGTCCTTGCATCCATATCTTCCAACCTCTTTTGCATGCCACCATTTCCAAAATTTGGCTCTATTGGAAGACCAGTTTCTGTTGCATGTATTTTACCATCTTTCCAAAAGACTAACATTTTTGCTTCCGCTTCACGGTAGGCTGTACAGTCTCACTTTTCATGCTATAAACTATCACACCAAATGCATCTCCTCTTATATCCTTCTCTACACCGTCAGATACTACACACTTCAGCAGCCTATGCTTTCCCACACACTACACCGTTAGATAAACCTCCACGAGGTAATGCCCCACAGAATGGCTGGTATGATGTGATGATGAGTGCAAAGAGACACGAGCACGTTTTCAGCAAGAGGTGGCACTTGGCATATGTACACATAAGCATGCTTGAACACTCTTCAGACGACTGGTACGCAAAAAGAAGCAGGAATACCTGAGCAGACTAGAAACAGAAATGTATTCCATGTTCTTGGAACAAGACAGCAAGAGAGCATGGAAAAAGATGCATGAGAACCAGCCACCCTTACAGATTACTAGACCGGATGATTGGCATGGACATGCTTGTACACTCTATGATGTTCCTGGCCAAGAGCCTATGCCACTCCCCTCAACCTCAAGACCAGAAAATTGCAGATTTTTCACAGAAAAAAAAGTGAGGAATGCCATATGGAAACTGAAAAATGGAAAAGCCCAAGATCATGATGGTTTAGGAGCTGAACACTTCGCGTATGCTTGTGATATCTTGGCACCAACGCTGGCTCACATCTTTAATAGGGCAGTTTGTGAGGGATTTCCAACTTGTTGGTCAGACCATATTATTGTGCCACTCTTTAAGAGTGGAGACCCCGCGCTACCTAGTAACTATCGAACTATCATGATTGGACACATGCTGGCCAAAATATATGGCTCTATCGTGGAACAAGCATTGAGTGAATGGGCCGAGATGTATGGCCTGAGATCAAAAGGCCAGGCTAGCTTCAGGAGGGGATATACAACTCTAGACCATATCTTTACATTGAGAGCAATCATCGAAGAAGGCAAGGCATTCAAGAAAAAGATCTACTGCTGTTTTGTGGACTTTCGCAAGGCCTTTGACACAGTGCCACGTGCTAGACTCATGAGAAGAATGCAAAACATTGATGTGCTTGTAGAGATACAATGGAGTATCTATGCCTTGTATGAGACAGTGACGGGCAGAGTACGAACACCTGAGGGCATCTCAGATACAGTCAATAGCACCATTGGGGTGAAACAAGGCTGTCCACTTTCACCGACACTATTTGGGTTGTACATAGATGAAATTTCAGAATATGTGGACAGAACTGGTGGAGCCGGAGCCAGCCTAGCTGGAGTGCTGATACCATTACTGCTTTATGCCGACGATATTGTACTTATATCTGACTCACCTAAGAGACTAAATAGACACTTGGATGCATTATCAGCTTTTTGCAGAGATAGAGATCTTAAGGTGAACCTTGGGAAAACTAAAGTTATGGTATTTACCACTTCAGCTGCTTGGGTAACAAGAGCTGAGCACCAGTTTACTTTTGATGGAGAGCCAGTGGAGATGGTTAGGCAATATGTCTATTTGGGGGTCACATTGAAGGGACCACAGTTCTCTTGGAGAGAGACATCAAAGGCTCGTTTGGCAAAAGCATATGCAGCCTTAGGTGCATTGGAGAGGCAATATGCTCACATACAATTTCATGAGCCGCGCACCAAATTGTGGCTTTTTGACACCCTAGTTACACCCACACTCCTATATGGGGCAGCTATTTGGGGTCCAAGTCTCTTTCACACAAGGAGACAGCCTTTGGGAGACCAGGATGGACCAAAGAAGGAATACTATGACGGTGGGAGCATATGGAAAGACCACTGGTCAAGATGATCTCACGTATGATACGAGCGAAGAGCTCAACCCCACATTAGATTATCAGAGTTGAGTTGGGAGCATCACCCATGGTGGTTGAGGCCTTGGTCCAGGCAGTGACTTTCATACATAGACTATGGGAGCTCCCCCAAGATAGATACCCACGGCTAGCCCTGGTCTCTTCTAGACAACTAGCAGCAGATGGTGACAGACATTGTTGGTATGCTCAAATGAGTACATGGATGAGTCTACATGGGCTGCAGATTGACAGAGACTACCCCCCTTTGACTATATCCTGGATTTCCCTACACTTGACCTGAGCCGATCAGAGCTAAACCATGTGATCAGAGCAGACATACTGAAGTTAGATACGGAGAAGACCTGGATCCGACCCCCCTCCCCCCATGGCACGAGGATGGCACACTACCAGACCCACTTCCTTCAGGTATCTGAGGATGGTTTCATCACCCGACCCAATTACATGAACACACAGCTGCCTCATGGACTACGCACAATTATTGGCCAGATCCGCACCTCATCCCACCACCTGAGGATTGAGACAGGCAGATGGGAGGGTATACAGACAGAGGAACGCATATGACCACTATGCGACAGAGAGCCAGAGACAGAGGAACACTACATCTGCCGATGCATTAATATTATGATATACGAGGTAGATACCACTGTCTGTTTCAAGAGGGTTTTGGACCCTTGAGACGGATCATGCAGTTTGAGGATCAGAGATGCTTGGGATTCTTCCTCTTGGAGCTCCAAAGGCGCAGAGCAACAATTCTACGGAGTAGGAGGCCCCCACAGCTCGGCTCACATAGACAGAGAGCAGTCACTGACTTTTTCACTGATACACGACAAAGTATGGCAGATACCACTACTACTGCCACAGCCTACAGGAGTACATCATCATTGGACCTCATCTTCTGTAGGTGTCCCTTTGGATAGAGCAGTGGCACTTAACCGGTCTAGGCGCCCACGTCCACCCGGACGAAGGCCTAGACATCCACACCACACACAGATTAAAGCCATCATTGAGCGCCACAGGAGACAGATGTCGAGACGCCTCAGCCATGCAGAGATACACCTCCTTAGAGGACAAACATATCATTGATGGAGAGTTTTCCCTTTTCTACTTTCACTTTTAGATCATTGACATGTTTCCCTTTTATAGGACACTATTTCATTTTTTCAGTCTTATAGCTATGTTTTTTATCTTTTCTCATTCCAGATGAGAAACACACCATCATTGTATGTATTGCTTTGGTCTCATAGACCACATTGGCCTTTTAGAGACGTTAATATACTCTCTCTCTCTACCTCTCTCTCGCAGCCTCTCGGGGTCTCCTTATGCTCCCTTGTGCCTCTCCATGCCTCGTATTTATAATGAATTAGAGAAGAGGGGATGAGGCTGAGAACAAGAGTTCTTGGTGGAGGGACTCTTGGAAAAATCAGTGATCTAATGCTTAACTCATAAATCTAATAATTCCATTGGCTCCAAAAGGGGGGTAAAACCCCAAGACACTTGCTTGGAAAGATTTCAGATCACTACTTTTTTTGCTCCCTGTTTGAAGTGCTGTCTACTGCCTGTAGACGGCAATTGCAGCGCGCGCGATTTTGCCAATCACTCTCTTTATCTTTTTTTTCTTTTTATAAAATCTTCAAAACTAACTAAAACATCACCTGTCTTTTCTTTTAAATGGCATCCAGTTCTATCTTTTTAGGATAATATTTAAAATATCTAGAATATGCTAGTTTTGTCCAAAATCTAATATTTTTGGACCATCCAAACTATACACATTAATACTAGTGATTAATATGGCTTATAAGTCTCGTTCACATTGTAACTTTTGTAAAGGTTGGTTACAGTCCTTGTCAATCCAAGAAAAATATCGGATTTATGACTCTCGGGTTTTTTTTTTAATATATTTTTAATTAAATAAAAATTGTTAGCTATTAACGTTAGTTAGTTTTTACCTTAGTTAGTCTTTAGTTAGTAATCTTACTAACTTATTAATTGACTAACTAACTTTCGAACTAACTAACTAACTTTTATTGCATGGAAATATTACAGTTTCATGGGGTACCGCAGTATGCATGGAGTTAGTATTTCTCCCATTTGGCCATGCATGCATTGCACAATCGGATTGATGAGTTACATAAAAGAGATGTCGATTGGATAGCTTTTAAGAAAGCTTTGAGAGAAGAGTTTTTCTTGAAAGATGTAGGATTGGTAACTAAAAAGACATTTATAGATTGGATTGAAAAGCCTAATAAAGGGTTAGCTGCTATAGCTTTGCTCCGTGAATTTAAAAGTTGGTATGCGTAGTTGGATGCCGATGAGCAGCAATCATTGGAGAGTCAGAAAATTGATTTGTTTCTGAAGGATGCAGATCCTATCTTGCAGGAGAAGCTGACTGATTGTTTAGAAGATGCCTTCTCTGAAACGAGGCTGAAATCAGGCTGGGCTAATGTAACTGAGGTAGTGCATATGTTGGTAAAGAGAGAGTAGATGAAATTAAGATGGGTTATAGGCACCACACTTGCCAGTGCTCAGAAGGGGGCTGAAATTGCAACCAAGGTGCCTATAGCTATAGCGGAACAACCGGCCATACCTGTTGGTCCGGCTCTTAAAGGTGATGATATGGATGAATTAATCAAAGGCATGCGTGATTTGAGATTGAATTTGACAGAAATCTATGCAAAGGTCAAAAAGTTGGATGCTAAGGTAGAAGAGAAGGCTCGGACGACAGCCCAAAGTCCTTATAGAGAGAGAGAGAAAGAGAGTATATTAACCTCTCTAAAAGGCCAATGTGGCCTATGAGACCAAAGCAATACATACAATGATGTTGTGTTTTCCATCTGGAACGAGAAAAGATGAAAAACATGCCTATAAGATTGAAAAAATGAAATAGTGTCCTATAAAAGGGAAACATGTCAATGATCTAAAAGTGAAAGTAGAAAAAGGAAAACTCTCCATCAATGAGATGTTTGTCCTCTAAGGAGGTGTATCTCTACATGGCTGAGGCGTCTCGGCATCTGTCTCCTGTGGCGCTCAATGATGGCTTTAATTTGTATGTGGTGTGAATGTCTAGGCCTTCGTCCGGGTGGACGTGGGCGCCTAGACCGGCTAAGTGCCACTGCTCTATCCAAAGGGACACCTACAGAAGATGAGGTCCAATGATGATGTACTCCTATAGGCTGTGTGGCAGTAGTAGTGGTATCTGCCATACTCTGTCGTGTATCAGTGAAAAAGTCAGTGACTACTCTCTGTCTATGTGAGCCGAGCTATAGGGACCTACTCCGTAGAATTGTTGCTCCGCACCTCTGGAGCTCCAAGAGGAAGAATCCCAAGCATCTTTGATCCTCAAATTGCATGATCCGTCTCAGGGGTCCAAAACCCTCTCAAAACAGACAGTAGTATCTACCTCGTATATCATAATATACAGTGTATCGACAGATGTAGTGTTCCTTTGTCTCTGGCTCTCTGTCGCATAGTGGGCATATACGTTCCTCTGTCTGTGTACCCTCCCATCTGCCTGTCTCAATCCTCAGGTGGTGGAATGAAGTGCGGATCTGACCAATAACTGTGCGTAGTCCATGAGGTAGCTGTGTGTCCATGAGATTGTGAGAGAAGGATAACCCTCCAAGAGATTGTGAGAGAGAGCTTGAGAGAGAGAAAGAGAGAGAGAGAGTGAGTGAGTGAGTGCTTCTCGCTAAGCCCTTTTGATTGGGTTTTTGTGCAGCCCAAATACCCCACACCGGCACAATCCCATATGAAGATCTTGTTTCACTTTCTTCGATACTGGGACTGTTGGCACAATTGGACCATTCGAAATGCTTTTCTTTTTTATTCAGCCTCTAATGTTCAAGGACATATTGCTAGGCTTAAAGGACTCTTGCATTGGCAAATAGATCTCATTCGGCACTCTGACATACTCCCTCGAGAGGACTTACTTCCCTGGCATATGGCAATTTCCTCTGCATCTTTGCCATGACTTTTGTAACTCTTTTGTTGTTTAGTACTTTATAAATATAATATCCATTACGAAAAAGAGAGAGAGAGAGAGAGAGAGAGAAGAGTTACCCCGAGAGGCTGCAAGGGAGAGAGTTAGCTCAATTCCCTCTATCTCGATCCTCGACTTAGCCATCTCCTCTTACACTCTCCCATCTCGAATCTATTGCGCCTTTTTAATCTCTTGAGTCTACTTGCGGACGATGGCCTCCAAGCGAAGAATATCGCCTACGGATAGCAATCCTACAACCACCAACGAAGCTTCGGGCGAAGGCATCACTGTCAATCCAACTACGGTTCCGGTCCTAAGTAATGTATTTCTAAATTGATAGATGCTTGCTTGGATTCTCGCATGATATACATTAGGCTCCATACTATGATGTACGAGAATAGGTCATGGGAAGGAATAGGCCTCTTCTCACATATTTGAAAGATGGAGTTTGCAAAGTGCATGTATTAAGGAAAGTTAATTACACTTAGTTGCGTATGGCTTATTCATTGATAGAGCAATCGGTTAGGGGTTATGAATAGCATAATTGTAAAAAAAATAACATTAGGAATTGTGCATACAAGTATTAAGTAAATTTTGCATAGAATCGCTCTTTGATCCCAAGGGGGAGAGCGAATACGAGATGGAATTATTATCGCATCTATTCTTATATTGTTTGGAAAAAATACAATTAGTTTTGTTGGTTGATTGAACAACGCCCTAAATGTTTTTTTTACAATCAACTAATCGTTGCATTGTGATTTGGATAAATATTCCAAGTGCTTGTGTTTGATGGTAAAAGCATGGCAAGGGTCAGTAATGACAAGTAGCCATGGAGAATAAAGGAATGTTTTCCTAGAAGATGATATTAGGGCTGATTGCTTTGATTATGCTTGATTCTTAAATGGATTAATTAAGGAATGATATTTTGCACATGTGGATCATCTCCAAGATCACACCGCAGATTACCCCGAGAGAGCACTACTTGATTCACGGGCCGAAGGTCGAGTAGTAAAAAGGCCAACCACGAAAGTTGTATCTCACTCCTAGGTTGTTTGGGATCAATGGAGCTCTAGACACCCCTTGCCGAGTCTGGAACAGAGCTGTAGACTTCCGTGAGCCCAACGTCTGAGCGTTGGAAGATCCTATTCTAGATAAAGAATGGAAATTTTAGTGCCATGTGATTTGGACCGGGTACTTTTGTTGGACAGAATGAATACATAATTCTCCTGTATGGACAGGAGACAAAGATTAACTTGAAGCTAAATTAAGGAACTTGTTTGTCAAAAGGTCTGCTTGCTCTGTTTTCATGTCTATGCTGTAAATTACGCGAACGAACCCTGTTCCCTAAAAGGCTTAATTAATGAAGCGGATTTTAAATGTCGCACATAAATGTGGTTGGACCTAATTAGAAAACTAAAGCTATCAAGGGAAGCAAGTGGGCGGAATCCCCGACGTATCTGTCCTACGGCAGGATGGTCCCAGAGAACTGGGAGGCTTCTCACAAGGATTTATCGCCATTCGACTTTAGGTATTGTTAAGTTAGAACCCGATTCATGTCATTTTAGGAGGCCGGAATGGGACTATGCCCTATGGGCAAAGAGGTTAAGCAACGCATCCCTCTCGTTTTCCATTCTCTTTGAACCAAGTGCGGTATGGATCTGCTTCGGATTGGATATCTCTGCGTAAAGTAAGATGTCCAAAACCCGACGCTAGAATGCTGTTAGGAGACCTTGGCGCTAAGAACCCAGATTTCAGATCAATCCTAGTGGATTCGGCCGTGAACGTTCTGTTACGAGGCGGACTCGGGACACCCTAGGTGACAAACCCCGAAACATTCCCTGGGAGTGCCCAGCGGTGACGCTTAGATTCATTTCTTGATGGACCACTAAAACGTACTTGGACAGCATGTTACAGAAACATCTTTTCTTCATACAATCGGATGAAGGTCGAAACATTTTGACCTTTAAACTGCTTAAATTCTTGTCCCACTATCTGCAATGCATTCACAGCTAAGAAATCAATTCTTTCTGCTTCCTGCCGAGTTTGCATCTACTATTGTAACAACTGCTGCTGTTATTGTTGCTGCAACAAGGTAATTATCTGTTGTAAAACATCACCACCACTTGAACCGACAAAATCCCCTATCTTTACACACCTATTACCGACTTTCGCATCGGGTTCACCATTGTCGAAGCGTTTGGGATCGAATGTCTACCGCGGAAGTAAGAGACAACAAGGTGAAGGGAGATTCAAGGAGAGGAGTAGACGAAAGAGAAGGGGTTCAAAGAAATAGAAGGTGAGAGAAGAACACTCACAGAGGTGAAGCCTGTCAATTTATTTCTACATTATGAGAAGATAAACCTCTTGTAGACAAAAACGTGCATAAAACAATACCTTCCTCTACACTGCTCAGACCGCCAATCTGATGCTTCCATTGGCTCCGAAAGGGAGATAAAGTACCAGCACAATTGGCCAGAATACTGCCGGATCACTCCTAGTTCGGAGTGTTGTTCACTACTTGAAAACTGCGATCACGCGTCGCGCGATTTCTCGAATCCTTCTTTTTACATAAAATTCTTCCAAAATGGCTGAAAGCTACATGCTTTCTTTTCCATGTCATCCTATTCTAGAAGTTGTCTATAGTTTTTGAATATTTACAAAAGATAATATCTAAAATATCAAAAATTAACTAAACTTATCCAAAAATCTAATATTTTTAGACCATCCACACTAATGACACTAACACTAATGGCATTGGCTCTCTGGATTAATAAGAAAGCCACACTCTAGAGTTTTTCACACTATGTGCGTAGCGGCATGACAACGTATACACATATATATGCATACACACACACACATATAAAGAAAGAAAGATATATTAACATCTACATAAGGCCAATGTGGCATATGAGACAAAATCCAAGATACATACATGTCTAACGTCATCTCATCAATAAAGTGAAAATAGCAATAAAATAAGTGGCCTATGAAACAATGCTGAGAATAATCATATAATGAAGCAATGCTAGAGTAACCATGTCTAGCATTGTCCCATCAATGGAATGAAAAGAAAGTCCTAATCTCGCAGAAGCTATTTATAGAAACTATGGTGGGAACTATAGACGTAGTTTATCTCAAGATCTGCACATGATGTCGGCTATGATGCAGTCCCTAACTGCTCAACTTCTATGCTTGGTAGTCAATCTCCGGTGTCTTATGTTGATGGCTCTTATCTCGTTGCGGTGCGCCCTCCTCAAATGTGGTCCTCATGGACAAGGTCATCGTGCTTGGCTAAGTGAGATGGCTCTATCCAATGCAAGTACACAAAGTGGAGTGGAAGGTGTTTGGCACCGTGGCTTTGTCTCTATTAGGCTAGTAGTATCAATAGGCTCTGATCTAAGAACAAATTGCTCTCTATGTGAATCCCTCTATGTGAACTGGCCTCCTATCTCACAGTAATACTATGTGGCGCTTCTTGAGCTCTGAGAGGAAGAGGCCTAGGCATCTCTGGTCCTCATACTCTATGACATGAGGAAGAGATTGGAAACATCATAAAAGAGGCAACGGTACCGTCCTCGCATGTCATAGTATACTAAACATCTACATATGTAGTGTTCATCTCAAGCTCTCGACCACAAAGCTAGCAAGTCCTATCCTCCACTGGAGTATCTATCTATCTGCATGTCTCCACCTATTGCCTATGAGAGGAGGTAAAAATCTATAAAATAGCAAGCCGTATGGTGTGGGAGAGATGGGTGTCCATGCATGGTGGCTTAATAGTGAATCCATCATCAAAGAGTTGCAAGAAGTGACTCCGATATAACTCTATCCTTGATCCTAAGGGGAGTGGTGCGTGGATCCATGTCCTCACCATCTTAGTTCTCAAGATATCAACTCTAATCACTTAGTTCAGCTCTAATTGACTGGGAAAAAGTGTAGAGCAATCAAGGCTTAGTAAAAAGGTGAAAGGTGGTCAATATCCAAACCATGTAGACTCCAATCCAAATAGTCATCTACTACTAGCTGTCTAGATGAACTTAGTGCCAATCTGGAGTATCTATGGCATCGCAGCTCCCATAATCTATACCAAAAGGTCACTACCATGAAGAGTGCCTCTGTGACTATAGATGATGCTCCTAGCACTGCTCTAGCAATGGGATATGGGGTGAAGGGCTTACTGCTAAACATGTGTGCTATCATCATGATCAATGGCCTTTCCATGCCATCCCAACCATCATAATAGTCTCTCTATTCTGGTCTAATCAATGAGTGGCCTTAGGTGCCTATGATACAAGCTACAGCTCCATATCTTTGCTCCATATAGTAGTATAGGTGTGACTAGGGTATCAAACAACCATAGTTTGGTGCGTGACTCTTGGAACTATATGTGAGCACATTGATTCTTGAGTGCCCCTAATACTGCATAGTGCCAAATGGGCCTCTAATGCACCTCTCAACAAAAATCGTGGGCCAAAGAAGGTGACTCCTAGATAGATATATTCTCTCCATGCTCCACATTGTCTCCTCCAAATGTGAACTCGTACATGGATCTAGTCATCCATGCTATTGAAGTATTGAAGACCATGGTTTTGGCCTTTCCAAGGTTTACTGCGAGGTCTCTATCTCTACAAAAGATGTACAAAGCATCTAGGTTGCACTACAATCCCTCTGGTGAATCCGAAATGGGAACAATATCATCTACATACAATAATACCGGTATCAATACACCTACTAGGCTAGCTCCAACTCCTACTTGGTCAATATAATCAGACACTTCCTCTATATATAAACCAAACAATATGGGTGAAAGTGGGTATCCTTGGTTTACTCCTATGCTATTCTCAATCCTCTTTGATAGCCCCCCAGGTACCCATACATGGCCTATCACTGTCTCATATAATGCATAAATGCCCTATCCTATACCATCCGGTACTCCAATATCCTGCAGTCTGTGCATAATGCATGTGTGAGACATTGTATCAAATGCTATGGTTGGTGACGATTATGTATCAAGCTTGTGAGTATTGTGCAGTAGGGTTAATGGATCCCATAAAGTCTATTCCCCATTTCTCAAAGGGTTGGCAAGCGATCATAAGCGTGTGCTCCATTTTGTTTTGAGGATAGGTATTTTAGTGCGCTAGCACTCATCACAGTGTTTGACAAAGCAAGCAATATCCCTGAACACATTTGGCCACCATAGCTAGGCTTGAAGTACTTTCCTAGCAGTGGCAGTGGCATCAAAATGACCTCCGGCAATACCACCGTGTGCCTCTTGCATGACCTCTTCAATTTCAGATTCAGTAGATCCTCATCTCCAACTCGATCCTCCTCAATAATGGCTATAAGTGTAAGGATATAGTCCAATGTGGTACACCCATGTTTGAAACCAACATGTCCTTGTGCTCTCTTGTCTTGCATCTCAACCCACTCACTAAGTTCATGCTCTAGTATAGATTCATATATCTTGGCCAAAGTATGGCCAATAATGATAGTCCTGTAATTGCCGATCAAAGGATCACCACTCTTAAAGAGTTGGATCATAGTATTGTTTGACCAGCTCATAGAGAAGCCCTCACATACTGCTCTATTAAACACATTTGCTAGTATGGGTACTAGTATGTCACAAGCATGTGAGAAATGTCCTACCACTAGCTCATCCACATCCTATGTCCTCCCATTTTGTAGTCTATAAATCACATCCCTAACTTTCCACGTTAAGAAAGACCATTGTGTTGGCCTACATGCCTATGGGGATTGCATATTGAGCTAAAATAAGCATTACATGCTGAATTAGCCTCTTAAACAATCCCAAAAATGCTTAATTAATTAAAAACCCTAAACAGGGGGTGGTTCAAGAGAGTTTAAAACAAGGAGAGGTTCGAGGTCCCAAAACTTTCTATAAATAGATCGTTTTCTCTCTATCCAACCCAATCTCGTTTTTGTAGGTTTCGAGTGCTAAGACTTCCTTGTTTGCACCCTATTCACAGAGAACATCTCAACCAAAGCTGCCCCACACTTTCTTCACCCATCCAACACCTATTTCTAGTCTCTATCGCGCAACTTGTGCCACTTCCTACCATTTTACCGTTGCGTTTTATTGCGCATTTTATTGTTGCATTTTATTGCTCTGTCTGTCACAAATCCAACATCTACTACTACGTTTGCTACTGCCGGACATCTTCAAGGGTTGCATTGCCGCAATTTGGGATCCATCAAGAGTACTACCACACTCTCCAACTCATTATCTTTGCCTTGGTCCTTGAGATATGAGAGTTCGGGTACAATTTTCATTCCCTACATGGTTTTTTATTTGTTGCTTGAGAATTGTAAATTCAATATTAACTCATTCATTCAAATCTTCATTGTGTTCATTGTCTTTGGGTTACCCTAACTCTAACTATGTTCTATTGAGTTTATGCTTTGTCATACACTTTCATTTATGTTTCTATATTAGGGTGTTTCTTCACATGGTATCAAAGCAAGGTTCTCTTTGACAAAACTTCGGCCTTTAATTTGAAAGCCCTTTCCAAAAACTATGAACAACAAGAGGGCAAGATGACTTTAAACACAACTTTACCACGTCATGATGCTCCAGAGCCTAGCACATCGAGACACGAAATAGAGTGGGCCTCACAACTTGCTCCTCCAACTTTCGATATGGCCAGAGAGTCTTTGTACTAACATGGAGTCCATAGATCATACGAGATATCACAAGCCATATACAATCTCATCCTCATGCATCGAGCTCAATAACAAATTGAAGGTAATTTTGAGTTTTTCCCTTTAGATTTGGTGCACTAGTCTAACGATTTTGCAAGAAGGATGAAAGCTCCACAACAAACTAGCCATTCTGACATGGAAACTGGCATGGCGTACAAACCACTTTCATCTCTACCACCCTCATCTCCATCTCTACCTCTTTCATCTCTTCCATACACATCTCCACCTTCATTCACTCCTAGTTGAACAAGGCTCACATGTCTCAATGCCTCCACCTCCACCGACACTTTATGAAAACATTCATGTTCCAGTGCCTCCGCATCAATCAGCACCCATTGGACATTTTCAGTCTATTTCTACCTACCCACCTCCTACTTACCCCCTCCGCCTTCATTCACTCCTAGTTGAACACGGCTCACATGTCTCAATGCCTCCACCTCCACCGACACTTTATAAAAACATTCATGTTCCAATGCCTCCGCATCAATCAGCACCATTGGACATTTTTAGTCTATTTCTACCTACCCACCTCCTACTTACCCCCCTCCACCACCTTCTTATCCATCTTATTTCACTTATCCGACACCTCATGGTTCTTCCTCCTCGTCAATCAAACATGCCTTTAATGACAAGATTGGTTTTAACATATGAAACTTTACTACTCGGTTAAACCTAATGAGATATATCCTTAATTCACAAAACCTATGGGATATTGTGCAGGGGTTGAAAGCCCAACCTAGTCCCGCACTTGTTCCATACGAGGTTGTCTACTCGTGGAAGGCTAGAAATACCTTGACCATTGTTAAGCTGATGCAAAATCTATTACTTGAATTTCATTCATAACATTTTGCCTTAGTATCTAAGCATTAGGCACAATTGATTGACCACTATATGGCTCGCGATAGAACCCGTTGTCAAGATAATCTCCGTGTATTCCGGGAAGACATCGGGTCTCTAGCTATGGGAGTGAATAAGAGTAGTAATGAATGGATAGATATATATAATGTTAGAGAGATTCTTAAGTGAGAATTAACGAAAGTAAGAGATTATACAGATTCTTGTATGAGAGCAAAGATGATGATAGAGATTACATAGAGAGTAGAGACCAACGAGAGATGAAATAGCCACATGTAAGAGATCAAAGGCTCAAAGTATCCCAAAACCAATCCTTGATTAAGAAAACCTGTTTACAATGAGTCTTCGCTTCACCGTATCCTATTTTACCCTATTATACCTAAAAACTCGCACCAAACACTAGCTTCTACTTTGCTCCTCAGACGACAAATTTGATGGTTCCATTGGCTCCAAAAGGGGGATTAAACTCCAAACCACCTAGTCAAAATCCTCCCAGATCACCTACACAAATTTGATGGTTCCATTGGCTCTAAAAGGGGGATAAAACTCTAGGACACCTAATTAAAATTCCCCCGGATCACTCCTCTCTCCTCACTGTCCGAAGTGTTGTTTGCTGCCAAAAAGCTACAATCGTTTACCACGCAAATTTGGGAGCCCTTCTTTTTTCATGAGATCTCCAAAACTGGCTAAAAGCAACTTACTTTATGCATGACACCCTATTTTAGAAGTTTTCTACACCTTTTTAAGATATTTACAAGAAATAATGTCCAAAATGTCAAAAATAAAACTACGTCATTTTGAACCATCCATACTATGGACACTAACACTAATGACTAATATGAGACTCTCTAGATTAATAAGAAAGCTGAATGATGATACACTCAAGGTTTTTTCACACTGTGTCCGCATAGCAACACAACATCCACCCCCTCTGAACCTGCACATCCTCCGATATGTACCACCAATGCATTCGGCCGGATCGAATACCCAAATAACGAGCGCTTCTTTGATCATGTACGTTAGCAAACATCCACCTCGATCATAGATCAAAATACTCGGTATCTATACAACTCTTTAACCACACCTAGTATCCCCTCTAGGTCATAAGGCCTTGGGTGTGCATCATACACTAGAGGCTATGGAACCTCCATATACATGCTCAAAATGCACCCATCAACAAATACATAGCAACATGTTTGCTCTTTCAGAATCCATCACATGAAAAGCTGATTCTGATAACCTTTTTGCTCCACATGCAACATAATCAATGCATCCAACACACTTAGACTATCTCTGAAAACATCTAAACATTCCAAATCCTAAAGCATCTATGCATTTCCTGTCAAGGTATCAGACAAAGCATCCAAAACATCCTCCTTTTATAGAGCATCTCATCTAACATCTTTTAAAGGCATATCCTTGAGCTCATGAATTGTCTCAGAAACAATAACTGTATCTAGCAAATCATGTGCAACCAATAAGTCACCAATCTCCCTCTGAGTCCCTACATCAAGTAAAGCATGAGCTTCATAAGCCTCTTCATAGGTACTAAGAAAATCTGTATATGCAATGGTTGACTCTTCCACTATAGATACTTCCAAGGCATCCGTGGTATGACTAGTCAGCACAGCAATTGTCTCTACTACATCCAATAGTACAGGAGCCTCATAGGCTTCCTCATAAGCACTCAGAAAATCTACATATGCATTGTCTCTATCATTTGATTTAGGCTCATTCAAGACATCATCTGCATGGGTACTCACTACATCAAAAGTATCTGCATAAACATCATCTGTGTGGTGACTTAAAGCATCCATAGTAACTATAGAGACCTCATCGGTATGGCAACTCAAAGCATCACTAGCATAAGCATCCTCGGTAGAGCAAATCACAACCTTCGTACTTTCAACATAGGCACTCACTGCATAAGTGCTCAACTCCTTAGTAAGTGCATCAAAAACATTTGTAGCAAGTTGTCGTTCAGCCTCCTCGGTAGCAAGTAGTGAAGCTTAGGCAAAAGCTTGTGCTTTCTCTACATGTTAAAACTTCTCTGGTTGCATCTACATCCTTAATTCCTCCTCTTTTCACGTCTGAAATGTCTCCTCTATCTGTCTTCTTGCTTCTTCCTCGTTCCACCTCCTTTGTTCTTCCTCTTCTTGCTTCTTCCATTGCTGTTGTTAATACTTATATGCTGCAATAAGCCTCTTGTATACATCCTCAAATTTCTTCCAAAAGAAATAAGTGACATAAGTTATATATCCAAGCTCACTCATCTTTGCACTGACATACAGCACTTGCTATATCTTTTGTATATGAAACGTATATTCATCCTTAAAATCGTCCAATTTATAAGCTTCAAGGAGCATTAGGCATATAACCAAAAGTTGCATCCCAACTGCATCATCTATGTATCTAAGCTCAAGCAGCTTTTGAAGATACTCCATAACCTATTCTATATCTTGTATCAAAAGTATTTATGCATCTACATCCATACTTGACTCTTCACCCCAGTCTTTACGTCAAGTTCACCAAAAAGATGTTAAGATAATCTGTGCATATGCCGGAAAGACACCGGATCTCTGGCTAAAGGAGTGAATAAGAGTAGTAATGGATGGATAGATGTATATGATGTTAGAGAGTCTTAAGCGAGGATTAATGATAGTAAGAGATTAGATAGATTCTTGCATGAGAGCAAAGATGATGATAGAGATTGCATAAAGAGTAAAAACCAATGAGAGATGAAACAACACACATGCAAGAGATTGGAGCCTCAAAGTATCCCAAAACCAATCCTTGATTAAGAAAACCCGTTTACAATGAGTCTCCCCTTCACCTTTTTATATCCAAAAACTCACACCAAGCACTAGCTTCTACTCTACTGCTCAAATGGCAAATCTGATGGTTCAGTTGGCTCCAAAAGGGAGGTAAAACGCCAAGATACTTGGTTAGAATTCTCTTGGACCACTCCTCTCTCCTCACCATCTAGAGTGTTATTTGCTGCTAAAAAACAGTGATCGTGCGCCATGCGAAATTGAGAGCCCTTCTTTTTTCATGAGATCTCCAAAACTAGCTGAAAAGCAACTTGCTTTATGCATGACACCCTATTCTAGAAGTTTTTTACACATTTTAGGATATTTACAAGAAATAATGTCCAAAATATTAAAAATAGACTAAAATTATCCAAAAATCCCATCATTTTGAACCATCTATATTATGGGCACTAACACTAATGACTAATATGATATTGACTCTCTAGATTAATAAGAAATCCGGATGATGATGCACTCCAGGGTTTTTCACACTGTGTCTGTGTAGCAGCATGACACCGTTGCATCAATTTGGATCGTGAGCTCCAAAACATTAAAATCAATGACCGGGCTCACTAGAAAGTCAAGTTGGCTGAATATCATTGCCTTCTCGCGGAGTTCTCTACCACGAAGGCTTCTAAGTCCTCGAACAATCAAGTCACATTGTTTCTTAACAAGCTACCGAAGAAATATTTCCATTTTATGCAGTAGGTAATCTCATAACCCACTATACCCACATTCTCTGAATCTGAGTGACAGCTACTATGTTACACTCAATTGTTCAATCAGTTTTATAGCATGACCTCTACAAAAAGCGCTCTCGTTGCTTCTCTTCTTAAAAGGGGTAGTAAGGAAAGGATAAACCAAATCAAAACTTCAATCAAAATCAAAAACAAACTCAAAATCAAAACTATGAGCTTCAAATAATTTAGAATGCTTACGCTAGCCTTCACATTGATGACTTTTCTTTTGGTTTGTCACCTAAGGAAACTATTGGAAGTATAGTGTGCCTCTTATCCCCTCCTAGAACGTGTTCTCGCTCATTGTCCCAAGGTTTATTTGGGTATTCTATTTGGATGGTATGCCCTTGGATTTTAAATCTTAAAATGCTCAATCTATTGAAGCAAGCTTGTAGGAATCTTCTATCCAAGATTTAAAGACTCTCTAAAGTAAGGGTTTTACCCAAAAATCTATCTTAGCAATGATGCATCTGTGGAGGACAATGCTGAAGTCATTCCAAGAACAATGTCTATGGGAGCTAATGAGACCTAAGGAGACTCCTAGTCATCTCTAAAAACCGATGGCAAAATGTACCCAAAAAAAATCAGCATTGTCAACATTGTCAAAAGGTTGGTCACTTTGATGAGGAGTGTTGATCAAAGGCAAGAGGCGCAGCACCAAAAGCTAAGACTGAAACCCCGCCCCTCAATTGGGCAACCCCCAACAAGGGAGACAATATGGTAGCAACCCTTAACAAGGACACTAGCGAGGCCAAACCCATACCATCACCAATCAACCATCACAATCAACAACGTTCTCAACACCAAAGGGCTTGTGTGATTGGTTTGCAGATGCCCACATCATCTCAGTATAGAGACATTTGGGGATGCGAGTCTCGTCTATATCTACAAGTTGCCTCTTCACAAGTGACTGCAAAGGCCCACTCGTCACAGCCGAGTACGTCAACTACTCCTTAGATTGTGGATAGTGGAGCTACTCATCATATGACCCCTATCGAGGACACTTTCATTTTCCAAGCCCTTGCAAACAGGAGAGTCCAAGCTGAAAACAACTCCTCGGTCAAGATTCAGACTCATGATCGCATTAGTTTTGCCACTGACTAAGGCCTGGATCGCACTACATTGGATGACATATACTATATACCCCAACCTTCCACTGAACTTGTTATCCGTTCAATAGCTATGCTGGTTAGGACGAGCGGTCTTCTTCACAACAACCACAGTCGAGGTTCGTGATGTCAAAATGACAATGACTAGAGAGACAGTAGGGTTTGCAAGGGAAAACACAGTGTGTGTATGGCAAACACTAAGAGAGAAAAGTAACACAGAAGATGATGAAAGATGAATCATGCTGATGAAGTGAATCTGATACAAGGGTGCGGTAGCACAAAGGAAGCCCTAGAGTGCCAAAAGACTGCCGAAGAATCATGTCGCCTAGAGTAAGGAGACTGCCGTCGAAGGGTGAGGAGCCTCTAAATCTGCAAATGTAGGGATGAAGAGTGGTACTTACAAGCAGGGAGACAGCCAATGAAGCCTCTGTCTGCAAATGCAAGCCTAATGAGGTGACACCAGCTCTGCTGGGAGTGACACTAGGTGGTGAGGATGAGCCAGATGCTGAAAACGCAAATGAAGACAGCCTGTGGGAGAGAAACGCCAGTTGTGTGACATCAGAAGGTTGGGAAGCAGCAAGAAACTAAACGCAAGGTGCAACTATCTCTGATGAAGATGACACCTACTCGAGAGAGACGCTAGATGGTGAGGAACCTCTTTGGCAACCAAACGCAAGAAGGTGGAGCCGCCAGAAGAGTAGAGGATGACGCAAGATAGGGTAGATGCTGATGCCAAGAGAGTGTGGACTCCGAAAGCAAGGTGTAGGAGCACAGAAGATGCTATCGCCAACAATGGAGGATGGACGCCAAGCTAAAGAGAAGCACACTGCCACCATAAACACAGCCAACTAGAGATGAAGGCTGGCGCCAGGAGAGTGTGGAGATGGTGGTAGGAGATGAGAGAGAGAGATGATGAAAGAGAAAGAGAGTCAGAAGACTGATGAAGAGAGAGTGGGAGTGACAAACTGAAGGATCAGCCATAAGGAATTAATGAGAGAGTGGCCTATGAATAGGCACAGTCAGTCTATGATGGTTTTCCATGTCTAAAGCAATCAAGGGATATCTATAAAGCTTGTCAACTCGAGAAGCAACCTGGTACCCCATTCTCTCAACAATCTTCACATAGAGCCAAGCCATCTCTTAGATTGATTCATGTAGATCTTTGTAGACCGACATCCACAGTCACCTTGAACGGCGCACTGTACATCTTTTTGATTGTGGACGATCATTCTAGATATATGTGGGTGTACTTTCTCAAGCAAAATCCGATACCCTTACATATTTCTCTACTTGGGTACTACTAGTGCATAACTAAACTAATCGTCGTGTAGGATGCATGAGGAGTAACATTGAGGATGAGTTCACCTCCCACAAGCTTTCGGAGTTTCTCTGAGAGCATGGCATCTCATGCCAGCTTATCTCTATGTATGGCCTCTGCTAAGTTCTTTGTGCATTCCTCCAACAATTTTCTCAAGTCGAATGTGTGTAACTAGTCCGTAGAGAGCCACTATAGATATTTGAGGTATCTTCTACAAAGTAGTATTTGGGATATTTCATACCTCATCTATGTGCACTACCCAAAGCCAATAGAGTTAGCAAATATGCCAGTTCATATGTGAGTTTGTGCATGTTTCACTGGGCTAGGCACAGTTAGATATTTTAGGCATTTTATATTTATCATTCTCAAGGTGATTTAGGCATTTATTGTTGGCTGACATCTAATGCTGACCAACCTGATCATATTGATGGCATATTTTTAGCCGATTTATTCAAACGCTCCCTCCTCCTCTGCATAGCAACCAGAAATGTCATAAACATTTAGAAACGAAACGTTAGAAACGTGTTTCGTAGGTTTCTTTGAAGAGGGGGTGAATAAGAAACACGGGTTTTTATATAGGGATTTTTAATAGTTTTAACTAGGGAAAGAGGTTCTAAACCTCTATGGAACTCTCTTGAACAAAGAATGGCCAATTGAGCTTGAGTGATAATAGAGTCAATTGAGAATAATACGTTACATATCCATGATCCATTATTGACTTGTCACTTACGTGAAAGTTAGTCTTTGGACAAGCTATACTATGGTTTAGAACTCAAACATTATGACTTATATGTATCATACAAAGAAAATTGAAATAAACATTTAAATAGCCTATCTATGATATGGACTGAGTCAAGTTGCAACATCAAGATTCTCATTTCAAAACAAACTAACAAAATGTCAAAATCGAGAATGAATCATAATATATCATAAATAACTCATAAATGAGACTAAAGTTGTATAAGAATCAACTCTCAAGACAAAAATAGATACTAGATTGTTGACAAAGTCCAATAACTAACCAAAATCACAAAAAAATCAGTCTTTTATCCAAAATCTTGAGCCCTCACCAGTCATTACACATCATCATCATCATATTTAACATTGCCCAACAATTTTTATCAAAAAAACCATATTTTGAGTTCCAACTCACCAAAAAAAAAAAAACCCCAAGTTTTTTACTCTCAGAAATGTTTTGTACTTTAAGAAATGTTTCGTAAGTCTCAAACTGAAAGAAATGTGTTTCTTAGCTGCTATGCTCCTATGTCATTCATTGTATCTCTTTGCATATTTCCATAGCAAGGACCGGTGGAGACAAGGAGCCAATGCCAATGCCAATGCCCATATAGCCGGTGACTCACATTGCCTCAACACTTTCTTATGTCTTGGTATATGGATTCCATTTTTTGAGCAATTTTTCTTTCTAAGTTCTTGTGCATTGTTCTTCTTTCCTTTGCACTATCTATCTTTTCTCTTCACTCGTGTGTTACACAATCTATTATAGTAGTTTCCTATCCTTCCATTGTTGCATCCACTTCTAGTATCAAATTTCAGGTTGGGCTTTGCTCCTAGCTCATGATCAGCCATCTAAGGTGTGCTGGTGCTGATTTCTTCTGCTGCAGATCTACCTTTTGGGTTTTCTGATGCTGATTGGATTTTTCTTGGACTGTTGCAACTGTGTTTCTAGACTAGGCAGCCATCTGCTGAGCAAAAATGGCCTGTTTCTGTAATCTCAACCTGCATTTTGCAGCCTGCCATCTACATTTACTGTTCCTGCCTTGTTTCGGAGCTTAAGCAGCATGTTTGACCTGCTGTATGGCTGCATTTACTGCTTACTCTGTCTGCGTTTTTGCTTCTTTTGTCTAGACTCTACATCTCTAGGCGTCTCACCCTTTGAAGGCTGGGCGACAGTATTTTCAGGCCTCTTGCTGCTGCCTTTCTGATCAGCCTCTATGATTCCTTGCTCACCTTTAGAGAGGGTGTCCAATTATCCCATTTCTTTACACCACATTCTCTGTATTGTAGATCCATTCTCTACACATACAGACAAAGAAACGTGCTGTACGATTGCATTTACTGCTTACTTTGTCTGTGTTTTTGCTTCAACTGTCTGCCTTTCCAGGTTTCTGACCCTTTTAAGGCTGGGAAACAATATTTTCAGGCCTCTTGCTGCTGCCAACTCTTTGTTTAGCTGCGTTTGGTCTAATTTCTCCTAATTTCTTTCTCATCAGCCTCTGTGGTTCATTGCTCACCATTAGAAAGGGTTGTTGTGTCTCCAATTGTCGTGGCTTTCTACACCGCACTCTGTGTACTATAGATCCATTCTCTACACATACAAATGAAAAAGTCTCAATGCTATTATTGTGGCAAGAAAGGAGAACTTTGAAAGGACTTCAACAGGAGAGGACTCTCTTGACGAGCCTTCCTCATCTACAAGTCCAGGTTTAGGCTCTTGCCATTCAGCCCTGGCGATTGTTGTAGGGGCCTCCCTTCCATCTTGCTAGTACATGTGATGTAGGACATCCCTTACAACTCTCCAGTGCCAGAGAGGGAGTGTGAGAGGGTGGTGAGGTGGGGCAATTGGGCCTCATTTGTACATGTATACCAGTGCACAGGATCTTGAAAGCAATTTCCTTGATGCACCGACAGATTTTCAAATCCTAAAGCTAGGATTGACATCCTTGTTCATGATGAGTTGTTGACAATGAGTGGGCTTGGCTTCTAGTCCGAGTTCACATGAGGGGACACTATGGCGGCTTGGCCAAAGGCACGGTGTCACAGTGCGTAGGGTTGAAGGTCACCACAGGGGTTTGGCAAGAAAATTGAACAAGATAACTTCACCCCCCCCCCCCCCTTGGTAAACCGGTCCATGAAATATTTCCATCCGGTGATTTCTTGGATTTCCCAAGAGGTTATTCCCACCCTCTTCTTTATTTCAAACCTCCAAATTTACAAAAAATCAACAAAGTGTTAGAAAAATATTTTTTGTGATTTTCTCGGATCAATGCCTTACTTTAATCCTGCATGTATGCCATGACCTGATTTTACCCTGATGGGGTCCCTTCCCCACCCACCCGTCCCTGTTCAACCCACCCTTAGGGCCGTTCCTTTTCTTTTTTCCTTTATCCCTTATTATGACTTTTTTCATGTGAACGTATTCTACGTTTATCGAAATCCACATCCCACCTTATAATCTTCCCCCTGATATTTTTCCTTTTTGCTCCCTATCCTTCCAATGCATGATTCATCCGCTATTAATTTTTGCGTGTTTTCGGGCCATTTTCGTGCATATTTTTAATATTTTTCCATGTGAACATGCCCTATTTTCACCGAAATTCCAGTTTCATTTGACTTATGCGTCCCGCTAGCCTTTCCCTACATTTTTCCTTTTTTCTCCACCCTATTTCGATCATTGGATTTTCTGTTATTAAATTTTCAATATATTTTTTATTATATTTTTTGTGTTTTTCTCATGTGAACCCCTTCTAACTTCACCGGAAGTGAGTTTTGACATGACAACCCTGTGCATCTTCTTTCCACTGACATTTTTTCTTTTTACTGCCCTTCATTTCACTGCTCAGTTCTTTCTGTATTCATCTTTGTGCCCATTTTCGGGTTCAGTTTTTGGGCTTCTTCCATGTGAACGTAACAATAAATGTTTAAAGGTTCAAGAGATACTTCACGGTCAATCATAGGGGTTTGAGAGAAAATAATGTATAGGGGTTCAAGATCTTAGACTCCAGAGATGGTAGAGATAAGAGAAGGGTTGAAGGTTTTAAGCCAAGTTCTTAAAGATGTCGATAGAGCTTCTAACTGCATATTCTTAGTAAAGATCACAAGAGTATTATCTCATAAGTTCGAACTCAAATCAAGCTTGTTTTCTTGACTGTAAGAGCAATCACCAATTATAAAATCAAGTACAATATGCTATCATGTATCATAAACAACTCTGTATCCCATCATTCATACATGATGCCATAGCATGAATCAACTTTGCATGATTACATTCAATGTAGACTGTTAGGGACAAAAGCTTATGAGTCAATTACAAGGCTTGTAGGGCAAAGAGACTTGCTTCAAGAGAGCTTCAAATTGAGTTCCTGATAAGGATAAGTTACCACATCCAAGAAATAAGAGAAAAAGCTCCTCTTAATTCAACTCAAAGCATCTATGAATGATCTACAATCATTGCCTGCCATAGGGGCACATAATACTTGCATATTTTGACAATATGTCTTCTGTAGAGTAAGAAACGAATTAAAAGAACAATGTTGTAGCTAATTCCTTGAATATGACTGAAGATATCAGCCCCAAATCAGTCCAAATATCTTCCGAAATTCACATTTGATGATAGCATAAACTTCCCCTAAAATGGTGTCGATGCATTTGGTGTTAAGAGTCCACCACAGGGATAAGAGACGGCAAGGTAAAGGTAGATTCAAGGAGAGGAGTAGACGACAGAAGAGAAGGGGTTCGAAGAAATTGAAAACGTAGAACAATACTCCCAAAAAGAATTAGAAAATGTAGAAGAATACTAACAGAGATTAAGCCTTTTAGTTTCTTTCAGCATTATGAAAAAATATAACTCTAATAGACAAAAACGTGTATAAAATAATACCTTTCTCTGTCGCCAATCTAATGCTTCCATTGGCTCCGAAAGGGGGGTAAAATACCAGCACACCTGACCAAAATTCTGCCAAATCACTCCTTCTTCATCTCCCACTCTGAAGTTTTGTTCACTACCTGAAAACGGCGAAATCACACGATTTCGCCAATCTCTCTTTTTATATAAAATCCTCTCAAATTAGTTGAAAGCTACATGCTTTCTTTTACATATTATCATAATCTAGAAGTTGTCTACAATTTAATGGATTTTTACAAGAGATAATATCTAAAATATCAAAAATTGACTAAACTTGTCCAAAAATCTAATATTTTTGAACCATGGACACTAACACTAATGTCTAAAATGACATTGGCTCTCTAAATCAATAAGAAAGCCACACTCTAGATTTTTTTACATGGTGTGCGCATAGCGGTACAACATCCACCCCCTCCTAACCTGCACATCCTCCGGTATGTGCCAAAGTCATATAGATCTGCAGTGTTAGAAGAAGTATCTTCTGCCATGTCAATGTCTTCATCTTCTGTCTCTTCTTCTTCCTCTATGTCTTCATGCTCTTGAATTATATCCAAGTCTTCTAACTCATATGTTGAACTTTCTCTTCGTTTGAAAAGCTTGATTCTTTTTCCAGCTATGGGTATCTTCATGCTTGTTCCATATAATTCAACCAATGAATATGTGGCATTGTCATGAACGACCTTTATCACATACGGGCCAAACCAACGCTTTACCGTCTTCCTAGAAGCATTGAATTGATTGTCTAAGCTACTGTCATAGACAAGCACCCAGTTATTTTCTTGAATTGCTCTTGGCCGAAGTCGATGTCACATATCAAATCTTCTTTTGTTATTTAGTCTTGCTGTCTTTAGCTTCTCAATAGCTGCTTAAACATCTTCAAGCCTTTTTTCTAGCTACCATATGCGCAAAGTTAGCAACTCTTCTCTACTAATGCCTTCCTCCCAAGGTAGAAGACTCCATGTGAAAATAGATTCTTCAATTGGCATAATTGGTTGTTGTCCATGCATAAGTTCAGCTGGCATATAGCCAGTCACTGTACTATGAGTAGTCCGGTCAGCCCATAATGCAAAAGGTAGCATTTTAGGCCATTCTTTGATCTTTCCTCTACAAGACTTTACTAGAGCTTTGAGAATAGGCTGGTGCCCTCTCTCACTTTTCCCATTGCCTTCAGGGTTGTAGGCTGATGTGAAATATTGGCCAATCTTCAGCCAATCTTCTTCAAAGAAATGAACTAGAACTTGAGCAATGCAATGAGCATGCTGACTTCTAGTTTACCACCCTTCTTCCATAGATAAATCTTTGATCTTTATTGTTGTATGCTGATTTACAGCAGTACCTTTTCCTATTCTTATTGTACTTAATGCTATACCATTAAAAAGATTAGCTTCACCTGCAAGATTTAGCTTTGGGTTTATATATGTAGCAACTAAAAAGCTACTTTCAATAGCCATGGAATGAAATTCAGCAAGTATAGATTCTTCAGCTTCATCTTCTTCCATCAACTCTTCTTCATTGTCATATCTTGCACGTGATAGCATGTCAGCAACTTGATTCGCATTTTCTGCAATATGCTTTAATTCGGGGTTGAGAGATTTAATATATACAATCCATCTTAGCATAGCAATGTCGGATGTAGAGCAGTTGGTAATCATACCCAAGAGTGAAAGACAATCAGCTTTTACCACTACAGAAGCACCTATAAAGTATTCACGATCACACTTCAATGTTGTTACAACTGTTTGCAGATTAGTCAGTTCAGGGTGAGTCTATGCTGCAGAGGTTGTGGCCTTTTTATAGTGTATTTTCCGGTGCCCTCTTTAGGGCTAGGGAGCATTTAATGCTGGCCGACTACATTTATTACTCCCCCCATTTTATGCCTATATATTGCTAGGGCTCCTCCTCTTGTGTACTTCAGCCATCATTTCTGGATTCTTCTGAGGAGAGAGGAGCCGATGCCAGGGTACCCACACAACTAGTGACTCACTATTGTATGCTGCTATCTTGTGTTCGATATGGATTCCGTTTCCCGGGCATACATCTGAGTTCTCATCTGTATTTGTGTTTATTCTTTCACTTGTCTTGTGTTTCAACATATTATTTCAGCATGTTGTTTATGCTTCCATTGCTGCACCACTTCTGACATGGTATCACTTTTTCAGGATTTGTGTTTCTGTTGTGTTTTATTGTTGTTTTCACGACTGATTTACCCCTCTGCTGCCCTGGCAGCTGCTGTCAACCTGATTGCAACCAGATTTTGGCTTCCATACTCTGCATTTTGATCAGCATATGCATCACCTGCCTGTCCAACACCTCCTGCTGCCTATGTTTTCCTCATCACGCTGCTGGCAACAGTTCCCTACACCTATTTAGGCAGTGTGCACCTGTGTTTTGCTGTTTACAGCACTATTTTGGGCTGGGTGACTGGCCAAACAGGCCGTTTTTGCTGTTTCTAGAAGATTTCCACTGATTTTTTGACTTTGTGTAGCAGATTTTAGCTAATTTTGATCAGTTTTTGGGTTATCCTGCATGTGAACTCTTGTTTTTTGCAGTTTGTGCTCGTGGTTTGGCTATGTTCCCTCTCCCAATCCCTTCTTTTCTCTACTTTTTTTCTCAATCCTCTCCAGATGGCTCTTCCATGCACATCCACTGATGACAAGCTCCATGGACCTGATTATTACATGTGGAGTGCGGTGATGAAGGCTTGGTTTATTCAAAAGCAGTTATGGTACGTGGTTAACAGAGTTGTGGCATGTCCTCAACAACCTTCTCCTGTTCCATCTGACTTTGATGAAGACAACCATGAGGAGGCTGTGCTTACCTGGGATTCGGATGATGCCCGTGCTTATTCGGCCTTACTTCGGTGTATTTCCAAAGAAGTTCTACCGGCAATCACCTCTTGTACGACAGCTACAAATGTATGGTCAAAGTTACAGTTAATGTACGAGGCTCCTTCCACCATGAGGGCCGTTACTCTCTATGGCCAGCTCCAGCAAAACTGAAGTTTAAATCCAAAGATACAATTCAATCCTTCCTTCTTCGTGTTACCCAACTCTAGGACCAGCTTCGTACTATGCAGTCTGCCCTATCAGAGGCACATCTTGTTGGTACGATACTCTACAAGCTTCCTCGGGAATTTGATGGAGTGGCGAATGCTTTACGGGCGCAGACATCTACAACTCCTGTCAATTTTCTTCACACATCCTCCATGCTACTTAAGCATAAGGCTACTTTGCGACTACAGGGGAGGCTTCCATCACATTATGGAGGTTCAGGTGAGGCTTTTGCAACTTCAGAGAGGGGTTCAAAGATGAAGAAGTCGAAGGCCCAATGTTATCACTGTGGCAAGAAAGGTCATTTAAGGAAGGACTGCAAAGAGTTAGCGGCTTCCAGGAAGAACCAGGAGCAGAAGACGAAGCGGGATGCGACCTCCTCCAACGAGTCATCTGCCTCAGATTCTGATCCCGATCCTCCCGCCAAGGCAAAGTCCAAGGTGTGGAAGGGATCCTCTTCTTCGGATAGAGGAAAGGGCTTAGTGGCCCCTTCCTCAGCTGCTTTCTAGTGGTGGTGATGCGGATATCCCTCACGACTCTCCAATGCTAGAGAGGAAGTGTGAGAGGGTGGTGAGATGGGGAAGTCGTGCCTCATTTATATGTCTATACAAATGCACAGGATCCAGAGAGGGACATCCCTGACGCATCGTGGGAAGTCTGGCAGGTACAAATCCTGGAGCTAGGATTGCCATCCAGGTTCATGATGGGCTGGTTACTTGACAAAGAGCAGGAGGCTTTCGTCTAGAGTCCACATGAGGGGACACTTTGACAGTTTTGGCCGAAGGCGGGGATTCCATGGTCACATGTTCAAAGACATGTTTGGCAGATTGGTCTTGTATGTCCTGAGTGACATAGGTGACATAACACAGAGAGCTGCTATGATTCTTCTCTATTTTCAGGTGGTGTTGTTATGCTCAACATCGACGTCCGATACTCTCCAAGGCATCTTGGTGGTGAGCCGGCCACTCACTGCTTGGATATCCATGGTTCTTCTGGTGGTTCTATATTGTACAGTTTATGATACTCCATCATTGTACTATTGTATTGTATCAGATCACCCCTGATCTGAGAGAGGGTGTTAGCAGATTAGTCAACTTAGAGTGAGTCTATGCTGCAGAGGCTATGGCCTTTTTATAGTATTTTTTCTAGCATTTTTTTGTGCCCTTTTTAGGGCTAGAGAGCATTTAATGCTGGCAGACCAACATTAAATGTTGGCCGACTGCATTTATTGCTCCCCCCATTTTATGCCTATATATTGCTAGGGCTCCTCCTCCTCTTCTGTACTTCAGCCATCATTTGTGGATTCTTCTGAGGAGAGAGGAGCCGGTGCTAGGGTACCCACACAACCAGTGACTCATTGTTGTATGCTGCTGTCTCGTGTTCAATATGGATTCCGTTTTCCGAGCATACATCTGAGTTCTCATCTGTATTTGTGTTTATTCTTTCTCTTGACTTGTGTTTCAGCAGTTTATTTCAGCATGTTGTTTATGCTTCCATTGCTGCACCACTTCTGACAACAACTCCCCACAATTTCCTTTTTACTTGTGCATACCTTCTTTGACGTTCATTGAGAACCTTTGCTCCAAAACGAATTGCATACCTGTTACCTTCAAGGTCTTCTTGGCCAATAGCCCATCCTATCCCAATGGGACTTGTATCCACAGTAAGGATAATGGATTGACCATTTGAATAATTAGCCCTTTTGAGAGTAGGGGCTGAAATTAACTTCTTCTTTAGTTTGCATACAGTGAGAGTATGCTCTTCCCCCCAAGAGAATCTTTGGCATTTTCTTAATAATTGATAAAGTTTTTCGACTACATGAGCAAAATGTGGTATCCATATGAGATAGAATACACATGCGCCAAGAAATCTTCTCACCTCTAAAATATTTGTGCATTTTTCTTGCATTCTGCTAATGGCATCTATCTTGATTGGTGAAGATTTACATCCATAGGGGCCACACAGATGTCCGACCACTAGGACTTCTTCTACTCCAAAAATCGACTTAGCTCCAAAAAGGGTAAGATGTACCTCTTCTAGCCTTGTCAAAATCCTGTCATAATCATGAATATGGTAAACTACAAATATCCTGCAACCATCTTCGTCAAGCTCCATCCCTTGATAGGTACATCATCAAGAAATGAAAGAGTAAGTTGTGGAATACAGTCCCTTAAGACTTTGTGCGTGGCATTCATCATATGGGCTACGGAGTTTGTTGCACCTTGTGGTAGAGTGCACATGCGGACCAATCCAAGAGGTGTCTTCATTGTGGTAATGTCTCAGCTTTCTAATGATAGCTGAAATTGGTCATATCCTGAATATAGGTCGCCCATAGAATAAATTGCTCTACCTGCAAAAGCTTCAATAAACTCCTCAACAATTGGACCTAAATCAACATTTCGGATTGTGACACGATTGACAAGCTGTAGATCTTGAATGAATCATAAAGATCCATTTTTCTTGGACACGGTAAACCATCGATTTGAGTAAGGTGCTGAAGAAGGTTCTAAAATCTTCATTCTGATCTTCTCATTTAGAAGTTCCAATAATTTGGGCAAATGCGCCCTTGGAACAGGAATAGGCTTGAGGTTCCAAGGCACATGTAAGATCGTAAAAATGACCATAAGAGCCACAATATTTGGATCCACACAGCCTATTTCACTTGGCCGAAATGCAAAAGATTTTCCATGTTTCATTAGCATTTGCATAAAAGATTATTTTTCAACCGGCGAAATGAAAGAATTTTCACCTATTTTTCACTTGGCCGAAATGCAAAAGTTTTTCCATGTTTCATTAGCATTTGCATAAAAGATTGTTTTTCAGCCGGCAAAAGAAAAGAATTTTCACCTATTTTGAGCTCTTTTATACAAACTTGAAAGAAAATATTTATATCACATAAAAAGGGAGCTGAAAACTTATGACATGATGGTTGAAAATGAAGATATTTTGGGCATTTTTTTAGACTGATTACTATTGACACATTGGCTGAAATATATACAGTTGCTCATATAGAAAATTAGGTTGAAAATCAGTTCATAGAAATATGTACATTGGATTTTTATTAAACAATTCAAGGATTTGTTGATTGAGTAGGAAGACATTGGTTTGCTCAACAAGGCTGAAGTGCAAGTGGAGATAAAATACAAGACGGTGGATAAGAAAGTCAAGCCTGTGGCAATCCCACTGCCTTCTGAGAGTGAAGGGCTGGCTGATAGGGTAGCAAATCAGCCAAGTCTTCGTGATCCTTCCAACATTGGTTACAAGTTCACGTCATGGTTGGAAGAGACTTATAACAGACCATACTATTGGTTGTACATACATACAGATTTGTTAGAGACACAGTTTCTGTAGCATAAGGAGGTTCAATCTTTTTACATGACGCACTACCATAACCTCCTTTTATAGCAGTACAGCCCGAAAACCCTTGAATTCTCGAGCATTAGGAGACACAGGATAATCACGCAGTCGATCTCTGTTTCGATAATGGTTAACACACACAGTAAGAAATTGGACAGCTCATTCATTATCCTTGCTTCGGATTCGAGCATAGGAAGAACCATCATCAAGAGCTTTTGTTTCCAAGCGGGCTTCAAAAATGTAAGGTTGCCCAAGAATGATAGGGTAACTACAGGAGTCTTGAACAAAAAAGTGAAATTTGTCTTTTATGTCTCTAATAGTTACCTGCACATTAGAACATGCAGCATATAACTCTACAGAAGAGTTGTTTGCAGCTCTCATTCGCCAACCTGGATCAACATCTATGGACCATCCGCCGCTTTCATAGAGACTCCTTGCCATGACGTTTATCTTAGAACCATGGTCTAAGAGTGCAATACATGGTGTTTCTATTTCTCGAATTTTGACGTCTGTCTCCGTTGTTGCTCTTGCCCAATGTGTACCGGAGTAGTGACTGCTTGGAATGAACCGAGCCTCTTCCTCCTCGTGCATGTGCTGTAAACGGCCTTCTTTTTGAGAGGTGGGCTGCCCAACTTGTTTGGACCAGCCGACCATTACATTTTCAACTTTCACTTCTTTAATTTTTACATTCATGCTTTCTTTATCTTCAACTTCAATTGCTACAATTAATTCTTTAACTGCTTCAAGATGAATTCCTTGTGAAGTTAGCTTCTCTTCATCCTGCACAAAAACTCCAAGAACTTGTAAAAAATCATGCATTGTTTCTTCAGCTTCATCACCAACATATTGTCTTTTCCTTTTGATTACATTAATAATTACATCATGGAATTCACGTTGGCAATTCCAAGAATTTCGCCTAAGGTGAATTCAATTTTGCTCCCTAAAATTCGTTCTTCTAGGACTTGTTTGAGATCGGTTGTAGATTCTATGTCAGACTGTAATTTGCAGCCTGCTAGCTGCTTGCATTTCTTCTTTCCTTCGGTCTTCTTTGTTTGTAGCGCATCTTCCATCTCTTGATCTGGGATTATATTTTCAGCAAGCTTTGGTTGTTCAAGCATTCTTCTAGTTAACCGTTTCGGAGGGCCAGAAGAGGAAGGCCCCGGTTCCATCTTCTCTTCTTCTCTTTTCTTCAATTAAGACTTCTTTATGATTGACGTCAGCCAAATGTGCAAAGGCGGAAAAAGAATCTACCGGTTCTTTCCAACCAGTTATTCCTCCAATGCACTGGCTAGCATTAGCCAAATCTTCTTTGGCTGCTTTACCACGTTCCATTTGATCTAGCGCCCGCATCCATACTTTAGATTGCACATTAGCTTTACATGCTTTCAAATTTAATTTAGTTGGTTCAATTAGCAGCCCATAAGTAGCCGCATCAATTGCTGCGTAGGCATTCTTTATAGCTAAATCTTCTAATCTTTTCTTCATTCCACCATTGCCAAAATTTGGCTCCAGTGAAAGACTAGTTTCAACTGTATGAATTTTTCCATCTTTCCAAAAGACGAGCTTCTGTGCTTCAGCCTCGCGGAAGGCAAACATTCCCTCTTATCGTGTTGTTGGCTATCACACCAAATACAACGCCCCTTAAAGCCTTTTCTCATGGGTCTTTGAGTTGATGATCGTCCTCGTTCTTCAACTTTGGCATCCAACTTCTCCACCTTGAAACTAATTTCTGTAAGATTCAAATGAAGGTTACGCATACTTTTAATGAATTCATCCATGACATCATTTTTAGAAGGAACCAAAGAAGAAAGAGTTGGTTGATTAGTCAAAGAAATAGGGGATTTTGAAGGTGGAACAAGCTCCATCAATGGAGTTGTTGAAGTTAAAGTACAGCCCAATCTTAGTCGCATCCGCTCTCTTCGAGCAATCATGTTAACTGCATCAATAACATCTGTCCATGCAGTCTCAACTCCTGATTCGGAGATAGCATCTTCTAGGCGATCAGCAAGCTTCTCTTGCAAAATGGAATCTACTACCTTAAGGAAGAATTCAATCTTCTGACCTTCCATACTTTGTTAGTCTTCAACATCAAGTTGTCCAAATTTACTTTCAAACTCATGGTATAAAGCTGTTGCAACTAAACCTTTGTTGGGTCTCTCAACCCAATCAGTAAAACTTTTCTTCATCACTAGGCCAGAGTCTTCTAAGAAGAATTCCTCGCGTAGAGCTTTTTTGAATGCAGCCCAATCTGCATCTTGCTAAAAAAGACCACGAATTCTTTCTTGAAGACCATGCTTGGCTAGTCTAGCAAAATAGCGACTCCATGCATATTGCGGCACACCAAAGAAGAGCATTTTCTCAACATGCAAGCAAATAAAAATAGAGACATTTTGACCATTAAATTGTTTTAATTCCCACCCAACTTCCTCTAGGGCCTTGATATCTGTGGAATCAATATTCTCTTTGTCTTGCCTTTGTTGTTGTTGTCATAACATTTGGATTTGTTATTGCTAAGTCTGTTGTAGTATGCGCATCAATTGTTGTAAAGTATCTCCTGAAGAATCCTCTATCTTGGAGTTCTCTTACGCCGACCTTCACCTCGGGTTCACCAATGTCGCAGCGCGTAGGGTTGAAGGTCACCACAGGGGTTTGGCAAGAGAAGAATGTATGGGGATTCAAGAGCTTAGACTCCGGGGATGGTAGAGATAAGAGAAGGGTTGAAGGTTTCAAGCCAATTTCTTGAAGATAAGAGACAGCAAGGTAAAAGTAGATTCAGAGAGAAATAAACGGAAGAGAAGGGGTTCGAAGAAATTGAAGACGTAGAAGAATACTCTCAAAAAGAATTAGAAAATGTAGAAAAATACTAACAAAGATGAAGCCTGTCAGTTTCTTTCAGCATTATGAGAAGATATAACTCTAATAGACAAAAACGTGTATAAAATAATATCTTCCTCTATGCTGCTCAGATCACCAATCTGATGCTTCCATTGGCTCCGAAAGGGGTGTAAAATACCAACGTACCTGACCAGAATTCTACCAGATCACTCTTTCATCTCCCACTCTAGAGTGTTGTTCATTGCCTGAAAACAGCGATCGCACGTTGCACGATTTCGCCAATCTCTCTTTTTACATAAAATCCTCTCAAATTAGCTAAAAGCTACATGCTTTCTTTTACATGTTATCATAATCTAGAAGTTGTCTACAGTTTTATGGATTTTTACAAGAGATAATATCTAAAATATCAAAAATTGGCTAAAACTTGTCCAAAAATCTAATATTTTTGGACCATGGACACTAACACTAATGTCTAAAATGGCATTGGCTCTCTAAATCAATAAGAAAGCCACACTTTAGATTTTTTTACACGGTGTGCGCGTAGCGACACAACAACGGAATCCATGGTCATTTATGCGTTGCGGCATTGGTGACAAGATGGTCACATATGCTACATCAGAGACATTATTGATAGACATAGAGAGCTACTATGATTCTTCTCTACTTTCAAAAGTTGGTATGATCGACATCGACATCAAGTTCTCTTAGAGGCACCTTGGTAGTGGCTTGCACACCCACTGCTTGAGTATCCACGGTTCTATCTAATGGACATTCTTGGAGGTACTATGATGGCATGTTATTATTGTATACTATATTGTACCCGATCACCCATAATCTGAGAGTGGATCCGGGAGTGGATGTTGGCGGATGTTAGTTCATGTATGAGTCTGTGCATGTTCTACTGGGATGGGCACAATTAGATATTTTAGGCATTTTATATTTGTCATTTTCATGGTGATTTAGACATTTACTGTTGGCCGACCAACATTTAATGTTGATTGACATGATCATATTGATGGCATATTTCTAGCCTATTTATTCAAGCACTCCCTCTTGTGTCATTCATTGTATCACACTACATACTTCCATGGCAATGACGACCAAAGGAAAGAGGGAGCCAGTGCCAATGCACATACAACTAGTGACTCACATTGTTTTTGTACTTTCTCATGTCTTGGTATATAATTCCATTTCCTGAGCATCTTTTTCTTTCTAAGTTCTTGTGCAATGTTCTTCTTTCCTTTGCAATGTTTCTTTTTTTCTCTCCATTCTTATGTTACGCAGTCTATTATAATAGTTTTCTACATTTCCATGATTACATCCACTTTTGACAAACAGGTGTGTCCCATAGGTGCTCACTTCTTTGTCTCGGGCTCTCCAATGTAGACCTACTTCATCTATGTCAATCTCCTTGAACATGACATTATCATGTATGTGAAACTCACTTTGTCTATCTCTATTATGTGCATTCAAATCCCTCACTAATAACACGTCCATAATGTTAGTGTATCTCATAATGTTCTCATGGAGTATATCGAAGGGCGATGCATCTCGTGTAACATAGGTCAAGTTTGCAAGAGAAAAGTAGCATACTGCAATTAATATATCCGGTGCTCTTTCTATATGTACTGATATCCTAAGTGTATTGTATGCCTCTTATCATCATGCTAACCTTATGTCACTGTTGATAACCTATCCATCCTTGTAAACAATCCATTTTCCCTCTTTACAAGCCTCCAATACTTTGGGCATGTGTTTTGTGCTATCTATGGTGGATAAAATCCTTATCCGAATAAATCTTCCAAACTGAAGAGAGATGAAAGTTTTTTTCTTCTTGTCTCCAAAACAAAGGATTAGAGCCTTGGACTTGAGTGTCCTCTTTCCCCACTCTCCAAGCACTAACTATAGGTAACTCTGAAGCCCCAATTTTGTCTACAAGTGTCTTAGCATCTTCTTGCAGGCTGCCTTTCTCCTCTCATCCTACCACTTATACATGTAATACCCTAGTTCATCTCCTAGCCTCTTCTTCCAAAGTAGCATTCATTACCTTAGTCTTGTTTACTGATATTTCCTTATGTTTTTTTCCTACTCTAATCCATGAGCTAGCCTCTTCTATTTGCTTCTATATTGTCTTTGCCACCTCTGCCCATGAATGGACCTCCCTTTCACATGCCTTCAATACCTCTTTCTCCTATAGTTCTTCTTGCACGTTTATTTCTTCTTTCTTAAATGTATTAAGCTCTTCCCTCAACTCTAAGACTTCACATTTGCAAGCATCGACCATGTTATGCATTTCAATTTTCAACACCTATATTTCAGAAAAATTGTGTGCTTGCAGTTCATTCTTACTCTTTATCTGTATATCTTGCATTTGTGCTTTCTAGTCTGCTAATAATTTGACTTTGATCAGCTCTTGTATTTCTTTTTCAATTCATGCTTCATAGCCCGTAGTTCAAAGTGAATCATGAGATGAATTTCTTCATAGTTCCTTTCATTCATGGCACATGAGGTCTTCCCAAGCCTATCATATCCTGGGGAGAGAACAGTCCAATCACACAGACCCTATGGACATAGGCCTTGTACTGTGTGTTCTTAGGAGGGGTGAGAGAGAGAGAGTAGAAAATAAAGAAAAAAAAATGAAAAAATGTGTATATATATATCATTTATTCACATACATACACACAGATTTTACACACACATAATATATATATATATATATATATATATATATATATATATATATATATTATTCATACACACATACATATATATTTTTGACTTTTCTAAAGTCAAGTGTTGAGTGTTGAAATGACTTGTTTTTTGGCTGATTTTTGTTGTTTTTGAGAGCTGAATGGTTGATTTTATGAGATGATTGATTGGTTTGGAAGTGGTTTGAGAGTGTTTTGGATGATATTGATTGTGTTTTGGAAGTTCATGATGATTTATTAGTAGAGATGTGATGTTTTGATTGGTTCTATATACCTTCTGTATAGCTTCTGTTTTGTTCTGTTTTCTCTCTGTAAGGAGGGATGGATTGATAATTGATGTAGATTGAGATCTTGTGAAAGCTTATTCAATAGTTTTTGAGAGTTTGGAATGGTTTGAGTATGAGTTATGAGGTTTTGATAACCTTCTGTAACCTTCTGTAGAGCTTCTGTCTCTATACTGTAACTGTACTGTAGCTGTTCTGGTACTGTACTGTGACTGTTCTGTATGCTTCTGTATGTGTTCTGTAGAATGTATGTGTAGCTTGGGAAAGTTTTCTAGCCTTGGAAAGATGTGAATACAAGTGCAAAAGAGCTAAAAGAAGTGAAAGAAGTAGCTGTTGAAGACTCAAGTAAGGACTGAAGTGAAGTGACAGTAGTGAGCTATGAAATGACATTGTAGTGGCTCTGGTGACTCTTCATATCAGACATACCTCTTGGGAGGGGTATCCACGACCTAAGAAGGATTATTGTGGGTGATTATGAGAGATTGTAGTGAGGATATGATGTATTATTGATGGAGAGAGAGAGAGAGAGTCAGAGATAGCTAATTCTACTAAAACAGAGTGATTGTATATGAGAGATTGAGAGAGAAGACTATGAAGATATTGAAGATAAATACTATGTGATGTATTTCCATTCAAAGATGGTGTATTCCTTTGCTTTCTTTGTTCTATTGATGGATTTTGTGAAGATATTGAAGAATATGGTTGATTCTATCAAATCCGTGGGAGATCTATATGATGCTGCATGAAGATTTGTTGTGCCTGGTATTCTTTTCTTCATTGTGATCATATGAAATATAATAAACAAGCTTGTTGATGATACAAGATAGATTTTCTTGCAAGAGAATTCCCTTTTCCTTGGTGTTCCTCTTGGGGCTCCATGTTTTTGGTGCACAGCCGGGGAAACTTGCCATCAACAAGCACCAGAAGAGGCTGAAAATGAAGGAAATGGCATTGCCAAGAAGAGAAAAATTCAATGGATGTTTGTAAAGTTCCTTCTTTCACTGAAGAGTTGGAATTTCTCATAATCAAAGCCACTTTCCACAAGAAGTTCATCCCACAATGGCGGAAACATATCACCATCATGATGCATGGTCTATGTAGTGGACAATTTCCTCTTCCTGATGAAGCAGCGGAAACTTGCATCTTGGTAGCAAACTGTTTGGGGATAAACTGAAGAGCAGAAACAGAGAGAATGACCATTCATGGAAGATTTGGCATTCATTGAGAAGTTTCCAGACATCATCAAGTGGGAGATTGTGAAGAAGCTTCAGGAGTCTTGGTCTGTGGAGGTTCACAGAGACAAGAAGGAAAAGAGTTGGAATTTGTTCGTGGATGCTCAACAGCAAGATACATGGGATGCTTGGTGTACTGATAATCTTCTGTTTGTTCAATTGGCAACCCACTGGAAGTTGGTAGACAGTGTGTTTTTCACAACATACATTGTTGAAACCATCAGAAGCTGGCATTACTATGATGATGGCACCACCATAATGCTCAGACGTATGCATTTTGACACCTTCAAAAGCGAATACCTTCCTCTGTGCAGTGGCATGAAAGCAGAATTCAAAGACGTTGAAAAGAAAGAAGTAGAAGAAATGTTGGCAAGACAGTCCTCCAGAGACTGAAGCCTTCTGTTAATCCTCTGTGGAGCACTAACAACATAGTGGAGCCAACCCCCTAATGAATGACGCAATAAAGAGGCAAGCGTTAGAACAAGTCCAGAGGTACGTGAGAAGAGAGAAAGCAAAAATCAGAGCTGAGAACGAGCTCGCAGCAGAAGCCGCCTTTGATGCCCTTGCGGAACTCTTTACAGAAGTCCCAATGGCACACCAAGTCCTTCCTCCTCCTGCTGGAGGTCCACTTCCAAGCCAGATCCGTCCTGGAAATATTGATGACAGGCCAGCGAATGTAGTTCCATTGCCAGTTTTTAAGGGAGAGTACAATGAAGACCCCGATCTTCATGTAGCAGAGTTTATGGTAGCATGTGTGGCTAACAATGCCAGAACCCCTGAGCATTGGTTAGCAATATTCCCCGCCACTTTCAAGGGCACGGCATTTCAGTGGTATGAGAGACAAGCAGCAGGAACTTTTGGCACATGGGACGACCTGAAGTTGGCCTTCCTCACTAAATTCAAGCATGAAGGTTTTGAAGAGCGGATGCGAGAGGAATTTATGGGCCTAAGTCAATCCTCTGGAGAAAGAGTAGAAGCTTATGTCTCACGAATGGAATCCATCCTGAAGAGATGGACTAACCATAATCTAGATGATGGCATTCAGAAAGGGGTGTTTCTCAGAGGATTACAACCAGAAGTCCGTAAGTTTGTGGAGCTGCAAAGACTAGCCACATTGCAAGCTGCAACAGAAGGTGCACGACTGTACGATGAAGTGGAAGCTAGATTGGCGATGAATCCAGGAAGAGGAGTCCTCCCTCCTCTGATGCCAGAAATGATGTACCCGCCAAATGCAGTCCCAAGGACAGTCCCCTACCCCTACCAACAGATACCCCCAGTATCACAGTACAGTGTACCAAATCCACAGTAGCCACAATCAATGCCTCAAATGATGGTTCAACCACAACAACAATGGTCCCAACCAATTTCCCCAATGCCAAATCAGCAACAACAGTGGAACCCTACCAACTGGAGCCAACAGCCAACAGTTCAAACAGGAGCTCTAAATCAGAATCAGAACAGAGACCCCTCTGCATCAGCCCAACCTGTTTATGCAGTGATTACAGAGACTCCTCAAAACCCTACAGCCAGTACCTCAGGAGGAGAAAGCTTGAAGGATTACTTATCTAACTCAGTTGCAAATATCAAAAAGGAGTTGATGGATGTGATTACAGAGCAGTTACAGACGCTGAAAGTGAATACCACTAGCATATCCAACGTTGCAGGAGCAGGAAGAGATGTGATGCGATCAAATACTTGGTGTTGTAAGTGACATCAAGCAGGCCATTTAGCCACTGAATGTATACGAAAACCAACCATTCCTGGAGCTTTCTGTTCCTACTGTTTGCGAAAGAACTATACAGAGGATATTTGCTCTCTGAAGGAGATGCATGATAGGAGAAGGAAGGAAGAAGACGCAAGATTCAACCTGCTGGAATCCAAAATAACAACACAGGATATTGGACCCAAGCCTAGAGAGTTTGGTCCTAATTTCGGTCCAAGGAGGTTTCCCTCTCAAAGTTACAGAGGAAGACAAACTGGCGGTGGTTAGAGATCAGAAGTGGAGTGTTACAGATGCGGAGAAAAGGGACACATTTCACCAAATTGTCCAAATCCCAAAAGGTCAGTGGATTACAAGCCCTTATACAGTCGATGCAAAGAAGAAGGCCACACTGCAAAAGACTGTCCAAGCCCAGCGCCAGTGAAAAATAGTGCTACTGATAGTCCGTCCAAGGCCCAAGAGCCTACCTCCAATTTAGTGGAATTGGGAGTTGCTGCCATCACGCGTGCAAAGAAGAATGAACCACCTATCCAGAAAGAAAATAATCCTCCTGCCAGAACAGTGAAGTTCAATCTTCCACCAGAAGAACAGAACAGAACAGAACAGAGCCTGACAGTGCCGTACAGAGCACTACAGTGCCACAGAGAGTCACAGAGACAGTTCCAGAGACAGGACCAGAGGTCCACGAGATAGACGAGGAAGAAGTGCCACAAGTGGCAGAAGAAGTCCCCATGATGCCCCTGTTGGAAGAAAGAAGGAAAATGAAAATGGGTGTTGCCCCATTCCCTAACCGGTTAGAAAAGCTAGTGGATCCTATTAAGGAATACGATCTGGTCAGAGATCTAGATACCTTTAAACCAAACCTCACATTCCGACAATTATTGATGTCTCCCAGTTGCCGAAAAAGGTTCAAAAGTATACTGACAAAAAGACGTGGATTAAGGATTGCTTCCTCAACAGCAACAAAGTCCAACAAAGCTCCAGAGCCTGTAAAAGAAGTGGATGTGGCTAACGCCTTCCTAGATCCGGGTACCCCAGAGACTGGCGTGTGGATAGAAGGCTGCTTTATTGCAAATGCACTGATTGATGGTGGTTCATCAGTGAACATTATGACGGATGTGACAATGCAGGATCTAGGCCTACAAGGTGTGCAACCAACCCAATGGCTCATTAGACTGGCGGATCAGAGCAGAATCAAGCCTTTGGGCATTCTCCCATATGTGAAAACTACAGTGGCCGGAAAAGATTATTGGCTAACCTATCTGGTGGTGAAGCCAAACTCTTATGGTACATCCTACCCTCTGTTACTGGGCAGACCATGGCTTTTTGAAGCCAGAGCAAGGGCGGATTGGTTCAAAGTAACCTTGACGGGTAGAGGACCTAACAAAGTGGTGTTGAAGCTATATGGTTCTCAAAAAGGACATGGATCCACCTCCTTGGAGTTATCTTCTGACTCTCCCAATGAGGCTACAGATGGCACATCAGCAAACGAAGATGCTGTCAAACAGATTCTTCCCAAGAAAACAGTGGCACGTTCCTTAACAGTGGATACTGTAAGCCAACTCCCAAAAGATGCAAAGCCATTGTCAATGGGTGAATACTTCCTGCCTGAACCAGGAACGATTTCCGAAATCACTTCTGACAGTGAGATAGAAGCATGGATGTATTGCTCTCCCTGTTACATGGCCATAGTAGAACCAGAGACAGAGGCAGAAGATGAAACAGAGAACCTGTTCTTCTCTTACAGAGCTCCTACAGAGCCAGAGACAAAGCCAGAGCCAGAGCCAGAGCCAGAGACAGAGACAGAGATAGAAGAGGAAGGAGATGATATTGAAGAAGAAGGTTATGAAAGCAAGATGGAAGAGTCTATCCTACCTGAAGAGGATATATATGAAGAAGAAGTTCCAGAAGCATCAGAAGCAGACGAGCTCATGCTATGGGACAGAATGGCGATGGTACCATTTGGTCTGGTAAATGGATCTTCTCATATGCAAAATCTTTATAAGAAATGGTTAAAGAAGAACAAGTCGTCTTTCAGCAATGGCTCTTGCCGTCCGCAACCATCCTTGCCAAAGAAAGATGATGATAATACACCGTGCCAACAAGCACCAGTCTCACGATTCCAACAGGTATCAGAGGGTCCCTGTTATGTGACGTTCCTGGACGGGTCATCAGAAGATGAGTCTTCAAGCCAAGAGGTAACTAATCGTGAAACCAAACCCAAAACGGCTCTAATCCCATTTCAACATCTTAAGAGGCAACCTAAGTCTCCACCAAAAGAAGAAGTTGGGTCTAGTGGGACATCAGAAGAGGACATCACTCCCTTGAAGGAGTCGGATCTGTATCCAGAAGCAGTCCGTGGGACCTTCATCCGTGAAGTAGAAGGTGAAAGGCAGTTAACTTTTGTGGATGCAGATGGCACTAAACGCCACTTGAAGGTGGGTAGCAGCCTCCCAGAAGAGGAGTTGTCAACCTTGTAAAACTTGTTGAAAGAAAATTTGGACGTGTTTGCGTGGTCCTACAAAGACCTAAAGGGGATTGATCCCACAATATGTCAGCATCATATTGACTTGGAGCCTGATGCCAAGCCAGTATGGCAACGACAGAGGCGAATGAACCCGAATTATTCCACATTGGTAAAAGCAGAGCTGCTGAAGCTTCTGGAAGCCGAGTTCATCTATCCAGTGGCAAATAGTGAATGGGTTTCACCCATCGTGGTGGTACCCAAGAAGAATGGCAAGCTTCGTATATGTGTGGATTTCCGCAAGTTGAATTCCAAGACCAAGAAGGATCACTTTCCTATCCCTTTCACAGACCAACTGTTGGACACAGTGGCAGGACATGAGCTTTATTCCCTTCTGGATGGATTCAGTGGATACAACCCGATGCAGATAGCAGAAGAAGACCAATCCAAAACAACCTTCACCACAGAATGGGGGACCTACGCTTACCGAGTGATGCCATTTGGGCTCTGCAATGCCCCTGCTACCTTCCAGCGAGTCATGATGGCTGCATTCCAAAATCATCTGCACGACTTTATTGAGGTATATTTGGATGACTTCTGTGTCTATAGTTTGATCCGTGAATACTGGGGACACCTGGAACAATGCTTTGACCGATGCCAGGAGTATGGGATTTCCCTCAACCCCGACAAATGCATCTTTGGGGTCTCTTCTGGAGTTCTGTTGGGCCACATTGTCTCTGCACAAGGGATATCAACAGACCCTGCAAAGATCGAAAAGATCGCAGCTCTGACAGCACCCACCAACCTCAAACAGTTGAGGGGATTCCTAGGCCATGTGGGGTACTACCGAAGGTTTATAGCCCATTTTGCAACAAAGGCCACTACCTCCTATCCACCCACTTTAAATTTTATGTGGATCACGAGGCCCTGTCCTTCCTGATGAACAAAGCAGATGTGAAAGGACGAATAATGAGATGGCTCCTTCTATTTCAGAAGTTCGACTTTGAGGTGATTACTAAGCCTGGTCGTTCCCATGTTCTGGCTGATCATCTGTCACGTATTCCACAAACTGCAGACGAGGAGCAGGATGATCCAGACCTCCCTGATGCTTCCCTATTCTTGGTACAAACTGTAACCCCTTGGTATGCAGACATTGCCAATTTGCTGGCAACCCAACAGTACCCTCTTGGCATTTCTAGTCGGAAGAGGAAGAAGCTTATGTTAGAATCAGTCCCCTACACCCTGTTAGGCGGTGCACTGTACAAGAAATGCAAAGATGAAGTGCTCAGAAGATGTGTTGCAGGAGATGAGATTGGGATTGTTCTGAAGGCTTGCCATGACGAGCCATGTGGAGGCCACTTTGCAGGAGAAGCCACAGCCAAGAAGGCTCTACTCGCAGGATACTGGTGGCCGACCATTCATAAGGATGCCTATGATTACTGTAAAAGATGTGATGCTTGTCAGAGAATGGGGAAACCCACCAAGACAAGTGCCATGCCACTGCAACCTATCCTTCCCCTGAAGCCATTTGAGAAGTAGGGAATCAACTTCATAGGTCCAATCGATCCTCCTACCAGAAGGAAACAGAACAGATACATCCTCGTATGTACGGATTATGTCACAAAGTGGTGTGAAGCTAAAGCCCTAAAGCGGGACGATAGTAACAGCGTGGCCCTGTTCATGTACGAGAATATCATCACCTGTTTTGGCAGTCCCCTGGAGCTTGAAAGTGACAGAGGCACTCATTTCATTAACAAAGTCATGGAAGAGTTGACAGAGCTGTATAAGATCTGCCATCGCAAGTCCACTCCTTATTACCCCAGAGCCAACGACCAAGTCGAAGTCACGAATCGCATCATCTGCTCGATCCTGACAAGGACGATTGCCACACATCGTCGTGATTGGGATGATCGACTTACAGAGGCCCTCTAGACGTACAGAACCTCCCATAACGCAGCAACATGACAGACACCCTTCCAGCTGGTGTATGGTACAAAAGCTGTTTTCCCTGTTGAACTGGAATTGCCCTCTTTGAGAGTGGCTATCAAAGAGCATTTGGGGAACGATGATTCACTGCAACGCCGTCTCCTGCACCTGGAATGTTTGGACAAAACTCGCAGGATGGCTCTACAGTGCATGGAAGCCACGCAAGCTCGACGTAAGGCTTACCATGACAGCTTCATCAAGCACAAGGAGTTCAAAGAAGGTGATTTGGTCTTAGCCTATGATTCACGATTTGGCAAGTTTCCTGGCAAGCTCCAACAGCGGTGGATGGGTCCATATAAGGTACTTGCCGTCAATCCTAATGGCTCTGTCCAAGTGCAGACCGTTGATGCCTCTGATGATCCCTTCCTGATCAATGGATATCGCCTGAAAAAGTACTTCCCTCCTTGGGGATCTTGACAATCATGGTCACCTGATCCTTTCCCTCGTTGGCGCAACACTGTACTTCTTATGATGCTACTTCTGATAGCCGTTCTTCAGCCACTCCTGATAAGGTGGACGCAACCCTCTGTCCCCTCAACCCCACCTTCCAGCCTTGATCTCTTATCCTCTATTTTTCACCAACGACAGTGGCGAGGTTGGTTCTGATACATGGTCTTTCTACCATTCCCTTGCTTAAATCGAAAAAGAAAAAAAATATAAAAAATAAACATATCGGTCATGGGAGAAAAGGACTTAAGTCCTTGTCATACCGACCTATTCTTCGAGAAAAGGTGGAAACACCCTCGAGAATAGAGGAAAACAAAGAAAAAAAAAAACAAGATAAGAAAAACAAATCTATCATGGGAGAAAAGGAAGCAATTCCCTGTCATAGCAGGCCTCGTTCCAAGAAAAGGTGGCAAACACCCTTGGACGGGAAGCTGGCTGTGGAAAAGGTGGCAACACCCAGCAGTCCAGAAAGTGGATTCATTAATGGATATCCCCAAGATCCAATTCCGAAGAAGCCTCCCTTGGTACGATGTGTCCTGTGTCTCTCTGCAGAGTGTCTAATTGTCCTCTAGCAGACGACATGACCTATCCAACACAACGTTCGATTTGATGGCTGCCTCCCTGGGTACGCCTCTTCAACAACTGAAGACGCGATCTTCATCGACAAACAATCGAGTGATGTGAGATTTCATCCTAAACGGATGGGAAAGTGAGTATGGGTTGCCCTCTGTATCTATCAGAGAGTGAGACAAAGGATGGGGCGAGTGACCAGTCTTTTCCCTTCAAATCAAATGAGAGGTGAGGAGTGTGAATGAAGTGTTGCACGCACGGGATGGGCCTCTCAATGCACAAAGCACAATTTGTTTCTATGCACTGCACTATAAGGCCCCCTGGCCTTCCTTCTCGCACCGTATGCCGGCACAGGGCGGGATGCACAGTTGCACTATCAAATGCGCACAATGTATACAACCTCTGCACAAGTGACCGTGAGGATAACATTAATGGTTTCTCAGGAAAGGACTGCCCTCCTGTATCTATCAGCAGAGCGTGAGACAGAGGGTGGGTTGAGTGTGACTGGAGTTTCTTCAATCAATTATCGAGAGGTGAGATTGAGGGACATTACGACACTTGGAGTCAGGTATGTTCCCATTTCCCTATGCACCCACGGGATGGGTCTTTGCCGTCATCACAGGACACGTCACCCTATTCTGTACACTGCACTGTCAGGCTCCCTTGCCTTCCTCCTTGCACTTATGCCAGACGGGTTGGACGCACTAATGCACCATCAACTGTGCACCCTGGCATACTCCCTCTGCACCATTCCCCTGTCGATTTCTAAACCGGGTACGTGATATGGGTTTCAATCATTCTTCCTCGAGTGATATTAGTCATGGGGCGAGTGCCAGTTCTTTCATTCCATTTGAGTGACTGTGAGTTGAGTGTAATATCCCTCGCCATCGGCGACTTTCCTGCGATTCCTTCAACCAGCTACCTCCTTAGGTGCTGCCGCGTGGTCCCTGCCATGAAGGATGAGTGCTGTGAAGATGCCTTGGTACCTCCTGCAGCCGACAACGACACAGGACGTGCCATCGACAATCAACCTTGATTCTCTACAATATGGGCCAAGTTTTTCTAACCCTACCATTTTTGTTTCTCAGTGACGTTCATGTTTTAAGTGTGGGGACGTTAGTGGATGGTCTGTGGCGTGGTCCTAGGTCCCTCTTGCTCGGTTAACCCTGTCCGTTAAGGTCTTTAGTGTGGGGACGCATCCCTGCACGTCTACATTGCATACCCCTCTGCATATGCCTCAACCTGCTAATGCCTCTATGCCATGACTTGCTTTTACCCTAATGGGGTCCCTTCCCACCCACTCGTTTATTTTTCACCCACCCTTGGGGCTGTTCCCTTGCAGTTTTCCTTCTTTCCCTGCTTTTGCTGTCCTGCCATGTGAACATACCCTACGTTCACCGAAGTCCAAATCCAACCTTATAGCCATGTTCCTCCCTCTGAACTGACTATTTTTCCTTTTTACCTACCCCTGTTCCAGTGCCCGGTTCTCGAGTTATTAATTTTTGAAGTATTTTGCGCAAATTAGCCGGTTTTCCATATGAACGCGCTTTGCTTGCTTCGGAACCGTGATCTGACATCATAGTCCTGACAACAACTTTCCCCCTGACATTTTTTCTTTTTATTCCGTGTCATTTTGATGCACGGTTTGTCCAATATTAATTTTGCGGGTTTTTCGGGACTTTTTCGTGCGTCTTTTTGACATTTTTCCATGTGAACCTACCTTGTTTGCATCGGAATTCCAATTTGATTTGACAGCCGTGTCCCCCGTGCCTTCCCCTACCTTTTTCCTTTTTCCTCCACCCTATTTCGACTTCTGGATTTTTTATTATTAATTTTTCAATGTGTTTTCGGATGTATTTTTAGTGTTTTTTGCATGTAAACCCCTCCTACTTCAACCGAAACTGCGTTCTGAGATGACGACCCTGTGCCACCCCTTCCTGCGGACATGTTTTCTTTTTACTACATGTCTTTCCGGCGAGCAGTTCGTCCAATCTTAATTTCCGCTTTCATTTTCGAGTTTATTTTTTGGGTTTTTTCCACGTGAACGCATCTTATCTTAGTCGGAACTATGTTTTGATGTGATAGGATTATCGAGCACGTCTTTTTGCACATTTTTCCTTTTTCCTGCACCTCGTTCCGATGCACGGATCTTCCAATATTAATTTTTAATTGTGCTTTTTGATCCATTTTTTGTGTTTTTTGCATGTGAACGCCCTGTCTTTCCCCCGAAACTCCCGTTGCCCATTTTCCCTGTCTTCCCCCTGTCGTCCTGCCCACTTTTTGTTTTTACGCCATTTCGTTTTGACGATCGGATTGGACGATATTAATTTTTCTTTATTTTTATGTGTTTTCACGCAACTCGTCCCGCGCGTGAACGCGCCTGTTTTCGATTTTACGCGTCTTAACGCGCCCCGGTCGCGTCCGCGTGCCTCGTCCCATCATCCGGGCGCTCTTCCGATCCCGTCACGGCAAATTCTTTTACCCCGCCCTGCGTACGGGCGCGGGACGGGGGTATGCCTTTCCCTCATGGGCCCTCCGCCCATTCTTTCCCCTTGGGCGCCCCCTCCCTTGGGCACCCTACTCCATGGATTCACCTCGGGCGCCTCTAGGTACCCCACCCCTTGGGCACCTCCCGCCCATTACCCCTACCCACCCCAACCCTACCCCTACCCCTACCCACCCCATGACCTCCTCCCGCTCATTACCCCGACCCTACCCCAATCCCTCCCCACCCTAACCGCCTCCCTCCCTTCCTCTTTCCTCTCCCTGCGTGTACTCCCCCTCCCTTGCTACTCCTCCATTCTCTCCTTCTCTGCTCCTTTCTCCCCTCCATCTCCTTCCCTTCCCTCCTCCATTTCCTCCTTCTTCCCCTCCACCTCCCTCTTCTCCCCTCTCCCACGACGCCTGAGCCCGCTGTAAAGCTGCCGCTACGTGGAGCCCTGGCCGCTGCTCCTCGCCGCCCCGTACCTGCCTCGCTGTTGCCGTGTCCCGCGTCACGCCGCCACGTCGGCGCCCTCCTGCACAGTGCCTTGTGACACCGCCCCGCCTGCAGCCGTCGCCGTCGCCCCCGCAGTACGTAGTCGCCGCCTGCGCCCTTCGCCCGCCACGGTCGCCACCTACGTGGTCGCCGCCTACATTCCGCCTGCTGACAGCGCCCTCTGCCCGCCCCTGCTCCGGCCGCCGTGCCGCCTGCGCCACCGTGGCGTCCTCCTGCCCTGCTCCTCGCCGTGTCTCCCGCCAGCCGCCCGTTGACTGCCACCTCACCGCTACGTGCCACCTGCAATACACACCACACATCCACTACCCCTCTAAGCCCCCCTTCCCCCCCTCACATACACACAATCCCACACACCCACTACCCCTCTAAGCCCCCCTTCCCGTCCTCACACACACACAATCCCACACATCCACCCCCCCACCTAAGCACCCCTTCACACTAAACCCACCTACCCCCATCTAAGCCCCCTTTCCCACCACCAACACCCACACACCCCACCCCTTGCAGGCCCCCACTCACACACTCAAACCCTACCCTAACCCACACCCGCCGCTCCCACACAAAACCCCCCTACCCCGCTGTAAGCCCCCTGTTCCCCCGCAGCAGCTCCCCACACCCCCTCCATAAACCCCCGTCCCACCCGCAGGCACCCTTGAGACGCAAACACACCTGCAGGTGTGTACGCGCGCGTGCGTGCTTGTTCGATTGTTCGTGCTTGATTGTGTGATTGTGCGGGATCGTGTGCGGAAGATCATTAGCCGGTTGCTGACACGCAGTTGCCCCACCGTCTATTTCAGGGTATTTTTCCAGATTTTTAATTCAAACACCCAAAACCTTTAAACAAAAAACAAACCATTGAAAATTAAACAAAAACCAACATTAACCAACCTTTAAAATTCTGCAAAAAAAATTCAAAAAAATCTAGAAAAATTCCTACTATTTCTGCAACCACTTGCCTATTTTTTTCTAACCTGTAAATTTCACGAAAAAAAATTCAAACCATTTTACAAACAATTTAAAATTCTTTTCACAATACTCAAAAAAAATAAAAACAATGAATAAAATTCATTAAAAATGCTAAAAAATTTCACATTAATTATCGAAAAATTCCTAAAATTTCCATTAACATTTTTCCTTATTTTTAGCATATTTTCTAAGCTGTAAAAACACTTCATTACACACCTCAATTCATCAAACGAAAAAACAAAAAATACAACAATCAAAAATAAAATAACATAAAAAACAAAATCCTTTTTTATCCAAACACCAACTAACCATCTAGGAAAAAAAAAATCCAGATATTTTTTTGGATTGAGGAGCGCACATTCTTTGCATTCGCATACACCCACTACCAGGTATTTTCCCTTTTATTTTTTATTCTTTTTTTTCAGCTATCCCAAAACTCACGATTAATTTTTTTTATACAAAAAATGAACTCTAAACACCACCATGGCACGCGCATTCGCGCTACACAAACCATTTTTTTAAAAAATAAAATAAACCCGCCGTTCACTTCGCACTCGCTAAGTGCGCTAAAGAGGCACTTTCATATTTTTAATTAAAATGAACCAGCCATCATAAGAACACGCGCTGGCAAAAAAGCGCTCCACATCACCTTAATTTGTAATAAATGAACTTGTATTTAGAGACCCAGTCTGGGTATCGAAGTCCGGGATTCGAATTAAAGCACCGCTTTAACCTAATAATTGGTAATTAAATTTTTAAGAAGGAACCGCCGTTTTCTTGATAAGGTTTATCCCTTAATAAAAATTCACACATTTCTTAATAATTTATTAAAATGAACCTTTCATTAAATTAATTCCCCCTCACTGCACTTAATTCCCCTTTTTAATGAACCCGTTTCGTAGGATGGGTATGCGAAGTCTTTGGAGCTGTCACCATGGTCAAACCTGTTTATCAAAAGTTGTGGTCTTGATATGTGTGGGTTGTGGTGATGTTTTGGTTCAGTGTCTTTGTTACGGTTAAGGGTACGGTGTGTAGTTTTTTTTTCTTTATTGCCTGATACGGGGATTTGGGTGTTTGCATATTGCATAGCATGAAGCTTTCGGTCGCATATGTCTCAAGGTCATGTCGAATTTTTTCTGGACTGTGGTTTACTTGGGAATAGTTGGTCGAGTCACGTTTTATCGTTTTGGTTAATATCTTATCCTTGGTTTTTTTGTCTGTTGCTTTGCAGACATTCTCATTGATTGTCTGTGTTTATGGTGTGTGTGTGTAACCATCTGAATGGCGTCTTCTCACGCTCCTCCCCCTATCCAGTATGTCCCACTAGTCAATAGGGATTACTCTTCCCTACTCACTTTTGAGCCTCTCACGAAGGCGGGACTCGCTGCTTTTGTGGCTACCTCCTTTCCATTGCTTCCAGAGGATCCATCGTTGTGTAATGAGTTTCTGGCCTCCTACAGCAAGAAGTCGGGACTGGTCCAGGGTATTTCTATGACTTTGACACCTCGAGACCTAGGGAAGGCTCTTTCTCTTCCTTCCAAAGGTAAACCCTTTGTTATCATTCGCCAGCTTTTCTCTAATGAAGAGATTTTGAAGCTGTTACAAAAGCAGACAAGGGAAATGCTGGATGTTAAGAAGGTGATCAACTCTTCAGGAGTTTCCTTTTCCATGATCATTGATCCTGTGTGGAAGATGGTCTGTCAGTTTCTCCAGGACAGGTTTATACCTGCAAAAACGCCATCCCATTACTTGTCCAAAGAGCTTTTCACAGCTTCTAGGATGGTGTTAAAAGGAGTAGCTATTGATTGGAGCACTTACCCACTCACTAAGATGAATCAACATTTCGTCAAAGTCACCAGGGGCAATGTTACTAATGTCACCTATGGATCGTACTTGTCTACCTTCTTGACCTACTCAGGTTTATAGAAGAGTGTGCCTCCACCTCCTTCATCAGATCCAGTACCTCCTCCTCCACCTTCAGATGAGTCAGAACCAATTGATATAGAGGATGATGATTCTCCACCTCCCCTGGTCATACAGCGCAAACGCTTGAAGCGGGTCGCGGATAAAGCTCCTTCAGTTCTTCCTTCAGTGCCCATTCCTGCTACCTCTGGCAGTGATCTCCCTGGTTATCTCACATGTAATAACCTGTTCAAAGCACATCGAGAAGGTTCGTTGGATATATCAGTTCCCTCACTGAACAGTCTAGTCTCGAGAGATGCAATTCCTTTCCTTTGTAAAGACATTCAGAGTTCCATTGAATTGTCAATAACAGCCTGTGTTTAACAGCTGTACGCTTCCTTTTATGAAAAGTTGATGCAGTCTACGGACCAGTTGCATAAGGCAACATCCGAGTTAGCCTCTACTAAGGATACCCTAGTAAATTTGTTTAAGCAGATGAAGCAACAAACCCAACTGATTGCAACCCAAAGAGATGAGATATCTTCTTTGAAGATTCAGTTAACAGAGGCTCAATCAGAGGTTACTAGCCTTTCAGAGGAGAAGGAGAGGATGTCCAAAGAAGCGCAAGAGTTCCAAACTCTTTTAGATGCCAAACTTTCAGCCTTACAGACTGCTAATGACACAGTGGAATCACAAGCTTCCCAAATCAAGCAGTTGCAAGATCAACTGGCAAAGTCACGGTCTGTTCCTCCAAGCCCTAATGTTCCCTTGATCTCTTCTCTCTCACAGCAGGACTTGGCAGCTCTTCAAAGACAGACTACCTTGTGTCCTCTCTTCCAAGATAAAGTGGAAAGATTGCAATCCAGGATGGACTTGCTATGGTCTACATTTGAGCAGTTTCAGAAATATGTTCCTCCAGACCATTCTTTCTTTGTCCACTACCAATTACAGAAGTTGGCCTTCTACATAAAGCTTTCCACGATGGATTTACCTCTTCCAGAGGATAGATGGAGTGGGGCTTGGTCTGCTGAGTTGCTAACAGAGGTGGTAAGGATAGTGTTTGAAGATTCTGTCACGACCGATACCATGTTGATGTCCTATATGTATCTCCGAGGGGACTTGTTGATTCCAGATGAAGTGGATATGGCTTGGTATGTGGGGGACGTGGTTTTACAAGCTGTTTTGTATGTCAATCATTTGGAGTTGCGAATAGATGACATGTTTCAGAGTTACTCCTCCAAAGTGGCTAATTGCCCTGATAATTCTTGGCATACCATGATTGATTCTGTGGTCCTGAATCAAAGACAGAACACAGCCCCTACCTATGCCCAGAGTACTAATCAACTGAGGGTGGATATCTTAGCTTATCTTTCCAAACATAATCCGTTTGATTCTACCTTTTTTTATGCCTATCATAGAAGATCTCTCTTAGGACCTTCTGTTCCTACCCTCCTGTATTACCAACAAATGGCTCACCGATATGATATATATCTTTCCTTTGTCAATCTAATTCCCCAACTATCTTACCCCTTCTTTTCCAACCTTCATCTTTTCCTCAAATTCCCATCTTTACATATTGTTCTTTTATTGAGGATAGAGTATTTTCCCCTTCTCCACCATGTCCTTCTCCATCCATTCATGTACCTTCTACATTTCCTATTTATCATTTAATACCCTTCCTTAGTGATTCTATACAAATTTTAGCCACTCCTTTAAATCATTGTTCCTTTTATAATTTTGCCTACCCATCTCTTCATCCACTTTTCCTTATTCCACTTCCCTCTCCTAACACTTCTATATCTCAACCACCTCAGTTGGTTAGTAACTATGACGGGTTTGATCATCAGATTTCCAGAAGAAGGGGATGGAGCTCGAATGATTCCCTTACAGGACCTCAGATAAACTGGCCAGTAATTCCAGGAGAATGGACAGCTGCCAGTCAAGCATATCAGAACTATATTCATTTTGCTCAGCAGTATTCACAGTCTCTAGATCCTTCAGTGAGATTAACTGCTCACTTTGCTTGGTACTTGGCGTATATGCATAGGCATTCTCATAATGATTCGAAGCCTATTCCAAAGTTGTGCATGAATGTCAATGTGAGCATTGATTCCCAGCAGCTAGATATATTGTACTTTCATGCCCTTTGTTTGCCTAGCAGATACCTTGTCCTGTTGGAAAGGATGTGCTGTCTTCAGTTTTTTCAGAATCCTCCCAAGACATTTGTAGATGAATCTTTGTCTATGGATCGTTTCCAAAATCATCAATCTTTCAAGAGGGATCATCTTCATTGATACCCTTTCCAATGTATGGTGAATGCTTTTTAATGATAAAATCTCTTTTTGGAGAAGTCATTCAGATGGTTGTGTTGTGTGTAGTGTTTGTATTGTGGGTTAATTTATGTAAAAAGATCGTGGTGGTTTCCTATTGGATTGGCTTTCGTGCGAGCTACATTTTGGAGAATTGTGGTGATGGGGTCGTGGTTGGAGAGTTGAAGATGCTGATGCAGAAGAAGAAGAAACCTCTTATATCACTTACAAGTTTGTTGAGATTTTCAGTTTGATAAGAAGTGTTAATGTATAAAGGGTTTTCCTTTCGTTGTATTTTTAATATCAGATACAGGTAATAAGTTGGGATCGTGGTTGGATGGATTGTTTTTTAAGAGATATTGAATATCAAAGTTGAGCTTTTTGAATGAACTTGTATTCCATTTTTCCTGGGTCGCGAGAACGCTTCCTTATTAAGTGTAGGGATATGTTGAGTGTTAAAATGACTTGTTTTTTGGCTGATTTTTGTTGTTTTTGAGAGCTGAATGGTTGATTTTATGAGATGATTGATTGGTTTGGAAGTGGTTTGAGAGTGTTTTGGATGATATTGATTGTGTTTTAGAAGTTCATGATGATTTATTAGTAGAGATGTGATGTTCTGATTGGTTCTGTATACCTTCTGTATAGCTTCTGTTTTGTTTTGTTTTCTCTCTGTAAGGAGGGATGGATTGATGATTGATGTAGATTGAGATCTTGTGAAAGCTTATTCAATAGTTTTTGAGAGTTTGGAATGGTTTGAGTATGAGTTATGAGGTTTTGATGACCTTCTGTAAGTCTTCTGTAGAGCTTCTGTCTCTGTACTGTAACTGTACTGTAGCTGTTCTGGTACTGTACTGTGACTGTTCTGTATGCTTCTGTATGTGTTCTGTAGAATGTATGTGTAGCTTGGGAAAGTTTTCTAGCCTTGGAAAGATGTGAATACAAGTGCAAAAGAGCTAAAAGAAGTGAAAGAAGTAGTTGTTGAAGACTCAAGTAAGGACTGAAGTGAAGTGACAGTAGTGAGCTATGAAAGGACACTGTAGTGGCTCTGGTGACTCTTCATATCAGACATACCTCTTGGGAGGGGTATCCACGACCTAAGAAAGATTATTGTGGATAATTATGAGAGATTGTAGTGAGGATATGATATATTATTGATGGAGAGAGAGAGAGAGAGTTAGAGATAGCCAATTCTACTAAAACAGAGTAATTGTATATGAGAGATTGAGAGAGAAGACTATGAAGATATTGAAGATGAATACTATGTGATGTATTTCCATTCAAAGATGGTGTATTCCTTTGCTTTCTTTGTTCTATTGATGGATTTTGTGAAGATATTGAAGAATATGGTTGATTCTATCAAATCCGTGGGAGATCTATATGATGCTGGATGAAGATTTATTGTGCCTGGTGTTCTTTTCTTCATTGTGATCATATGAAATATAATAAACAAGCTTGTTGATGATACAAGATAGATTTTCTTGCAAGAGAATTTCCTTTTCCTTGGTGTTTCTCTTAGGGCTCCATCAAGGTAATTATAGACCTTCCCCCCTCCGACCAACTTTAGGGGAGTTCAATGTTTCTTAGACCACACAAGATACTACCAACGGTTTGTATTAAACTATGCGTTGATTGCTAGACCCTTATACAAGCTAATAATAGACTTCGAGTGGATTGAAAAATGTCAATAGGTCTATGAACGAATTAAGCATGCTCTAACTTTAGCTCCTGTCTTAAGAGCCCCAAATCGATCCATTACCTTTCATGTGCACATTGATGCATCAAAATTTTCCGTGGGGACAGTGTTATGCCAACCTAGCAAACATAACCTTGACTATCAAGTGAGTTTTGCTAGCAAATAGCTACACAATCAAGTTCCTTTGGGAGCAAGTAATCTCACGGTTCAATTGCCCCATAAAGTTGGTTAAGTGACCAAGGCACACACTTCATCAACAATGAAGTGATTGCTCACTTATTATCAACTTTTTTAATAATCCACAGAAAGTCCTTTCCATATTCATACATTAATTGCTTATAAATAAAATGTGTATAACTTATATATATATAATAATGAATAAATAGATTAATATGTATGTGTGTATGTGTTATGCATATGCATAAATATATAGCTATAATCTATTATATTTATCAACATATTATTATTTCAACTAATTATATTATGTATAATTATCCTTCATGTATTATTTGTATTAATGATAATTGTAATATACATATTATAATTATTAATACTTTAAAATACTTAATTATGTGTATAATAATTAATATCCATAATGATGCAATAATGTAATTGATTGCATATTAATCATCAATTATTAATATGTCAATTAATTGCCAATTAAATATGTATAATCATATTTCAATCAATATATTACACACACACACACACACATACATACATACATACATACATACATACATACATACATACATATATATATATATATATATATATATATATATATATATATATATATATATATATAGAGAGAGAGAGAGAGAGAGAGAGAGAGGGAGAGGGAGGCTCAATGTGTGGAGATAATATACATGCCATGATAAGCTCAATGAGAATAGAAATCACCATTAAATGTGTCTCTCTTTGAGAAACTTTGAAAAATAGTCATAAGGGTCCTTTGGAGATATAGTTTAGATATGGTTTAGGAGATACAATTTAAGCTTGATCCCATTTATGATGATCTTTCATTCCCTATATATCAATGAGTGCCACTTCCCCATATATTGCATTTTCATGCATTCAACATTGTATTATTTTAAGTTACCAAAGATTTTGAAGTTTGGATTATGTTCCTTGTATCAATCTCCCATGAACCCTCTTGCCACATAAAACATGGTTTTGAACCCCGGTGTGAAGCATTGGTAGAACACCAACAGGAGAATCTACGTATCGAAGGGAAAGGAACGGTGGGGCAGAGCAAATGTCAGAGAAGGCATCTAGGTAAAAGTTTTCCTACATCTGTACACTTTTTCTTTGCAGAAGGTCGCTCCAAGTGAGAAACAGCATACAGGGAAAAGAAAACACTATTTACAGGCCACAAAAACACACTAACTGGTCAAAAGCCAAAAATATCAAAGCAATCTTACTTACAGAATTTTGGCTCAATTTCGATTCTGATCTGAAGGCCTGCGGATGAACACAAAACACTAGTATGTCCATTTGAGGACCCAATAGAGAACAATCTGATTCTTTTGCCTTCCTTGATCGCAAACGTATCATGTTTGAAGGTAAATCTTCATCTTCTTCTCGACTAAATTTCTCATAGTGTACACGGTACTGTTTACCTTTCTTCTCTAGCAATTTGATGTCCCACCAAGCACCAATGTTTTGAGCCTCTAATACTGCAATCACTCATTTAGAAAGAAAATTTATCAAAGCTACCCTTATTACATGTGCTTTTGAAACCACATTCTACCATTGTGATTCGCTACAATCAAGGCAATTGATACTATATTTGCAATAGCACAGACTTAGACTTAGTTAAAGAAAATCTTTAACATGTAACATTGTCTACTCGCATGGTCATACAATCAAAATGTTTTGGGAGAGAAGCCTAGAATCATAGTCTGTGTTGCATGAAGTAAGAGATGAAATATTGAGTTCAGCTCTCATCAATGGTAGGGAAGAAGCCTACTATTCTAGTCTATGTTGAAGAAAACAGGACATGAAATATTTCTCATCAATGCTTGTAGCAGCTGTTAGCAACATGTAAATAAATGACTAGCCTCTCATTCATCCAACCCTGCTCTTAGCCCCTCAACTTGCCTATGTTACCAGAGTATTTACTTTCCTTGGAGCCCTTGCCCAGCTAATGTGGTTCTCTTCGCTGCTAAGTGCAAAGTTGATCTATAAGTTTGCACACAACCCTAGTAGTTTGGACAAACCATTCAGAAGATCTGCTATGAGTAAAGGGGTCTGCAATGCTTGATAATTTTGTCACATGAGGTCAGGAGCTTTGCCACAGTTGATCATGTCTTCAAATTGAAAGTTATTAACAAAGAAGTTCATGCAAAGAAACCAAAATTTCATTTTGTAACATTGGCTTCCAAAGACACCTTTGACTTGGTCTTCTTAAGGCACATAATGGAATTCCGCCATGATCTAATTTGGGCAATTACTGAACTATACGATTTGATCATTAGAATGGTGCAGACACCAGATCAACTGTCACAGCAATTGGAGCAAAGCTTCGTCCCTACATTGTTGGTCTACACACAGTACTTTCCAAATGTAGAAATAATTTTAGAAAAGTTGAAAATATCCTATTGCAAAATTGTGTACCCCTGCTAAGGTGATCTACCAATTGGTGTTAGGTCAACACCAATATCTGAATCTGAAAGGAAACTAAAACAGCAAACAAATCTCTCACATTTGACTCCTCAACTCACTATGATAGAGTCAAGAAACTCACAACTCACTCAAGAAGGAAATTTCCCCCATACTGCCACAATAACTTCAAAAATACGACAATGTGATACATACAGAACTAGATGCCTGTAAGTCAGTCATTTTTCCCAAACGTGGAGTGCCCTGCACTGAAATCAAGCTGGACACAATATTTTACAGTCCCCAACCACTTTTTTGGAACAAAATGGAGATGAGAATCTGAATGGAGCGGAAAAGGTCATGCTACTCTTAGACATTTTCCTTGAGAGCAATCAGCTTGAGAGTCTCTTAAGCATAAAGTGTGGCTAATTACATTACTCTAAAAGAAAAGACAGAGAAGTGCAAAGGCTCAACAGTCTACCTGGAGGCTCATGCAAGTCAAATAAAATGAATACAAGAAGGCATCTCAAGTCCATCTGAAGGGGAACAGCCACAGAAGCCACGATTTTGTTGAGTGTGCCTGTGTGCTGGGGGGTTTACACCATGAGGGTTACCATACTGTACCACAAAAAATAGGCTGTGTTAACCACAACTATGAAGGAACATCTATCAAGCTCCTATTGGCACAATGAGTTGCCCTGAAGCTGCACCCAACGGCCTCAAAAGGAGTGGATAATGGACGACCAGATCTCTACCAAAGTGGCATATAAAGTATCTGTCCGCTGAATGTCCATTGGCACTTCCAAATGTGCCACATTGTAGGGATCCCAATGAGCTCCCACAACTCCAATTGCAGCACTAAGGGCTCCAATACTTGTCAATTGGGCAATGCATCCAAGCCCACCATTGCACACGAATCAGTATCAATGGTGAACATGTCATGTATCTCCACCTTATATAGTAAATGGCATCCCTGACTAACTGTCTACTATCAGAAAGGCCCCTAGGTAATACTCAATGGAGGATCCAGCAGGTCCCGACTCCCTCCCCACACCAAATGTGTTGGCTCAAAGGACCGCAAACAATTCTTTGGGGTCTCCATGCATTGCCACAGGCAACACTGGCATATCCCATAATGTTGCATCTGAACCAACTTGTTGCCTGCTGCTAGGCCCCTTGGCCCACAGGCTGAAAAAAATACAAGATCCTCCTTAGCTGTGATCTATCCCATTGGCATCTCCAAAAAGCTTGCCTAAAGGGTTCTTTGATGCTTTGCTATATTCAGTGTCGGTTGCAGTTGGGGGCCCAATCCACATCATCCCAAATCAGTATATGTTTGCCAATCAGTGACGTGTAAAGCAAAGAAACTCACTACCATCTATGAGATTGAAGAAGCAGCCAGCTCCAGTCTCATGGATCGCAATGCAAATAATTGAAGGCTCAGCCCTCCCAAATCGGCAGTACTCCTGCATGCCTCACCAAGAAAGGTGTGGGTCTAGCTTCCATGACTTCCCTTGTAGCTCTACGATTCAGATCCTTTTTCAAGGGAGGTTGGGGAAAGCTAAGCCATGCTGCTTTCTACCCTAGGCCAGCTTGCCACTCTTATATATGACAAAGAAGGTATCTAAGGGGGTGCCCATGACCCCTTCTACTGCTACCTATACCAGGATGCCCAATAGTGAGAATTCGGCTACCCATCCAACATGCAAGAGCATGTTGAGCTAAAATATGCATTACTTGCTGATTAGCCTCTTAAAAAGCCCCAAAACACACTAAAAAATGCTCTTTTAGAGTAAAATCCCTAAAAACGAGGAGCGGTTTGAGAGAGTTCAGTGGAAACCCTAAAACGAGGAGCAGTTCGAGAGAGTTCAATGGAAACCCTAATTTTTGGGGCGCCCTTCCACATCTATAAATAGACAGGCTGCCCCCATTCAACCTTATTCCGTCTGTGCAGGTTTCTCACTCCACGTGTAGATTTCAGCCATCAACCTCCTCCTACATGGCTGTCCAGCCCTCGAGACAGCTGCCACTCCATCCGTGTTTGCTCCTGCTGCTGGCGCCTTCATCCATGCTAACGTCAACTGCTGGCGACATCATCATATGCTGCAATCTGATCATCCAATCATCGCCAGCCACATCATACACTGTTTCAGCCTCCGATCAATGGTACACTGCTGCGTTTACCAGTTTCCAACCTCCAAACTGCTGCATTTTGGTGATCAACCTGCTGCCATTCACTATTCAGCACTTCTACACTCCGACTAGTGGTCACAGACTTGGGATCTGTCTCCGGTGGACATCACACTCTGACATTGCTTTGCCCTTGAGCACATTGTACACTCTTACATTCATTTACAGGATTCATTCACTTCAAAGTTGTGTTCTATCTCTCCCTTCTTCTATTTGTGTTTGAGTTTTTGAGTTTGAGTTTTGAGTTTTATGTTTAGGGTTTCAGTTTTGAGTTTTGCGTTTAGGGTTTGAGTTTTGCCCTCTGTGTCTGTGTCTGTGTCTGTCTCTGTGTGTTTCTGTCATGGTAGTACACTCTGTGTGTCCTCAGTGCAAACCCTAGCAGTTTTCTTCACATGGTATCAAAGCCGGTGCTCTTGTAAAGAGTATCCTACAGATATTGTGGAGAGCTAGTTTTTGTGCGAGGCTCACAATACAACTCGTAACCGAACCACAATGTCCCAAACACCTTCTTCTCCAGTCCCTATGATGTCTTATCAGGCTTCTCCATCATTGGAGGCCCTAAGACGACATTAAGGACTCGGTGAGGAGGACGACACTCCACCTTCACCAGATTTCACTAACATGACAGAGGACTTTGAGGAGTACTGTCACAACAAGTACGGTGATGTTTACACTCCTCCTACCAGTTTTGCTACCACATTCGGACTAGTTGGTGAGGCTGGCCACCTCTCCGATCATGGAGGACATATGGCATTCGGAACGTCTGGCGATCCATCATCATCTCAACCAAGTCCAATGTCAGGTTTATACAATTCTTTTGAGTTGCATGAATAAAAACCCTTGCATGTTTCTTCTTTTGAGGGACAGGATCTAGATGGCTTTGCGTATGTGAACTTCAATAGAGGGGGCTCACGAAGCAGACGAAATTCAAGTACATCTACAACTTTTGTTTCATTTCAACATATCACACACACTTTTCACTTCCCTTCCATCCCACCCTCTTATATATCACACCTTGATCACCTCTCATCATCTTTCCAAAACCTTGGATTACACTCCACATCTGCATCACACACCCTAGGGGTTGGATCTTCCATCTCCGCTCCTAGCAGCTTTTCCTTCTCCACCCCATTCTCTACCTCTTTGCACCATGGTACGGTCAAATTTCACCACTTGGTCTAATTTTCCATATAACAAGTGCTTGAGTCCCAAGGTTCTTGGAACCTCATCGTTGGTCTAGAGCCTATACCAGACCCTCCTCTAGCTCACCCTGATTACATCCGTCAATGGAGAGCTCGCAATGCCATAGCCAATATTGAGCTGATGCAAGGATTGCTTCCTGAGTTTCACTCTCAGTTGTTGCAGCACTTCCCGCTCGCGTCAGAGCGTTGGAGTCACCTTTTTTACTGCTATGCGGCTCGTGATCGTCCTTGGCGCATCAATCTCGACTTTGAGTTTCAAGAGTTCTCTATTAAGAAAGGGGATGATCTGAAGTTGGCTGAATATAGGCGATTACTTGCCGAGTTCGCCACTACTCGCTCTCCAAAGTCAGATGACAATCAAGTTACATTCTTCTTGAATAGGTTGCCCGAAAAATACTTTAATTTCATTCAACACATCATCTCCCAACCTTAGTTGCCAACCTTCTACGAGTTTAGTGTCAGTTCTTGCATTACGCAAGGCTGCATAATCAAGTCCACGAGATCCTCATCACAGCCTTATTCAAGGGCAGTTACCTCTTCTTTGGGAGGGAAAACCACCAGTAGCAAGAACTAACAAGATGCAAACCTATCTTAGCAGCAACTCCCTAAGAAAAACCGGTTTTGCACACACTGCCAGAGAGCAGGCCATGTGGACGAGGAGTGTCACTCCAAGGCCCAAGGTCTTCCACCTAAAAAGCCTCAACAAACCACTGCGACTGCACAGTCCAGTGGGGCTACGCCTTCCGCTTCTACTTCATCTACTTCTTCAACATCCGTTGTTGCTGCTGGACATGTGGCTCGAGTACAACCTCAGCAGCCCATCTCTTTCACTACCCCTGAGGGACTGGCTGATTGGTCTGCAAGTTTCAATCCCATTATCGTGATTTTCCAAGGAGATCAATGGTGCTATCCCAAGATCCAGAAGGAGCATTTGAAGTAATTCGGGGAGTTCTCACCTAAGCTAGCACCTCCGAAGAAGGGGCCTTTCCACATTGTTAAGAAGCTCAACGACGTGACTAATCCTTCTAATTGAAGATGCATCTAATATTTCATGTGAGTAATCATGCAAAGTATCATGGACTTATTCCTACTACAACCCCAAATCTTGGATGCTAATGGGCTTCAAGAGTTATTGGTGCCACAACAAGTGTTACTCCACAAGTAGTAGGTACAAAAAGGGTACACAAAGGAAGGAGCTCCAATATTTGCTCAAGTTTCAAGGTTACCCCATGCACGAGGCAATGTGGTTAGATGAGTATCAGTTTAGTGATGACTCTTTGCCTTTGCTTTGGATCTACCTCAAGGCTATGCCACTAAGGAGCCATAAATCCAGTGGGGGAGAATGTAATCCACCTAGGTATCACCTAGGTACACGTACTCATATGCCAAGCAGGTGATGGGACAAGCAAAGGCAGATGACATGGTTGTGGGAGCATGTGAAAGAAGGATTGCTCCAAGGCTCTCACTGCTTTGGGGTGGGACCTCTCAATGTAAATAGGGGTGAGCTACACATGGCAATCTGCCAATCCTACTTGGTTTAAGTTTTGGGCCTAAGAAGGGGTGTTAGGCAAAAAAAAGTGCATTCCATATTAAACCTTAATTAGGTCACTTAACCATTCCCAAAACTCAAACTTTAATGCGAAAAGAATTTATGTGTCGCATCAGCCATCTCCCAACCTATAGATAGATATGCCTAGTCGCCTACAACTTCTTCCATCTTGCCTCGCTTGGACTGCCTCATCACGTGGTTGTCAGCGCAATGACCCATTGCCACCACCCTCTTCCAGCCCTTGTGGGTTCTATTGTTGCTGCCCAACTCTTCTAGAGGGTCATACCTACTACATTTCATCCCAACTGCTGACCACTGCATCTTCTAGAACCCCATGACCACATCAGCCTGCTGTGTTTCGCTAGTTTCAAACCTCGCCCGCCTGTTGGCTACCTTTCTCCTCCTCAACTGCCTCAGCACCTGATAGGCTGTTCCCAACTGCTACCCTGTTCATCTAGCTATCATGGACAGCTGCATTTTCAGGCATGATCAATGCACAGCTCCTCAAGGGCACACAGTGCTTTGAGACTCTTCTATGTGCTGTGTTTTTTATGCCTGCCCACTTCTCCATCATCCCTCAGCTCTGACCAAAGGTTTCAGCACTCAGGATCCGTCTTTGATAGACATCTCCCACAAGAACCATTGGATATTGGACAGCTCCATGAGAGTGCGCAACAAAAAAAGAACACAAACACGGAGAGAGAAAGGAAGAGAGAGACTGATATAAATGCAGAAAATAGAAGGAAACTACTGCACTGATCTGAACAAAATATGAAGCTGACCGATCAGCCCTTGCATGCATCTCAAAGCATCAATGAGGGCACCGAATCAGGTTCATGATGGAGAATGCACCGAATGACAAAGCATGTCCACTAGATGACAAAGAGTGTGCTGAACCCTGCACAATGCTGAAGAGAATGACCAGCCAAGTGTGAGGAGGCTGTGAGACCAGCCTTCCTTCCGTGGAGGGGTGGTAATAACCTAATTATAACTCAATTACAGCAAGCAAAAATTAATGAAATGCTGAAACACAAACATTTACCTATCAATCTTGGACATTAGACACCCTATTGGCCCCAAAAACTAGCACCCCTTTTCGGTATTTCTTTATCTTTAGTGGCAATTGAATTTGAATACAATGGGATTCCTTCAATCCCCTTCGCAATCCAAAAGCCCCTTGCTGTCAATAATGACCAGCAAGTCTTCAATTTGTTTTGCCCCTTGATTTACTTGAGCAATTGGCCTTCACCAACTCCTTGGGAAATGAAATTTTCCCCAAATTTGAATGTTGGCTAGTCCCTCACTTGAATCTTGCGGAGGATTAATTCTCAGCCCTGAAAATTTAGGTCTCAAGGCTTCAATCTCCTAGCACACTTCTAGAGGTTGCTATCAAACCCTAATTTCTGTTGTAAATTAGGGTTTACAACAAAGAAAAATACAATTTCTCAACCTCCATGGATTAGAATGCTAAGATCTTTGAAGCAAGACTAGGAAATGGCTGGAGAATGAAAGAAAATGTTGAATAGAGAGAAATTTCAGAATTCCATCACAAAAAAATGGAAGAAATCAACTACCGTCATGTTTAGACAACCATGAAAGCTATCTCCATTGCTGGAACACACTGAATATGATGTTTATTTGGCTGAAACCACCCTCAAACTAATGTCACCTACTGCCGTAGTCTCTTCAGGGCATATCACCAACTCCCAGAGAGTCTTTTGCTGGCTGAAAATGACATGTCAACTGTTGTAGCAGCTATGGTAGCCTTCTCTCTATCTCTCTCAACTTGCACAAGGCCAGAATGACCCTCTCTCTCTCTCTCTCCCCCCAACCTCAAAAACGTCTTTCCCACTTGCATGGGAAAATTTTGCCAAGTGGTAGCCTTTTAATCCCATTTTTCAACATTATCTACATTATTAAATTAATTTTCAACTTTAAAATTCTAAAAATTATTTATAATAATTTTAGTGCCCAAAAAATTAGTCTAACCAACCAACAATGAAATTAGCTAGGCCAAATCATCTCCCAAGTATTTTTGAATCTTCTTCAACCCCCCCTGGATTGGCATTAAATACCATTAAATACCAAATCTCTAGTGTCACCAAACTGACACTTATGGCTAATAAAATCTCTTAGGCCAATTTCTAACACCAGATACCACCTAGTATCTCTATAGCATACTTAAGACAACTTTTGGCTTTGACATCCATTGATTTTCTCGAGTCCTTGGCTCATAAATATGAAATAATCTCAATTGCACTTCACATGGGCAATAGATATTTAAACATTAACTAAAAATTAATCCAAATATTAAGTAAAATAAGAAAAATTTCATGTCCTCCTGACACGCTAAGCAATCCCCCAAATTGGCCAACCAACTACAAGGATATGTACTAAATCTGGCCAACCAGCATTTAATGTTGGTCACCAAAATTAAATAGCTAGAAACCAAATTGAAAGCAAGCAATGGGCAGCCTATAAGCTATGATGTACAACCTAAAATAACAAGCTGCCAATGTAAAACTGTAATGCAAGGGTGACATCCTATCAAAACACATTAAATAACAAACACACAAAATGTCAAAGCTCCTAATGTCCTCGTCTGACTTAGACTGATGCTCACAAGCAAGAGATCACTATGCATGACACAAATGTCCCCTAACAAGCTCTACCTTTGAGGATTGTGTACATACATTCAATTTTCATCAGATTCTCTTCTACCCTATACAACATTTTTATGTTTTTATCTAAGTTGTTGTGTTTTAATCATATTGTTATTGTGTTTTAATCATATTCATGAAATCTATGTTTTCTCAATGAAATACCTAGTATATCTTCACAATGATGTGTTTAAGTAATCTATAAATCCTACACAACTTTCGAGCTCAATTTGTTATTCTAAAAATATGTTCACAAAATAATACAATTCACTTAAGAAACCCAAGTTTTAAATCAAGGTCCCATGACTCAAGACTCAAAATGCAATGAAAACCATCTACAATCAAAATGCCTAGAACCTAGAATCAAAATGCCTAGATATAGCCATAACGTTGCCACCTATGGAATTCCTAGTAGGTTTCCTATTGTAATCCTTACGCTAACCACCCTTATCATGCCAATAGAATAGTCCCACACAAATGAGGTGTAACCAACCCTTTGTGTATCATCTACTATCAAGATGTATGGCCCAATGATTCAAATTACTTTGATGCTCTCACACCTTGAAAGGCGATTTGTATTACTTGAATGTTTTCATATATGATTAAATGTTTTTATTTTTTATTCAAGGATGACCAATGGCCAAAACATGCATGTAATTATACTTGGGTTTTCATTGACAAAATGCCCAAGAGAAATTAAAAGTTTTAGTTAGGTGCTCAAATTGACCAGAAAGCTGAGATGACTAAGACATTTTCACTCAAGTAGTCACACAAGCCCACATAATGAGTGGTTTCAAAAAGTAAAACCATATACTCATGATTAAAGAAACAAACCATGAGCCAATGAATCTATACGATTAAGCTCTCCAAAATCTAAATTTAAGAGGTTACTATTTTTTGAAAATTACTCAAATGGAAATTATATTCGTGTCAAAGGCTCTAGAATTTCACAGTAGCTATCTCAAATTCTTAACCATTTCAAAGATTTTTAGAGTAGATGGTTCAAAAGCTTCTTTATCTAGAAAATTAACATGTAACACCTAGAATAGTACGTGTCATTTTAAAATAGACAAGTGTGGAGATACTTGTCATCTTGCTCAACACTTGCCATTTTCAACAAAAATTCATCATTTGTAGCATTTTCTTTCCACTTTTGAGCATCCAACCTCCACACCTACATATGTCAAAGGTCTCTCTCTTCACTTCCAACAAGCTCTAATGCTGAAATTTTAGCCACATGCTTTGTACTTGCTTATCTAGTACTCATTCACAAAGCTCTTTCTACTTAGCTTGAACACATCAAAGCACAAGAGAAGAAAATCAACTTACTGTCTGGTGTATGTAAAAATTAGGGTTTCAAAACCCTCATTCTCAGATTTGCAGCTAATCAACCCCATTGTATATAGTTCACGCACTTTGTACCCGTGGTTTGCTGCAATAAAATCCTATAAAGGGAAAGCAGGTCAGTTCCCCTCTCATCATGGTGCCCCCCCCCCCTCTCTCTCTCTCTCTCTCTCATCCTCTATCTTATTTTCATGGCAATAACTGATCAAGTTGGTTAAGTTCAAAGTATTGTAATTCTTACGTTCTTCCTTGTACTTACAATGGTATTGTAATTCTCACATTCTTCCTTGCACTTATAGTGGTATCAGAGTAAGGACTTCTTCCTTGTAAGAACTTTTCTGGGATAGCAAGATCTTTGGGCTCAACATTATCATCGATGTTTATCATGTCAAGAGGTGAGGAAGAGAATTTTGGCCAAGAACATAAAGGCTCCCGACACTCTATACCTACATGCTTCTTTGATTATGAGAAGATACAAAGATACAAGGAGATGGAAGCCGATCCAAAAACTCAAGCCTTGATAGAGATAAAAAAAAGCAAGGGCTTAAGTAAAGGTCTCTAAAGATTTCCTTACCAAGGCTCTTGAGATAGATAGTATGACGGTTGCAAAGGCCTACCTTAGCATGAAAGGTACCAATGTTATTGACACAACAAAGTCTACGAAGGAAAAAACATCACCTATCATTCAAGGATCCACCCAAATTGTGACTTCAAAATCTCATTATACACAAGCTATCTCTTGTCCCCAAAAATCCCTCCATGGAACAAGGCAACGAAAAAGTCAAAGAACCCGCTATTTCCGTCGTAGTTGAATCTCCAAATATGCTTTTAGCAAAGGAAGATGATGCTAAAAGAGACATCAAGCTTGGAGAGAAGAGTGTCAAGTTTGACGTTCTCTATGGTAAGAGAGATTCTCAAAAAGCTATGTCTATTATTAAACAATTCAATGTTGCTTTTCGTGGTGAGGATTATCCAAGAAAATCAAAGATTGGGAGGGATAAAATACTACTTTAATTGGTTTCTCAGAGTTGTTCAAGAGGGAAGCGAACCTAAATCTTGATAAGAGCATAAGGAGATGTTCAACAAGGAGTTTCCCCATTCATCCTTTGAAACCGATGTGCAACAAGAATGGGATGAGCTAAAGCAAGGCCAAGGAGAAAATGTAGAAACATATATCAATAGGTTTGCAATCATTCCTCTTAAATTTACATCTCTTAATGAAGTTCCCTCCAATAAGGAGATGAGAAATTTTGTCCATGGGTTAAATTCAATAGTACAACGAGCTATCAAGATGAAAAAGCTTGATACTTTGGAAACAACCTAAGATGCGGCCCTCCAAGATAAAGGACTACATATGCCATGGATCCTTCATAAGTCCTCCAAAGAAGAACCACAAAAGAAGAAGACTATGATGTTTACAACAAAAGAAAGAATATCAACAAGAGCCAAAGCAAAAGGATGGAGGTAAACTATATTTGCCATCCAAACAGAAGCTAACATATCAACAATTAGCAAAATATACAAGAGAATTGTGATGTCTCTCTTGTGGCGAAAAGAGATACATGGCTGATCCATGCACTAACCAAACAAATAAGGAGAGCCTGTTAGCAGGATTGTCGGCTCATGTGTAAAATTATGCATGCCTAATAGGTTGGGCACACTTGTATGTTTTTTAGGCATTTTAAAGTGGTCATTTCATAAGGCTTTTAGCATTTTATGCCAATCAACCAGCATTGCATGCTGACCGACCAACTGTTGGTTATAGCCTAGTTACTGGGCTTCTCCTCTTTTTCCATATATGCATTCATCATCATTCATTAGGTGGACTTCTTGTTGGAGAGAGGAACCAATACCAATGCCCACACAGCCAATGACTCATTGTTGTACGTGATTATCTTGTGTTTAGTATATGGATTCCATTTTTCAAGCACATCTGTGAGTTCTCTTCCTTTGTAGTGTTCTCTCTTTCATTCTCTTCTATCTTGTATTTAGTAGTTTATTTCAGCACTTATCTACGCTTCCATTGTTGCACCACTTCTGACATAATATCGAATTGCAAGATCTAGGCTCTTGTTGCTATGTTTTTCTGTTGAGTCATACCTTCTCATTACTGATCAGGCGATAGTCTATTGCTACTCCCTGACCTATTTGCTGCCTGCTCAACCTGTGTTTGTTGCATTTAGTGTAGTGTCCGCCTGCGTTTACCCCATCAATACTTGTGTTTTCAGGTTGCACTATTGTTTCTCCCCTTGGTAGCTCCTGCACTACTAATGCTAGCTAACTTTTGCTCAACATATTTGCGTTTTCAGGTTTGGTCTCGGGCAAGAAATTTGAGTGTTATGATTCCTCCAAGTGCAAATCTTCTATGGGCTTGGAAATAAAGAGATGCAAGTGTGTTGCATGTCTTAATTACAAGTTGTTTAACAATATTTTAACCTTGCTCCAACATACAACCAAGGCATCAAAGGCTTGGAATGTACTGAGAAGTTAGTACAAAATACAAAAGTAAACAAGGATTTAAAACATGAAGAATCAACTAGCATTCATCACTCAGGTCAAGAATCTGTGTGACCAGATGGCTAGCACTAGTATACAAAAGACTAGTGATGAACTAGCTCAAAGGTGTCTTCGAATTTGTCCACCAAAGTTTGATGGACAGGTAACTACCCTAAACACTCAAGTGAAACCCCTAGCTTTAACATTTGAGAAATTTTGTGCACTACTAATGGAGAAGGAGGAGTTGCAACTTAAAGCCAAAAAAATAGCAACAACAGTGATTCTACATTCTTTGTCAATGCAAAAAGTAAAGGTGCTTACCCTACCAATGGTGACAAAAAGAAAAAGGGTGCTAATAAAAAAATTTCAAAAGAGCACTTCTACTACAAGAAAAAAGGACATGCAATTGCAATCATTTCAAGTAGATTAAAAAAATAACACCCTAAAAAGTAAAGGGAAGGAGACAACCAATACGACTGAAGCAAAGTTAAGAGTTACTCATGGCAACCATTGAGAAAGTATATTCCTCAGCACAAGAAGTATCCTGTCACAACTCTATAGAAACAGAATTTGTATCCTTTTTCATTAATTTATCTATATAATGATTTATTAAATTTATTTCCTTTGCACTAATTAGATATAAAGAAAAGTGCATTGGAGCTGGCCACTGATGAGTGGTCACAGGTTATGGTGGACCCACACGGTGGGTTAGAGAAAAGATAGTTCACATTCCACCTATATGACCCGATTGGGCGCCTGTGACTAGAACTCACGCATATCAGGGTTAGACTCGCACACAGAAAGGATTGATGCCTTGAAGTGTGGGCTAGATCCACCAGAACAGACAGTTACAATCAACAAGATGGCATGATCATGAAATGCTTGTATAATGTGCATGTGTGGGCTGAAAGCTTGAAATGTACATTTCTTTGCATAGGAAAGTCACATGAAGATTCGGATATCATTTTTGCGATGTACATGGAAAAAGCTTTCATATGATACCCATATTGGGGGGGTCCCTAAATTCTAGGAGATCCCTAAATTTTAGGAGCCTCGAATTAGCCTAAAAATGCTAGTCCTAAAAAATAGGGATGTCATTCTAAAAATAGTAAGTTCTGTACTCTGACTGTGCTTACTAAATTTGGTTGTTTCTATTCTTGACAGTATTCAACCCAAAAAGGAAGGCCATAGAGAAGAGACAAGTGTCAAGACACTTGTCACACAAGTTTCCAAGTGTCCCACCACTTGTCACATCTCATGACATGTGGCTGGACACTTGTCTTGTGCTACTCCACTTTCCCCTTTTGTACTAGCTCTCCCCTCTCTTATAAATAAGAGCTCGTTTTTCTTCATTCAGGATCGTTTTTCTTTGTTGTAAACTCATGTACAGCACCCACAGATAGCCAGAAACTGGCCCCATCCATCCCATCATCATCCCCCACTTCTCCATTATCAAATTCCTCCATATTCCCTCTTCTATCACTGCTGTTTTACAAGACAGCAAGCCTGTAAATTCATTACAGCACCTCCTTCTTGAGCTCTTTCTTCCATTTTAGCTACAAGAAGCAATCTCTATCCATGTACTGCTGATCAACGATGAAGAAAGGCTGAATTCCCCTTTTTCTTCTCTCATACTGTAAAGAAATCAGTTCTTATCATTGCATAATAGATAATGCATGTGTGTTTGTACATCTTTGCATGATCTTGTGAGAGTGAGAATTACTTCTTCTCACTCTCAGGTTGATTGTAACTGAGCTCTTCCCTAAGGGACTTGGGTTGAGCAGAAATACATTCCTTCGGGGGGGGGTTGCCCATCTTCAACCCTCAATCTTGTCTCCATTACTTTTACATTTTTATGGCTGTAATTTTGTGAGTAATTTTCATTTTCAGCTTTAAGTGTTCATTCTCTTTTCTATTAAATCTCGAAAACAAGCAAATATCATAATTGTTAAGCATACTACGTTGTTCGGAGCGTTTACAGTGGTATCAGAGCTTTGGCTCAGTCCTCACCCCCAACACTGGTAGTGCTTACAACTATAAGTTTGTTTGTTTCAGCCCTTGCACTGAGTGCGTGAGCATATTTTTTTTTCTTTAGTCTCAATGGATCAATCGAGTGCTATCCTTCAAGCCATTCAATGTCTTAGAGAGGAGAATCAGCAAATTCGTGAGCAACTTCTCAAACTAGAAAAAGTTGAGAATCCCAAAGAATTCAAGGAAAGAAGCCCATCTACTTCAAGGAAACAAAGCCATACCAATGAAAGGAGCCGATCAAGAAGTCCAACTACTTCTAAGAGGCAGTCCCATTCTACTTCAAGAAAGAGATCGCGTCGAAGCTCATCCTCTTCTTCAAAGTCATCTGGCGCCTATTCTGATGGATCCTCTTCTAGTAATGAAGAGTCACACCCTTCTCGTGGAAGACCTCATCATCGTCAAAGGCGTCGACATTCTTCACCCTCGTCTCCATCTTCATCCCCATCAAGCACTTCATCATCTTCAACCTCAAGATCCGAGCATGGACGAAGGAATAAGAAGAAGAAGAAGACTAAGTCACTATCTCAACTTGAAAAGAATATCAAGTTCAGTATGTATGATGGTTCCCGAAATCCCGATCTTCTTCTGAAGTTTATTCGTCAATTTCAAATTTTGTATGGTCGTGACAAGTATAAAGAAAAAGAAAAGATTAAGTTTGCAGCTTTACATTTAACCGACTTAGCCCATACTTGGTGGACGAGGTTGGAATATGATCATGCTGCCCCAAAATCATGGCGGTCCTTTGTTCGCCTGATACAAAGCCAATTTCTTCCTGTTCATTTCAAAAGAGATGTAAAAATGGAATGGGATCGGCTTTGGCAAAGGAAAAATGAGTCACTTGGTGACTATACCAAGAGATTTTGGGAGCTACTTTTGAAGGTCCAACATTTCAAGAAGATCAGCAGTTCGGAAAAGCTTAGGAAGTTTCAAGGAGGTTTGCATTTTAAACTTCGTACTACTCTTAATCATTATCATTGTTCTAGTCTCAGGGAACTCATTGACCATGCTGAGACATGGGAAATGGAGCATAATGGCAACAAATCATTCCAAAAGAATGATAAGAAGAGAGTAGCTGATGATGAGGAGTATTCAACCCCAAATGAAGGACAAAAACAGTGGCAAAAGCAGCCATCAAATCAAAAGAAAATGAAGCCCTATGCACCTCCTAATGCTCCTCAATTTCGCTCCAATCTATACCCACAAGCAAAGCAATTTTCCGAAGAAGAAAAGCAACGCTTCATGAAAGAAGGGAAGTGCTTTAAATGTGGACAAACAGGCCACATAGCGAAGCAATGTCCAAACAAGGGACAAAGCAAGGTTTCTGACAACAAGCCTAAGTCGCCAATGAAAATCAATGCTATCAGTGATGTAGTTGCAAACACAACTCACACTCCAGAGACGCGCAAATTATTAAAAGCTTGGGAACAGTTGCAAGGTAAGCAAGCACTATTCTTGATAGATCTTGGGGCGAATGAAAATATCATTTCCTTGCAATTAGCTAAAGAGCTTGGATTAAAGAATGAAGAGATGGACACTCCGGCAGAAGTTCGCCAAGCTTTAAATGCTGATGAAGGTGACACAGTGAAGATTGTGATACCCTACATTGGCAAGCTCAAGTTTCAAATTCAAGGCTACAGTGACGAAGATACCTTCTGTATCGTAGACCTTGATGGTTGCGATGTGATTCTTGGCATGCCCTGGAATCATAGAATAGATTCAACCATCTTCTCTCAGAAAAAGAAGGTAGAACTCACCAACAAAGGCAAGAAGTACGAGATCCAAGCTGGAGTTTCTGGAGACACCATACCTATGGTAAGCCATATGCAAGTCTCTAGAGCAATTAAGGATTGTGTTCAATGTTGTCTACTTTATGTCACTGATGTAAAAGATAATATGAATGCTGAAAACCAAGAGCAACTTCAGCTCTTGGAAAAGTATAAAGATTGTTTTTTGGAAGATCTTCCTTATCAGCTTCCCCCAGAAAGGCCAGAAGACCATCATATTGATATTATCCCGAGCAGTTCTCCTCCTAATATAGCACCATACCGTGTGAGCCGTCCTCAACAAGAAGAAATCAGAAAGCAAGTCGAAGACCTACTCAACCGTGGGCTAATTAGGCCAAGTAGCTCACCATTTTGTTTACCGGTTCTTCTTGTTCAAAAGAAAGATGGCACATTCAGGATGTGCATTGATTATCGAGCCCTCAACAAAATCACTGTGAAGAATCGGTTTCCTATTCCCAGAATTGACGACATTTTGGATCGTCTAGGAGGCTCAAAGGTTTTCAGCCGCATTGATTTAAAGAGTGGTTATCATCAAATTAGGGTAATACCACAAGATGTACACAAAACTGCTTTCCGCACTTCATACAGTCTTTATGAATTCTTGGTGGTTCCTTTCGGATTAACCAATGCACCAGCCACCTTTAATCGAATGATGGAGCGCATCTTTAGAGAGCATCGACAATATGTCGGTACTTTCTTTGATGATATTCTTGTCTTTAGCAAGAATGAAGAGGAGCATCATCAACACTTGGAAATTGTTCTACAATTACTACAACAAAATCAACTCTTGGTAAATGGTAAAAAGAGTGAATTTTTCATGCATAAAATAAATTACCTTGGGCATGTCATCTCTTTTGAAGGGATTCAGATGGATCCTGAAAAGATCAGGATAATCCAAGAATGGCCTCATCTTCGTGATGTACATGAGGTGCGATCTTTTCTTGGCTTATGTTCTTATTACCGCCGCTTCATCAAGCATTTTGCACATATGGCTTCTCCAATTCATGGCCTTACAAAGAAGAAGATCTCTTTCCAATGGAAGGAAAAAGAGAAGGCAGCCTTCACAAGGCTGAAAACAGCTCTTACTTCTGGACCTGTTCTTATCATTCCAGATCTGGTAAAACCATTTGTGGTGGAAGCAGATGCTTGCGGTGATTGTATTGGTGCAGTGCTAAATCAAGAAGGCCATGCCGTAGCCTTTGAAAGCCGCCGTCTAAATGATGTGGAGAAAAGGTATGACATTTATGAAAAGGAGCTCTTAGCAGTGGTTCATGCTTTAAAGATATGGAAACATTATCTTTTAGGCAATGAATTCCTTATTAAAACCGATCATCAAAGCTTGAAGTATTTCAAGACTCAAAAGCATTTGCAGGAGAAACATGCAAGATGGGAAAATTTCTTGTCTATGTTTCATTTTCAAATTATGTACACTCCAGGGAAACAAAATGTAGTTGCTGATGCACTTTCTAGAGTGCCTCGCATTGCAACTATTACAGTGGCTCATCATGAAGATTTTCAAACGATGAAGAATACTTATGATGAAGATACTGATTTTGCAGCAGTTTGGTCAAATTTACAGCAAAGAGGTTCTCATCCAGATTATTCCATCAAAGACGGTTACCTTCTCATGAACAATCGCCTTTGTGTCACTCTTCCTGTTCGACAAAAGGTGCTTAAAGAAAGTCATGAACCCCCTTATGCAGGGCATAGAGGGAGGGCAGCCACTCTAAGTGCAATTGAGCGCTACTTTTATTGGCCAACATTACGAAAAGATACACATAACTTCATCGAGGCTTGTCTGGTATGCCAAAAATCCAAATATGATAGGCAGAAGATTCCAGGATTGTTGTAACCTCTTCCAGTGCCCAAAGATCCATGGGAATCTATCACAATGGATTTCATCTCAGGTATTCCAAGAACACCTCAAGGTCATGATATGATTTGGGTCATAATTGATAGATTCAGCAAACAATCACATTTTATTCCATGTCATAAAATATTGAAATCCGCACAAGCTGCAAGACTTTTCATTCAACATATCTTCAGATTACATGGTATGCCTTCTGAGATCATTTCAAATAGAGACTCCAAATTCACAAGTAACTTTTGGCGTGCTTTATTTGAGAATTTGGGAACCACTTTAAAGTTCTCCTCAGCTTTTCATCCTCAAACTGACGGCCAAACAGAGGTGATGAATCTCACTCTTTTGGACATGTTGAAAGCTTATGTTAGTGAATATAAGTCCCAATGGGAGAAATATCTTCCATTATTGGAGTTTGCTTACAACAATACAGTGCACTCATCCACAGGGAAAGCTCCAAATGAAATAGTACAGGGTAAAGTGATTCCCCCTCCAATTATTCGCACTAAAGATAAGATTTTTGCTGCTGATGAGTTTGCTTCAGATTTAAAAACCGCAATGGATCAAGTTCGAGCCACTATCAAAGTTGCCCAAGAGCGACAAAAGAAGCAAGCAGATAAACGAAGAAGACCTTTGGCTTTTGAAAAAGGTTAATATGTCTTGCTAAAGTTTGATAAAAGCAGGCTCAAACAAGGTTCTCGTCAAAATTCATCTTTTCCAAAGCTCTCCAGTAGATACTTTGGACCCTTCAAAGTGATTGAGAAAATAAATGAAGTTTCTTATCGACTTGAGCTTCCTACTCATTGGAAAATACACAATGCTTTTCATGTAAGTTTGCTAAAACCTTACATAGGACCAGAACCAAAGGAACCCATTACTGAAGATCCCCCAGAAGTTGAAGAAACAGAGCAACTCTTGGAACCTGAAAAGATTTTGTTTCTCAAGGATCGAACCACGAGAAGTGGCCTTGTGACACGAAAATTCTTACTAAAATTCAAGAATCTACCCACAACAGATGCACAGTGGGTAGATGAAAAATTCATGAAGGATTACCCAAATATTCTACAGCAATATCAAGAAGCTTTTCAGCTGAGGACAGCTGAATAAAAGCCAGAGGGCTGTCACAACTCTATAGAAATAGAATTTGTATCATTTTTCATTAATTTATCTATATAATGATTTATTAAATTTATTTCCTTTCCACTAATTAGATATAAAGAAAAGCGCATTGGAGCTGGCCACTGATGAGTGGTCACAGGTTATGGTGGACCCACACGGTGGGTAAGAGAAAAGATAGTTCACACTTCCACCTATATGACCCGATTGGGCGCCTGTGACTAGAACTCACGCATATCAGGGTTAGACTCGCACACAGAAAGGATTGATGCCTTGAAGTGTGGACTAGATCCACCAGAACAAACAGTTACAATCAACAAGATGGCATGATCATGAAATGCTTGTATAATGTGCATGTGTGGGCTGAAAGCTTGAAATGCACATTTCTTTGCATAGGAAAGTCACATGAAGATTCGGATACCATTTTTGCGATGTACATGGAAAAAGCTTTCATATGATACCCATATTGGAGGGGTCCCTAAATTCTAGGAGATCCCTAAATTTTAGGAGGTCCCTAAATTTTAGGAGCCTCGAATTAGCCTAAAAATGCTAGTCCTAAAAAATAGGGATGTCATTCTAAAAATAGTAAGTTCTGTACTCTGACTGTGCTTACTAAATTTGGTTGTTTCTATTCTTGACAGTATTCAACCCAAAAAGGAAGGCCATAGAGAAGAGACAAGTGTCAAGACACTTGTCACACAAGTTTCCAAGTGTCCCACCACTTGTCACATCTCATGACATGTGGCTGGACACTTGTCTTGTGCTACTCCACTTTCCCCTTTTGTACTAGCTCTCCCCTCTCTTATAAATAAGAGCTCGTTTTTCTTCATTCAGGATCATTTTCCTTTGTTGTAAACTCATGTACAGCACCCACAGATAGCTAGAAACTGGCCCCATCCATCCCATCATCATCCCCCACTTCTCCATTATCAAATTCCTCCATATTCCCTCTTCTATCACTGCTGTTTTACAAGACAGCAAGCCTGTAAATTCATTACAGCACCTCCTTCTTGAGCTCTTTCTTCCATTTTAGCTACAAGAAGCAATCTCTATCCATGTACTGCTGATCAACGATGGAGAAAGGCTGAATTCCCCTTTTTCTTCTCTCATACTGTAAAGAAATCAGTTCTTATCATTGCATAATAGATAATGCATGTGTGTTTGTACATCTTTGCATGATCTTGTGAGAGTGAGAATTACTTCTTCTCACTCTCAGGTTGATTGTAACTGAGCTCTTCCCTAAGGGACTTGGGTTGAGCAGAAATACATTCCTTCGGGGGGGGTTGCCCATCTTCAACCCTCAATCTTGTCTCCATTACTTTTACATTTTTATGGCTGTAATTTTGTGAGTAATTTTCATTTTCAGCTTTAAGTGTTCATTCTCTTTTCTATTAAATCTCGAAAACAAGCAAATATCATAATTGTTAAGCATACTACGTTGTTCGGGGCGTTTACATATCCTCAACTAACTCATGGGTATTGCATAATAGCAACTTCCATCCCATGACCAATAAGAAAGGTTTATACAATTCTATGCACCCTCTACAAAAATCTATCACTATGACAGTTGGAAACAATATAAAATGCTCTACTAAGAGCATAGGTACTATTTCCTAGTAAAGTCAAAAAGTTTTCAAATGTATTGTATGTTTCAGAGATTAAGAGAAATCTGTTAACCTATATGAGCTAAGTGCTCTTGTAGCCACCACTACTATAGGCACAAGTAAACTTTGGCATGAAAGATTTAGCCACATTGGATTTTCAATGCTACAAGAGATGCATAAGCAAGGTATGGTTGCTCACCTACCTACTATAACTAAAATAAAGGAACCCTGTAAAGCTTGTATGATGGGCAAGCAATTAAAAAATGCATTTTCACAAGAAAGCAAGAACAAAGAGAAGATTTCACTAGAGTTGGCGCATGCTGACTTGTGCAGTAGAGTGCCTACACAAGCAATAGGGGGATCTTCTTATTTTATGTTAGTCATCAACGATTACAATTGAAAGATGTGGGTTTACTTCCTTCATGATAAGACTTAAGTTTTTGATAAGTTTAAAGAATCGCTAGAACTTATAAAGAATGAAACAAGGCAAAGTGCGAAAAAGTGTATAACATGATGATTCTAGGTGTCTGGACCAAAGAAGGTACCTAATTGGTATATGGTGCCAAGGTGTAGGATAGCTCACTAGAAGTTGACATGCCCAAAGGTGTAGAATGGCTCATTAGAAATTGACATATTGAAAAATTGTGTGGCCATTTAAGAGATTAAAGGATGCTAAGGGCTTTATACACACTAGTTGAATACCCTTGCATACAAGTCTTCATCAATGCTTGGTTTAAAAGTGAAACTCCTACCATCATTGCACCACCCCCACCTAGTTTAGAATAGGACATTTTAGTTATGAGACCTCCCATTTTAATAACAAAGTTTGTAATCTTAAAAATACACTTTATATCCTAAAACAAGCCCCTGGAGCATGGGGCTAGCAAATAGATAAGTTCTTTTTAAGCTTTAACTTCAATAGATGTGCCTCAGAGATGCTTTGTATGTTCAAAGGGATAGTGAGAAGTCTGTAGTGATTGTCCTATTTATTACAAGTGACTATAAAGATATGATCCATTAGACTCAAAAAGCTTTAAGCTTTGAGTTTGAAATGATAGATTTAGGCTTGTTGCACTATTATTTGGAGATTGAAGTCTACCAAACAATACCTTCATCTCTCAAAAGAGGTATGCATAGGAGATCATGAAAGCTTTTGGCATAAGTGTAAGGAGATAGCTATACCTATAGAGGCCATGAGAAGTTATCAATTGAGGATACATCTATCAAAAGTGGATGCAACAATGGAAGCATAAACTGATATTATAATAAACTATTGAACGCAAGGATAAAAGAGAAAAACACAAAAAAACCATGCAAAGAAGAGAACTCAAAAAAATGCTCAAGAAATTGAATCCATATACCAAACATGAGAATAACACATATAACAATGAGTCACTAGCAAGTAGACACTCGCATTGGCTCCCTCTTTCCACAAAACCTGTAGGTAATGATGTGATTGAATAAGAAACCCTGATATATAAAGGACAAAATAATGCCAAAATAGGAGCAAGTCAACCAACATTTAACATTGGTTGGCCAGCATAAAATGCCCCAAATAGGCATCATAAATGCCCCAACAAATGCCTAAAATGCCTAGAAATATCAGACATGAGCTAGACTCACACATGAGCTGACCAGACTACTAACATCCTCTCTCAGATCATGGGTGATCTAATTCAATACAATGATACAATGATAAAGTCTAATCATAGTCCATACAAGAAAGAACCACCAGAATAGAACCATGGATACACAAGCAATGGGTGATCAAGCCACTACCAAGGTGCCTGAAAGAGAACATGATGGTGATGTTGATCATACCAACTCTCAAAAAAGATAGAGAAGTCATAACAGATCTCTATGTTTGTCAACAATGTCTCACAGTAGCATACAAGACCATCTTGTTAAAAAATGCCTCTGAACATATGTAACTATGGATTCTTTGCCTTTGGCTAAGACCACTAAAGTGTCCCCTCATGTGAGCTCACATTAGGAGCCAATCCCACTCTCTATCAAGTAACAACACATCATGAACCTAGATATCAATCCCAATTCTAGGATTTCAAACCTACCAAACTTCAATCAATGCATCAAGGAGAGGCTGCTAAGCTCTTTTCGCGATCTAAAGAAGATGATCCTTTCCACACCTTGGCCTTGGCCTTGGCTAGAGGATCCAAGTAGCAATTTGAGAAAGAGAATGACTCAACAGAAAAGTCAAGATCCTGCTTCTTTGTCTTATTCTTCCTTGAAGCAGCTAACTCTTTGCAATCCTTAAGCAAGTGCCCCTTCTTACCACCCTGATAACATTGGGCCTTCGACTTCTTTTCTGTCAAAAGTGGATGCACCAATGGAAGCATTGTTGGGGTAAAGGCGCCTCCGCCGTGCCGCCCCGTGTATTACTACACTGACAGTACCCGCCACTGCACACTGCAGGTGGCGGGCGCCCATCACATCACTTTATTCTTTACATTCATTTTAGTGACTAGTAAATAAAGAAAGGCCCGGTCACACATTGTGACTGTTGGAGTTCCCATTTCTTGTCTCTCTCTTTCTTACTCTTACTCTCCCGCCATAGCTCGCGTGCAAGCTTCGATCCTTCTCACCTTTCAACTAGTATCAGAGCTTGGCTTCCTCTTGCTCGAGCTCAACCCGGTGCTTCTCTACCTTCGCATCGACTCCCTTCACGCATTGGGTCTCCATCCCGGCAGCCATAACCGATCTCCCGAGCTTCAGACACTCCCCAGCTTCCCGAGCTCCCTCCCGGCATTGTTGGGCTTCTTCAGGGCCTTGCCCTTGAGGTATTGCATCAGAGTTTGAAGGGTTTTACTTCAATTCTCAATTTTAAACAGGTGAAAGAAGAGGGGCAGCCATCATTTGAAGCTTCAAAGCTCCATATCTCCCTTGCCCTTTGCTTTGGGCATTCATGGCTTTGTTGTATGCCCTCTTTGGGGCCTCCTCCCATCCACACCAACATTGCCACATGGAGCAGCCACTTCCCAAGACAGCCTACGCTGAATTTGCGCCAGATTTCTGCCTGCCTACTCATCAAGTTTTCAGCCTATATGCCTTGAAATACACGAAGAAAGCCCGTGATGGTTCATTGCTTATTTTGGTACTCTATGTGGATGATATGCTGATAGCAGGGAAAGCTCATGATGAGCTAGATGCTCTTAAATCTCAGCTGAAGAAGAGCTTTGAGATGAAGGATTTGGGACAGGCCTCTCACATACTTGGTATGCGCATTAGACGCGACAGGCATCAGGGACTCCTCTACTTGTCACAGAGAGAGTATATTCATAAAGTCCTTGAGCACTTCCGTATGCAGAACGTAAAGCCTATTGGCTGTCCATTGCCTTCTTATGTGAAGGTATCACAGGCCGATTGTCCGCAGACAGATGAGCAGAGGGCCGAGATGGCCCAAATCCCTTATGCTTCAGCCGTGGGCAGTTTCATGTATGCCATGATAGCCACTCGTTCAGATATTGCCTTTGCAGTTGGTGTTGTGGCACGCTATATGGCTACACCTGGCACGAAACATTGGGATGAGGGTTCAGAAGTGTACGGCTTTATCTACCACTGAGGCCGAATATGTTGCAGCCATTGAGGCTTGCAAGGAGGCCATATGGCTAGGCTGTCTAGTTGCTGACCTTGGGATTGATGCTATACCTACACTACATTCAGATTCTATGAGTGCCATTCAATTGGCTAAAAATCCGGTCTTCCATGCGAAGACGAAACACATTGAGATGAGGTATCACTTCATACGTGGTGTTGTGAAGGACAAGTCTGTTGACCTTGTCAAGATCTCCACTGACGAGAATCCTACAGATCTGCTCACGAAAAGCCTCACTACTGAGCGCTTTGCCTTCCTCAGGAGATTGATGGGTGTTGAATGAGATGTTGCCTTTCCTCATCCCTTGTACCTATGTACAGTTGTACTGTCTTTTTCTTTTCTTTTCTCTCCCACTGGGGCAAATTCGCCTTTAAGTGGGAGGTTGTTGGGATAAAGGCGCCTCCGCCGTGCCGCCCCATGTATTACTACACTGACAGTACCCGCCACTGCACACTGCAAGTGGCGGGCACCCATCACGTCACTTTATTCTTTACATTCATTTTAGTAACTAGTAAATAAAGGAAGGCCCGGTCACACATTGTGACTGTTGGAGTTCCCATTTCTTGTCTCTCTCTTTCTTGCTCTTGCTCTCCCGCCATAGCTCGCGTGCAAGCTTCGATCCTTCTCACCTTTCAAGCATAAATAGATACTATAGTAAATTGTTGAACACAAGAATAAAAGAAAACTACAAAGAAGAAACTCAAAAGAATGCACGTGAAATGGAATCCATATATCAAACAAGAAAATGACACATAAAACACTGAGTCACTAGATCATAAGCACTAGCACCGGCTCCCTCTCTCCACAAAACCTATAGGTGATGATGTGACTCAATGAGAAGGAAGGCTAATATATGAAGAATAAAATAATGTCAAAATACAAGCAAGTCGGCCAACATTTAATGCTAATCAACGACATAAAATGCCCCAAATAAGCATCATAAATGTCCCAATAAAATACCTAGAAATATCAAGCGCGAGGTAGACTCACACATAAGCTAATTAAACTACTAATAACATTAGCACTAGCAAATATTGGGAGGTACATGAGGTTGGTTGGCCATCTCATCTATTTGTGCAGCACTAGGTCAAATATCAATTTTGAAACATGTTCTCATACAAAGCACGAGAAAGTCATTAGAAAGCTAAAATATGGATCCTCAAATACTTGAAGGGAACTCTTGACTATGGTATCACATGCAGTTCCAAAAGTTCTCTTACCAGAAACTGGCTTATATTGGAAAAGTGACAATGATTCCAAGAAATTAGTTTTAGAATATTGTTTCTCTTTGGGCTCAAAAATCTTATCTTGGATCAATAAAAAGAAATCAATTATAGCATTATCTTCCACCAAAGCAAAGTACAAGACAGCTTGTTTTGTTGTATGTGAAGCAATATGGTTAAGGAGAGTCCTATGATATATGGAAGTATAAGATGAAGATCAAACAACACTAAGATGTGACAATCAAAGTTACATCGCAATTGCCAAAAATCCAATGTTTCATGTGCGCACACCAAATACATTGAAATTTAATATCAATAGATGCGTGATTTGATGAATGATGGGATAGAAAAGCTTGTCTATTGTCCAATGGAGAATGAAAAAATATATTCACCAAAGGTCACACATCAAATACATTGAAATTTAATATCAATATGTGAGTGATTTGATGAATGATGGGATAGAAAAGCTTGTCTATTATCCAATAGAGAATGAAGAAAATATATTCACCAAAGCTCTTACAAAAGATCTGCTTTCTTCAAGTTCATCTTCAAAGACTCCGCATTGAACTAAGGATGTAGTTCACCTACAAGTAACTAACCTGTGGATGCACATTGGGAAAGGGTTTTAAATATGCTCAATACCCCACCCTCCTAAGGTGCCACCAATGATCCACGATGCTCTAAGTTATAAGGCCCCTATTATGAGAAGTGATGTGGGATCTCAGGCATTGGTTTGGATCCTAACTTGTATATCAGATAAGGTCTATGTGGTCGGACAGAAAAAAGGTGACCTTTGTGAATCTAGCTTTTGGATTAGATAGAGTAGTTAAGTTGATAGAAACTCGAGGTATATTACATCGAGTTACGAGATGCAAGGGTTATCAAGGACCAGTATCCTGACAATAAAGGAAATATTCATTCAGATATTTATTGGCTAACTAAAGAAGGTGCATAATATGGTAGGACAAGTCCAAGTCAATAAGACTAGTCACCTTCCCGAGCTACAAAAGAAAGACCCCTCCAAGGCCAACATTAATCTATCTTTCACCCAATTAGAGTTCTTCTAGCTAGCCTTAAGCTCTTCACTTTTATCATCTATCTAAAGCGTCGTCTAAGAAACAAAGCCACCTTTATATCAATTTGTTTGATATTAAAAAAGTTTTTGTTCTTCTCACATTGGTTTTGGCTTACCTACTCCTTGTTCAAATTCTATTCGTTGCACCATGAATTTTTACGTTTCCTTGCATTACATTGTGAACGTGACGCTTGGGATTGCCACCAAGATAGTTGTAGAGCAATTATATATTTATTTGAAAATGAAGATTGAGCAACAACACATTCAACCAAAACAAGCTCAACAAAAATGGAAATCCAAGCTACGCAAGTTGAGATACTAGCTAAACATCACACCACCTTGCTAGCACTTGCCTATGAGATGACCCGCATCTAGAAAAAGTCAAAGTTATCTATACTAAACAAAGCCTTTTCCAATCCTTGTGATAGTAAATTTATCCTTTTAAGTTATTTACATTTATATCAATTTGATATTATGTACATTCATGTTTCTTTGTGCACAAATAAGCAAAAGCTTTCATTAACTACATGTCATATTCACAATTGCAACATGTCTGCAGCCCCAGAACCACTATCCCACTAATCATGAAAACCTGAATCTATATTTGGCTACAAGTCTTTAGCAATAAGTTTAACACACCATAGTATCTTGATTGGTTAAAGATAAGACTATTTCTTAAACAAAAACTCGCTTCCAACCATTCAATTTAGTGACAAGGTTGTCACAACGGCTTACCAATTGGGCAAGCATAATGATGAGACTTTGTGATTGTTTCAGTATCATTTGGACCACTAAATCCACCCAAAATCCCATTATCAACTCATCCAAAGATTTATGGGTTAAAGCTAGCCATGATAAGGAAAAAGAAAGTTAACAAAATTCCATCCATCAATCTCATGGGTCCACAATGGGATAACCTAGTAGAAGCAAGCTTGAGCAATAAGGACTAATAGGATAGCCATGATCTTAAGAACAAGAAAAATATAATTGCTCCTCGCTTCCTTTGTACGACGGCCCCCACCCCTTCTCTCCCCCCCCCCCCCCCCAATTAAGCACAAGGTGTAGCTGTATGGACTAATGATACTTGTGATTGTTATCATTTGGGGTCCAAAACCCAAGGCAGTCTCATCAACTATACTGGAGGGTCTTTCAACCATAACTCAAACTCCACCAATGAGACACAAACTTCATGGCAGCTCAAAAGGTGAAAGAACGGTGTAAGAACTCTTACAAACCCCCTGAGCCTGGTGCAACAACACTAGCTCCCATACACACACACACTTTGTTTTGTAAAAGTTCTGTTCATTGTCCTTATTAAGTCAGAATTTTACAAGGAGAATGGATGTACACACACAGTTTCTCTTTCTCTTTTGTTCTTTGGGGAAGAAGTTAGAATTAATGAATTGAAATTTTTACAAAGGGGCTCTGGTCAACCGAGCAGACTCAAAGGCAGGTAGGAAACACACACACACACACACACATTCTCTCTCTCTCTCTCTCTCGGCTCATCTTCTTCCATTCGATGAGGAAATGCATTAAGAGGAAGTGATAATGCGATATGCAATGTACACTGAGAATTTACAAAATGACTCACATGGCCGATTGCTCGCCATAGTCGGGGGAGCTTGCCCTTCCGAGCCTCACTTCAAGAATAAAGTCTCTCTCTCCCTCTCTATCTGCACAACAAAATCCATCTGTGGGAGTGTATGTGCGCGCGCATACAGAACAATAGTCTTACGCCATTGGAAAACTGGCGCGCGCTCTCTCGCTCTCTGTGCGCCATCCCGCCGTCACGTGAGACACGTCACTTCACCATTTTCTACTGATTGCCCGCTACGTTTCTTCCCCTGGCTTGTGCGAATGTCTTTGCGGGCCCCACCTATATATATGTATTTATATTTATACACACACACGCACTCTTAGGCTACCGCAGTAGGTTTATATCTAGACTAGGCCTAAGCTAGAGTTTAGCCTTAGGCTATCCTTGGTTAGACTAAGCTAGAACCTCAGGTTTAAGCTAGGACTAAGTGTAGGCTACGCATAGACCAAACTAAGCTAGGCCTAGGACTCAGTGTGAGCTGACCCTAGGGCGTTGTAGGCATAAGTTAGGCCTACCTATGCTAGGCTGAGGATTACACTGTGCGTAAGGTAAACTAGACATAGCTATGCCTATGCGTAGCCGAACAAACACAAAGACACAGTAACTCATAGCCTACATCAACACTTGCCTGATGCTTTGCGTATGCCTAGTTAAGATAAATTAGTGACACACACACCAAATCCTCTTTCTTTCGTGCAAACAAAAAGCAATAGTCAAGATAAATAGTGACACACGGATGCACACACACCAAATCCTCTTTCTTTCTTGCGTATGCCTGGTCAAGATAAATAGCGACACACGGATGCACACACACCAAATCCTCTTTCTTTCGTGCAAACAAAAAGCAATAGTATCCACAAATACAAGACAACAAGCAAACATTGGCATGTAAACACACACAATACTATGCTACTTTTATAGATGCGTCTAAAAACATGTAGAAACATGTATGTGAATACAATAAATAGTGTGTAAGTTATATAACGGTTTTAGAGGCATCTACATACACTTCCCTAAAGCATTTTCTCACAAACAAAAAGCTAAACTGCAAAATAGATACACCTTGCCAAAAAAGAAAATAAGCAAAAGAGAAACCTATAATTGCAAATAAACAAGAGTGCACTATCGCATGTAAGAGCATTGTCCTTTTCTTCTACACGAGAGAGAGAGAGAGAGAGAGAGAGAGAGAGAGAGAGAGAGAGAAAGCCCTTTTGCTCTAATCTTCTAAAATAAACTTTTCTTTATTTAAAAGCAAGATGCCCACACATTTAGAGGCTAAGTGGACCAGTTAACTAAAGTTAAGAGTGGGTAATCTTTTTGGGACCAGCGGTACCTTGTCACCGCACTATTGTATAAGCGTATGCCCTAAAGGGCAGTGCTAAGAACAACAAAACCACATTTATAAAAGGAGGAGAGAAAGAAAAAGGGGAAATACAAGAGCAACCAAGGAGAAGAAGAGGGGAAACCACACCTTACCTACAATGCAAAAAGGGGTCTCCCTCTATCCTTGTAGCCTCACATCATCTTTCTTTGCTTGGGGATGGAAGAACTTGAAGGGTTTAGTATATGTGAATTCTTAGTGTCACATGTGTTCAAGGCCTAATGAAATAACCCCTTATTTATGAAATTTTCAACAAAAAAACATCCCATTTTATTGTTCAACCTGTGAATATCCGTATTAAATTATATCTTTCTATGCATAAAAATAGTCTAAAAAGGGAGGTTTAAAAGTACGTTCTTTTAACCCCACATCATATACTTAAATATTTTTGAGTGACACCCCCCTCCCCCCAAGTGAAAGAAGGTGCCTCAATTGTTGTTGTCTATATAGATTTCTTGCTTTCCTCTTATTATTCTTTCACTTTTTCTTCAATGCCATGACTAAGAAAATAGAGATGAATGGTTTCACATGCTTGAATGTCAAATCACCAAGCATATACTTGCATGCACATGTATAAGCATGTCTAAACTAGCATATGGATGTGCATATAGACTTACCTATATCTACATGTATATAGACTCAAATCTAAACTTACAACTATTGTATGTATCTATGGTTTGTTTGTGTGGTAGTGTAACTACCACTAAAATGGATTTTAAAGCTTGTGAGAGAGGTAGCTCTATGATGGCCATGGTTTGTTGGAATGGGCAAGGGATGAAGAAAGCATGAAAAGACAGTGTGGGGGCAAAAGGGAGCACGACAATATTAGTCCAATAACCACAATACATGCCGAATCTAATTGGTAAATTGGCTTTAATTATTTTATCTAACTCATGAAAATACTTGTTAAAGTCTATGGAGTTGCATAAATTTCCTCTTATAGTATCTCAATTGTATTATAAACATAATCTAACTTCCATTTTGAGCTTTGAACAAACTTAGTAAATACAAGTTACATCTCACATTTTAAGTCCCTTCTTCAAAACTACGCGCAAGGTAAGGTCTCATCAAGTCCCCCCCCAATCTCATGTGTTGATAATCATGTATAATCTTTTGCCCCATCTTCCAAGACGTGTTTTAATTACATGCTTCTTTGGTTTACAAGTAAACACCAATGTCTCCAAATAAGAATGGTGCCACTCCAAGTGGTGTTTACAAGTAAACATCGATGTCTCCAAATAAGAATTTTGCCACTTCAAACAAGCTAGAATCATTGAGACAGTTCAATGTAGCTTTATCTCCAAAAGGCACTACAAGTCCCTCTTAAAACGGTGCTAAAATTCCCTCTCAAAAAAGAATGCAACATCAATTAAGGTAGCAAGATCCTATGCAAATCCTTCTATTGTTCTAAGCTAGGTGTCTATCTAGAGAGGTAAGAATGGTTCATACCCACAAGGGATCTTAAGAATTGCAACCAATACAGTTTCCACATCAATAACTTGTATATTTTATATTGTTTTAGGTCAAATGAGTCTTAAAAACAACAAATTAGTACTCCTCGTGGCATTTTTTGGTGCTCATGGACTAAGAGAAAAATATATCCACTTGATAGCCATTTGGAAGCTCTACTGTGACTTACAACATTCCTAGGAGCTAAGAAAGCAATTCTAGGACATATTCTTAATCATCTTGTGAATTTAGGTCAAAAGCACTTGAGATTTTGGTCAAAATAAAACCAAATTCTGGTTTTTTCACTGCTCATGATGCATCCATGATAATATTGTCAAAGATATTGGCAAAAAAATATGGTTTGGCCAATCTAGGATGACGTGTTTTATTTTTCATTAGGATTTACAAATTGAAAATTTTAAAGTACTATTTTTGTATTATTTTCTTGCATTTTGTACTTTCTAGCATTTTTTCTCTAAATAATGCCTATTTTCTCAAGGTGAGCATATTAATACTTGCTTTTAGTTTTTCTTCTTTGCACTTCATGACTCCATTTTTGTTGCATTTGTAGTGGTTTTTGCTCATGTTTGTGTTCTCTAGTCCTAATAACCTTGTTTTTTCTACTATTTTACTTTGGTGACATTAGATGTGTCATGCTTGCATTTTTGTGTGCCTTCCAAACTTTTACTTTTCTTTTCTTGCTTTTATATGTTTTCTTGATATTGATGACCTCGATTTTGTTATTAGCACCCTTCCCACAACTCAATCTTTTGTGGGGTCATTTTAGATTTCAAGGCTAAGGCAAAAGGTTCAATGAGCATGCGGATGGATTATTGTGAATTTCTTGATGTTATAGGGCTAGTGATTTATTTGTTTATATGGGTATTTTGGTTTGTTTATTTGTGTATAATAGTTTAGTGGTTTAGAAGAAGCCATTTTTAGAAACTAGAATTCTATTAAGGATGTGGTAATTTATCTATCAGTCTAGCACATAGCCATGAGGTGAGATGCAACTTTACACATCAAACTAGTCATGCCTAGGCAAGTAGCCACATGAAGCCCTTCTTTCGTTATGATTCTATCAATGAGTGGGTGATTCAACATGTCATTATATAAAACAATCTTGTGCATTGTTGCAATTATCCTCAGGGATGTAGGTGTTACATAGGTTGGATCATATCTAGATGTCTTAATAGCTCTACATTGTTCTAGGCTAATAGTTACTCAACTTACTATATACTCGATTGTGTCTCTATGCACATACCATTTTTGTAAGAACTGAATGTCAAATTTAAGTCTTTTTTTCTAAGACATGAGTTTCCTCTTCATTAGAATGCCAAGTTTATAAGAGGTGATACGATGCATCTTACTACCTGTAGATTCAATTATGATTTTTCCAAATCCTTAGTCACTAGATCGTGTATGCTCAATATATATTCTTTCTCTTTCTATGTGATAAGTAGTGTTGTTACTATCTCAACCATGGCCCCATCAACTATCCTACATGTACAAGCTCATAGCTTTGTGCAAGAAAGTTTCATATATTCTCAATTCTTTGGAAACACTCCACCATGCACTATCTTGTCTACTTAGCTGAAGTGTTAGCTATGTTGAAAAGATCTCTTTTTTGATACTTAGGCTTCATTCTAACAAGAGCTTTGGGTTTAGTCAAGCTTACTTAACTTAGTTGTTTCTTATTTATCTTCATAAGCTCATTAATCGATTGCTTGGCCTGGGTTGAATCCATGGTTGGGGTTTGGATCTCTTTCTTCTTTTTAAGGTTAAGAGTAGCATCAATTGGAGGGTTTCTCTTAGTGTAGATACCCACTTGATAGGTTTTTGGGTTTGTGTTGCTTTGATTTGGATAGGGGGTGGATTTAGGCTAAGTACATTATGGGGTTAGATTTGAGAATATTACAAGAGGTTGCTTCATCCTTTGATTGGGTAGCCAAAGTGTCTAATTTTTGTGATAGTACACATGCACATAATAGGGGATTTAGGCACTCACCTTGGTCTAGTACTCCTCTTGTAGGATATTTATCTTCTAACATCTTTCCTTCATGGTTAGTGTTCGAACTTGGGAGGCTATGTCTTTGTGTTGGGGGTTAAAGGCCACTTGTGCCTAGCTTCCTATTCTTATATTGTGTTTAGTGCACGCATGCCTATACACTATAGGTGGTGGCCGCCCATCACTATCATGTTTATTCTTTATTCTTTACTATAACATAATAAAGGGAAGGCAGGTCACACATTGTGATGGTTAGAGTTCCCACGTACTGGTCTTGCTTTCCCGAGTTCAAACCTCCATAGCTATTATTCTCTTGCTTCTACTTCTGCTTCTGCTTATGCTTATCTCTTACTCTCACTCCTACTTACCCTTTTCAACTAGTATCAAAGCAAAGATTTGAGGAGCTTCAACCACTTTTTACTTTAGCTCGAGAGAAAGAGAGCTTCAACCAAGCTTCCATGGCAACCAAATCTTCATTCGATTGAGATATGCATCACATCCCCCACCTCTTCTAGGCTTCCTTGCAAGCTTCCATGAGATCGTTGAGTTTTAGTGCTAGAGCACCCAAAGGCATCAACCACAATAAAAGAGACCCCAAGTGAAACCCCTTCAATTTTTGGTGCAACTTTAGGGGTATCCCTACTATTGCATCCCATAGCTTCTCCAGCCTCTACCTCATGCTTCTTACCTAGCCTTTCCAGGTTCTTCCTAGCATATAAGACTAGCCTTTCAAGGTTCTTCCCAGCATATTAGACTCTATCTCAAACATTATTCGAGAAGAGAATGATTAGCCATTGATTCACTATTGTGGAAATACCTATTATTCACAGATTGGGACAACAAACTCTTGAATGTTTTACACTAAACATTCAATGTTGAGATTATGTACTAATGCTTGGGGATGTTTTGTATATTGATTAGAGCTTGATTTACTTAACCATTGCAAGGTTCATTGATGTGATAAATAGTGGACAGCAAGCTTATGTATAGAATATCAATAAAATACATGCTTTTATGCTATTTGAGAATGCTCTTGGATCATAGCCTTGCTTACCATAGCTGGTTATGATGGATATGCTCTTATTTGAGCTTTGAGATTTGATTTTAAGCTCATTTACATTCATACTTGGTAGAGGTTGCATTGCTCAATGCGTGATCACTTACGATCTTGGATATTTATATTGTTGTATGCTTTCAGATGTATTACTTAGCATTATTGGGCTTCTAGATGTTATGATGTATATGCATTGAACTTGCTTTGCTCTCTAACACTTTGATTTTCTTCCATTGGAAGCATTTTCCACTTTTTATTGTAGAGCTTGGTCTTTGGAGCGTGTGGGATCTCTTTGTATACTCATTAGCTTATGTAGAGCTTGTCCTTGCAGTCATTGATCACTATGGGCTTATCTTTATTTGATATCTGGTTCTCTAATACTTTCTCTTGTTAAACAGATTGTGAATCATGGATACATGCTTCATCATGTATTGAACTTCACTATTCATGAGCAGTGAGTTGATTATAGCTTGGTAGATCTCAGAGTTATTTAGAGATATCTTATACACAGTTAGCTTATGAACATGGTTACCCCATGGTTGGGATGCGTTTATACTATTTTATACTTTTGGCGTCTTTGATATTGGTACTTGGAGTTGCATGCTCTTTCTTGGATATTGCTAATTGCATTATAAGTCTTATTACTATCTAGACTTCCCTAGTAGTATGAGTACTCTAATTTGGACATTTGCATATAGTTGCCCTATTATTTACTACAAAATTATGGACAAAATTGCCAAAATTCAATTTTGAGCCATTTTATCAAGAGTAAACACTTATATCATGCACTCTAGTGCTTCTGCTTTGTGGATAGTAATAGATTGAGTTGGCCTCCTCTTGTTGCATTCATTTTTGGTTTGTTTTTGGAATTAATTCATGGTTATTACAACAACCCATTGTCCCTTCATTTTGCAATCATACTACCATATGATTCTAATGCCTTTGGGGATAGTGTTACCTTTAAAATTGATAAGTTGGGTGGCAATGACTTTAACTATTGGAAGACCTAGATATGGCAAGTTTTGATGCAAAAAAAGTAGGTTAGACCATTGAAATGCAAAGGCATAAAGCCCAAATATATGGATGCTAACACTTGGGATGACCTTGATGAGTTATGCAAATCCACTATCATTTTTTCTTTGTTTAACTTCAATGTCATTGAGACTCAAGGTGGCACATGGTAGTTGTGGGAGAAAATGTGCAATCTTTAGGATAGGGAAAGCCATGTGTCAATTATACTCGCTCAAGAAGCTTGTGGACCTTCATATGAAGGGAGGCACACAGATTCTACTCATTTATACGTGTTTCACTATATTTGCAACATCTTACTTTGCAAAAAATCATCTTTAACGATAACATAAAGTCTATGTTTTTGCTTGTCATTGTTTTAGAGTCCTTATGGGTACATTTTGTACTATTATTCACATTAATTCTTCTGAGAATGGTTTTGAATGCTTAGATGTAGAGGAATCCTTACTTGTTTTATTGAGGAAGTGAACAGAAAAAATGTTGATGCAGCATGTGCCTCTCATGCTCTTACAGCTAGAGACAAGAATGATACTAGAGGTAGTTATGATCACCATGGTAGAGACCTACAACAAAATAGATGTAAGTCTAGACCTCATTGGTAGGGTCGAAGCAAATCTCATGATCCCAAGTCTTCTCTTACGTGTCATTATTGTGGGAAAAAGGAACATATACAACATAGTTCCATAGAGATGCACGAGGATAGGTGTTAAAAAGGCAAAGGAAATGTATAAGATAATGCTAAACACATTTGATGATGAGTGCATTACTAAGTCCACAGTCAAGATTGATGAGATTAATGGAGGATTAATGCATTAGAGTATAGTTTAGATAATTATATTTTGGATGCTTTTTCACTTGGTGCCATGCAATTGATTGATGGTCAGTCTTCTTTCTCTCAATGTTGGTTACTCAATTCATGTGCTTCCTTTTATATGACCCCACATCATAGTTGGTTCTATATTTACCATAATATTTTTGGTCTAGTACACCTAGGGGATGATCATGTATGTGATATTGTTGGCATTACTAATGTACATTTGCAGTTTTCTATTGGTACTTCCTTTGTTCTCCCATGATATACATCAAATACCGGATTGGACCAAAAACGGTGCCAAGGTTAGTAGTCTTTATCCTTTGCTTGTCTTTTGATCCACGAATCATGTATTGGTGGCTATTACTCACTTCCCTCATGTATCTCTATGTCATTTTCACCTTAAGTACATGTCACTCAAAGGAATGAGTGATTTTATCCACTTATAGTAACCTCTTGCCCCTAGATTATTATTCTTTTAATTCTTGTGATCACTGTATATATGGCAGGTAGACATGTAATACTCATAAGAAGTCTTGTTCTACACACGGGTGAGCCCTTTGCTCTTGTTCATTTAGAGCTAAGTACCTTGCCATGTTTATTTATGACTTTTCACATAAATTTTGGGCCTATCCTATAAAGAAGAAGCCAAAGGTTTTAGCCACTTTTCAATGCTTTGTTGCTTTGGTTGAGAACTAGCTTGGGTATAGGCTGAAATGCCTAAGATATGGCAATGGGGATGAGTATGTCTCATGTTATTTTGAATAGTTTTGTGATGATCTGGGCATTAAGCATCAGTGGTGACACCCCTTATACCCCACCCTAGAATGTTGTTGTAGAGTACATGAATATGACCATTCAAGAGAGGGTTTTCAATAGGTTTAGTCATGCAGGCTTACCTCATACATTTTGGGCTAAGATATTACAATAGTAGTTCACTTGATTAGTAGATTCCCACACATTGCTCTTGGTAGTAGAGTTGCTGAGGAGCTATGTGAGGTGTGTAGAGTGCTCTTTTCAAGAGGATTCTCATATTACTGTATATCCAACCCCAGTTAGACAACCTGCAATTGTTGTTGATGCTCTAGTGGCCCAGGATCATCCTATTGTGCAGGACCATGTTGGTGATGGACAAAGAGGATATGATGCATTAGCTCCACAATGAATTTTGTGGCACTCTACTAGAGTCTCGCACCCTCCTAATTGTTATGACCCCTCTATACATTATGTTATGGTGATAGATTGTGATGAGCCTTTTTCTTACGAGGAGGTGATGTGCAAAGGTGGTAGTTCATCTTGGGAAAGGGCTATGTAATTTTAGTTTGGCTCCTTATAGAAGAATTAAACTTGGGATTTGATTTCCTTGCCTAATGAAAAGCATACATTGCCATGCACATGGGTGTATAAGCTAAAGAGCACCCTTGGTCACCCTAAGCCCACATATGCAATCTGATTGGTTGTAAAGGGTTATAAATAGGAGAAGGGAGTTCACTTTGATGCGATCTTCTCTCTTGTGGTTAAGATGACTAACTTTCTCTTGGTCTTAGCCTTGGTTACATAGTTGGATTGGGACTTGTACACCAGATAGATGTTAAGATGGATTTTCTATATGGGGACTTGCATGAGGACATCTATATGTAGGAGCCTAATTGCTTTGTGGAAGAGTGCAAAAAAAATCTCATGTGTAAGTTGAGGAAAAGTCTTTCTAGACTTAAGCATACACCTAGAGAATGGCACCATAAGTTTGATACCTTCATGCATTCGTAGCCCTCTACTCATAGTGCTATGGATTCATGTCTTTACACAAAGAAGGTCCATGATGGTAGCCTTATCGTTTTGAATCTATATGTTGATATTATGGTGATTTTTAGGAGTTCTCATGATAACTTGGATGCTTTGAAGATTCAAATCCAGAGGGCTTTGAGATGAAGGACTTAGAGCATGCTTCTCACATACTTGGTATGCACATTAGGCACAACCGCTGTAAGGGGCTCCTCTACTTATTATAGAAGGAGTACATCCACAAGGTTCTTAAGATGTTCCATATGTGGGGTGGCAAGCCCATTGACACACCTTTACCTTTCCATGTGAAGATTGGCTAGGCAAATTATCCCTAGTCAGATGATGAGAGGGCCAAGATGGCTAAGATTCTATATACATTCGTAGTGGGCAACTTGGTGTATGCCATGATAGTCACTAACCTAACATAGCATTTGCAATCGGAGTTTTGGCTCATTATACGGTGACACCTAGCAAGCAATATTAGGACATTGTAATAGTATCATGAGATACCTTAAGGTCACTGTAGAGCTTTGTCTTTACTATGGCAGCTAGGATACTAGGGTTGTGGGCCACACTATCTCAAATTACGTAAGGCATGCAGACAGTAAGAGCTCCACCTCTATAGTATTAACAGCTTCCACCCAAAACTTGGTAGGGAATCCCTTGCCCTTAAGTATCATATAGATTTTTCCTACTTTCTCCTTTTCCAAGAACTATGCCAGCATTATCAAGAATATTTACATTTGTCTTGGTGAACCTTACGTCATGAGACTAACATTAGCTAATGAAAGCAATTGATAACATATTTCTTTGAATCTCTAGAATATACAACTTGAAAGCCTTTTGAGTTCACCATTTGCAACAACAAAGGAGATAGTGCCTATGTCCAGTAAAGCATTTTGTATTGTTCCCAACTATCAAAGTGATGGATTCTTACAAAGGCTACATGGAACTATATACATCTTTCTTGTTGGTCATGTGATATGAAACTTTATTGGAGATGTTGTTTCTTGGATGTCTAGGATGCCTTTGCTATGGAAACCAAGATATTGGATTCATGGGCTACATTAACTTAGTTTATGTAGAACATGTAGACAATAGGAAGTCCACCTCTAGCTATGTCTTCATCTTTACTAGGGGTGTTGTTTCTTGGATGTCTAGGGTCCAAAAATGCACTACATTGTCTACTATTGAGACTGAGTAATTGTAGACATTGAGGCTTGTAAGGAGGTCCTATGGTTAAATCGTCTAATTGTAGACCTTGGTATCACTTCTATGATTCTAGACTCAATGAGTGTCATCCATTTGGCATGCAATCCTATCTTTCATGTGAAGACTAAGCACATCGAGTTTCGTTATCACTTCATTAGAGATGTGATTGAGGATAAGTAGATAGAGCTTGTCAAGATCCGTACAAACCACAATTCTAATGATTTGCTAAGTAAAAGTCTCCTAGTGGAATATTATGCCTCTCTTAAGAAGGTGATGGGTGTAAAATGAGATGATATCTTTCCTCATTAAGTTGTACTCATATGTGCATTTTGCATTTTATTTCTCCTCACTCCTAAAACATTCACCTTTCAATGAGAGGTTGTTGGGGGTTAAAGGATGTATGTGCCTAGCCACATATATTTAGCTTATACTTTGTGCTCATATAATTTACATTGCTGGTAGCAATTGCCCATCATTGTCATGTTCATTATTTATTCTTTACTATGGAATAATAAAGGGAAGGCACATCACATGTGATAGTTGGAGTTTCCACATACTGATCTTACTCTCTTGCGTTCAAGCCTACATAGCCATTGCTCTCTTACTTTCACTTGTCCTTCTCTCTCACTCTCACTTCTACTTACCCTTTTAGAACTTGCATTATTTTTCTTGTTTACCTCTTTTGTAAGGAAGTTGCTTTCCCTATTAGCACTAGTCAAACCACTAGCATGCACTAAGCTATTGATTACAACTCTAAAAGTATTCCAACTTTCAAGTAAGATGACAAGCATACACATAGCCTTCATTGAGTCATGAAATGCAATATTTTATATCGAAAACTAACTAAATATATTATTAAACCCATTTAAATGATTGGACATAGAAGTCCCTTCCTCCATACAAAGGTCAATGAGTTTCTTTGGCCAATATACTTGTGATACAACACTTTCCTTCTCTAAAGGTATCATTTAAATTATGGGACATATAAGTCCCTTCATGTGAATATCAATGAGTTTCTTTAGCCAATCTACTTGTGATATAGCACTTTCCTTCTAAGATAGTCTAACTTCTTCTAGACTTCGTATGCATAGCCATTTGTGTTCTTTTCATTGAAATATATTGAGAGAGAGAATAAGAATAATGGTGGAGCATGCAAGCTCATCCATCTCATCCCATACATCTGCATCCATGTCCTCACGCTTTGCACCAGCCAATATAATGATCTTAATCTGCCTCTTTTGTACCTCTTTTCAATACAAGAAATTCATCACATTTAATTTCTCAATATTTAACAATGCATTTTGTAGAGGTGAAGTGGAAGAAGAAGAAGAAGAAGAAAAAGATGACATAGTCACCACAATGCATACTAAAAGCATCACAAGCAGCAAAGAAACTATCAACAACTATAAGTCCAAGAAGACAAATATGGTCATAACCTGAGTGCCACTAGAATGGCCAAAAAATGGCTAATGTAACATCAAAATAACCCTAATCTAATGCCAAAATAAAGGCCAAAATTTTGTAAATGCACCTAAATATTTTGCAAATTTTAAATACATTTTGGGCTATTTTTCATCCATAAAATAGGCCCCAAGCCAATTGCACATGAACAACTCTTTATGTCTCTAATACAACTGATTTTACCACTATATTGTGAACATAATATAATTGAACCAGTCTTTGCACAATAACTAGTTCAGGCCTCCAGACAATGTGAAACTAGTTTCAACAACTAGTTCATAGCATAACCGGCTTCAATCCTTTCGAGTGTAAATGCAGTATTTTGCCAAATTGAACCTATTCAGATAGTTGTAATGTGAATATGGTCTTCCAAAATACCCACCTCAAAAGTGTGAAGTGCGAACACAATTTCTATAACCAATTAGATCCAAAACAATTCAAGAGGCCTCCAATGTGAAAGCATATTTATGAGGTATAGTCCAAAGCTGAATGAAGCTTTAGTAAGCTTTCTAGATGAAAATAGACATTGATTTTTTAGCATGAAGATATGACTCTACAACAATATTAATAGCCCAATTTTCTCTCTACTATGTTATCTGTATCTAAAGTAGGCCTTGTGTTTCCATATACAACAAAGTTCCCCTAGTTTTGACAAGTAGCCCGTCTCCTAAGCTAACCCCTTGCTTCCAGTTTAAGCTACCCCTATGCTTACATACATCAAATATATGAATCCAAACCTCTTCTAGAGCATCCCACAACCTTGCTTGATTTCTATCCTTTATTGGCTATCCAAACATTTTTGAATAGGGTTATGCCAGCCGTCAAACTAAGCCTTTATGGCTTCCTTAATTTGAATATATGTTTGACTTAAATGGAGAGTTCAATAGTGAGATTTGTACCTCTTTTAAATCCAAATAGCTAGCATGAATGTTGCAATGAAGCTTGAATTAGCAACCTCATGACAAAGCTTTTCTCTTTGTTTGCCTCACTTCAACCACAAGCTTTCGTGGATGCTACTTTGATACCATTTTAAGGAAGAAAAGGTAGAACACACCGTCAATGCAATATGTGTGTGTGTGTGTGTGTGTGTGTGTGTGTGTGTGTGTGTGTGTGTGTGTGTGTGTGTGTGTGTGTGTGTGTGTGTGTGTGTGTGTGTGTGTGTGCGCGCGCGCGCGCGCGCGTGCGTGAGCGCGTGTGCACGCGCATGCACGCACGTGCGTGCGTGCGCAAGAAGTTTTTGTGAATACTCAACCACCCTTATTCTTCATTATCTTCACTTATGTATGAGTGTACAATGTGTACTAGTACAAGGAGTGCCCACACCAGGCCTTTATCCCAACATCTCTATGTAGTGAGGGTTTAATTGATGGCACGTGAATACTTACAACCTATAATGTTACAAAATTATATGCTTGATCATGGAAATTACACATTAGCCTATGATTCTATGGTTTTTTTGGTTATATGTTAGGCATGCCAAAAGTTCTATGGAGGACACTCTAAGGGATTCATTATCTTTGGGTCATCCAAGTTTATCATTGGTGATTTCGAGAAAAGATTTATGGACTTGGCTAAACCCATAAGACCCATGTTTTAATTTTCATTCCACTCAACATGTTGTAATTGGACTAGCCTCAATCATATGTGTATCATGTACAATTACAACTTCTTGCTTAAGGTTTTAAGTATGTCGGGAGAGAGAATGTATGTATTATCAAGTCACTTTTCAATAGTGTTAAATCTTGCATATGTATCAGCACTTATCGTAGTGTTGCCAAAGTTCAATAGCTCCTTTATAAAGCACTAGATTTTTAAGGAATCTAGAAATCAACTTCTTCACATCTTTCTTCCACAATGACTATTCATGGGGTTAACATATGGGAAACTTTGGTACAAATTTGCAAAGGATATCCCATTAGTATTTTATTGATAGTGCATTCAAAGAAGATTCAAGAGCTAGCTCTCATAGGAAACCTCTTGGGAAAATGGCACTCCATAGTGACATGCACATTTTAAAAAGGTAGTATTATTACAATGATTGCATTCATGTTGGAGAAAAGGTTCATGATTTCAACTTGATAGCTACCAAAAACACTAAGCTAATTGTTATTATAGAGAATCGTTTGGGTCACACTTCTCAACAACGTCAATTCTTCCATAACTCACATGCATCACCTTTAAAAGATGGAGACTCTTAAACCGGTCACAAGGAAGGTAACTACGAGCTAATGACAAACCCATATGCAATGTCAATATGTGTAGCATGTTCTATTTGGATCATTTTGGGCCATGGCAAATAATCAATACTCGTGGACATCGAGCTCTAGAACATTTCTTTTCCCATGTCAAACATGTGCATTGTAATATTTATATCTTACATATCGGGTTAAAGATATATTGTTTCATTTGGAAAGAGAAAAAATCCTAGTTGGGATGGCACCACTAATCAATTTGTAATTTAAAAGTTGATAAATCATAAGGCCCTTTCACAACCATGTGTCAACAAGTTTGCTAAATAGGGATATGTGTGATGCATGGAAGAGGGGGTTAATTGAGTTATGCATAAAGTTCCCTCCTTAGGCACATTGAAATGATGAAGACCAATTTGATAGGAGGAATATTGAAAATATTCTTCAAAGTCATGGAAAGTAGGCCACATGAGCACTTGCCACTTATCATTCATCCACCAACACACTATGGATTTATTAAGGGCCCAAATATTCTACGTAATGTATTTAATTTGCAATTAGGTATTGGCTATGCAAGGGCATTTGAATAAGAAGTGATTGTGGTTCATTTTGACCTTTTTAACTAGTCATACTTGGAAAATTTCATGCATATTATAGGATTTGGGCCTCATATGGCTATTGATATTTTCAAAAAATTATGGTTCCCACTTGCAAATTATGATGAATGGTGGTTTGAGAATAGGCCTCTCACTTAATCACTTAGATAGGATTTCCCTTTGAGTCTATTACTCTTTGCTATTGCCACACATCCAATGTTAACCATGCTATCACATTTTCTTATGAGTGGAGAAACCATTAGTCCCACATTGTCATAAGTGCGACTTGTAGGCAAAGCATTTGTTGACTATCTTTCTACATTCTTCAAGGCTTTCAAATTAACATAAAAAAGTTAATGAACACATGATCTTTATTTTCCATGCCTTTATATTTTGCATGCTATAGGTTGGCAAGGTGAAATTGTGCCTTCTGGTCATGTTTTCTAGCATTAGGGATGTCCTTTAGGAATTGATGTAATTCAAAACAATTAAACAACTTGATCTTAGTTTGATTTGCAAATAATGTTGGGCATTAGAAATCTCAAGCATGGCTTTTTTACATTCGTTCAATCCATTATGATTACTTACTTTGTGTCACTACTCACATTGATTAGCAAAGCACTATCAAATGTTATTCATCCCATTTGCTTCATTTTGTCAAAGAAGAATATCTAAAAAATTGGTTATGCTAGATAGCATGGGATCTTATGTGTTCTCTAAAAGAATTGGGAGGGGTGCCATTCTTTATGCATAGATGCATATCATCACTAGATGATAAGCCTTGTTCCAAGACATATGTAAGGGTAGCAATGTTGATTTATATTGTTGCCCATTCCATTGAGCATAAGAGCACTCAACATGGAAGCACACACATTGAGGCTTCCTTGTGGCATGTTCTTAATAATGATTGGGAACTCTAGCTCTTAAGAGTTAACATTATAGAGTAAGTGAGTTGGGTTGTGGCAAGAAATTATGCAAAAGGCTTCGTGGAAACCACCAATTAACCATGAACATGCAAAATCACTTTAATAAAAAATGCTTGCATCATCTAGAGTGATTGTGTAGCTCCATAATAATCTAATGATAGGTAATGCAATCATATGGCACAATCTAATATTGTTAGCATGTCTAATGGTTTTCTTTGTGTAAAAATTCAACTCTTTGAACTTTGGTTTTGTGCACTACATATATCATACTCCATTTGGATATAAAGATATCTAAGAGAAAAATCATGTTATCCCGCATTTGGATTCTATGAATTCATACATCCATTGGGTACTCTAAAACAACCTTGATATGGACACAACCACAACATATAAAAATTTTCACATGTTGATTAATAGGGGATGATGTTTACATCAGTTAATCTCCTACTAGAAGGCAACAATCTTTGAGGCGACACTCTATGATATTGTTTAAAGTGAAGGTTTTCATATGGAGAACTATGGTAGAAAGTTTTTCAATTAGGGTTGTAGTTTACAAACAATGAATATTTTTATAATGGGGTCATTGTATCGATTAATATTCTAACAAATATTAAATAGAACTTGCTTCTTTTATACTTCATGCTAAGAGCCCATTTGATATAGCTTTTATTGGACATCCAATTATGTGTCACATTTGGTCTCATATTTTAGTTATCAAAATGAATTAACAATGCTTTAAGAAGTATCTTTAATAGAATGTTAAACAGAAAATAAAAAGAAGTTATAGGTAGTACACATCTAAAGACTAAACTTGGAAGTATTTATTGGTACAATAGCGTTATTGGAGCATCTATTCATATACTTTAGTATTTCCCAAAGGGAATTGGATATAGAAAAATATAAAAGATATTAAAGTAAATATGCATATAGAAAAACTATTGGAACAAGTAGCTACTACCAGGAACTATTGTAAAAAATCATAGTTCCATAAGCCATGGTGTATTGGGATATCCCACTTTGAGAGCACAGTTTAGACCATTAATTAAGAGGGTAACCTCATTTTTAAGTCTTAACACCAAGATTAGCAATTTTATTGAGAAAATAAAATGGCACTAGGATAAAGCAAGATGAAGTCTACAATTGTTAAATCCACAAGTTGCATTTTGAGACAAGCTCTCAAGTTTTACAAGTCCAAACAATGTTTACTCTAGATAGAACATGTTTACTTTTAACAAGTGAAGAAGAATTTGAGGAGCTTACAAGTTTCAATCCAAGAACAATCAAACAAGTGTCTTTTTTCAAGTTATTTTGCCTAGAAAGTCTACCCATTGCCTTTGTTTCTCTTTTTCCTTATGGAAACAAAAAATAAAACTAAAGTCACACACACACGCACACATGCACACACGCACACACACACACACACACACACACACAAGGTCACCCCATATTTTCATTGTTGGATGTGATAATGGATATCTTATTAAACTTTTCTAAGGATGAAAGTCCTAGTTATAGGATGGTGTTACAAATGAATTTTTTGAGACTTATGATCCTCATTTATCAAAGCCTTTGATAGCCATGTGTCAAGAGGTATGGGCCACTGGACTAGCGCTTGCATCTTGGAAAGAATGGGTTATCAAGTTGATCCCTAAAATCCATTCCCTTCCCCTTCAATGCTCAAACATTGGTGTGGCCGATTTTCATGATGGGTATTATGTACAAGATATTTTCAAAGGTCTTGGCTAATTGTCTTCATGAGAACCTCTCTTCCATTCTGCATCCCATTAGTTTATAAGAGTAGAAATATTTTGCACAATATACTAAATGTGCATATGGGCATTGATTTTGAACTAATAGTTTTTTTTTTTGTCTAGTTAGATTTGGAGAAGGCCTTTTAGAATTGCCTTTGTTGGTAGAACTTATTAAACCATGGGCTTTAGGCCATGTATGTCTCAACCGATATACACTATTAGCAACAATGCCTCTTCGTTGGTCATGTTGAACGGTGGCATTACGTAGCACTTTTCTTTGGCAAGGTTGATTTGATAAGGCTATCCTCTTAGCCCTCTATTTTTTGCCCTTGCTACCCATCGGATTCTCACTATGTTGTCCCATCTTGTTGAGATTGAGTAGTTGGCTAGTTTATCCCTTCCTTTCCATCAACATTTATTGGGCAAGCATTGGCTATCATACGTTGACAATATTGAAAGTTGACAGGAACAACCAAGTTCCTAAAGCAAGAGATGTTTGAGAATTAATTGGCCATGCTGCGGGGCTTCATATTAATGCCACCGAATCTTCCTTAGTCAACTATATCAAATCAAATTTACAAGCATTGTGATAGTAGGGCGAAGCACTTCCATGTGGTCATATTTCTCGACTTTTGGGCTATCCATTGGGTGTGAATGCACAATCTAACGATTTCTCCAATGGATTTCCAAAAGTTGAATGCCAACTTTCCAATTTTCTTTATTGGAAATCTCAAGCCTTTCCTTTTCATGTTCGCCTTAAAGTGGCACATGCTATTATGCTACCCACGCTTACTTATTATTTGCATTTTTTACTATGGCCAAAGAATGCTTGGTGCAAACTTAACAAGCATATCCATTTCATGCTATGGAAAAAAATTTGATGCATGCTCATATTTCTTAGATTTCTTAAGAACATGGGTGGAGGGTCTAGCTTGGAGGTTGAGACTCACATGGTTGCTCTTCTAGTTGGTCACTATTTCAAGTCATAGGTGTGAGTCATCAACCCTAGATTTTTGTTGCTCACTTTTTTCTGGAAGATCAAGGAGTTGTGGATGGTAATACTAAAATTTAAGGTTCATGGTGGCACATACTCAATAATGACTTTCTGCTCTCAATTTCATCTTCTATTTATTGATCAATTTGATATGCTCATGGAAGCCTAGTCCTTCAAAAGGTGACTTGACATTTATAAGAGAATAGATTGCATTCTCATTTGTTACTAACATAATTATTTGGTTGCATTTCACTCGCTCTCATAGAAAGGAAATAGGAAGACTATTACAAGTTTAATAAATGGTACATTGGGGCTTGGTTTCTATTGCAAATGCAATCCTAACAACTCGTAGCATGCTCATGCCTTTTCGTATAGTTAGATAGGTTTTCTAGATTCCTCTAATATCATACTCCGTGGGACATGAACTCTACACATTTACAAGATTGGTACCCCTTCCTCACTCTTGATTCTCCTTGACAAGATCAAAGATTTGTAGATCGGATCATCTAGACCATGCTTCAATCAATCAGATCTATTATCTCTTCATTAGAGATTATTATTGGTTGTTGCTGGCAAAGGCTAATGTTGTTTGGGTTGGCTTACATAAAAGCAAGAAATGCTAGAAACCAAACTTTTATGGAAGGATGGCTAAATAAGACCCCATTCAAACGCAATGTGTTTCTTTAGAGGATGTTGATAGGTGGTTTGCCCCTCACCTCCACCGTCTCCAAGGATAATATTTCAAATGGATTGCTTTTGCACTACCAATGTGGAATCTTTTCATCATAGATTCATGTCCTATTTGAAGTCATCTTGCTAGATTGAAAGGTTTTCTTCATTGTTGGCACTAAATCATGTTCAACACATTGGTTTTTACTCTAAGGAGAATTTAGTCCCTTGGCATACAATCGCCTCTTACTCAATTGTCATGACTCTTGTATTTCACATATGATTACTATAAATCCCCATTATGAGAGAGAGAGAGAGAGAGAGAGAGAGAGAGAGAGAGAGAGAGAGAGAGAGAGAGAGAGAGAGAGAGAGAGAGAGAGAGAGAGAGAGAGAGAGAGAGAGAGAGAGAGAGAGAGAGAGTGTGTGTGTGTGTGTGTGTGTGTGTGTGTGTGTGTGATGTGACATTTGTGAGGATGAGGTGATGGATGTATTATTGCATTTACCCAGGGATAAAAGGCATGGTTGAGGTAGCCTCACTAATGTGTTTTTTGATACTTATTGAAGGGAGAATTCTGAGTGAGAGAAAGAGCAAGTGAAAGCAATGGAGGAGTGAGCTATGGTAGATGGAGCAAGAGAGAGAGAGAGACACAAGATGTGGGAACTCTAACAATCACAATGTGTGACTGACCTTCCCTCATTCAAATGTCACTAAAAGAATAAATAATAAAGTGACAAAGATGGGTGCTCACCATGCAATGTATAGGTGTGTGGATATTGTTAGTGGGCACGGCATAAGCACGGGTGCCTTTATCCCCAACAACCTTCCACTTAAAGGAGAATATGCCCCTAGTGAGGAGAGAACAAAAAAAAAGGTGCAAAGTACAAATGTATATCAAGTACAACAAGATGAGAAAAGACATCATCTCATCCAAAGCCCATCAGTTTCCTAAGGAAGGAAAAATGCTCCATTGAGAGACTTTTAGTGAGTAGATCTACAGAATTTTGGTCAATTGAGATCTTAACAAGCTCAATGGACTTGTTTTCAATGACCTCTCTGATAAAGTAGTGACACACCTCAATGTTCTTTGTCTTCACATGGAAGATCAAATTCTTGACCAATTAAATAGCACTCATAGAATTTGAATGCAGTGTAGGAACCACATCAGTAATATCAAGGTATGTGACCAAACAACCTCTAGCAAAGGTGAAGACATAGCTAGATGTTGACTTCCTACTCTTTGCATATATTGCATAAATAGAGTCAGTGTATCCCATGACTCTTGTATCATTGCCACCATAACATGTGCACATCTCTACAAAGCTCTTAATGTACCTCATGATATCCTTTATAGCATTCCAATGCTGCTTGCTAGATATAGCCATATAGCATGCCACAGCTTCCACTACAAATGCTATATCAAGACAAGTGGCTATCATGGCATACATCAAACTACTCATAGCAAATGTATAAGGGATCTTGGCCATCGTGGCCTTCTGCTCATTAGGCTACAGATAATTGGCTTGGCTAACCTTCACATGAGAAAGTGAAGGACAGCCAATAGGCTTAAAATCTTGTATATGAAACTACTTAAGGACCTTTTGAATATACTCCTTTTGCGATAAGTAAAGGAGCCCTTAGACCAATCACCCATGATGCTCATTCCAAGAATATGCGAGGCATATCCCATGCAGCCCTAAGAGGAACACTAAGGAAAAGGGAATTCTACTACAAGAAAATCTATCTTTTAACATCAACAAACTTTTATTTTATTCTTTTGATGACCAAAACAAAAAAAAACAGCAAATCTTCATGCAACATCATAGTAGATATCTCCCACGGATTTGATAGAATCAACCATAATCTTCAACATCTTCATAGAATCCATCAATAAAACAAAGAACATAAAAGAATACATTGTTTTTGAATGGAAATCAATCACATAGTATTCATCTTTAATGTCTTCATTTTCTCTCTCTCAATCTCTCATATACAAATACACTATTTTGATAGAATTGGCTATATCTGACTCTCTCTCTCTCTCTCTCTCTCTCTCTCTCTCTCTCTCTCTCTCTCTCTCTCTATCAATAATACATCATCTCCTCACTACAATACTCAATAATGACTCTCAATAATCCTTCTTAGGTCGTGGATGCACATCCCAAGAGGTATAGGAGGTATGAAAGGGCACCAGAGCCACTATAGTGTCTCTTCATAGCTCACTATTGTCACTGTCACTCTAGTCCTCTTCCAATCTCTTCAGCAGAGTTGCTTCTTCCATTTGTTTTAGCTCTTTTGAACTTAGATTAATCCTTTCCAAAAGTTAGAAAACTTTCCCAAAGTCACACATACATTCTACAGAACACTTATAGAAGATTTACAGAATAGAATAGAACAGGAACAGAGCAGAGACAGAGGCTCTACAGAAGGTTTATAGAGGGTTACGAAAGGTCATCATAGAATAGTAAATCCTCATAACTCATATTAAAACCATTTCAAACTATAAAAAACTATTCAATAAACTTTCAAAATATCTCAACCTTCATCAATCATCAATCCATGCTTCATATAGAAGAAAATCAAATTAAAATAGAAGCTATACAAAAGGTATCAGAACTAATCAGAACCTCAACAGAACCTATCAAAACATCACAAAGATTCATATTTCCATTGAGAATCATTATGAGCTTCCAAAACATAATCAATATCATCCAAAACACTCTCAAAAACTTCCATTAATAACCATACATCACTCTAAATCCATAAAAAATCAACCATTCAGACCTCAAAAATAACAAAAATTAGTCAAAAATTCAATCTTTTTCCACTCTCAATATATCCCCACACTTAGAAAGGAAGCATCCTCGCGACCTAAGGAAAAAAGAATGTAAGTTCAGTAAAGAGCTCAATTTGATATTCTTTAGTATCTTCAACAATCACCCCAAACCACGACCCCAACTTATCACCTGTATCTAGAAAAGAATACTACTAAAAGAAAACTTCGTTATTCATTAACACATATGATAAACAATAGATAGTCATGACAAATTTGTAAAGGATATAAGAGGTTCTTCAGCTTTGCACTGTAGGATTTCCATCCACCATTAGTATCAATAGTTGAAAAGAGAGCTCTCGAACAAATTATTCAACCATCACGAACTCATCACATACAAATTATTATAACATAAACACAACCATTTGAATGGCACCTCCAAAAGATGTCTCATTAAGAAGCATAGAAGATACATTCAGTGGTATTAGTGAAGATGATCCCTCTTAAAAGCTTGATGATTACGAAAGCGATCCAGGGATAAAGACTCATCTACAAAAGATTTTAGAGGATTCTGAAAGAATTAAAGGTAGCACATCCGTTCTAGCAAAACAAGGTATTTGCTAGGTAGACAAAGGGCATGAAAATATAGGACATCCAACTGTTGGGAATCAATGTTCACATTGACATTCATACAAAGATTTGGAATGGCCTTTTGATTGTTATGGGAATGCCTATGCATATATGCTAGGTACCAAGCAAAATGGGATGTCAATCTCATTGAGGGATCTAGAGATTGTGAATATTCTTGAGAAAATTGGAGGTAATTTGGTATGCTTGACTAGCAGTTGTCCAGTCCCCTGTAATTAATGGCCAATTAATCTGTGGTCCCGTGAGAGAATCAGTTTAGCTTCATCCTCTTCTTCTCGGAATTCGCTGATCAAATTCTCCGTACCCACAAACCAACTGAGGGGGTTGAGAAATAGAAGTGGTAGGAGATGGAAGTGGAATAAGTAAAAGAGGATGAAGAAATGGGTAGGAAAAATCATAAAATGAGGAATAAGCTAAAGAAGGAGTGGCTGAAAATATAAGCGAATCAGTTAGGAAAGGTGTCAATTGATAAGCAGGAAAAGTAGAAGGTATATGGATAGATGGAGAAGGGCAAGGCGGAGAAGGGAAAAAGACACAATCTTCAATGAAAGAACAATAGGTAAAGATTGGAATTTGAGGAAAACCCTGAGGTTAGAAAGGGAGAGGTAAGATTGCTGCTGAGTTGGATTGATAAAGAGAAAAATAAGCATCATAGCAATGGGCCATTTGTTGATAGTACAATAAGTTAGGAACAGAGGGACCTAAAACGGATAATTGATGGTAGGCGTCAAAGAAGGATGAATCAAATTGATGGTTCTTGGAAAGATAAGCTAGATAAGTAGAAGTTGTATTCTAGCATTGGTTCAAGACTACAGAATCAATCATTGAATGCCATAAAGTGTCAGGGCAAGTAGCCACTTTAGAAGAATAGCACTGGAACATGTCATCTATCCTCAACTCCAAATGGTTGACATATAAGACAGCTTGTAAGACCACATCCCCCACATACCAAGCTAGATTTGCATCATCTGAAATTAACAGATCACCTCATAGATACATATAAGATAGCAACATGGTATCCATTGTCACAGAATCTTCAAAGACTATACATACAACTTCTGTCAACAAATCAGAAGACCAAGCTCCACTCCAACCATCCTCTGGAAGAGGGACATCCATCGTTGAGAGCTTAATATAGAAGGCCAACTTCTGCAGCAGCTGATAGTGGACAAAAAAGGAATGGTTGGGAGGAACATACTCCTGAAATCACTCAAATGTAGACCATAATAAATCTATCATGGAGTGCAATCTTTCCACTTTATCTTGAAACAACGGACATAAGGTGGCATGTCTCTGGAGAACTGCCAAGTTTTGCTGAGATATAGAAGGAATCATGGGGACATTGGGACTTGGAGGAATGGACCGTGACTACGCTAGTTGGTCCTTCGACTGCTTAATCTGGGAAGCTTGGGATTCCAATGTATTGTGAGCAGTCTGCAAAGCTGACAGTTTTGTATCTAAAAGAGTCTTAAAATCTTGAGCTTCTTTAGACATTTTCTCTTTCTCTTCCGAAACTCTAGTGACCTCTGATGACTGAGCCTCTACTAACTGAATTTTCAAAGAAGATATTTCTTCTCTCTGGGTCTCAATCATTTGTGTTTGCTGCTCCATCTACTTAAACAGATCGGTAAGAGTGCCTTTAGCAGAGGCTAACTCTGTGGTTGCCTTATGTATATGGTCTTTGGATTGTATCAATTCTTTATAGAAAGAAGCATATAACTATTGAACACAAGCTGTCACTGAGAGTTTAATAGAACTCAAGATGTCGTTACAAAGAAAAGGAATGGCATTCCCTGACACTAGACTATTCACCGAAGGAACTGATATTTCCAAAGAACCCTCTTGATGTGCCCTGAATAAGTTGTTGCATGTGAGGTAGGCAGGGAAGTCACTTCCAGAGGTAGCAGGAACTGTTTTACTAAAGGAACGACTAGTGGAATTTTCTTTGCTACACGCTTCAAGCACTTCTGCTAAATGACCAATGGAGGAGGGGAGTCAAGATCCTCTATGCCAATGGGTTCTAAATCTTCTGAAGGTGGAGGGGGAGGTACTGGATCAGATGGATAAGGGGGTAGCACACCCTTCTTAAGGCTTGAATATGTCAAGAAAGAATATAAATATGAACCATAAGTTACGTTGGTAACATTCCCTCTAGTCACTTTGATAAAATGTTGGTCCTTCGTAAGAAGGTAAGTACTCCAGTCAATGGCAACCCCTTTTAACACCATCCTGGAATCTGTGAAGAGCTCCTTGGACAAATAGTGAGATGGTGTCTTGGTAGGCATGAACCTGTCTTGGAGAAATTGGCAGACTAGCTTCCAGAGAGGATCAATGATCATTGAGAAAGACACTCCTGAAGTGTTAATCACCTTCTTGGCATTAAGGACCTCTTTAGTCTTCTTCTGTAACAACTTGAGAATCTCGTCATTTGAGAATAATTGTCTGGCTATAACAAAGGGTCCTTTGTAGGGAAGAGACAAAGCCTTCCCTAACCCTCTAGGTGTCAAAACCATGGAAGTACCACGAACCAAGCCCGATTTCTTACTGTATGACACAAGAAACTCATCACATAGGGCTGGATCCTTTGGAATCAAAGGGAGTGAAGCAGCCACAAAAGATGCAAGGCTAGCTTTCGCAATAGGCTCAAAAGTCAGTAGGGAAGAATAATCCCTACTGATCAATGGGACATACTAAACATGAGGAGGAACTTGAGGCGCCATTCAGATGGAATATACACACACACCACAAACACAGACAATCATAGAGAATGCTTGCAAAACAACAAAATAGCTATAAAAAGAAATTGATCAAAATGAGCACACATAGATGTAACTAACCAATTGACCACCCCAAATAACCCACATCCTAGAAAAAATTTGGCATGACCCCTACACATATGCGACCGAAAGCTTCATGCTATGTAACAAGCAGGCACCCAAGACCCCTATCAGGCAAAAAAGAAAACTACAAACCGCACTTGTAATTCGTATCACACAATCAAACAACAATACCTCAAAAACCTAATCAGGACATAACTAGAACTTTGATAAACAATGTCAGCTTAAAGGACTATACATATCCATCCCACAAAGCGTATTTATTGAAAAGGGAAAAAAAGTGCAGTGAGAGAAATGATTTTAATGAAGGGTTTGTTTTAATAAATTATTAACAATAGTTGAAATTTTATTATATTGTAAACCTTAATAAGAAAACAACGGTTCATTTTTAAATTGTTAGTTACAATTTATTAATGTGAAACGGTACTTTTAACGAAGCTCGAACTTCGATCCCCATGCTCAGGTCTCTAAATGCATATTCATTGATTAAAAATTTAATATGTTTGAAGCGCTCTTCTTTTTTAGCGCATGCATTTTTGTGACGATTGGTTCGTTTTTATTGAAAATTGAAGTGCCTCTGAAGTGCATGTAGCGCATGCAAAAAGAACGATAGGTTGATTTTAAGAAAATGTGTGTTTGGCGCGAGTGTGCATGAAAAAGTGGATGAATAAAGTTCATTTTAACAATTAAATGTGGTTAAGGGATGACCAAAAATAAATAAAGCACAAAAAATAGATACCTAAAGGTAGGGGTGTGTATGCAAGAGACTGAGGGCGCACTGAGAGTAGTCCCAAATGTAAGGAATCTTAACAAAAAAGCAAAAACCACTAACCGAGTTGCGTGTGAATATGTGTGTGTGCTCAGGGATGGCACGCACTACCACACGGATAAGACCAAACGCGTGTCCTCGCACGTGAACACCCATTGGCAGCTCCCGATTATGCGAATAAGCCGCGGCACCCGTGAGAACACATGCACACACGGAACCACCGGGCAGCAAAGGGCCCGCGTGGGGAGGGTGGGGGTGGAGTGGTGTAGGGACCCATAAGAAATGGGGATGATGGTGGGTGGGGGTGATGGGAAAGGGGGCTAGAAGAGGGTAGTGGAGAAGGGGTAGGAAAGGGGGCTAGAAGAAGAGGGAAATTGGGGTTAGGTTAGTGTAACTAGGGTAGGTTAGTTGAACTAAAGTTAGGTTAGTGGAACTAAAGCGAGGTTAGTTAAACTAGGGGTAGGTTAGTGGTTAGAGGAGGTGTGGGAGAAGGAAGGAAGAGGCAGCGATAGGAGGAGGAGGAGATGGCGGTGGAAGGAGGAAGAGGTGGCGATAGGAGAAGGAGGAGACGGCGGCGGAAGGAGATGGTGGGAGGGAGGTGAGCGGTCGGAGGTGGGAGACGGCGGCGCAAGGAGATGGTGGGAGGGAGGCGAGCGGCCGGAGGAGGGAGACGGGAGGAAGAGGGAGTGGAAGAAGGATGCGACAGTGGAAGGAGAGGGAGGAAAAGAAGGATGATGGCGAAGGAGTAGGGTGTGGAAGAAGGAGGATGGCGGGAGGGAGAGAGAGTGGAGAGATGGCGAAGGAGCAGGGTGTCGCAGAGGGAATGAGAGGGGCTCTTTTTTTTTTGTCTTTTTTGTTTTTTTTTCGTCTTTTGTTTCTCTTATTTTTGATTTTTGTGCTTGGATTTTCTTTGATTGGTTGTGGGTGTTGTGTGTTTTTTGTTTTTGTCGTTTAAAAAAAAATCATTTATGGGTCATGTGGGTGTTGTTTTACTGTATTTTGTTTTTTGTTTTTTTTGGGTTTTTTGTTTTTGTTTTTTTTGTTTTGTTTTGTTTTGTTTTTTGGTGGGGTGGCTTTTTTGGGTTTTCTTGTGTTGGTTTTTGGTCTTTTTTTGTTGTTTTTAAAGTTAGTATTATGATTTGTTTGTTTTTGGTTTGTGTGTCCCTTGTGTGGTTTAGGTGTTTGGTTTGTTTTTGTTTTTGTTTTTTTTTTTAATTTTTGTTTTTGTTGTTGTTTTCACAAAAATATTTGGTATTTGAGTGCAAAGATAGCAATGTAGGACAAACAAGCTCTTTATTGACCGAGCATCTATCAAATTTTGGGGACTTAAGCATAAAAGTATCGAAAACTTTGGATACTTTCACTTTTGAAGTCGTCTAAATATTGAAATGGACTCTTTAGACAAGTCACATTGTGAAAGGTAGCCCAACTAAGGAATAGGGACTCATGAATCTATCAAAGTATCATTTGATGTCTCAAGAGCTCCAAACAAAGACATGTCACATGGAGTTGCATAGGAGTCATATTCCACCGGGTTAGAAAATGCATATCAGCGAGAACTATGAGGAAAAGAATAGCACCACGTAAGCAAATTCCTCTATGAGGGGAATTTAATGATATATGAAATAGGAAACAAAAGCAATCCTTTGCGTATGCCTTGGGAGGGGTTGTGGACTCGTTGCAAATGGACATGGAGAGACCAACATGATCGTCACTATATATAAAATCCCATCAAATCCAAAGACTTGCTTGAGCTCAAGTCGCTTTAGGGTGTTTGAAAACCTAACTTCTATGAGACTTCCATCACATACTAGCTTGAGGATGTCTAAGTGGACACAAAATGCTTCAACCCACCTCCTTCCTACTAGTTGTATCCCCATTCAACATTTCAGAAGATGATAAGCTACTAAAAAATTGCAATATTCTATGAAACCTATATTGAATGGGGCTTTCAGATCAAGTCCCCAAAGCGTGGCTTCGTCAACTTGACTTCAACTTAAGTATACGTGGAGTGAGCTAAACTAGCTCCTTCCTACTTGTGCTACCATGCATAATCGTCACCATTTTAGAACTTCAGGATCAACCACCATGGGTTTGCTACATTCCTAAATTACTTGATATGGAAAGTTCCATGCAGAGGTCATGCATCTACCTTCTTTAGAGGTATGGATCCTGGGTGACGCGAGTCATAAGCTCCTTTGGATGATGCTCCTACAGGAGTCGCGCTCGATATCGTCAGGTGGCCATATACCGGATTGAAAGACTGTAAAAAGGAAAAATGTGTCGGGAGACGAGGGGAAGATGACAGAAAACTGCGACACGGGTGTTGGGGTAAAATCAGGGTGTTCACATCGGAAAAACACAAAAATGGCTCCAAAAACACATGTGGGAATGAATATTGGAAAATCCGCTTGTCGAAACGCAGGGCAAAAATAAGGAAAAATGTGCCAAAGAACATGCCCGACAAACTTATCATGGAAAAATATAGTATCGACTGAGAAAGAATGCGTTCACATGGGAAAAACCCAAAAAAGAACCTGACAATGGGCTAAAAAATGAATATAAAAAGAACTGGGCAGTGAAATAAAGGACAGTAAAAAGAGAAAATGTCCACGGGGAAGTGAATGCATAGGGCCACCATGTCAAGGCACACTTCTAGTGAAGTTAAAAGGGGTTCACATGCGAAAAATACAAAAAAGGAACAAAAAATATATTAAAAATTTAATAATGAAAAATCCAGCAGTCGAAATAGGGTAGAGAAAAAAGAAAAAATGTGGAGAAAGGCTAGTGAGACATAGCAATCAAATGAATTTGAAATTTTGGTGAAAATAGGGCATGTTCTCATGGAAAAATGTGAAGAATATGCACGAAAATGGCTCGAAAATGCGCAAAAATTAATAGCGGATGAACCGTGCATTAGAAGGACAAGGAGCAAAAAGGAAAAATGTCAGAAGGAAGATGGAGGACAAGGTTGTCATGTCAGATTGTTGTTCGAAAGCAAGAAAGGTGCGTTCATGGAAAATCGGCCAATTTACAGGAAATGCATCAAAAATTAACAACGCAAGAACCATTGACTAAAACAGGGTTTGGTAAAAAGGAAAAATAGTCAGGGCAAAGGGACGAAAATGGCTGTAAGGGGGATGTGGGGTTTGGTGAATGTAGGATACGTTTGCACGGAAAATCGTCACAATAAGGGATAAAGGGAAAAAGCATCATAGACGCATAGGGACGCGTCCCCACACTTAAAACCTTAATGGACAGGGTTAGATGCAGCAACATAACCTAGAACTCATCAACCGACTGGACTCTAACGTCCTCACACTTAAAACATGCCGTACACTTGCAATCATAAGGAGAAGGTTAGAAAGACTTGACCCGTTCCGCGTATAGTCGAAGGAACCGTCACTACTACAGAAGGGTTGGAGTTGGCTGTAGGAGATACCGGAGCTCGCTCCAGCATTTAGCTAGCATGGCAGGGACTATGCAACAACACCCAGGGAGGTAGTTGGTTGATGAAGCCCGTCGAGGGAGGTGTCGTTAATGAAGAATTGTCACGTAACTCACGGGCACTCAAATGGAATAAGAGAACAATCACTCGTCTCATAACTTACATCACTTGAGTTAATATTGATGGAAACCCAGATCTCACACCCGGTTTAGGAATCGACAAGGGGGTGGTGTAGAGGGAGTATGCCAGGGTGCACAATTGATGGTGCATCGGTGCGTCCAACCCCGTCTGGCATAGGTGCAAGTAGGAAGGCCAGGGAGCCTTACTATAGGACCATGTACAGAACAGAGTGGCGTATCATGTGATGATGGCAGAGACCCTCCCCAGGGGTGTAGAGGGAAACATAAATGTACTTGATGCTAATTGTCATAACGTCCCTCAATCCTCACCTCTCAATACTTGATTGAAGAAACATCCATCACACTCACCCCACCCTTTGTCTCACGCTATGTTGAAAGATACAAAGGGCAGCCCATTCCTCAAACCCATTGATGTAATCCTCAATGTCACTTGTATAGAGGTTGTATGCCTTGTATGTATTTGATGGTTCAACTGTGCATCCCGCCCTGTGCCAACATATAGTGCAAGAAGGAAGGCCACGGAGCCTTATGGTGTAGTGCACAAGAACACATCATGCATTGTGCATTGAGAGGCCCAACCCGTGCGTGCAACACTTTGTTCACACATCTCACCTCTCATTTGATTTGAAGGGAAAGACTCGTCACTTAGTCCCCCCTCTGTCTCACTCTCTGTTAGATACAAAGGGCAATCCATACGCACCTTCCCATCCTGTTAGGATAAAAGCTCACATCACTCAAGGGGTTGGTGATGAAGATCATATCGGCTATTGGTGTCATCAGGGTATTGAAGATGAGGCGTACCTAGGGAGGCAGCCAACAAGTTTGTTGGAAAGGTTCTGGTGGTGAGTCAGCTATCCTGAAATGTAGGGTGTTACCATCTTTTCCATAGTCCGCTTCCCGCCCAAGGGTGTTTTCACCTTTTCTTGGAACGAGGCCTACTATGACAAGGAATTTCTTCCTTTTCTCCCATAACAGTTTTGTCTGTTTTGTTTTTTTTTTTGTTTTTTTTCATTAATAAAGAGAATGGTAGAAATACCATGTGTCAGGACCAACGTTGCCACCGTTGTTGGATTAGATGAGAAGAGAACAAGGTAGGGTTGAGAGGTATCTGTGAGAGGCTAGTAGAACGAGACCGCTTCATGAGGAAAATCATAAGGGCTATCAGAAGCACGAAGAGAATGACAGGGCGACGCCCAAAAGGGAGAGGGCAGGTCGACTGTGATTGTCAAGATCCCCAAGGAGGAAAGTACTTCTTTAGATGATAGCCATTGATTAGGAAAGGATCATCAGAGGCATCAACGGTCTGCACCTGAACAGAGCCATTAGGATTGATAGCAAGTATCTTGTATGGGCCCATCCACCGTTGTTGAAGCTTGCCAAATCTCAAATCATAGGCCAGGACAAGATCACCTTCTTGGAACTCATTGTGCTTGATGAAATTGTCATGATAGGCCTTGCGTTGCACTTGAGTGGTTTCCATGCACTATAGAGCCATCATTCGAATCTCATCCAAACATTCCAAGTGCAAGAGGTGGCGTTGAAGTGACTCATCATCTCCGAAGCGTTCTTTAACTGCCACTCGCAAAGAAGGCAATTCCAGTTCGACAAGGAAGACAGCTTCTGTACCATACACTAATTGGAAAGGGGTCTGCCCTATAGCTGCCTTATGGGAGGTTTTGTATGCCCAAAGGGCCTTTGTAAGTTGATCGTCCCAGTCGTGACGATGTGCGGCAATCATTCTTGTCAGGATCAAGCAAAGGATGCGATTGGTGACTTCAACTTGGCCGTTGGCTCTGGGGTAGTAAGGAGTGGACTTATGATGACCGAACTTATACAGCTTTGTCAGCTCCTCCATGATTTTGTTAAGGAAATGAGAACCTCTGTCACTTACCAACTCAAGGGGACTACAAAAACGGGTGATAATATTCTCATATATGAACAGAGCTATGTTGTTACCATCGTCCTGCTTCAGAGCTTTAGCTTCACATCACTTTGTGACATAATCCGTACATACTAAGATGTATATGTTCTACTTTCGTCTGGTGGGTGGATCAATGGGGCCCACAAAATCAATCCCCCACTTCTCGAACGGCTTTAGGGGAAGAATCCCCTGCAACACATATTCGCAATACTTCATCCCCTGCAACACATATTCGCAATACATATTTCATCCCCTGCAACACATATTCGCAATACTTCATCTTTGCTGATTTCATCCCCTGCAACACATATTCGCAATACTTCATCTTTGCCTCTCTTGTACAGTGCACCGCCTAGCAAGGTGTAGGGGATTGATTCTAACATAACCTTCTTCTTCTCACGGCTTGAGATGCCAGGAGGATACTATTGAGTTACCAGGAGGTTGGCTATGTTTGCATACAAGGGAATAACTATTTCAACTAGAAACAAGGAAGTATCAGGAAGGTTTGGATTATCTTGTTCCTCTTCTGCAGTTTGAGGGATCCATGATAGATGATCGGCTAGGACATGGGAACGGCCAGGCTTAGTGACCACTTTAAAATCAAACTCCTGGAATAGGAGCAACCATCTCATCAGTCGTCCTTTAACATCTGCTTTGTTCATCAGGAAGGACAGGGCTTCATGATCCACGTAGAACTTGAAATGCGTTGACAGTAGATAGTGTCTAAACTTCTCCAAGCACTCAAGCTCTGTCATTGTGTAGTTCCGTTCCCTATCAGTGACCTTCCGGCTTGCATAATATATTGGTTGATCTAATTTAGAGAGGCCCTTTTGACATAGGACAGCACCTAGCTCTTCAACTGATGCATCTGTGTGCACGTGAAACTTCTTTGTCCAGTTAGGGGACTGCAAGGTAGGTGCTTGGATAGGGCACTGTTTTAGGGTATTAAAGGCTCCTTCACAGTCATCAGTCCAAAGGAAATCGACATCTTTCCTTAAGAGCTTGTACAGAGGGGCTGCCTTGGTTGCAAAATATGCAATAAATCTTATGTAGTAGCCCACATGACCAAGAAATCCTCTCAATTGCTTGAGGTTTGTTGGTGCTGTCAAGGTGGCAATCTTATTAATCTTCATTGGGTGTGTTGCAATCCCTTGTGCAGAGACAATATGGCCCAAAAGAACTCCTGATGAGACACCAAAGACACATTTGTTGGTATGGGAGCTTTTGCTCAACTGCCAAGACCCATGGACTGCTTATTGTTTCAAGCATTCCAAGCAAGCTCTAATGGCTATCTCTTACCTAGCCGATGTGCCGTCGATTCTACGAGTGTAGTGAGCTTACCTTGATGCCGAAATGAGTCACCTCCTCTCACACACACACTGATAGCTCCATGATCCTAGATGCTAGCTCAAGCATCCTCAAGCCTCCTCCATCTCCAAGGTCCATCCACCATAGCCGCACACACAAGAAAAGCGAAGAGAAGAGGAGAGGAGATAGTGAAGAGCTTCACCCTCTTGATCCCTCACTTCCACACACTCACTCCCTCACACTCTCACACTCCCTCTCTCAAGAGCACACACAAGCAAGGAGGAGAGAATAAGAGAAGAAGAAGAGAAATCTTGTTAGTCACACACCAAAGAATGAACTCTCATTCACTTTTTGGATTTTATATACAAAACCCTAAATTCCCATGGGCACCCATCCCTTTTTTTACATGACTGACCGTTGTAGCAAGGTCCTTTCTCTATTTTCCTCTTCTAGCCATATGCCTCTAGCCTACATCCATCTAATATTTTATATTTGGCACAGGAGGGATCCTGGCGCTCTTTTACAAGAGTTTTTAGCGCTTATTGAGGCGCCTTTCATTTAAAATTGCACTTTTTGCCCCAGCTTAGCTATAGAGGCCTCATGCATGTCTTTGCTCTTTTTCCCTCTTTTATCCACTTTTTCCTTTCTTTTTCTACCATCTTTCTCCGCCATCTTGACTCGGGTTAATATTACCCCCTCCAAGATAGGTGCCAGTCCCATGGCACTTCTGGCTGCTGTTGGGGAATGGTAGGCAGTTGGCGCGGGTGAGGGTAGGGCCACATGTAGACTCGGGTGCTTGTGGAGGCTTGGTAATGATGTCCGTTGGAGAAGCCGATTGGATGGCAATTCGATGATGATGGGGGCCTTCGAAGTTGGTGGTTTGTCGCCTTTTGTAATGCCTGAAAGGAGAAGGTGCAATGCGCTACCTAAGGGGGGTGGCTACCTTATTGTGTGGTGCATCGTGCTCGTGCTAGTGGAAAGGGGAGGTGGATCTAACCACACACAAGCCTGGGTGGCATCCCACACTTGAGGATCCCATTCGTGCAAAGGGAGGTGTAGTGCAAGTAGCTTAGGGTGATGTCTCTAACCATAGGCAAGTGTTACCTCCCTACGTATGTCCTGCCCTTGATGGGCCCTAAGCGTGAAGTGGGGGAGCAAAAGGGCTAGGGGGTTAGGAGTAGAGCCGGCCGACCGAAGCCACCGGGCATGCCTAACTTGAGGATCCCTAGGTGTAGTGAGCGTATTTTATGTGGTGCTAAGTGCTTCTTCAAGTGAGTCATTTTTTCCATGTCCTTGAGTGATGTTCCTCTTGCTTTTCCTTTCATGCTTCTCTTTTTCTTCTTTTTCTTCTTCTTCTTCTTATTCTTATTCTTCTTTTAAAAAAAAAAGTATTTCACTAGTAGGATGACAGCCAGTGCCTAATTCTCATCGTCTGAATTAGGTGGAGAAGGGGGTCGGATGGATTTGCTAAAAAATTTTGTATCCTTTAAGATTCATGTGAACGTGGATTGAAGTGGTGGAGAGGAAGGGATGATTACATCTGGTGAACTGGCTGTCGTTGATGTCTTCTAGGAGAGCTAGGCAAAAAGAAGGGAGAAGGCTAGCCCTCATCATCACGCGCACCATGGCACAGCTGTCGATGGCGTTAGGATCGAAGAAGAGGGGAGGCATGCCACATTCTTATGGAGTCGGGTCCTAGTTAAGTAATAATTTAAGAAGCCTAAGATAATTACATGTATTTATGAAAGTTGGATCAGGGCAAGAGGAGAAGTCGGCGAGGAAGTGAGTCATGGAGTCATCCAAGCTTTCCGAGTTGAAGATGAGGGCGTGTTTAAAAGAAACAACATTAGAGTTATAGATAATAGGAAAATCATATTGCTTGGGAGGGGGGTAGCAAAATCCACTCCTACCCTACGAGGGAAAGCCATAAACGTGGGGTTGTTTCTCTCGTAGGGCAGGCTGTTGCAAAAAGCCATCCAGGCGAGCATGCTAATGTCACACACCCTCCTCCTCCATAGGGGCTGGCAGTTATAACCTTGCATGGAATGCGGCACTTCAAACACTTTATTTTGCCATAGATTGGCTTCTTCAGTCCCCCAAAGGGTGGGGTTCTTCTCTCTTTCTTCCTGCCACTTCTGTCCTAGTCGGCTACCAATCCCAATCACCCCCTCCATCACCTTGAGTGGTAAGACCCTTCGCAGGCTGTTGTGCATGAGGAAGCTGAAAGTGAATGGCTCTTTTTCTCTTTCCTGTTGCTCCCAAACTACCAATTCTACGTCGAATCTTCAGGGAATGTCCTTAGGGCATGGTGGGAGGGGCACAGATGGCTGCACGATTGGCTTGGCTCTTAGCTGCTTTCTAGTTTCTTCTACTAATTTTTTCCTTCTTTCCTTGAGCGCGGCTTGTCTTTTCGCAGATGTGTCGACCAGTTGTTTCTCTTGGAAATGCGGCGAGGGGGGTTGTGTGATCACCTCTTCTCTAAACCTTCCCATATCAGCTTTATCCCCTTGCCAGTTTCCTTATTGTGTTCCCTCTTCAAACCCTATCCCATCAACTTCCTGGGGGGTTAGGCCGGCCAAGTACTTTCGTTGATAATCCAGGCTCAACTTAACGTTGATCATCCAGGCTCAACTTAACCTTCGTAGGTTGAGGTGGTATGTGCAACCTTGCATGCAAAGATCTGCATGCGATACTAAGTTTCTTCTTAACCACTTTCAATGACTCTCCTATGTCAGGGTGGGTGGTGTCCATCAATGTCTCTAAGAAGGCCTTTTGTTGGGTATTAAAGGCTACCTGGGCGGCTTCTGCTTTGCTCTTTGCAAGGATCTTCTCTTTCTCTACCAGAGCCAGGTGCCACGCCAGTGTCTTCACCATTCTTTCATTTTTCCCAGCCCATTCCTTGGCTCTCTTCTTCATCTCTTCCATGCTTTCACCCTGCCTTTGGACCAGGGACACGATTTTCTGCTCCTGGTCCTTTAGCTCTTTGCTCATGGTTTCCTATTCTTTCTTTCCTTGGTCCAGCTTATCGGTCATGGTTTCGATCTCTTTCTACTGCAGCTCTAAGTCCTGCTTTCTTTCCTCGTCCCTGGTGGTAAACTCGGCCATAAGCTTTTTGATCTGATCGGTTTTTGCAGTCAACTCTTCAAGTTTCACGATCAGGAGCTTGTATTCTCTTTGCATCTTCATGAGTTCTTGTGTTTCATTCTCTAGCTGTTGTCTCCAGCCCTCTTCCCTGTCATCCCTAGCCTTCAGCTCCTGTTTCATATCAAAGATCTCCCTTTGCTGTATTGGCTATTACTTGAGTCTTTTCGAGCTGAAATGCAACCATCGACTCCTTTTCTGCCACCAACTTAGCCACAGCTATCTTCCTTTCCTCCTTAGCCTTCTCCAATTGTGAGAGCAACTCGGCGACGTACTCGTCGTAATTAGTTGGTGGTATCATTGTTGTGTGGGGATGGGAGTGGCCAAGGCCTCCACTTTCTGGCGCTTTGGATCCTGCCTTGACTCAGCATCCGTGACCGGCCTTTTTTGCCTTGTGGTTGTGGTCTCGGTGCTCTTCCCTTGGGCCAGTTCTTTGTTAATAAAGTACTGCATCCACGCACGAAGTTTGAGACATCTGCACTGGTGGGGATGCTCGGGGTGAGGGTTGTTGCTTCGGTGGGAGGCACCAGAGCAGGGTCAGAATAGGGTGAATGGGAGCCTTGCCTTTGCCCTCAGTGATGGCTAGCGGTACAATTTCTGGCACCTGTGTGCTGGAACCGGGCCCCTCCTTTTTGGGTGGGCTCATAGCCCCCAGGTCGTCTGCCACCCTATTTTATTGTTCGATTAACCGGCGTGTGGCTTCGGCCAAGTCTTCCTCCTCCTTCCGTCTTAGCTCCTCCTCTTCTTCAACAGCTCTTCTCTCCCTTTCCTTCTCTATTTTCCTAGACTCTTCTTCTAATCTATATGCTTCCTATTTTTTCTTATTCTCCCTCTCTTCGGCTTCCTTGAGAGATTCCCTCTTTGCCCTCTCTAAATCCTCTTTCTCTTTTTCCCGGCCTTCGTCCTGCTTCTTTTGTGTCGTCCTTTTAACAGGTTTCTTTGCTATCTTCTTGCTCCTCTGTTCCTTCTGTTCTTCTCCTTCTTCTTCACTCTCAGTTTTGTCACTGGATAACTCTTTGTCCTAGTGAGGGGGCGATCTCTCAGGTGTTTCTCCTTCTCCTTCCTTTGCATCCTGGGCCTATTTTACTGCCTCCTGAATGAGGGCAGCCAAAATGCTTCCGTAGCCAATGACTGAGGCTTTGGATGAGGCCTTTTTTCTTTCTGTGGTCTTGGACACTGGGAATCCCCACCTACTGGTTTATTGCCCAAAGCTAGTGCTTTTGCCGCCTAGTCAATGGTCTTACGTACATAGCCATTCCAGCTGACTTCATCCAAGGTGCAAGTTGCCACATTCTCCAGCACAGGCACGTTGATTGGATGCATCAAGGAGTTGTAGCGTTGGCTAGAGAAGAGCGCATGCACTAGTTTTGCTTGTAGACGGGCTTCAGCGTTAGGAATGTCCAGGATGCTGATGCCGTCATTGGTCAGCACTTCTTCCTTCTTCATCTTAATCATGGCATAAACTTCTCTCTTATGCTTTTTCTCTACCTTTGGCTCCAACCCCAACACCTTCTCCACCAAGGCTGGGTTTAAGTGTACCTGCATCTGCTTGGCCTTGTCTCCCCTTCATACCGTCACGGTGCTGCACTCCTGGTCTGGGTTGTACATCCTGAGGAACTCCACACACTTTGTATGGTCAGGCTCCTGTGCAAACTTCTCAAGGTACTTTGTGAGGTTGCACTCCTCAACAACTCTCTTGGATGTTCTCTCCTTGGCCACCACACCCTCTATGTTATGGATGGTTCAAAATTTGAGTTGGTTGTAGGCGCGGTTTTCTAGGGTGATGCGATATCGCGTCCTTTCCTCCTCCGTGAATGGGAGTCGATGGGCACAGTCTTGTTGCGACATCTTTTGTTCCTGCCATGAATCCAAGTTTTCATTAGTACTTCCAAAATAATAATTTGTTGGTAAAGAAAAACTCTATGTGTTTATTGAAGGAAGGCATTAAATTCCAATATAGTTTTTTTAAAAAAATTTTAAGTTCTCGTGCTATTTTTCCTACCTCACTTGTTTTTTACATGTTTATGCGTTTGCTTGATTTTCCTTGGTTTTGGTTTGATTCACCTTACCCCCTTACCCCGCTTCCCTTCTAGCCTGAGAAGGATCCTTCCTAAGATTGAAAGTTAGGAGGTCAAGAGCATCCTTCTTAGGATTTACATGCGTAGGAGCCAAGTATAGAAATTGGGATTGTACTCTAATTGCACTTCGCAGTCTAGAGCAAAGAGTCGAATGCTGACTTGTGTGAGGTATGTGAGAACATCTGTTAGGAAGTCACCGGAATCGACATGGCTAGCAATATGTAACTCTTCCTTAGCCAGTAGGCGATCGAGGTAGGGGTGTCCTTTGATGTCCACTTCCATGGGTCAGCCCCACGAAGAGTGGTTAATACTCTATACGAGGTTGGCGTGACGTAAGTGGGGTCGTACTCCGCTGTTTTGATTGCGTGACGCTGCCCAACATTGGTCATTATTTGGCATCCTTCAACTTCCCATTGCAGTCGAAGAGTGTACCACTGCCTTAAGAATGGGGATTCAGTAGCAGCAAGTTTTGATAATTCTGCGATTTCTTGGTGAGTAATGGGGCGGAAGTGGTTTGTTTAACATAGGACGTGATGAGGCGCTGTTTGTTGGTGTGCTCCTTGGATATCTCGCTAGTGAGCAATTCAACAACGGAGTTAGAGGCTTTTGCAAATGCAAATTTGAACGTTTCTCAAGAACAAGGCATGGTTCCAACTTCATTTGCAAAGGATTCTTGCAGCAGGCCTAAATCCAAGCGGTCATAGCTCAGAGCTAATGACATGAAAGTGGCATCAAGTCGTCTAATGCAATCAAGCACATCCTCCTTTGTGTCCTCACCTAGATTGGTGGCTAGTGTTAAGAATGATTTCTGTTGATAAGGGGGTCGAAGGCCTGTGGGCGGTTGGGGTTTGATAGAACTAGAGACTTTGACAACAAATAGTTGTGGTTGTGGGTGTTCTTGAGATTGCGGTTGGACCTCTTGAATTAGGGCTGGGGTAGTAGCAGTGACGTCTGACAGACTGTTGCCTTCGGTATGAATCAGGGAGATGTGAGCGGCTCTATCGCATGTTGAGTCATGTGACAGTGTTTGTTGTTTGGGCCGATAGGCTTGTTCGACTTTCTTGGGTGTATGTGCAGATGAGCTTGATGGATATGGGTCTTGGAAGTGCTATGGCTTCTAGCTTTGAGGTTTTATGGGGCTTGGTGTGATTAACCTTGAGGGTGGTGTGCGATTGGTGCCTTCAGCCATGCGGGCCTTAGGGGTAGTGCTCCGCCACCACCCATCGAATCTCTAGAATCGCTACTCACAGCAGCAAAGGCTAAGGTCCCATATCCAGGCATTTCCCTCATAGTAGCCTTGCACATGCAATAGGGCTTTAGGGGTCCATCTTGGCTTGATCATGCATTGATTTCTGTAACTACGCTTTGCCCTCCTAGGTTCAGATTTTTTAGTATTATGAGGGCGTGAGCGTCGACTCCTAGGCGGCGGTTGCGGTTGTTTGGGCCTCCATTGAAGCCTAGGCTGTCCTTAGAATTGGTTGCTAAAATCTCTACTCGTGGTCTGGCGAACTCTGACGAGGTCACGTAGCCCTTGTTGAATGCTGTAACAATGCGAACGTTGCCTATGGCGAGGTGGATAACATGTCGAAGATCATTGTACAGTCTCAGACTCGATAGAGATGGCAGCCTTGCACTTGCTAAGAAGTGCATATGAGCGGCTCCCATATGGGCTTAATTTGGCATTGGTGGGCTATAGTGGTGGTTCGCCCAATTGGGTCCAATGATCATTGGTTAAGACATTGAAGTTTTCTCCCTCGTCGGTCAAGGCATTGAAAGCGCATGTTCGCTTGGCAGTGATCGTGATGTGTAGTATGCAGGTTCTACAGCTTCCTCATCCTCATGATCCATTTCAGTGATCGTGGCTACTCGTACTTTGACAGGGGGTTCTAACATTGGTGGCTCATGTAGAGGATGAGTGGGAGGGTAGTACTTCTTGACAGGGCTGCCATTGAAGAAGCCTATGCCCTTGCCGTCTAGAGTCTCGAGCTCAACATTGCCAGTTCGGTTGATTGCACGAACTCTGAAAGGTCCAAGATCTCTAAACTTCATTTTCTGCTTATGCCCTTTAACTGAATATAGGAGTACTAAGTCTCCCTATTCAAAATCACGCTGCTTAACGTGCTTGTCAAAACAGCTCTTGTGTCGTGCCTTTTCACATATGAGTGCGTGAGTGGCTAGAAGACGAGTTTTTGAGAGGCATTCGAGCTCAACTAAGCGTTGTGTCCATGCCTCCTTTCTTTCCCATCGTTCCTGAAATGCTATTCTTAGGCTAGGAACGAAGAACTCTACAAGGATAATTGCTTTAGTTCTGTAGGTCAACCTAAAGGGAGTTTGGCCGACAGCCGTTTTATAAGCTATACGGTAAGCCCACAAGGCTGCCATCAGCTTGTTGTCCCAGTTGCTGCGCGAAGCAGAGACTACTTTGGTCAGGATGTTTACAAGAATCTTATTCGTGGATTCCGCCTGGCCATTTTCTTGAGGGTAGTATGGAGAGGATTTTTGATGGATAATTAGAAAGGTGGATAGAAGATGCGCTATCACTTTGTTGATGAAGTGTGTGCCCTGGTCACCGAGTAGTTCGATGGGACAGCCAAATCGTGAAATCACTTACTCCCACAAGAACTTAGTAGTCGTTCTAGTATCGTTCTTTTGTGTCGCTCTTACTTCTACCCATTTCATTAGGTAGTCTGTGGCTACAATGATGTATTTGGCTTGTGAATACTATGCAGCTAGGCTGATGGGTCCTATGAAGTCAATTTTCCATTTTTCGAAGGGTTGTCGTGCAATGATTGGGGTCAATTCCATTTGATCCTTGTGAATCGGGACCTTCGTCTGCTGACACTCGTCACAATGCTTAACGAATCGTTTTGCATCATGTAACAGGGTTGGCCACTATAGTTGAGATTGCAGCACCTTGCGGGCTGTTGTGTCTCTGCAAAAGTGCCCACCAGTGATTCCACTGTGCGCTTCTGAAAGTACATCGTGCATCTCATTCTCGCACATGCATCTACGCAGCAGTCCATCTTGCCCAGTCGATATAGCTGGCCTACTATCAACTGGTAGGGTTGGATCTTGAGGATGAGTCGCCTAAGTCTTGCCTTGTCTATCGGTCGCTCAGGCGGTCTCTGCTCAAGCACTAGGACTATGTCATTTTCCCAATATGGTATTAGATCTGCCTTAAACAAGTCTCTCTCACTGGAAAGGTTAAAGAGATGGGTGTCTTCATCAGCAATGCCTTCTCCAATGGTCTCTCTCGTGGGGATGCGTGACATATGGTCAACCATGTAGTGCTATTTTCATTTCCCTACAACCATGGAGAAGTCAGACTTCAAAAGCAGAAGGAGCCACCGAGCTATGCGTCCTGTAGCGCAAGGTTTATTTACTAGATATAGCAAGGCTTGATGGTCCACAAAGAAGGTAAAGGGTGTACCCAATAGATAATGCCAGAATTTCTTCACAGCAAACACCATGGCCGAGCCCTCTCTTTCTATCGTCGAATAATTCATTTTCATTTCAGTGAGTTGTCTGCTAGCAAAGCTCACTGGGTAGTCCAGGTTGTGTTTGCTAGGTTGGCACAACATTGCCCTCACAGCAATTTTTGAGGCATCGATATGCATGTGGAAGGTAATGGTCCAATCTGGGGCTCGTAGAATCCATGTTGTGGTTAGAGCCTTCTTCAACTCTTCATATGCTCATTGGTATGCTTCAATCCATTCAAAGATAATTATAGCTTGTATAAAGGTCTGGCAATCAACACGTAATTCAAGACAAACCACCGATAGTATCTCGTGTGGCCTAAGAAGCATTGAACTCCCTTATAGTTGATTGTGGGTGGAAGATTAACAATAACCCGGACTTTCAAGAAGCTAGTGGCAATGCCATTCTTTGAGACCACATGCCCTAGGATGCATCCATGCTTCACCCAAAACTGGCACTTTAAGGGGTTCAGGGAGAGACGATATAGGCGACACTGCTTTAAGACTGCTCAGAGTTTTTCTAAGTGTTCTCTCTAGATCGAGTGAATGCATAGGTCATCCACGAAGACTTCCAACTCTTTGCGAAGCATGTCTTTAAATATGACGCACAGGAGGCGTTGGAAGGTGGCGAGGTCATTAGTCAATCCGAAGGGCATGATTATGTAAGCAAAGACGCCCCACTCATCAGTGGCGAAGGTAGTCTTATGCCTATCGGCAGGATGCACTTGCACTTGATTGTATCTCGAGAAGCCGTCTAGAAAACAGTAAGCTTCCTTGCCAGCCACTCTTTTAAGCATGTGCTTGGTGTACATCAATGGATAATTGTCCCTCTTAGTAGTAGCGTTCACCTTCTTATAATTGATGCAAATTTGATTTTTTTGTTCTTCTTCATGACAATGACTATGGGCAATACCCAATCCGTGTGCTCAATTTTGTAAATGAATCCTGCTCTCATTAGCTTGTCAATCTCTTCCTTTACTGCATGAGCGTGTTTTGGATTCATAGGGTATGGTCATTGCTTAACTGGCATAATATCTGGCGTCATGGGTATGTTATGAGTCACTACACTCAGATCTACCCCCTTAAGCTCTTCTAAGGACCAAGAGAATACATCTATGTACTCTTGCAAGAGAGCGACAAGACTCGTCTCCTCTTCCTCAGTCAGGTCGTCGGCAATGAAGCCTAGTCGGGGTGTCTCCCCTTCCTGGGCTAGATTCACCTCCTTGACCGTGGTGGGTCCCTCGATCGGTTCACTCGTTTGCCCTTGATGTTTGGCACCCAATAGGATCACTACCCTATCCTCTTTCTTCAATTTCATAAATCTTTTAGGGAGATCCTGCGGCTTTCTCTGTTCTTCCGTTCGTGTGTCCCTGGGTTGTTTTATCCTTTCCTCTTTCAACCGTCTGCACCTCAAGTGGACAGGTAGGTCCCTCTTGGTGCGTTTGGTCTTGGATGGCCAAGGTATCTCTGGGTCACTATCTAAACTTACTTCCGACTCAGAGTCGAACTCCCTGTTTGTGCTAGAAGAGGTGGTCTCCCCTGGTGGTCACCACTCAGAGGGTGACTCTATCCGAAGCACTGGTATTGTACTGGGATGGGCTAGGCCTGCGTGATCGAAATCTATGGCCCTTACATGTTCCAACCAGGCGCGATCACAATCGCTACGCATGACCCCTTGCTCAATCTTGAAAGCACTCTTTTTCTACGGCTTGGAGTCTTCCCGTATTTGTTCTATTTCCCATCCCTCAGTGTCGTATTCTATGGTATCCATCTCACCCTCGCTTTGTCATTGAAGGATTAACAGCCTTCATATTCGTCGTTGGAGTCCTCTTCGTTAGATTGCTCGTCGTCTCCTAGGTCTTGGTATATCCCTTATCTTTGATCGGGGATTAGGGCCCAGTTGTACATGAGGTTCAAGTCATGCACCCCGGTCCACTGCAACTTGGATTCACCTAAGAGATCCAGGAGTAGTTTAAAGTTTACTGCAGCATTACTGGCTAGCTTGCCCGTAAAATATTCCAGAATCTCGTGGAGTTCTCTCTTGTTATTGGGCACTTGGAAGGTAACAGGTTTAAGTCCCCCCTGAAGGATTCCTACCATCATGCAAATTGGTATGGAGGGTGCATCTTTAGACTTACCGATTGTCTTGGTGGCTTGCTCGTATGCCTCATTATCTGAGAATGACAGGTTGATTATAGCAAGAACATGTATCCAATCTTGCTCATCTTCTGGGCATGGAATATACTTGATCAAGGGTCCATAGGACTTCTTGACTTGAGCATTCCCTTTAAGCATCGCAGAGATGGCATCCAAGTCGACTGGTGAGGTCTTCCAGGTGTCCATCTCTACCCTCACGGCGTCCGTTCTATTGCCAAGGAAGATTAAGCCGTTACCCAAATCTTCGATGACTCTGGCATTGTGCATCTAGGGTCGGCCTAATAGGATATCGTAGTACACACCCTTCACGACTATAAAGTCAATAGAGAACTGGACACTTGCAATTTTCACTGGCCAGTTTTTTAGCACCCTGAGTGGTTTCACTCTCATACCATTTGCTAGTGTGACATTGAACTTTAACAGTCTCAACAAATGGGTTTCCCCAAGTCTGAAGCACTGGTGGCTAAGCACACTAACCCCAACTCCTGTGTCTACGATTCCCTTTCTCGTTGTGTCGCCTAGGGCTAGGACTGGTATGACTGTATGCATCTTGGTGCCCTCCCAGAAGGCATTAACGTGCAAGGACTTTGGCACAGAGTGCAGTGTCAAAGTTGGTATTTGTGTCTCTGCATCATGGTTGTGCAGATTAGCGTCTTGCTCTCGTGATCCCTGGACCGTTTCAGGTCTTGCCAGAGGGTGGGATGCTGCTTAAGTAGGTCTCCCAGACTTAGCATCACAGGGGTGGTCACTAGCGTGGTAAGGAGGTGGTTGGCTGCTTGTCTCTCTCCTAATCTAGCTTGTCCTGGCCAATAGCCGTGACTGATTTTCAGGCCTGCAACATCAAGACTTGGCCTAAGCAGTACTGCTTGTGGTGCAGTCACATCCCTCAACTTTGGTCGAGGGGGTGAGACTGGCATGTATATGCTGGAGAGATTATCGATCTCGTCCTCTAGGATGGGCTCAACGTCCTTTAGGTGCTCTTGGGCCTCTTTCACCCATTCCTTCACTTTCTCTATGGCCTCTAGCTGGTGCTTCGGATGAGGGTATTCACCTACCTTAGCACTTCCCTTTTCGGCTATATTAGGGGCTGAAGTTTTTGCCTCTACATCAGTGACCTTCTTTCCAGCAGGCAAAGTAGTAGCACTCTCAGTTTTCAGTGCAACCTTAGCTTCAAGCTTCTTCTTTCTCTGTCTACGGCTCTTCTTCCCCATCAATGCTGCATGGAGGTTGCTAGGACCTGGCAGTGATATGCTGACGTGCTTTGTCTGGAACAAGTCATGACCCGCAATGGGATAGGTGTGGCCTCCCCATCGAGGTTCTCGACACCAAATAGCCCCAATGGGACAGATGGCTCGTTGGTTGAACTCGAAGATGGTTTTCGCTTTGAGCAGTCGACGAAGAGATGAGTAATCCCACACTCAATGCACCTTAGGTCAGCTTTGTCTCTGTTCTACTGCTCCCTCTCCGGGCAGGGTGATGAGACATGCCCTGGGTGACCACATGTCCAACAGGTGATTGGATCATGCATCTTCCCCCCCATGCCTCTATCTCATCCTCTTCCTAATTCCATCACTGGTACTGGTCGATAGTCCATAAGGACTATGTTGCCTTTATTGTCATGCGAGACGTAAGGGTATATGTAAGTCTCTTCCTCAGTCGGCTCTTCCATGTAGTGGATTGAAGCATCATTTGATGGATGGGTTACATAGGGGCGAGGCGGTCTAGGAATACATGTAGGGTTTATGTCCACCCTAGGAACAACCGGCTTAATGTCATTAGGTGTAGGAAGGGCCAGCAGGGTTTCCCTTCCGAAGAATGGCTGAGGCCTATTCGCTAGGTAGGATTGGTCGTATGGTTGCGAGTACGAAAGTCTTCTTGGTAATCTACAATGTGCGACGTCGTGACCGAACCTACCGTAGTTAGTGCAAGGTCTTGACCTAGGGTCCTGATACTCAGCTGGCAAGTGGTTTCCACCACAATACATGCATTGGACGTGTGGGCGCGTTGGTCGTCTCAACATGTTTTGCAGTTTGGCTATCTCCATCTTTACATCAGCCCAGTGTCTAGGTGGCTTTCCCCTTATCTTGGGTGGTTTGGCCTGATCGTTTGCTAGATGTTGAAGCTCTCTCTAAGCTCCACGAGTTGGTTTTCTCTAAGTTTAAGCTCTTGGAGCTTCTCTCTTTCAGGTAGTCATCAACTCTAATGGCTTCCTCAAAAACCCTAGCTAGCGGGTCTTGCTGCAAGCTTGAGTTGCCTGCCAAGGCCTTATATAGTTTCTCATTTTGAATTCCATTGATGAACACAATTGACACTGCTCTTTGGATTGGTCGTTTGCCCGTAGGGATTCTCTTGAAGAGACTCCTCACATGGGTCATGTAATCGCGAATGTCCTCCTCCTTCTGCTTGACATTCATCAGTCACACTAGCAGATTGTCAGAGTATCCAGGCTTAGCAAATCTCTTGATGAAGAGATTCTTGAGGCCGTTGAAGTTGGCTCGCCCTGCAACATCTAAACTCATATACCAAGTCCTACCCTTGTCACCTAAGCAGAGCCCGAATGCTTTGGGAGCGCTGAGTCAGGTCGGTCAGGCCGTTGGCTTTGTAGACTTGTTCGAATTTCTCCATGAAACTGTATGAATCGTCATGGGGCTGGTACTTGTCGAGCTGCTTAGCAACGATTGGGATTTTGGACTAGCTCTTGGAGCCTTGGTTTGCTCCTAATCCTGCTAGTAGTGATGTTGTTAGTGCTGCGACACCTTGCTCTATTGCTGTGTTGGCTAGTAGTCACTTCATGAGAAGCTCACTCATCGTTAAGTCTCCTTCGAGGGCTCTCTCGTGATCAGTTCGGTTTCTACCGGCTAGGTTCAGGACCTGTTGTACCTCATGCACTGCGATGCTCATATTGGGCGTGTGCATCGTAGCTACTCACCACTGCTGAATTGCCTCTGGAAAGACTCCTAACTCGAGTTCCTCGTTCGGCCTGCGGTTTGGTTTTCTTCTACCATTGTCGTATTCTCATGCTCCACCAAGCTATCGATCAGGTTGAGTAAGTTTGTCAAATCCACCTCCTTGGCACAGCTTGCTTGGTCCTACTCCGTGTGTTGATAGTTTGTCTATGTCCTTGGGGCCTTCTCCTATTGGTGGATTCCTTGAGTTGTTTATCTGAGTGAGTTCCTTGACTTATTAAATGCAATCCTTAATTTATCTCCTCTCAATGTGAGTGTTCCTTCTCGTGCACTTGTGCTCAATCAGGCTTTCAGTTTTCCTTATCGCCACCACCACGCACGAGGCGTGCTCTGTGTTGTCTCGTTTGCCACATTCCGAGCTCGTGTCGAGTCGAAAGACGATGGAGATACTCATGCATTCCATCGTTTTGCGTCAACAAGAGCCCATCATGAGGTGCACTCAACCCCACCGGGAACAAGCCCCGCCGATGAAGAAGCACCTTGATCACATCGTTCCATTGGTTTCGGTCCATCCGTATCGATACAAGCCGCACAATATTCACGACGAGATTCGCCGTTAGCATTGAGAACCATGGAGCTCGAACACGATCTCGCCACCAACGAGACACGTGTTCAAGGCACTGCACTTTGCTCCTCACTGCCTAGTGGGCACATGTTGATCGGCACGACGTGAAGCTCCATCCATCATAGCCGCGCGTGCAAGAAAAGAGAAGAGAAGAGAAGAGGAGATGGTGAAGAGCTTCACCCTCTTGATCCCTCACTCCCACACACTCACTCCCTCACACTCTCACAGTTCCTCTCTCAAGAGCACACACAAGCAAGCAGGAGAGAAGAAGAGAAGAAGAAGAGAACTCTTGTTACTCACACACCAAAGAATGAGCTCTCATTCACTTTTTGGATTTTATATACAAAACCCTAAATTTCCATGGGCACCCATCCCTTTTTTTTACATGACTGGCCATTGTGGCAAGGTCCTTTCTCTATTTCCCTCTTCTAGCCTTATGCTTATAGCCTACATCCATCTAATATTTTATATTTGGCACATGAGGAAGCCTGGTCTCTTTTACAAGAGTTTTTAGAGCTTTTTGAGGTGCCTTTCATTTAAAATTGTGCTTTTTGTCCCAGTTTAGCTTTAGAGGCCGCCTGCATGTCTTTGCTCTTTTTCCCTCTTTTATCCACTTTTTCCTTCATTTTTTCGCCATCTTTCTTTGCCATCTCGACTTGGGTTAACAATCGAGGTTGAGAGAAATCCCATACTCTCTGTCAAAACATTGCTCTAGGTGTGCCCAATGCTCTCATATTAAGCTATAGACATAGAAGTCATCAAGATACACCTCAATGAAATCATGCAAATGATTCTGGAAGAGGCAACCATCATTACTCGTTGGAAGGTGGCAAGAGCATTATAGAGCCCAAATGGCATCACTCTATAGGCATAGGTCCCCCATTCTCTGGTGAAGGTTGTTTTGGATTGGTCCTCTTCTGCGATCTGGACTTGGTTATATCCGCTGAATCCATCCAAGAGGAAATACAGCTCATGGCCTGCCACTATGTCCAACAGTTGGTTTGTAAAAGGGATAGGAAAATGATCATTCTTCGTCTTCGAATTGAGCTTTCGAAAGTCCACACATATTCAAAGTTTCTCGTTCTTCTTGGGTACTACCACAATGGGCGAAACCCATTCATTGTTAGCTACAGGATAAATGAACTCGACTTCAAGAAGTTTCAATAATTTAGTATTCACCAGAGGAGAATAATTAGGATTCACATGCCTTTGTCTTTGCCTTACAGGTTTGGCATCAAGCTCTAAGTTAATGTGATGTTAGCATACTATGGGATCAATCCCCTTTAGGTCTTTGTACGACCAAGAAAAAACTCTAAGTTCTCCTTTAGTAGATCTTGCAGGACCACTAGTTCTTCTTTTGGAAGATTGAGACCCACTTTCAGGTGACATTCAGTACCATCAGTATCTAGGAATGTCTGTCTTTCACCTTCCACTTCGCAAATAAATGTCCCACGGATTGCTTCTAGATAGAGGTCGGACTCTTTCAAGGGAGTCGTGTCCTCATCTAATGTTCCACTAGAACTAGTGTCCTCCTTTTGAACAGATGACTCATTTGTCTGTTGAAATTGCTGGAAGAGTATTAGAGCTTTGTTTGCTTCTGTGTGAGTGGTGATTTCTTCTGGACTTAGGGATTCATATTTAGAGGATGCGTCCAAGAATGTCACATAGCACGGACCTTCTAGAATCCGTGGCTTTGATGATTCTGGCTTCTATTGACAAGGGGCATCATCATCATCTTTTCTCCAAACTGAACAGTTAAGGCGACATGAGCCACTGGTGAATTTAATTTTTATGCCTTTGAACCATTGCGTATGCATATTCTGCATACTTTGTGGTCCATTGGTTAACCCAAATGGAACCATTGTCATTCCCTCCAACACCCTGAGATCTTCGGCCTTTGAGGTCTTTGTAGGGACATCAACAAGATCGTCCGCTATTAGAGGATCTTCTTCAACTACACTTTCATAACTTGTTTTGTTTTCTTCCTCATCATTTTCATCCTCTTCCTCTGGAGGCTCTGTCTCTGCTTCTGTAGAGGCTATGTAGGAGAAGAGCAGATCTTCCGTCTCTACGTCTGCTTCTACTTCTGCTTCTGTCTCTGTTTCTGTAGAGGCTCTGTAGGAGAAGAACAGATCTTCCGTCTCTGCGTCTGCTTGTGCTTCTATCTCTAGATCTGTCTCTGTGACTGCCATGTAATAGGGAGAATAGTACATCCATGCTTCTATCTCGCTATTAGAGGTGATTTCAGAAGTTAATTCTAGTTGAGGCAGGAGGTATTCTCCCATGGACAAAGACTTTGCTTCCTTTGGTAATTGGCTTACAGTGCCCACTATTAGGGACGTGCCTCTATTTTCTTGGGAAAGATCTATTTAACAGCCTCTTCATCTCTTGATGTACCATCTGTTACCGTTGGAGGAGTCAGTTATGACTTTGATGGATGTGGATCCATTGCCTTTTTGCGATCCATACAATTTCAACACCACTTTGTTGGGTCCTGTGCCTAGGGTTAGGGTTCCTTTGAACCAGTCCGTCCTGGCTCTCGCTTCAAAAAGCCAAGGTCTTCCCAACAACAAAGGGTATGAGGTCCCATAAGAATTTGGTTTGACCACCAGATAGGTCAGCCAGTAATCTTTTCCTGCAAGGGTTGTTTTTACGTATGGGAGGATGCCCAATGGTTTAATTCTGCTTTGGTCTACCAATCTGATAAGCCACTGTGTAGGTTGAATTCATTGCAAACCTAAGTCCTTCATTGTCACATCCATCATTATGTTTACTGATGAGCCTCCATCAATCAATGCACGGAAATAAAGCATCTTTCTATCCATACACTAATCTCCGGGGTTTCAGAGATTAGTGTATTGGAAATAAAGCATCTTTCTATCCATACACTAATCTCAGGGGTTCCAGGATCTAGGAAGGCACTAGCCACATCTACTTCCTTTACAGGCTCCGGGGCCTTATTGCTCTTGATCGCTGTTGAAGGAGCAATTCTTAGTCCACGTCTTCTTGTCAAGATGCTTTTGAATTTCTTCTGGCAGCTGGGAGACAGTATCGGCAACTGTCGAAATGTTAAGTTTGGCTTGAAAGTCTCTAGGTCTTTTACCAAGTCGTATTCTTTGATAGGATCCACGGGCTTCTCCAGCTTGCTGGGGAACGGGGCTACACCCATTTTCATCTTTCCTTTTTCATCTAGCAATGGCAGCATCGGCACTTTCTTTGTTTCCAAAGGTGCTTCTATATCGTCTATCTCCTGGACCTCTGGTCCTGTTTCTAGGACTGTCTATATGACTCTTTCTGGCACTACAATGCTCTGTACTACACTATTATGTCATGTATAGCTCTGTTCCTCTGTTGGCAGGTTGAACTTCACAGTCTTGGAAGGAGAGTTGTTCTCTTTTTGGACATCTGGTTCCTTCTTCGTGGTGCACGTGATAGCGGCAACTTCCAACTCTACCAAATTGGAGGCAGGCTCTTGTGCCTTCTATTGGCTATCAATGGCATTGGCCTTGATAGGGGTTGGACTTGGACAGTCCTTTGCAGTGTGGCCTTCTCCTTTGCATCAGTTGCATAAGGGCTTGTAATCCACAGATCGTCTAGGGTTTGGACAATTCGGGGAGATATGACCCTTTTCTCCACACCTGTAACATTCCACCTCTGATCTCTGACCACCGCCAGACTGTTGTCCTCTATAACTTTGCGAAGGAAACCTCCTTGGACCAAAATTCGGACCAAACTCCCTAGGCTTTGGTCCAATATCTTGTGTCGTCATTTTGGATTCTAGCAAGTTGAATCTTGCATTTTCATCTTTCTATCTTCGTTCTTGCATCTCTTTTAGAGAGCAAATATCCTCTGTATGGTTCTTCCTCAAATAGTAGGAACAAAAGGCTCCAGGAATGGTTGGTTTTCGGGTTCATTCAGAGGCTAAATGTCCCGCTTGATGACACTTTTTGCACCATGTATTAGAACACATCACATCTCTTCCAGCTCCCGTAGGAGTGGATATATTGGCGGTATCACCTTCAACGTCTGTAGCTGCTTTGTAATCACATCCATTAGCTCTTTCTTGATATTTGCAACTGAGTTGAATAAGTAGTCCTTCAAATTTTCACCTCTTGAAGTACTTGTAGTAGGGTTTTGTGAAGCTTCTGTAATTACTACATACACTGGTTGGGTTGATCCAGAGGGTTCTATGTTATGGTTTTGATTCAGAGCTCCTATTGAGACTTGGGGTTGTTGATTCCAGTTGGTAGGGTTTCATTGTTGTTGAGTTGCCATTGGAGGAATTGTTTGAGGCCACTGTTGTTGTGGTCGAACCATCATTTGAGGCACTGTCGTTTGTGGTGACCATAGTGGATTAGGTGCATTATACTGCGGCACTGTTTGCATCTGCGGATAGGGGTAGGGAATTGTCCCTGGGACTGCATTTGGTGGATACCATTCCTAACATGGGAGGAGGTAAGACTCCTCTTCTTGGAGTCATTGACAACCTTGCTTCAACTTTGTCATACAATCTTGTACCTTCCACTGCAGCTTGCAGATTGACTGGACTTCTCAATTCCATGAACTTGCGAACTTCTGGTTGTAGGCCTCTGAGAAACACTTCTTTCTGGATACTTTTTTCCAAATGATGGTTAGTCCATCTCTTCAAAATGGATTCCATTCGTGAGACATAAGCTTCTACTCTTTCTCCATAGGATTGACTTAGGTTCATGAACTTCTCTCACATCCGCTCTTCAAAACCTTCACGCCTGAATTTAGTGAGGAAGGCCAACTTCAGGTTCGTCCCATGTGCCAAAAGTTCTTGTTGCTTGTCTCTCATAACACTGAAACGCTGCACCCTTGAAAGTGGTGGGGAATATTGCTAACTAGTGCTCAGGGGCTCTCGCATTGTTAGTCACACATGCTACCCTAAACTCTACTACATGAAGATCAGGGTCTTCATTGTACTCTCCCTTAAAAATTGGCAATGGGACTACATTTGTGAAGGGGAGCTACGGAGCTCTACCTCGAGACCTACGGACCGCTTATTGATCAAGCGTTTCAAGCCGAGCGGCCATGGCTACCTCTCACATAGCCGATGCGCAATGCCTATCTTATAGGTGTAGTGAGCTTACCTTGATGCTCGATTGAGTTCCCTCCCCTCTCTTGCACTCCGGTAGCTCCACGATCCTTGCGAAAAGCTCAAGCAACCTCAAGTCCTCTCCATCAAGCTCCATCCTCCATAGCCGCGCGAGAAAAGAGAAGAGAAGAGAAGATGAGAAGATGAAGAGAGAAGATGGGGAGCTTCTTCTCCACGATCCCTCACTCTCACACACTCACTCCCTCACACTCCCTCAATCCCTCACTCAAGCACAAACAAGAAGGCAAGAAACAAGAGAAGAAGAGGAAGAAGCTTTGGCCGTATACAAGAATGAGCTTCTTATTCACTTTTTAACTTTATATACAAAACCCTAAATCCCTTTTGGGCGGTCATTCCCTTATCCCCTTTTTTACATGGCCGGCCGTGGCCTAGGCCCTTTTTCCCATTGTCCTCCTATCTTCCTAGCTTCCTTCCTACCACCCATCTACCTTTACAAATTGCAGGGGTAAGAGCCCATCGCTCCTTAAATTGAATCACGATGCGCTTGTGCTCTTTTACAAAAGTATTGTCTTGCGCTTTTCCTTGTGCGTATTTTTCCCTTATTTGGGACTTTTCTGCGCTTCTTGTGTTTCTAGATTTTCCTTGTGTGCCTTTGTCTTTCGTTTCACTTTTCCTTGGCCTTTTTTTTTTCTTTAGCTTTTCCAGATTTTCCACCTTGTTCGTTTGACGGTTAACATTACCCCCTCCTAGACGAGTGCCAGTCCCATGGCACTCACCATCGTAGGTAGCAGGCTTTGGCCTGCACTGAAGATGTGAGTGGAAGGGACATCGATGGTTGCCGTGGAGGAGTGTTGGTGGTGGTGTGGAGGAAGGTGTCATTTGATCAAATCCAAGGTAGGGCAAGGATCCACTTCTTTAGATTGAGGGAAGAGCTTGACTACCCCTTCCTCTGTTGCTTTCTAGTCTATGTGTTGTGGTCATCCTCATGACTTTTTAGTGCTAGAGAGGGAGTGTGAGAGGGTAATGAGATGGGGTGGTCGAGCCTCATCTATATATGTATATAGGTGCACAGTTTCCAAAGAGGGACGTTCCTGACGCATCAATCAAAGTCTCTAGTAGGTTCAAATCCTGGAGTTGGGATTGACATCCAGGTTCACAATGGGCTATTTATTTGATAAGAGCGAGTTTGGTTCCTAGTTTGAGCTCACATGAGGGGAGACTTTGGCGGTATTGTCCAAAGACACAGGGAATCCATGGTCATGTATGTTCAGAGGTATTTTTGACACGATGGTCTTGTATGCTACTGTGAGACATTCTTGACAAACATAGAGATATGTTATGACTCTTCTCTATTTTAAAGAGCTAGTATGATCAACATCAATCTCATGTTCTCTCCAAGGCACCTTGGTGGTGGCTTGATTGTAACAAAACATGGATCTTGAGCATGACTGTAGCTATGGCAGTTGGAATGTAGTAACTAGAACCATGACAACATATGCAAATGATACTAACTGATACTTGGTTGAATTAGGTTTCCAGATAGAATGCTTCGACTCATAAGCACAATCCCGAGTAGGACATGACAGAGACTCACAGTGAAGTACAAAGTACAATAGTATTGCATTGAAAAGTGAACCAAGTACATGCCTTTATAGGTTTCCAGCTTCTCCACTCTCCTCATTGTGCTTATGGGATACAAGTCTCCTCATCTTGCAGCATACATCATTTGACCTATTTTCCAACACCCCCCTCAAATGATGAATTCCTACACTTGCTGGCTTTTGCCCCCCGACATGATGACATGGTGTAGGAGGCTCATGGGCAGCCTAGTCAAGTCAAGCTTGAAAATTTACATTTTTTGCGAGGGTTTTTTCAATACAATTCCACTCAAGGAAAGAAAACATCCACTATGGGAAAAACATGATCCACTATGGGAAAGATACAATGAAAATTTATTGGAATAATCTGTCAGAGTTTTTGATGGTGGTGGAAGCATCTTCTTCTTCTTCTTCATTCATAAAGTGACCTTGATGGTGATCATCTCGCACCTGTTGTGCTCTCTTATTGTGGAAATATTCACTGGCTACATGGCCAACTTGCCATAGTAATGACAAATAATTCGGTCCTTGTTGCTGTTGGTGGTGAATCCTCAACCATGTCCTTTTGCTACATAAGTACCCTTGGTGTACAAGAGGTTATCCCTTGAGTTGGTTTCTTTTACATCCTTGCTTTTAAATTTGCTTTCTCCATCAAGTAGTGAGTCCTCAATGTCTTTGAGTGAGAGATTGGGAACATTTCTTAGTGTTGAAACAAGGTTCTCATATGGTTCACGATTAACACTAGCAAGTAGCACTGCTATTGCCTCATTCTCAATCAATGTTCTTTTTAAGAGTTGCTAGCTGAGTTTTAAGGCTCTTGAACTTATTGATATGTACAGTCATAGACAAATTGTCTTTAACATCCAACTTATAAAAATGCATGAGTAGTTTTACATTTGAGTTCTTTGCTTGTGTACCAAAGATCATGTCAAGCTCTTTCCATGCCTTCTTTGCATCCTTGATGCAATAGATGTGATGTAACACATCATCTGATAGGCCCCAAGCAATAATACCTAGAGCTTTGTTGTTCATTTTCTTCCATGCTTTACATGACAACATAGGCAAATGATACTAACTATTACTAGGTTGAATTAGGTTCCAAGATAGAATGCTTGGACTCATAAACACAATCCCGAGTAGGACATGATAGAGACTCACAATGAAGTACAAAGTACAATAGTATTGCATTGAAAAGTGAACCAAGTACATGCCTTTATAGCTTTCTAGCTTCTCCACTCTCCTCACTATGCTTATGGGATACAAGTCTCCTCATCTTGTAGCATACATCATTTGACCTATTTTCCCACATTGATCATCCACTATAGCATACATCATTTGACTTATTTTCCAACAATGATCACCCACTACTTGGGTATCCATGATTCTACTTTGGTGGTTCTATATTGTATGGATTATAAAGAGTCAATATCATTGTATCATTGTATTGTATCAGATCTCCCATGATCTAAGAGAGGGTGTTAGTAGGATTGTCAGCTCATGTGTGAGTCTCTACATGCCAGTTGGGTTGAGCACACATTATTTATTCATTATTTTAGTGATTTTTTGTGTGGTATTTGTGGCCTAATTTTTTGGGGCATTCTTCAACATCTATAAATAGATGGGCTTCCCACCATTCAGCCTCATCCTTTGGTACAGGTTTCTCACTTTACCGACAAATTTAAACCATTAGCCATTTGCCATCTATTGTCCACACCTATAGCCCATCATTATCCAGCAACCCTAGATGGCTTGTTTTCAACTATTACCCTATTGTTTGGAGGTCTCCATATGTTGCGTCATCATATCACCTGATCAACTTGTGTTTTTAGCATTTGGTTATAGGTGACAAGCTATTGCTATCTTTCCTACCAGACAACTACTGCAGTACTTGCATTTTTGTCGTCCAACGAGCCATTTACATCAGCACAAACACATATCTTATTGTCGCCTTAGTTCCCTCACACTTTGGTGATCAGTGTTTGGTGTTTCCCACATTTCAACACTCCGATTGGTGGTCACTGCACTTGGGATTTATCTCCTATGTGGACATCACTCTTCGACACTACATTGCTTTGCCCTTGGGCATAAGCCAATGGTGAAATGTAGCCAAGACTTTTGATTTCTACTTTAGGTGAGTAATTATTAATTAAAGTAACAAAATACTTCATGCCACCTCTAACAACTTGTAGGGCATAGGTCCACAAACATCAGAATGAACAAGAGTCAAAGGCTCACCCATGCGCATAATGACAGACTTCTTATGCAAACTACATGTTTTCATGTCGTAAAGACAATGATGAGAAGAATCAAAATACTTATAGTCAAGGGGCAAAAGATATTGCAAACATGTAAGAATTTTAATTTCCTTTAATGACATGTGCCTAAGGCAACGATGTCATAATGATCCCTATTATACTGCCGCCATTGTCAAAACATGGTTAATAGACCCAGGAACAAGTAGAGGATATAGAGTGCAAGAGTTGGCACCTTGTGCCAAGACAAGATTCCCACATGTAATCTTCCATGAGAAATCACCAAAAGAGACAACATAACATGCATCATTCAACTGACCAATAGAAAGTAGGCTTTTAATTAAAGCCGAAACATGGTGTATATCATGCAAAGTAAACATACTACTTCAAGGAAACTATAGCTGGATATCTCTAATACCAACAATATCCAATGCCAAGTCATTACCCAATGTGACAAATCTTGTCATGCTATGATAGAAGTGGAACCACTCTTGATGAGGGATAACATGGAATGAATCCCTTGAATCAATTGGCCAGCACTGACCAAGGTGGACGAGGTATTAGTCAATTGTGAAACATCAAGAGAAGAAGTTGCAAGTATGCAATCCTCATCAGAATTAGTCTACACAATAGTAGTCTCTTCAATCTTGATGCTAGACTTGCTAGGGACAATGCTACCTATGGGAAGCACCAATATTCTTTTCATTAACCTCTTCATTCAAGAGTGTACCCTCTACATCCTGCAATTTCAATCCATCAGCACAGCATGCATATTTGCACACATAACAGTATGGAATGTGTCCCATGACTTAGGCAATGTAACCAACAAGAACAAGGGAGGAAAATTCTCCTTAAAGTCGATTCCTTGCAAAGACAAGTGGCTAAAAATAGAATGAAACTCATTCAAGTGGGTGGACATGGATATCCCCTCCATACAAAGTTCCATAAGTTGCTTCAACCAATTCATTTGTGAAGTAGGACTTTGCTAGTCAAAGATATCACGAATCTTCTCTCATTGGTGCTAGGTGATTTGCTTTTCAAAGACAACATTATAGAAAACTTTCTTAGAGCGTAACAATGATCATACCTTTACATAACTCATCCAATTTACCTAATCCTTTGCATCAAAGTGTTTGAGCTTTATAGCCTTATGTCTCAATGGCTTAATCTACAATTTCTATACTAGAACCTACCAAATTTTATCTTCCAATAACCATAATTTGTGGCATCTTGTCAGTGTTGAAGATAGCACTATCATTCAACCCACCAACCATAATGCAATGAATGAAAGCACAGTCCAAGACAAACAAGTTACTATAAATGATAGCAAAATATGCTAAAATCATAGCCAAAATTAGTGCATGACAGAGAAAAGATTGCAGAGGACTATCCAATAACTACCAAAGAATGACGATCAAGTCAAAGCATCTTCCCTCATAAATGATGCATAAACTGCAATTACAGCAAATTGGAAATAATGACAGTAGTAAATTCAATGCCAAGTGTGAGCAATCAATTGATAGAATCCAATTTGTAACTACTAGTATATTACATAAGAAGTGGGGTATGAACAAACCACTAGTAGTCACTCAAAGCATGCAACGAGCACCGAGAAATGTCAAACTCAATGTGTCAGAGTGGGATACGTCCAATAGGCATAATTGTCATGCATATAGTAGGTCTTAAGATAATGGAAGAGAGCTCTTAGATACACAACTGACTAAGCAAGTGTAAAGAAGCTTAGCAAGACGAATACATTACCGACAACAACTCAACAAAGATAGGTATTGGCTCAAAGCATGAATCAAATCAGCCCACTAGGCAACAACTACATCCAAATAGTATCCGGAGAGCATAGACATAATTGAGTCTCACGGTCTCACTAAAGTAAGCTCAACTGCATAAACCCAAGGCTTGGTTCAAATGCAAAATAGCTAAGTAGCTCAAGTGACTTTCACTAGAACAAAAATAAAGGCCAAGTGAGCAATGCAAGCTGAGAACATCAATTACATGGCCATTCAAGATCACAAATACATCAAGCGTAGAGCTAGGAGCATAAAACCCAATGGAATCTTCAAGCTCGTATGTGCATGATCACTCTAGCAATTGACCAATGCTCCAAGACAAGTACCAAGCTCAAGTCCAAAACTCAAGGAATTCCATAAGCATATCCAAGGTGCATAATATCAATGCCATACATCAATACATGCACTAAGTACTCGAATATCATCAAATGGTAATAGTCATAAACTTTCATAATCAAATAGCTTCTTATGACAGTATATAGCATGCATGTTTTGAACAATAGTTAACAACATATTTGTCTTAAACACAATAAACAGTAGGTTTATCCTTAATGCAATGAATATAGCATGCCTATTTGCAACAAGTGAACAAGTTTGCCCTGCAACACAGTGAATAGCAAGTCTGCCTTGCATAGAGTAAACAATAGATCTGTCTTGCACAGAGTAAACAACAAGTTTTCCTTGCACAGAGTAGACAACAAATCTCTCATGCATAGAGTAAACAATAAGTTTGATGTATATTACAATAAATGAGAGAGGTGTAGATACCTAAATCAATGTCCAAAGCCAAAGATCCAATGTTGGGAGTGTTTGAGATGAGTGCCAGGGTAGCGAAGAGTGTCCACGAGCTTGGGGAGAGGCCAACTTGATAAAAAATAGGGCCAGCAACAACATCAGGTGTAAGAAGCTTGGAAGAGTAAGGATTTAGTGTAAAAATAATATTGATGTTATGCCATGTCACAGTGACATTGGTACAAAAGGAGAGGACATGTAATTTTTCTAATCTTTTTGACACATTAATACAATTACTGTCCTTCTCTCCCATCTTGCTCACAGCTTCTATGGCTTCTTTCTCTTTCCTATCTTTCTCTCTCCAATTCTAGTCTTTCTCTCTCCTCGTCGCTCTCTTTCTCTCTCTTTTGCAGTCTTCTCTGTCCTCTTTTTCTCTCTCTAGTTCTCTGTCTGACAAGTGGTATTAGAGCATTGGTCTTTGATCCATTTTTCCTTCTATTTTCAGTCCTTTTTGTCTCCATCAAAATCAATTTCAAACAAGTATTGGACAAGACAGTGATTAGTGGAGAGTTGTAGACCATCGATAGTTAGTAAGAGATCTGGAGATCTTCAAGGTTGGATATGGCGGCAGGAGGCTAAAGTAGCACATCATCATCAAATTTCATGCAAAACTAGAGGTAACTAGGGTAAAGGAGAGTTAATCGGGCTTAGTTTGGGGTTAAACTCCAGTTACTTTTCAAAAGGGAGCTTCTATTCTCTCTCTTCCAAGCTTTTGGCTGAAGCTTCAATGGTGGTTGCCAAGAAATCCTTCAAGTTCCTTCTCTACTAATCATTTCTCATAGCTAAACCATGGGGCAAAGATTCTTTATCTTCTGTGCTTCAAGTTGAGTACCCTAGTCAGGTGTTTGATGCAGCAAATGGAGCAGCCAATAGCCCGAAAATTGCACCGAAAAACGCGTTGATTTTCCTGATCTAATCCTCTTCCTGATCTACTCTAGATCTTCTACAGATTGTTGCATGCTTTGAAGTACTTCATCAGGCAAATATTCAGCAACTTCTACTGAGAGATGAACTCTAATATTCATCTCCTTTGTTCAAAACCCTAAAACACAACATGGCAGCCATAGCCACAGACTTGGAAGCTCAAATTTCTTCAAATTTTGGACTTCTCCGACCTCCAAGGCTTCTCTAGTACCATATACAAGTCGGATAGACTTCAAGATTGAAGACATTGTAGAGATTTCAACCCATGGAGGACATTGGAGCTCATATTGAAGGCGAGGCTTGAATCTTTGGTATTCAAGTGTTCTAGCAAGCCCTGGGCATTGATTCTTTACAAATTTGAGCATATTGGAGCTCATATGGATTGATTTAGTGGATATTTCAAACTTCATGGTGGATTTATGGTGGATTTTAAAGAATTCTTCCATCAATGGGATTGGAGCTGACATCTATCATCCTCTTCAAGATTAATCAAGGTATTTCTCTTGCTTAATCTCTGAAATCTCTCAATAATTCACTTGCTAATGCTTTTCCACTTGTTGATGAGACATCATTGATCAATTAATTCTCTGAATTGATTAATAGATCAGATATTAGTGTTATTTCCATTAATCTCAGCCTATTCCATTGAATTTTAGTATTGATTCAATCATAACATCATCATAGGTATCATATCCCAAGTTTGATGCATAACCTTTACTTGTTTGGTTGAATTCTTTTGTCCAAGCTGAAATATTATAAAAGGGTAAGTAGTAAAGCAATCAATAAGTCACTGAATTGCATTGGTAAGACCCTTTCCTTATCCAAATTTTCCAGATTTCATTCAATTGCATCTCATGAAAGGGGTTGAATGAATATTTCAGCGACGTATTTCATACTGGATGATTAGAATAGAATGCCATTTCAATGTTAATATACCCACCGAGGAAAAAGGTGGATGCCGGGGGAGATAGTGGGACAAAAGAGAGGTGACCCTCCCTCACTATCAAAGATCCTGAAAGGATGCAACCAACCGACCCGGGGGGAACTTTGCCCACCTCCCGGTGATTTGGAGCCCGTGTAGGGAGCCTATCATGTCATTTTATCCCTCACACAGGTACAACGAGTGGAGAATTGGATATTGAAGAGTTTCCAAAGGCTCAAGTATCTTCAGGACCAAAATAGGGTAAAACATGGATTTTACAGGGCACTACAGGGCATTTACAGGTTGTTACAGGTACACCCTTCATTACTAAAGTATAGGTGTAGGTACGACAAGGTACCTACATGTCCTACTTAGCCTTCTACAGGGTTTGATACCCATTTGAGGTTACTATTTTACCTTACAGGGTCAAAACAAGGCATTTATAGGTCAAAACAGGGTGCAGACCTGGACAGTTCAAACTCAGAGATTGAGTTGCAAAATTTTTTGTCCTAAATCTGTTATAGCATGCTATAGCTCATTTCAAAGATGGCATTCTTTTCTTTAATTTGAACTATAAAAAATTTAAATCGAAGTTCCCTAGCAAAATTTATAGCCATTTTTCTAACAGGGGGTACTGTAGGACTGCACTATTATGACAGGGCATACGGGTAAAAATAAGGTCCAGGATGCTTATGCTCAGCAAATCAGAGATTTCATGTTGGATAATGTACCTCAAGAGAGCACTGAAGAGCCTCAACAACAAGGGGAAATCAGTATACTCAATGATACCTTGTGCGTACATGAACAAAGGCATAGAGAACGTCATGAGGCCCTACTGTCAAGAATGAAGCAAATGGTTTTGTCTACTGATCAAACGAAGTCTTCCATTGAGAAGTTAGTAGATTCAATGACTCAAACAAAGGCTTCTATTGACAAGTTGGTGGAATCCAATGCTCAAATTATGGCTCAATTCTTCCAATGGATGCAGATGCAAATGGGATCTAAAGATGCCAAGGAAAAAGCCTATTCAAACAGTGAGCCTTCAGTCCCACTTCAGTCATCTAACCAAAATGGTCATGGTCATGGAATTATTGGACGAAGAGGCATTCCAAATAGCCAATATGAAGTAGGTGAGACTTCACAAAGGCATGATGACTATTTGGACAATTTGAATGGAGCCAACTCTCAAGCTTTTGGGTTGAATTCTCAACTTCCTAGGGGTTCTCTACCAACAAGAAGATTGCATAGTGGTTCTCAGCCACCAATTAGGAGGTTTCCATCTCAATTTGGGGGTTCAATGCATGGTACTCATGATCAATCTATTTTGGGATAGCAACCATTCCATGAAAGAGAGCTGAAGGGAAATATCATTTTAGACAAGTTTAATGGTCAATCATCTTCACCATCTGATTTAGAGGAGTGGACCTATAAGATGGAATCTTACTTTGACATATTCCACAAAACTGATGACATGAAGATTCATTTTGCTTCTTTGTATTTGGAGGAATTTTCCCATACTTGGTGGAGGTATATAAAAAGGGAAAACATAATTGTAGAGAATTGGGAAGCTTTCAAGGCACTTATGGCTGAGGTGTTTGTCTCCCCTCTTGAAAAAGAGAAATTGGCACAGAGATGGTATGGTCTGGAACAAAGAGGCCTAAGTGTAAGAGAGTACATTAACCAATTTCTCAACCTAACCATATATGTAGAAAGCATCAGTGATTAGGCTAAGCTCCACAAGTACATGTATGGTTTAGAGCTATCTTTATTAACTGATGTGATGGCAAAAAACCCTACTTCTCTCTTTAAGACTATTGAGCTTGCAAAGCACTATGGAAGAAAATATAGAAAAGAATCTTTATTTTAGTCTGGTTTTGGACAGCCAAGGACAGTTTTTAAATAGAGGCAAGTTGGTAACATTTATGGTAGCAATCTTGTGTCCAATGGGAGCTTAAGGGTGCCAACTTATCCACCATTCAATGCTTCTAGACCTCAAAGTAATTTTAGGACAACAAACAGTCCTAGAGTTGACTTCAAACAAGGGGCCAGCAAGCCTAAATCCATTTCAGCCAACATGAATCCTAAGTCTATTCCTATGGATCTTTACAAAGAAAGAAAGGAGAAAGGCTTATGTTTCAAGTGTGGGGAAACGTATACACCTGATCATGCCTCAAAGTATATATATAAAAATGTCAAACCCAAGCTTCAGAGTATGTTAGTCTTTGAGGATCTTGAAGATGAGATGGATGAAGCTAATGCAATTGCACTCAATGCTGAAAATAAAGATCTTGAGGAAGAAGTTGGGCAAGAGTATTTCTATGATCCAGCCGACTCTTTTCCTTTCGATCCAAGTGGAAGTGTTCCTTTTGATCCAGGTGGGACTTATCATGAGCCACTTGTTGCCACTAGTTGTTCTATTTCCATGGATGCTTGGAATGGTTGTAAGAGCCCTAATACACTCCGTATGAAGGGTAACATTAATGAAAAGGTTGTGTTCATTCTGATAGATAGTGGGAGTACCCATAGTTTTGTGAATAAGTTCATTATGGACAAGCTGAATTGTATTCCCACAGATTTATATCAGCCCATTAGAGTTCAAGTGGCCAATGGTGAAGAAGAAATCAGCACACAGATATGCCCACAGGTTTCTTTATAGTTGGCTGAAAATTTTGAAGCAAAAGTAAACCTGAATACTTTGGAAATGGGGCCTATAGACATTGTACTCGGTTGTGATTGGTTGATGACATTAGGCAAGATCACTATGGATTTTTCATAGTTGTATATGGAGTTTATTCTCAATGGAAATCTCATCCATTTACAGGGAATTCCTAGTAGATCAGATTTTCATCTTATTACCAGTCAGCAACTCAAAAGGGAGTATAAGAGGCGTTTACAAATATTTGTTTTGCATTTGAATAAAGAGATGCAACATCAGCCCAATAATTCAGCAAACCAATCAGCCTTGACAGCTCTTCTTGAGGAGTATAGGGATTTGTTTGAAGTGCCTACTTCATTTCCTCCCAAGAGAGCAGTAGATCACCGTATTGATTTGGAGCCCAACTCAAAGACAATCAATAAGCCACCTTACAGATTATCTAAGTGTGAATGAGAGGAAGTAGCCAAGCAAATCAAGGAACTTCTTGAGATGGGATTTATTGAACCAGTTTTTCACCTTATGCATCTCCAGTTTTGTTAGTCAAAGAGAAAGATGGATCTTTTAGAATGTGCATTGACTACAAGGATCTTAATAAGATCACAGTGAAGAATAGGTATCCGATACCCAGGATTGATGATTTGCTTGATGAGCTCAAGGGGGCTCGATTCTTTACAAAGATTGATTTGAGGTTAGGGTATCATCAAATTCACATACGAGAGGGTGATGAAGTCAAGACTGCTTTCAAGAGTGATCAAGGGCTCTATCATTTCTTAGTGATACCATTTGGGCTTATAAATGCTCCAGCTATCTTCTAGAGCCTGATGAATAAGATTTTGTAGCCTTTCCTCTTTCAATTTATCTTGGTGTTCTTTGATGACATTCTGATCTACAATAAGACTTTACAAGATCACTTAGCACATACGAGGAGGGTTTTTGATGTATTGAGACATCACAAGCTTTTTGCTAAGGAGAAGAAATGTTCTTTTATGCAGACTGAATTGGAATACTTGGGACATATTGTCAGTGAAAAAGGGATACAAGCTTATCCCAAGAAGGTGCAATGTATAAAATATTGGCCAACATCTACTAGTACTACCTCTCTTAGAGGATTCCTTGGTTTATCTTCATTCTATCGCCTATTCATCAAGCATTATGCGGCTATTGCAACTCCTTTGACTGACGTGTTGAAGAAGGAGGCTTTCTTTTGGGATGCTCTTGCAGATAGTAGCTTCAACTAGTTAAAGGGACTCCTTACCTCTGCTCCTATCTTAGTATGCCCAAACTTCTCCAAAGAATTTACCATACATTGTGATGCTAGTGACCATGGCATTGGGGTTGTTTTGCTATAGAAGCATGGGGTGATTGCCTTTGAGAGCCATAAGCTTACAAATAAAGAAATGGCCATGAATATTTATGACCAGGAGATGTTGGCTATCTTGCATGCAATTAAGAAATGGCACCATTACTTGTATGGCAGCCGATTCAAAGTCCAGAGTGATCACAGGGTTCTTAAGTATAGTGGCTGAAGCCTATTGATTATGGAGTTAGTTTTGGTGCAGACAAGATCAGGACAGCACACTGCTTTAGAATAATTTTTATTGTGCCTAATTTTTAGAATTAAGCTATCTACATGGGCTTAAAGTACTCTTCAAGAGCTACATTTTGATATATGGCATGTCTCATTTGGACACTTTTGCTAAAAGTTATGGCAAATTTGATCCAACAGGATCTATTTACACAGTAAGTTATCTACTTCATTTTGAGATTATTTATTGAAGATTTTACAACTCCATATACTCTTGAAGTATTCCAGATCATGTATATAGCTAAGGCCTACTCTTGTTCTTCAATTTTAGTCCATATGTTGATCATTTTTCCATTTGTAAAGCTGTAAAAATAGAGTAGTACTCGGTTCTATCCATCATTTTCTAATCTTTCAAGTTTGTTTTTGAGAGCAGAAACCTTTGGGAAAGGATGGATTGTAAGAAGCTGGAAAAAACTAGGATTTAGTGTAAAAATAATATTGATGTTATGCCATGTTACACTGACATTGGTATAAGAGAAGAGGACATTTAATTTTTCATATCTTTTTGACACATTAATACAATTACTATCATTCTCTCCCATCTTGCTCATAGCTTCTATAGCTTCTTTCTCTTTCATATCTTTCTCTCTCCAATTCTAGTCTCTCTTCTCATCACTCTCTCTTCCTGCAATCTCTCTCTTCTACAGTCTTCTCTCTCCTCTTTTTCTCTCTAGTTCTCTCTCTAATAGCAAGCATAAATAATGATGTTGTTGGGATTGCTACTATTATAGCTGGAGTAAATGTGACACAAGAAACATCAAGGGAATCTCAATGAAGTACCTCCAATGCCCTGAAGAAGCTTTGGTCAACCAAGAAGGAAAAAAAGAATCAAATACATATCTTGCAAGTCGAAGCTATAGGTGTTATGAATGAATGGGCTATAGGTATTTGAACACGGCTAAACAATGGTAGGTAAAGCTCCTCAATCTGAGCTCAAATACTTGTTGAAGAGAAGCTCAGGTGAGAGCACAAGCAAGTGAAAGCAATGGAGAAGTAAACGATGGCGAATGAAGCGAGAGAGAGAGAGAGAGAGAGAGAGACACACACACACACACACAAGATGCGGAAACTCCAACATCCATAGCATGTGACGGGCCTTCCCTTATTTAAATGTCAATGAAAAAATAAAAAATGAAGCAAGAGTGATGGGTGCTCACCACCTATAGTATACAGGCGTGTGAGTGCTATCAATGTAGTAATACAATGGCGGTTTTAGACACATGCGTCTTTATCCCTAACACTTATATTACTACTCTAGTGAAACCCTTAACAAGATGTTGCAACTTGTGCAACCCTTTCATATACTTGTTCCTAATTGTCATTAGCGAGACTGGGATCTTCCTAGCCATCTTAACCTTCAAAAGGCTTAATCTTACCACGTTTGTCATCTCATGATTAAGGATCATCATTGGCTGATCAATAAAGCCAATGTGACTTGGGGCATACATAAATCTAAAGTCTAGTGGAAGATAACTATAATGGAGGGCTAGCTCAATAAGACACCCTTTAAATGCAAGATCTTTCTTTAACAAGTAATCATTGTTGTGTTGCCTCTCAACTCGACTCTTTCAAAGCACCAAATATCAAATGGCACCTACTTATTTTGCACAACGATCATGGAGTCCTTGTGTCATCAACTTATCTCTTGCTTTTCAACCAAGAAGATCTGAAGTTTCCTAGTAGATATTTGGAGAACTATGGCTGGTCAATTGTTAAGGCCCTTTGATTGGATTTTTACTCTGTTAGAATACCCCACCTCATCACAACCACTTATAAAGCTTATGATTTGGGATTGTTGGCATAATTGGACCACCCAAAATGCTTTCATCTTCAACTCAACTATAGCTATTCAAAGACATATTGCCAAAATCAAGGGTCTCTTGCATTGACAACTAGATCTTATTCAGTATGTTGTTCTCCCTTGGGAGGATTTGGTACCTTGGCATAGAGCAATCTCCTCAATTCAATTGCCATGCCTTTGTATCTTTTTCTACATGATTGCCTATACCCATCTTCTGTCTTGTAATCTTGTACCTTTTTCATAATTAATACATACAATTCCTTGCTATGAAAAAGAGAGAGTTACAAAACAAAAAAGGAAAAGAGAGAAATGTGTTTTATTTTCACATTTAAGCATGTAAATCTCATCAAAGTGCTTGACATCTTGAAGAAGGGAATGTCTTCAATATGTATGTGTTCGAAAAACGATTCATAACTTGAAAACAATAGGTTTCCACAAGACTTTACAAACTTGAGAATTTGTGATGAGAGTGGAAAAAGTATAATCTATACAACAGATACTTCATTGCAGACCACCCACCTTACTTGACAGTGGAGTTCAAATGTGGTGATTGAGTAGTCATTTGACAAGCCTTGGGAGAGCTCAATCTCTCTTTTTACAATGAGATAAAACTTTTCACAACATATGCAACTTAGACTACTGGCCAGACTCCAGGCATACTAGATAGCCACTAAGTACTTTTTCTGATGACATCTAAGTTTACTGATTCTTGTTCCATGAGCTGCATTGCAGTCTCCCTTTTGGAGTAGGCCATATTAAAGCCAAACTCAAGCACTTGAAACAAGCACTGAAATCATCAAAACTGGAAGCTGCTATATCAATACATTAATGCTCTCCAGAGTTCTGAAGCAACAAACACTATGAACCCAAATTGCAGTTATCCAATGAAGCATAATTGTTGCTAATTACATTCTGAAGAACAGTGAACAACTCTTCTTTCTTAAAGTATATCACAATCTCTGATATATACACATAGGTCGAAGCTCCTCAAAGGTGTATATATCCCTGAAACTTGCAACCTCACGTAGACCAGACCAGCCTCTCCGCCGTAGGAACTCATAAAAACCATCTTCTGTATAGAATGTCTTTTCCTCTGCTGGTTCAATCAAATTGCCATTCTCATCATGTGCGCATATCTTAATGGACAAACCTGCATGATCACAAACCATTTGCAAAACCCAAGGGTAAATTGGATGCACATAGAATGATCTTTTTTAGCACATTTTCTTGAATAAAATGTAGACACTATAGATATCCAGATAGTGTCTTAATGAATATCATAATGTAAGTGATGCTTGAGAGCTATCCACAAGACTAATATGGACCAGCACAAAATATAAAGCCAACAAACAACAAGGCCTTTTGAATGTTTCATAATGTGCACCTTTATCTAAACACACATTGTAAGTTCGTTGAGGCATCTCGCGATCAAGACTTCGTACAACTCCATCTTCATCCTCCAGCCAGAATGCCCTCTTTGAGCGGAGTCCAAATGTGGACTGGATTGCTTCTTTTATGGCTGCAGCTGTTCCATCAATTCCAATTCTTTTTACTATGTTACCAAAGTTGACTGTTATGACCCTCCCTTCATAAGGTGTGGCACGATCTCCACCTGTATTAAATCTTGTTAGATGTGAATCCACAAGAATGAAACAACTGACATTTGAGCAATTAGCGGTTGTGGTCAAGTGACAAGTACAGTAAGATTGTCCTCTCTCTTACAGCACACTTGAATAAAGCATCCATTTTAGGTTCTGGTCTTAAAACTTTACCATTTGCCATGGGTTCTCTCCAACTCCATGAAGGCATGGCAACAGCAACAGCATCATGGGAAGGTATGGCCAAAGGATGTCCCTCTTGATCCAATCTACGCTCAAGGTTGACAGCAGATCTGTTGGATTCTGCAAAACATTAGGAAAATGGCAATTTCACATGTCAAAACCTGAATCAACAAACTTGTGACCATAATAAGCTTTCTAACTAAAATGCAATGGACCATGGATTTGCTACTCAATAAACACACAGCAATAAATCGATGAGCCAAAGCTTAAGTTACACGACATTTTTGACTGCAATAGTCTTTGTGCCGCAACAAGCCTTACAAGCAAATGTACCTTTGAACTGCAATCTCGTGTGCATGGGCAAGTGTGGGCAAGAACACATAGCATAATATGTGCCTAGGTGGGTAGGTGGGTGTATGATGTGATGTTTGAACACTCTTCTTTTTCATTATTGTGATAATGGACAGTGGTTTACAAAAAAGTGTGGTGGAAATGGATGTGTGACATTACTAAAACATATGATTAAAAATTAATCCACCTGTTAAGTGAGGTTTGCAAAAATGCATGTCCTCATGACACCGATTGCATGAGAAACAGAGGCTTGCGATCCAAGCAAGTCCATGAAATAGGTTTTGCACATTTGCACAATTGCTTGCGGATCTGTGACCATTTTACCATCGGAGATACTTAGGTGGACTACATTTTCCCTAGCAAAGGAAGCATGCAAGCTAGGACCTCAGGTACCTGCGTTTTTAGTCTCTCTCTCTCCTCACTGCCTGTTTGCATCAAATCCAACCTCTCTGGCTACATTTGTCAGTGTTCAACACACCAAGATTGCCTTACCGCATTTCGAGATCCGTTTTGAAGTACGACACACTCTCTAGCTCATAACCTCTACCTTGATCCCAAAGATGCAAGAGTTCAAGGTTCAATATTCACTATATAGTGTGTTTGCTACATGAGCATTGTATATTCAGCAGTCATTTATTTCATTATTCATTGTGTTTTCTATCTTGTTACCTTGACCCTAACTGTGTTCTGTGTTATCAGTTTGTACTTTGTCGTACAATTGATGTTGTGTTTTCTATTTTTAGAGCATTTCTTCATAGCTGCCCGTTGGGATGGAAGGTCCAATGAAATTTGATGTAGCAACTATTGCATGTAGCCATCACATATGTCATGCTGGAGGAAGGAGGAGTTGAAACGTAATGGGAGCTTGCTCAAAAGGGCTCAAAAAGGAATCAATATGATGCACATGCATCTCAAATACTAGGGGGAAGCGATCAAAGAGAACATAGCCTTGCAAAACCATGATTTCCAAAACCTCCAAAAAAAAAAGCATTATGCATAATGTAGAGCCAATACAAGCGGCTCCAAGTTTCCAAGTGTTGTGCTAAATGAAAGGTGTCACCATGATCTAGGGAAGATAATCAAGACCATAGGTCCTGTTTCAAAATTGTTGAAGCAAAGGTGTTCCAATCTTGGCATTCCAAGCCATCCATGAGTCCATGTTAGGAATTCAAATGCAATGGTATACGTTGAAATCTCTCGTGATAAATCTAGGCCTTTCAAGGGAGAGGCATGCTCTTAACTAGTGCTATAACTCGCAACAACCAAGAACATCATTAGGAGCATAGAAACCCACTAGCCATAGCACTTCCCCTTCATATGTAATTTCCACAACTATGAATTTGACCGATACATCTCCCTTGATCACTAGTGGTTGAAATTTCTCTCTAACAATTAGCGACACACAAGAATGAGTTCTTGTTGAAACACCAACATAGAAAAGCTTGAAGCCATGATAGTGTAGGATTCTCCCTGCTTCTTTGTGACTCTTGTGCTCACATAAAACATCCCAAGCATTAGAGTGCAAGGTTTGCCACATAGCATATTGCTTGCCATGTAAACAAATACCTCAAACATTCCATGCAGCCATCTTCATGATGAGATGGGTGATCAAGGGTGGGGTTGCAGCTACCTTGTTGCAACTTCATTTGCCAAATAGCAAGAACATCCTCATCCAGAAAATTTGCCAACACAACAAAGGCGTTTGTCCCATTACCACATGCTTTTGAAGTCAAGGGCTGATCCACATCCACTGTGCCACTATGTGGGTATCTATGATCCCATGGAGTAATGACCTTACCATGGACCATAGAGTATTGACCTTACCACACTTGTCAAAAGCCGAATGCTTAGGAGATGCACATAATAACTCCTGTCGAGCCGTGGAATTAGAGGTTGCCTTAATGCTCAAAGGTGTAACACCAGTTAAAAGCATCTCCCTAGGATCCAACCTACATACGAGATATGACACAAGCCAAACTCACCATAAAAGGAAGTATACATCAAACTCACCTCCCAACCATAGAGTCAAACAAGCTCACCCTTGAGCCTAGGAGCTAGCGGCACTTCGGACCACATCCCAAGGGTTGGCGTCCCATACCACCAACCCACACCATCCCGGTGCACGGATGCATCGGCCAACGGGCAAAGAGTCCAAGAGTTGTGATCACACAATGAATGTGCACAATAGGGCCTTGAGTCCTATGTATAGAACTTAACTGTCCTAACCCCAAGGTGCCCTTAGTGCATTTGCACTAAGTCACCTCATGACCACTGTGACCAATGCTACTAGTGCCCATTTGGACATCTAGGGACATAACACTAGCACCTTGGGACAAAGGCTTGTCCTTAAGGCGCGCATAGGTGTGTAGGGCATTTTGAGTATCCTTCAAGGATCCAATGTTCTGAACATTGTTTGGCTTTTTGTCCTTTCTCAATTGCACCACTTGCCGACCATGGACACCATTAGTGAGAGGTGAAAGCAATCATTTGCCTTTGTCCAAATTTCCCTTTGTGGATTGGATGTATATGTGTGTGTGTATGTGTGTGTGTGTGTGTGTGTGTGTGTGTGTTTGTGTGTGGCAATATCATCCTGTTGTACAGAAGGGACTTCATTTGTCTATGTTGTCCCCTCTTTGGCTTCAGTACATTGGAAATGTAGAGTGTGCATTCCAGGGAATTTACTTGTAGCCAAGTGGAACGCTTGTGAGAGTATTCCAAAGCATGCATATTCTATTTCTATTGATGGCTCGAGCAGGGAGTCCTAGCACTTTGCCAATCTTGGTCATGCCATCAAGTAAAAGGAGCCAACACACGGCTGGGCAGCCCTTCACTTCCACCCAAATTGGACATTCTTGCTTTAGCAATTCTGTGAAGTCTACCATGGGCTGCCATGGGACAACATGCATTAGTTTGCGATCATAAAACAATGACAACTTACTTAAAAAGAACCTCGTGCCAATGAGGGGATCGGAGCAAGACCTCATGAAACCCCCTTGATGCTACAAAGATCTCCTCCATAGAGTTCTCTTGCATAACACTCATCAACCACAAGCATTCCGAAGACATTGTAGGAATTCTAGCAATGAAGAATAGGATGACCACTTTGATTTCTTTTCATGGAAGGAGGAGAATGTACGCACCACCATTTTTGTATCCACAGTAGTAACGATGACATCACTCTCTTCAAAGTTACTACAATTATCCTCGTTAAGTTGCACATGCTCCCCAAGCAACATGTTGGCAAATTCCAAAAGATGCTCCCAATCCAAGTCCTAGGAGTCATTTGACTGTCCTACTGCTTGAGTATAGGACAAAGTGTGACCCATCTTTGAAGCACATAGCAATGTTTGTGATTTCCCGCAAGGCAATGCATTTGTCCCTCCCACCAGGGAGGCCTCAACTCACTTGGAATGCTTGACAAGGGGCTCAGGATGTTCCATGTCAGATTTCAAGGTCATTTCATCCTCATCCATGTGCGGCTGCAAGGCGTCTACCACTGTATTATTGAAAGCATCCACATAGAGATCTCATTGCATGCTGGTAGGCATTTCATCAAGCAAACATTTTGCACGCTAGCTGTCTATATGCAGTCCATGCCTTTTTGTTGTTGTAAACAGGACTTGTTATAGGTAGGATTTTACTGCAGAGCAGTGCCATTGCAATCCTGAATGAAAACATGTCTCTCTTTGCATTCTCTCTCCCTCTTCTTCTCTCTTTCTTTTTATCTACTTTGTAGACTATTATTGTAGGGTGTAGATCCCTGCTATAATGCCAGTCAGGTCACAAGTGGTGATGTGACTGCACTACTGCTCAGATGTGACTGTTGTTTACAGTCTAAACATGCAATCTGTGACACAGCAGTTGTGACCAGCCTTCCTTCCCTAGATGGATGGTAAATCCTTGATTTCAACTTAATTACAGCAGAAAACAATTAATGCAAATCTGAAAATACAAATTTACCTACTGATCTTGGACAATGCACATCCGATTGGCCCCAAAATTGGCACCCCTTTCAGTATTTCTTTAGCTTTATTGAAGAAAAAGTTGATTACAATCCGAGTGTCTCTATGCCATCTTTGACCATCAGATTGGCATTAGGTACCATTAAACGCCACTTCTCTAGTGTCATCAACTGATGCTTATGGCTAAATGAATGACCTAGGCCAACAATTGGCACCAAATACCACGAAGTACCTGTGCAGCATAACTTATAGCAACTTTTTCCTTTGACATCCCATGATTTCCTCAGATCCCGGGCTCATAAATTTACTCTAACCCCAACTACATCTCACATGTGCATTATTTACTTAACCATGTGATTAAAAATTAATCCACATGTTAAGTGAGGTTTCAAAAATACATGTCCTCATGACAGCAGTAGCACATGACAATTACATTTGCAGTTCAAGAGTACCACAGTCACAAGTGTTGATGTGACTCCACTATTGCTCACATGTGGCTGTTGTTCAGTCTGACCATACAAGTTGTGACATAGCAGCACCACATGACAATTACGTTTGCAGTTCAGCAGTACCACAGGTCTGCAATGGTGCTAAAGGACTGCTACAAATGCAGATAAGTTGCACCACAGGACTGTCACAGCACCACAGAACTGTTGCGATTGCAAAGCGGTTGCAGTACTGAACTGCCACGGCCTATATCGGAAATCACAATTGCATATTTAAGGTCTACAACACTGCAGATGTGACATGCAATCAACTGTGCAGAACATCTTCCATGCTCTCTCTCTCTCTCTCTCTCTCTCTCTCTCTCTCTCTCTCTCTCTGTGTGGCTGCAGCAGGGTTGGATTGTGAGGGAGCATAGGCCACACAAGGTAGGGGTAAACACAAGGCATGTTGGGTGTGAAGTCCCTTTGGGTGCAAAGTCCCATTAATCTCATGTGTATAAAATTACATGTGTGAACACACCCTTATTTGTACCCTAACATATAAATACATATTTATTTCTTGTGTGCTTAGGGTAAATCATTAAGATAAATCATAGTAAATTAAATTAGAGGCTAAGATCAACCAAGACCTAAGTCCTCAATAAGACAAGAATTTAGATGGCCTTCAATCTACTCCTTGGATGACAAATTATGCCCCAAACTTGATGTTGGCTGGTTGATCTCTTGAAATTCTCTAAAGTCCCCATATTTTAACTACTGAATTTCAAGTAGTAAGCCCCATTTCTAAGCACTCTTCCTAGGCTGGTTGGTAAACCCTAATTTTTGCTATAAATTAGGGTTTCGTAGCAAAAATTCTTCAATTGCACCCTCTTGAAATTGAGCTTGCTGAGATCTCTTGAGGGAAGCTGTGAATTGGCTAAAGAATGGAGAGAAAGCTACAGAGAGAGAAATTCCAGAGTTTCATCCAAAAAATTGGCTAAAATTTGATATTTCCCTACTATGACTGACTGATTCACTACAACCTGCCATCAACAAGAGTCCCATGTGAAGATATGCTAGGGTTTGCACCGAGGAAACACAGCATGTATGACCAAGATTGAAACACAAAGACTCAGAAAAAGACAAGTAAAACTCAAACCCTAAACGCAAAACAAAAATGCAAAAATTGAAACACAGAGACAAACATAGAGAGAAGAAACTCTGAAGTGAATGAACGTTGTAAATGACTATAAGAGTGTACACAATGCCCAAGGGCAAAGCAATGGAGTGTTGGAGTGTGAGGTCCACCAAAGACAGATCTTGAGTGTTGTAACCACTAGTCAAAGATGAGAGAGTGCTGAATAATGAAGGGCAATAGGCGAGTGAGGTCCACTAAAGACGTATCTTAAGTGCTATAACCACCAATCAAAGATGAGAGAGTGCTGAATAATGAAGGGCAATAGGCTAGACATCAAAACACAGTAGTCGGAGGCTGAAATCCAGTAAACGCAACAATGTACTACCAAAGAAGGCTGACAACTAATCACCCAAGGCAAAGAACTGTCAAGCAACAATAGGAGAGGTGTCTGTTGATGTAGGCGGCCCACTAGACAACAAAAACACAGTTACTACAATAATCGCCCTGTCGGAAAGATGGTAGCAGTTTGGTGCCTGGCACCAAATGCTGAAAACACAAGCTGATCACGTGCTATGAAACAGATGGACACCTCCAAACAGCAAGGCGATGGCTGAAATCAGGCCGCCTAGGGTTGATTAGTGATGGGATATAATCGGTGGTGGTTGGACAGCATATGATAGGTGGCTGATGGTTGAAATCTGCATGGTAGAGTGAGAAACCTACACAAAAGGATCAAGCTCAATGGTGGGCAACCCATCTATTTATAGATATTGAAGGGTGCCTCAAAAATTAGGGTTTTGGAAGACCACTAAAACTCTCTCGAACCACACACCAAATTTATGTTTTCCATTAACTAAGCATGTTTTGGGTCTATTTAAAAATGCTAATCAATTGTAAAGTGTATTTTAGATCAACACTCCCTCTTAGGCCCGAAACTAAACCTAAAAGGGAAGGCCTGCAATGTTTACCCAAGGCGTGCCACCCTAGAGTAGCTAGGGCATCAGACAAAGGGTGCACATCGGCTACCCACTAGCCTACCAAGCCTACAAAGGCAATGGTTATCTTACCAAGAGAGTCCAAGTATTCACCCCCAGAGAGGAACAGGTGTCAGATAAAGGGTGCTTGTCGTCTGTCCAAATGCCTACTAAGCCCTATAAAGGCGGATGGAACCACATTGAGTTTTTTCTTTTCTTTTTTTAAAAAATGGAAAGTTAATTTTAGGGGTGGCGGCTGAGTAAGAAACAGTGGTCCAAAAGACGAGAGTAGAGATGGTATACCCAACACATCACAAAATAGCACAAGCTTACCCCACTACTCGAGGATGTCGATGACGAGGGAAAGGTGAAGAAGTATTGCATAAAGAATGGTGGTGTAATCCGCCAATGGAAACAACTTAGGATCCGTCTAGTGGTACTCTGCACAATGGGATGCATAGTATACTACATACTAAAGAATGTTCATGCAACAGGTGCCACTTGGACAGTGTCCCTCATGGGAAAATTATTCGCTTGCCCAAGCAACCCAGTACAAAGATAATAAAATCATGCAATGCATAGGGAAAGGTACAAGAAGGGGGAGGGTAAAAGACGAGTGTCGAAACCTATAGAATACCAAGAAGGGCAAGAACCCCCTCTCAACCTAGATTTCGATGCCAAAGAAGGAAGAGGAGCTTGAGGATGTCGATCTTTAGATGGTACTGAGAACTATGTGAATGAAAATGATAAACCATACCTACTAGAAGAGCAAGGATAGAGTAAAATTCCAAGTAGATGGAACCATAAAAGAAACGGCGTGCATCTCCTGTCTCCAACGCAGATAGGACTGGTGCAAGCCTATATGTTAGCCCAAAATATCAAAATCTACAAGCACAAAGGTGAGTAAAAAGATGCTCCAAAAAACAAAACTAAAAATAAAAGAAAGCAAAGGTAAGTGCAATACAATGAGTATGTAAGTATGCAATGAAAGTCTAAAAAGAAAAAGACTTAAGTGTGTGGCCACCATCACATATCGCAAGGCGGGAAGAAGTCCTAGAAGATGCAATGGATGTCCTAGGAATGGATGCATAAAGTGCAATAGGTGAGTCACTAAGCAGACCAATCAACTAATCCTTCAAGAGTAGTGAAGGAGATAGGCTGCTAAGACCGTCCGCAAGCCACATATCTAGCAGTTGTTGGGGTAGATGGAGCAAAACCGTGCAACAATGGGAGGTGTAACCCCACTAGATTGGCCACTCAGAGTGAAGATAGTTGCAACAGTCTGCGGTAGTTTTCTAGGAAGAAAACTCTGGGCCTTGGTATGACACTCCTCGTCCATATGACCCGACCTTTGGCAATCTGTGCGAAACCTATTTTTCTTAGAAATTTGCTGCCAAAGGGGTCATGTTTCTTTGGTTCCATTAGAGAAAGTGGTGTCACCCTTGTTTTGGCTTGCCTTCGCATCTTGCGAGTTTTTGCTAATGTTGGTTTTCCCTCCCAAAGAAGAGGCAACCAACCCTCGCCTCTCTAAATGGATGTGTGTGGAAGACTTCTTGTAGACTTGATCATGCAATCTTGCATAACACAAGAACTGGCACTCAAACTCATAGAAGGTCGGCAATCTAGGTGGTGAGATAATGTGCTGGATAAAATGAAAAGTATTTGTTGAGCAACTTGTTTAAGAAGAATGTACCTTGATCATCGTCCTAACTTTAGGGAGCCAATAGTGGCAAACTCCACAAGTAACCGCTGATATTCAACCAACTTGACTTTCAGATCATCCCCTTCCTTAATAGAAAACGCCTGAAGCTCAAAATCGAGATTGATGCATTGAGTGTGATCTCGAGCCGCATAGTGGTCAATGAGAAGACTCTAGGGCTCAAATGCTAGGAGAGAATGTTGTAATTGAGAGTGGAACTCAAAAAGCAACCCCTGCATTAACTCAACATTGGCTATGGTTGCTAGCATTGCGGCCTCTCTATTGACGGATGTGATTAAGGTGAGCTAATCGAGGGTCTGCCGGCATAGGCTCGGTACCAACAACAAAGTCCCAAAGTCCCTAAGATTAAAGCACTTGTTGCATGAAATTCGACCAAGTGGTGAAACTCCACCCATTAAAACAAGTCTTATCTATGAAGGCATTCTTGGCTATTGCAATAAGAGTGGTAGTGCTAGGAGATAGAGAAGGTATATAATGAAAGTACGGTGGATAGGGGGGATAAAATGGGGGAGTGGACTGTACTTGGGAAGCAATCCTAGAGTGCCCAGCGTGCATAGGAGAAGTGTATATAGTGAATCCTATGCAATCTTGGTTCGAAAATTTGGGGCTTTTCCTAGGTTTGGGGATTGTGATACAGAACAATACAATTTGTCTTAGAAATTGCAAGAATTTTGTAACATCTTGCCTCCGACATTTGGGACTTTTCATGTATATGCACAAATTGGGCTGAAATTTACCCAATTTCTCGACATTGATGCACATTGGATCCCGTGCAATTTGGAAGCTTTTGCAGTTTGGGCAAAATTTATGCACCATTTGGTCATTTTATATACATGCAAGTTCAATTCCATGCAATTTGGACATCAACACTTGGAAAATTTTGGGGATTTTGCTGAAATTGCTCTATTTTGGCAAAATTGCCATGTTCTATGCGTAACAGAGAAAATGCAGATGTGTGGTTGATGCTTTGACCACAAAAATTTTGGGGCCTTTGACTGTGCGTGTCAAATTTTATGCCCGTAGGTACATATACAACAGAAATTGCAGCTAAAATTTGGGATTTCTCATGTAATGTGATGTATATGCCCTTGGAACAGCTGTAATCAGTTGTGGAATGCTGTAGCACATGGTTTGGTGCTTCTGAAAACTTAATTACAGATCTGAAATCTCTACTTCTAAGTGGTCATTTACTGCTGGTTGGTACTTGTTTGTACCTTGGTCACTTGTATGACAGCCTGGGCCTGCACTTGCTGAATTTTTTGGTCACATTTGGGCTGAAAATCATGGCTGGCAGCAATGACAGTAGTAATCTTATGCACATAAAGAAGCTTGAAGGAGCACATAACTTTGCAGTTTGGCAAAAACAGTGCTACAATATCCTGTTGCAAAACAAACAAGCAAAGCCGATCAAAACCAAAGGGGCAAAGTCCGCAGACATGAAATTGGGATGAGTTAAATGAGCTTGCACGCTCAACCATCAAGCTATCGATCTCTGATGCCTTCTTGTTCAACATTGAAGGTTTGGATTCTGCATATGCTATATTGACTCGACTAGAAGAACTGTGTGCACAGAAGAGTGCTACAAGCTAAGTGTATTGGCTGAAAAAGCTTATGGATTTGCGTATGAAAGAGGATACAACAATGTCTACTCACTTGAGTGAGTTCAACTTCATTTTCAGCCAGCTAGTTGCCTTGAAGTTCTTGATTGATGAAGAATTTAAGGCTAATTTTTGCTTTGCACTCTTCCAGAGAGTTGGGATACATTCAAGACTGCTATAAGCAATTCTAATACGATTCTTTTGTATGCTGATGTAGAGAGTGCTCTACTCATGAAAGAAATGAATCGGCAAAACAATGCATCCAATAAGTCTTCTAGTGCTTTGCATACTAGGGGCAGATCACAGCAGAAAGGCAAATCTAATAGCAAGGGACGCAGTACATCACGTGGCAAAGATGTTGAATGCCACCATTGTGGTAAGAAGGGTCACTTTAAACGTGGTTGCTACAAATGGAAGAAAGAGAAAGGAAAGGGCAATAAGATAGTGTTAGCGATGTCAGATTCTGGTCGGGCAGCCAGTCGAACTGCCCAGTTGGACTGCCACGTGGCAGTCCGACCTGTACCTGGACAGTCAGCTGCATTTAATGCAGTCGACCTGCATATTTTGGCGCCCATTTTTCTGGCTATTTATAGCCGATCTTCTGCAGTCTTCCAGCCACTACAGATCGCAGGTTCCAAGCTGAAGATACGTGCAGATCTCATCTCTGTTCGCAGATTTCAGACAGGAGATTGTGCAAACTGCAGTGGGCTTCGAGGTGAACAGCAGGTTGCATCGTTGAGGTGGAGACACACAGTCCTGCGCACTGCGCCCATGTACATATCTGCATATCTTTGTATACAGCACACTTTATACAGTAGATCTTCATCTTCCATTGTCTCTTTCTCTCTCTTCTCTGCGTTCTCTCTCTCTCAGTCTTGGTCCCATGCTTCCGCATCGCTACACTCTGACATGGTATCAGAGCAGTGTAGAAGGGCTGGCTGAGTGAATAACCAACCTGAAGAGAAGATTCCATCGCGACACAAAGCTGCGTTTCCAGCGTTCGAGGGCGAGCGGGAGGGCTGCGCCTCGGAACAAGGCTGAAGCGAGCGTGGGCACGCGGGAAAGGAGTCTAGTTGGTGGATTTGCTGCTGTTTACTGCTGTTTGAAGAGAAGGAAGTTTGAGTTTTCAGCTTTCAAGTGCAGGTTTTACTTTTTCATCGCCTCTGGCGGGTGAAGAAGGTTTGGGATGCGGAAGAAAGAGCCCTAGCAGGCTGCGTTCTCACAGTCCGAGGGGGCTGCTTTTGCGTTTGTGAAGGCATTACAGGTGCAGATGTCTACAGAGATTGACTTGGAGTTCCAGACGATCATGGACCGAAAGGTGCTGTCTTACCAACTCTTCCCGCAGATCAAAAGCTCAATGGCGACAATTACCGCATCTAGCACGTGATTATGTTGGCCATCCTTGAGTCCTACGATTTGGCGGAGCTTGTACAGGAGATCGACCGGCCCTCGGTGAGAGATGAGTCCAAGCTCTCTTCCGATGCTCGTGTGGAGTTCGCCAAGGCACAGTCTCACTGGGACAAACTAAATGCCCGGATTCGTTCCTTTCTTTTTCTGTCTTGTACTACAGCCGTGATAGCCGCTCATGCGGAGTTGGCCAAGGCACAGTCTCACTGGGACAAACTGAATGCCTGGATTCGTTCCTTTCTTTTTTTGTCTTGTACTACAACCGTGATAGCCCACATCGAGCACTTGACGGTGGCTCCGGAGATATGGCTAGAGCTTGATCAGATGTATAACCGGATGACCCTTATGAAGCGGGTTTCTTTGGAGGTACAGATGCGGACCTTGTCCGTGACCAAGTCTTCTTCGTTGCGGGAGCACATCAACAAGCTTAAACAGCTTCAGATGCAGGTTCAGAATGCGGGGAAGCCGATTTCCTCCGAAGACATGGCGATCACACTCTTGTCCCAGTTGCCGCCACGATTCGGTGCTTTCTACTCCGCCCTTATTGCTTCGGGGCGTGAGTCCACTCTTCGCTGGGAAGAGTTGGTTCCTATGGTCTTGGACCAAGAGGAACAACTGAAGGGACAGAATGCTTCCAAGTCAGAGGCATTGACAGGTCAAGCCTCTCAAAAGAAGGGGAAGGACCAAAAGAAGAAGAAGAAGGGGGACAACAAGTCAAAGAAGGACAAGGACAAAGAATCCACATGCCATATTTGTGGAAAGACTGGCCATTGGAAGAAGGATTGCCATGACAAAGACAAGAAGGACACCAATAAGAAGGACACGAAGGATTCTGGAGCGGTGGCTGCACCCTCATCAGCTGCGTTTCTTCATCTAGCGGTCATTGAGGACTCTACACCGAATGCTTCTGATGCTGCGATGACAGCTTCCCAGGCTCAAGAGTGGATCGTAGACAGTGGTGCCTCTGGCACATGACTCCTTCAACAATTGGTGTTGCCCAATTGCAACCTTCGCATGGGCAGATTCTCATTGGAGATAGCTCTTCGGTGTCTATTGCAGGACGAGGTGAGATGCAGCTTATTCCAGATGGACGTGGTGGTACCCATACCTCAAAGGTATTGCATGTGCCAAGGTTAGTGTATCATCTACTTTCGGTTCATAGGATTTATTCACTTGGACTTTTGGTGGAGTTTGACAGTGATTCGGTGCGAGTCCTTGATCGTGGGTCAAGGAAGGTTCTCTCATCAAGATATGAGGAGAACGACATCTACAAATTGACGTCTTCTACCGCCCTCCCTACTCTTCTTCTTACCTCTCAGACACAGTCAGAGCTATGGCATGCTCGGTTTGGTCACCTCAACTATGATTATCTTCGGAGGGCGTCACGTGGACAACTTGTTCGAGGGTTGCCGGACATAGTAGTGAGCCAGCAGCCATGTGCCTCCTGCATTCGTGGGAAACAGCATAGGGATGCGATTCCCAACAAAGCTTCGCGGCGGTCTACTTCCCCGATGGAGCTTGTATCTACGAATCTTTGTGGCCCTATGAGGAACAAGTCCTTGAGAGGGAGCTCATACTTCATGTTGATCGTAGATGACTACAGCAGGATGACATGGGTCTACTTCTTGGCGTTGAAGTCCGAGGCTTTCTCCCACTTCAAGGATTGGCTTCTCTTTGAGGAGAACCGATCTGGTCGGTGATTGAAGACCTTGCGATCCGACAAGGGTGGTGAATTTGTTTCTGATGAGTTTGCTCATTTTTGTGCAGCTAAAGGTATTCACCAGGAGTTTGCTAACACTAACACTCCTCAAGAAAATGGAATTCTTGAACGGAAGAACCGGAGTGTAATCGAGATGGCGCGCACCATGATGGAGCACCGACAGACACCTCAGTTTCTGTGGGCCGAGGTTGTGGCTACTGCAGTTCACATCCTCAACCGATCCCCCACTTTGGCCATTGATGGGATGACACCTTTTGAGGCTTACTTTGGGACTAAGCCCGATGTTTCTTATTTTAGGGTTTTTGGGTGTGATGCCTATATTCACATTCCCAAGGCTCATCGTGATAAATTTGAAGCAGCTTCCCGAAGACAAGTGTTTGTTGGCTCCAGCTCTCAGTCCCAAGGCTATCGTTTGTATGATCCCGTCAAGCGGGATGTGTACACCAGTCGAGATGTGCGGTTCGTGGAGGTTCCAGCCATAGCAACGAGTGAGGAACATCCCATTCTTGGAGATCCAGGGGAGAGTTGGGCTCCCGAGACAGTTCCTTTGGAGCCCGCGCCTTTTGATTCCGATTTTGTTTTCGAGACAGAGTCTACTTTTCCACCGGTCACCCCCGAGGAGTTACCACCGGTGGATATCCCAAAGTCTTCAGCTGATGGAGAGAGCCGAGGAGAAGTCCGGGCTCCTCCTCGTTGGGCCCGTGACACACTCAGTGATTCAAGGATCGAGGGGGTCCCTGAGGAGTGGGGACCGCAGGATGGTCCACGGCGGTCACGGAGGCACCAAGCACATTCTACGGAGCTTGTTTGCTCTAACTATTGTTTGATGACCCGTGTTATGCAGGATCGCGAGCCCACCTCCGTGAAGGAGGCTTTACAATCTGCACCATGCAAGAAAGCTATGGAAGCCGAGTTGGAGGCTATTGAGAGGAATGGCACTCGGTATCTCGTGCCTTGCCCCCCGAATAAAAAGGTGATTGGCGTCAAATGGGTCTTCAAGACCAAGTACTTTAGCGATGGTTCTTTGGACAAGCACAAGGCTCGCCTTGTTGCTAAAGGTTTTGCACAGCGCCTAGGGATTGATTGTTATGACACTTTTGCCCCCACTGCTCGTATGGCGACTATTCGAGCTATTCTTGCCTTGGCTGGCCATAGGAGATGGCCTGTCTACCAGTTGGATGTGAAGTCGGCCTTCCTCAATGGTGATTTGAAGGAAGAGATCTATGTAGAGCAGCCTCCTGGCTTTGGATCTTCAGATGGGAAAGTCTACTGGTTGAAGAAGGCCTTATATGGCCTCAAGCAGGCTCCGCGTGCATGGAACGAGAAGATTGATTCATTCCTTCAGTCACAGTTGGGATATCGGCGTTCCAAGGCCGATCCGCAGCTTTATGTACACACTTCCGAGACTGGTTGTGTGCTTTTTGTGTTGTATGTTGATGATTTGATTGTCACAGGCGATCATGCACAGAAGGTCAAAGAGACGAAGGCAGCTTTACATCAGACGTTCGAGATGAAGGATTTGGGTCTACTCCATTTCTTCTTGGACCATGAGATTTATCAGTCTCCGAGGGGGATTTTCATCTCTCAGCACAGATATGTACAGGAGCTCTTGGTTTCTTTTGCGATGGAGGATTGTCGGAACCTTTCTACTCCTATGGATCCGAACTGGAAGGCCACTTCCCATTCAGCTTCTCCCTTGGCGGATGCTTCCCGCTATCGTCAGTTGATTGGATCATTGATTTGGCTCCTCAACACTCGTGTTGATCTTTGTTTTGCTGTTGGTCTCTTGGCGGGGTTCATGAGTGAACCTCAGACAGTGCATTGGCAGGCTGCCCAGAGAATACTTCGGTATTTGAGGGGGACATCTGACTTAGGGATTCACTATCCAGCCGGCACAGGTGGTTCAGATCTTGTACTTGCAGGTTGGAGCGACTCGGATTGGGCTGGTGATGTGGACCACAGGCGGTCTACAATAGGTTACTGTTTTACCTTAGGTGCAGGTGTTATCTCTTGGAGTAGCAAGAAGCAGCCCACGGTAGCCCTTTCGTCTACTAAGACGGAGTATCGGGCCACGTCTTCCACCACATGTGAGGCTGTGTGGCTTCGGAGATTGTTGGAGGAGCTTGGCTGCCCCCAGACTCGTCCTACTTTGCTACAATGCGACAATGAGAGTTGCATTGCCTTGGCACGGAATCCTGTTTTCCATGCCCGAACAAAGCACATAGAGATCCAGTACCACTTCATCAGAGAGAAGCTTCTGGATGAGACCATCATGGTGGAGTACTGCAAGACGGAGGACAATCTTGCAGATTTGTTTACAAAGGCGCTTCCCCAGGCTCTACTTTGGAGACATGCCAGATCCCTCAGGCTTCTGCCTCGCCCAGGCTCTGAGAGGGGGTGTTAGCGATGTCAGATTCTGGTCGGGCAGCCAGTCGGACTGCCACGTGGCAGTCCGACTTGGTCTCTTCACACTTTGGTGCACATGCTTTACTTGCAAATACAGATGATGACATGCATACCTAGATTCTCGATTCAAGCACTTCCTTTCATGTCACTCCTCGTCGTGAGTAGTTCTTTGCCTATACAAGGGGTCGACATAGTGTTGTCCATCTTGGGAACAACTATGCATGTGACATTGCAAGTATTGGCAGTGTGCAATTGTAGTTTCAGCATGGCTCTATCTTCACACTTCAGCATGTACGGCATGTACCTCAGCTCAAGAAGAGCGTGATTAGCACAAGACAGCTAGATGATGATGATTTTCATACCACCTTTGGTGATGGAAAATGGAAGATCTGTAAGGGATCTAGAGTGATTGCCAGAGGTTGTAAAAGTGATACTTTGTATCCTCTCCATGTATCTAGTGTGAGTGATCGTGTTGTTGCCGTGACCAAGCAGCCAAGTGTTTCTTTGTGGCATGGCCGGTTAGGACACATGAGTCAAACAAGAATGAAAGTGCTTTCTCATTTGGGTTACTTGCCTTGTCTTCTCATGCTAATTTTGAGCATTGTGATCATTGTATTTATGGTAAACATGCACAGACGTCTCATAAAAAGTCTCTTTCGCTAAAATCTTCTCCTCTAGAGTTAATACATTCAGATGTATGTCAGATGCCATGATTATCTTTAGGGGGAAAGAAATATTTTGTCACCTTTGTCGATGATACTGCACGAAAGATATGGGTTTATCCTATTCATAGCAAGAATGAAGTGCTTGACAAGTTAAAAAAATTCTTGGCATTGGTTGAAAATCAAACTGATAAGACACTCAAGTGTCTTCGCTCTGATAATGGTGGGGAACATGTGTCCAAGGCCTTTTAGGCATTTTGTGACAGCAAAGGGATAAAGAGGGAGCTCACTGCCCCTCATAATCCACCCCAAAATGGAGTTGCAAAGCGTATGAATCGGACCATACAAGATAAGGTCCGTACGATGCTATCTCATGCTGCATTACCCCATGGTTTTTTAGCAGAGGCTGTTATGATAGCCATACACTTGATTAATCAACCACCAAACAGGTCTTTGGGAGGGGGAGTTTCCCAAGAAGTGTGGTCGGGCGAGCCACCTTCATATACTCACCTGAAAGTGTTTGGCTGCAAGGCTTTTGTGCATATTCGTAATGAAAAATGCAGCAAACTTAAGCCAAAGTCCTGTAAATGCATTTTCTTAGGATATGGTGACGAGGGTGAAATGGGGTATAGATTATAGGATCCCGAGAAAAGGAAAGTAGTACACAACAATGAGGTTATCTTCCGGGAAGATCACATGCACAAACAGCCCGAAAGAACGGAGGAAGTCCGTAGGGTTGTATTCCGGGAAGAAATACCTTTTGGACAGTGAAATGGGGTATAGATTATAGGATCCCGAGAAAAGGAAAGTAGTACACAGCAATGAGGTTATCTTCCAGGAAGCTCGCATGCACAAACAGCCCGAAAGAACGGAGGAAGTCCGTAGGGTTGTATTCCAGGAAGAAATACCTTTTAGACAGTAAAATGTGTCCGCTATACAACAGCAAATACCTACTGTAAATGAACTTGAAAATGCAAAAAATAATGCTGGAAATGATCAGCCAGCTATTGCCCCTGAGAACGAGCCACTACATGTGCACGAACAGCCAGGACAGCAAGCTGTTAATGCTGATTTGCAAGTTGAAATGCCAAGATAGCAAGCTGAAAATGCTCAACAGCTAGCAAACAATGATCATTGGGTCAGGAGATTGTCTAGGGCTACTAGACAACCTGACAGATTCAATCCTCGTGCAAACAATGTGGCTGATTATGTCATGTTGATAGACTGTGGTGAACTATCTTGCTTCAACGAAGCAATGGACAAACAGGACAGCAGGAAATGGTATAAAGCCATGTTGTCAGAGATGGAATCTCTTGAGAAAAATGGCACTTGGGACTTGGTGCAGTTGCCTAAAGGGCAGAAAACACTTCCATGCAAATGGGTTTACAAGATGAAGGTCACTTCTGATTCCTCACCAAAGTATAAAGCAAGATTGGTTACGAAGGGCTACAAGCAAGAAGATGGAATTGACTTTGATGAGATTTTCTCTCCTGTAGTCAAAATGACTACATTAAGAACCATTTTGGACTTGGTTGCAGCTAAAGATATGGAGCTCATACCGATGGATGTAAAGACTGCATTCTTACATGGTGACCTACATGAAGATATATATATGTAGCAGCCCAAAGGGTTTGTTGAAAAGGGGAAAGAAAAGAGGTATGTAAACTCAAAAGGAGTTTGTATGGGTTGAAACAAGCACCAAGAGCATGGTATCATAAATTTGATACATTTATGCAATCTCAAGGTTTCCATAGAGGTCAAGTGGATCACTACTTGTACACTAAGAAGGCAACAGATGGCAGCCTGATTATCTTGGTTCTGTATGTTGCTGGCATGTTGATTGCTAGCAGGGATACTCATGCCTTGGACTCACTGAAGCAACGTCTTTATAGCAGCTTTGACATGAAGGATCTTGGTGATGCAAATCACATTCTTGGCATGCGAATACTCAAAGATAGATCGAAAGGATTGCTCTATCTATCTCAATAGGAGTATATCTCCAAGGTTTTGCAGCGTTTCAATATGGAGGGGGGGGAAACGATTGGGGTTCCATTGCCTCCATATGTGAAACTCAGTACAGAGGACAGCACTACATCTGATGATGAGAAGGCTGAAATGGCCAAGATACCATATGCTTCAGTTGTTGGCAGATACGCGGCAAATCCTAGTAAAAAGCATTGGGAAGCAGTGAAAGGTATTATAAGATACCTCAAGGGCACAAAGGAGTTGTGTATCTGCTTTGGAAAGCATAAGGCATCTATCGTTGGCTTTACGGATACAGACTATGCTGGTCATGTAGATTGCAAGGAGTCCACTTCCGGATATGTGTTTACCTTCACACGAGGAGCAGTCTCTGGGATCTCCAGGCTACAAAAGTGTGTTGCATTGTCTACTACAGAGGCAAAGTATGTGGCTGCCACTGAGGCATGCAAGGAGGCTTTATGGCTTTCACATCTGATGGGAGAGCTCGGCATCAAAGAGCTACATGTTCTCCATTGTGATAGTCAAAGTGCTATCATGTTAGCACGGAATCCTCTCTTTCATGCAAAGACGAAGCACATACAGGTGAAATACCACTTCATTAGAGATGTGCTTGACAGCAAGAGCATTAAGCTTGTCAAAGTGCATACAGATAATAATCCTGCAGACCTTCTCACAAAGGGTCTTCCAACAGAGAGGTTTACTCATCGCCGACAGATGATGGGAGTTGGATAAATATATGTATTTCAGTTTTGTACATACCTAGACTTAGCTGATTCTTTTCTCCTCTTAAGGCGCATTGCCTTTAGGTGGGAGGTTGTTAGGAATAAAGACCCTCGTGCCTTTTAATGTGCTCGGGTGTGAACACACCCTTAGCACTTGTACTTAAATCTTACACATATATATCTATCTAAAAAAACCTAAAGAGGTACACTCGTCATTGTACCCACAAATCGTGTACGCTCTTAACTTTGCTCTCTCTCACTCTCTGTCTCGCTGCGCGTAACGAACACTGACTACCTCGATCTTCGTGCCTCCCGGTCACCACTGACATTTGGTACATCTAGTGATCCATCTCCTTCATCATAGCCATGTCTTATGTCAAGTTTGCATAACCCTTTTAAGTCATATGAGCCAAAACCCTCTCTTGTTTCTTCTTTAGTTATGCATGGTTCAAATGATTTTCAATATGTTGACTTTAATGGAGGAGACTCTCAAAGCAAATACCCTTCATCAAGTATATCTCTATCGTCTATTTCATTTGAGCAAGTAAACCACACTTCTCAACTCCCTCCCATCCCACCACTATCTTCTCCACATTTTGATCTACTTATATATGTCAGAGTGAAGTAACACGGAAGCGAATGACCAAGACAGAGTGAACAGAGAGAGGAGAGAGAGAGAGAGAGAGAGAGAGAGAGAGAGAGAAAGAAAGAGAGAGTGAAACGCAGAAAATCTGCAGTGAAGAATGCTATAAAGGATGCAGAAATATACACAGGTGCAGATAGAATATCTACATATGTCTCCACCTCAAAGACCTCAGTCTCCGTCAGCCCCAAGGGCAGTCCCCACAGTCTGCAGCCTGAAATCTATGAGAAAAACTATTGGAGACTGCTGAAATCAAGGTCAATATATAGGTCAAGAAAAATGCCAAAATAATGTAGGTCAGCTGCATTTAATGCAGCTGTCCAACTGCAGCAAACTAGCCGACTATGCCACGTGCTCCCTGACGCCTGCTGTACAGACTGAATCCACATGGATTGCTGGAGAAACTGCTTTTGCAAAACTTCTCAGATCTGAAACTATGTGTCCAAGGAATGCCAAACTCACCCCTTCTCAGATCCTAGACACGGTAGAAGGCTAAGGTATCTAGAGTGCTATCGAAGTAAAGCTTGGGCCCAAGGTAAAACAATAACTTGTCGTGGACCTCCGTTGATCCACATCACCAGCCCAATTTGAATCACTCCAACCTATAAGTACGAAGTCCATAGCACTTGTACCAACAGGATAATAGATCCCAAGATCAGGAGTCCCCCATAGGAACCACAAAATCCTTTGAGCAACCTGCCAATGCACCATCTTGGGTTCACTCATGAACCCAACTAGCACACCCATAGCATAACATAAGTCAACACAGGTATTAAGAAGCTAGATCAAGGAACCAACCAGCTGCCTATATCGGGTAGCATCCACCAAAGGAGAATTGGAAAGGGCTATAGCCTTCCAATTTGAGTCCATAGGAGTTGTAAGAGATTTGCATCCCTGAAAGAAATGAAGAAGTTCCATATCCATCATCTCAAACTTCTCATGAAGTGCTACCTTCATCTGCTCAACCATCTGAGTATAGCCACCTAGCACAATCAAGTCGTCCACGTAAAGGACAAACAACACACGACCTCCACCTCAGGTATGTACATATAATTGGGGGTCGGCATTTCAGGTCGGCTTTGAAACGCCGATACCCTAATTTCTCTTGGAGGAACGAGTCAATCTTCTCATTTCAAGCACACGGAGCCCGCTTAAGGCCATAGAGAACCTTCTGCAACCTGTACACCTTACCATCAGAAGAACCGAAGCCAGGAGGCTGCTCTACATAGATCTCCTCCTTCAACTCTCCATTCAAGAAAGCAAACTTCACATTCAGTTGATAGACCGGCCATCTTCTATGGCTGGCCAAGGCAAGAACTACACGAATAGTGGCCATCCAAGTTGTAGTAGCAAAAGTATTATGGAAATCAATGTCGAGGCGTTGTGCAAAACCTTGAGCAACAAGGTGGGCCTTGTGCTTGTCCAATGTGCCATCATTGCGGTACTTGTTCTTGAAGACCCATTTGACTTCAATGATCTTCTTATGAGGAGGCTTCGGCACGAGATACCAAGTGCCATTCCTCTCAATCGACTCCAACTCTTGCTCCATCGCTCTCCGCCAATGATCGTGCTGTAAAGCCTCCTTGATGGAAGTGAGCTCCCGATCTTGCATGACACGAGTCATAAAATAGTAAATAGTGTAAACAAGCTCAGTGTGGTGTGCTTAGTTTCTCCAAGAACGCTACACGCCACCCTACAGCTGCCACTCCTCAGGGACCCCCTGAATCCCTACATCACAAATCAGGAGCCCAACGAGGAGGAGGCTAGATCTTGCCTTGTTGCTCTCCATTTGCTGAAGTTTCTAAAAGATCCACTGACGGCGGGGGAGCAACCGGTGAATCTGATGGCTAAGAACTAAGCTCCTCATCCGAAAAAGAGTCCTCAAGAGGCACATGCTCCAAAGGAACAATCGTTGGCGCCTAGCTATCACCGAGATCTCCAAGAATAGGGTGTTACTCATCCCCCTCTAAGGATAGAACTTCCACAAGCCAAACATCACGGCTCGTGTAGACATCCCGCTTAGCAAGATCATACAATCAATTCGTTGCTCTTTGAGGAGAACCAATCAGGCCGGAAGCTAAAGACCTTACGATTGGATAAGGGTGAAGAATTTGTTTCTAATGAGGTTGCTCATTTTTGTGCAAATTGTGGTATTCATCAAGAGTTTGCCAATACAAACACCCCTCTGAAGAATGGCATCTTGGAGCAGAAGAATCACAGTATGATCGAGATGGCCCGTACCATGATGGAGCATTGTGAGACACCTCAATGTCTAGTCTACGGGCTAAGACTATGGCTACCACAGTTCACATCCTTAATGATTCTCCTACTTCTGTTGTTGTTGGTATGACTCCATATGAGGTGTACTTTGAGTCTAAGCCAAATGTTTCTTATCTTCCCAAAGGAATCAGGGATTTTTGTATTAAATCCACCATGTCTAGTATCTCAGCTTACAGAGACTGCTGCTACAATAGATGCTTTGTTGCGTGGGAAGGATTCGGGCTTCCTAGAGAGTGGGGAGAAGCCGAATAAAAAGTTGTTTAAGACAGAGAAAAGGGACAAATCTGAATGTCAACCTAAAAAGAGGACAAAACAACAAAGAAAGGGCTCGAAAACATTGGCACAACGTAGGGAATTGATGGCTGCAAATAAATGTTTTATTTGTGAACAGGAGGGTCACATTGCAAGGGACTGTCCCAATAGACAGCAAGCTGGAAAATCAAAAAATCAAGGAGATTCTAAAGGAAAGAAGCCTAAAACATCAGTGGGATTGGTGCCTGATGTTGTTAGTGATCAGCCCAATGATGATGCTACTGAGTTGTGCAGAGCATGGGGCAAAATTAGGAATCAACATGCATTGATTTTCTTTGATAATGATGCACGAGAGTCAACTTCATCTCTATTGACATGGCCGCCTATCTAGGCATCAGAGAGGATGAGATGGGACCCATGGGAGAAGTTGGAATGGCATGTAAAGGCCATGCAGAGCCTGTCACACCGCTCATTGGAAAGCTTCAGTTGCACATACAAGGATATGTGGACAGCGAAGAGTTCTTCATTGCTCCACTTGAGGGTTGTGATGTATTGCTTGGTATGCCATGGTGTCACCGTACGTATGCAATGATTGATTCTCGTGCAAAAAAGATTACTATTCAGCATAAGTGAAAGGTACTCATACTTGATGTAAAGTTGAAATGTGAATCTGTCCCTGTTGTATTTACAGCTACCATTTCTAAAGTAATGAAAAATCATCTTTCAGCGTACTTGGTTTTTACTAAGGATAAAGATGATAGTGAGAATGTTGGGAACATGTCTAAGCTAGAGAAGGATCGCATGTCATTTCTGAAAATGTATGTTGATTGCTTCTCTTAGTCACTTCCAGGACAGCTGCCACCTAAAAGGCCAGAAGATAATGGCATAGATCTTATCCCTGGAAGTAGTCCACCTAATAAGCCACCCTACAGAGTCGGTGCAGCCTAACAGGGGGAGATTATGACACAGGTAAATGAGCTGTTAGAAAAAGGGTTGATTCAGCCCAACTCATCTTCTTTTTGTTCTCCAGTGCTTTTGGTGCAGAAAAAGGATGGTTCATGGTATATGTGCATTGATTATCGTGCTTTGAACAAGATCACAATACAAAATCGCTTTCCGATTCCTTGGATCAATGATGTTATGGATAGATTGCACGGGGCAACCATATTTAGCCATATAGATTTGAAAAGTGGGTATCATCAAATACGCATTAGACCAGAAGATGTGTCTAAGACAGCTTTTAGGACATCTTTTGGATTGTATGAGTTTCTTGATATGCCTTTTGGACTTACAAATACTCCAGCCGGTTTTAATCACATGATAGATCGTATCTTCAGGCCACATAGAGGATTTGTGGACACTTTCTTTGATGACATGATTGTCTATTCAAAGAACGAGACAGAGCATAGAAAACACTTGGATATGGTGTTCAATGAACTGCGTGACAATGAACTCTGTGACCATAGGCTGGTTATCAATGACAAGAAAAGTGAATTCTTCTTGCATGAAATCCACTTTTTGAAGCATATTGTATCGGCTGAAGGTATTCGCATGGATCTTACAAAGGTTGAAGCAATACAGTCATGGCCACCTTTGAGGAATGTGCATGAGATCTGCAACTTCTTGGGTTTATGTTCTTAGTACAGGAAGTATATACGTAGGTTTGTTGAAATTGCATCTCCATTGCATGCCTTGCAGAAGAAGGATGTGCCGTTTAGATGGATAGCAATGGAAATTTCAGCATTTGAAAAGTTGAAGGAAAAGATGACTTCAGATCCTATGCTTGTGTTGCCCGATCTAAGGAAGTCATTCATAGTTCAATGTGATGCATATGGTAACAACATTGGGACTGTTCTTATGCAGGACGGCCGAGTTGTGCCTTATGAGAGCCAAATTCTCCACGGTGCAGAAAAGAATTTGCAAGTCTATAAGAAAGAGCTCTTGGCTGTAATTCATGCACTGTCTACATGGAAACATTATTTGTTGGGGATTGATTTTACAGTGCGAACAGACCATCGAACTTTGAGGTACTTTCTAATGCAAACAAAGTTGTCAGAGAAGCATATGAGATGGGCAAATTTTCTCTCTATGTTTCATTTTCAGATTGTACATATTAATGGTAAAAGGAATATTGTGGCTGATACACTGTCACGTAAGCCACAAATTTCAGTCTCGTCGGCATGATTAAATCACACTAAGTTGGATGCCATGAAAGAGTAATCTGATTTGGACTTTGCTAATGCTTATGATCGGCTTTGCAATGGCCAAAGGCATGAATACTTTGTGCTAAGAGATGGATTTCTGATGATGCAAGGACGATGTCACATGAGAAATGAACATATCACATGATAATCTGGCAATGTTTTTGAGATTCTTTGTGAGTCTTATGCTACGTTATGTTGATTCGTAATTTTCAACGTATGTTGGGCATAGGAATGTTTGAAAAGCAGTGCGCAATGTTGTGTTGACTATAATGCCCTATGGAAATTCCAATGTAGTACTTTGCTTTTGATACATTTGGCAATGTAATCGAGGACGATTGCAAGGATTTCAAGGGGCAGGGTTGTCATAAGGACATGTATTTTTGAAACCTCACTTAACATGTGGATTAATTTTCAATCACATGATTAAGTAAATGTTGCACATGTGAGGTGCAACTGGGGTTAAAGTAAATTTAGAAGCCCATGACTCGAAGAAATCACGAGATGTCAAAGGCAAAAGTTGCTATAAGTTATGCCGCACAAGTACTTGGTGATATCTGGTGCCAATTGTTGGCCTAGGTCATCCTTTTGGCCATAAGTGTCAGTTGGTGACACTAGAGAAGTGGTGTTTAATGATATCTAATACCAATTTGATGGTCAAAGATGGCGCAGAGACACTTGGGAATGGAAGTTGCCTAGCCAATTTAATTATTGGCCAGTCAGATTAGTTTTCAGGGCACCTAAATAATTATTAGATTAATTTTCAATATTTAAAGACTGAAAATTAATATTTAATTATGAAAAATGTTGAAAAAACCATTTGGAAAGGTTGCCACTTGTCAAAAATGCCCATGCAAGACTGAAAAACGTCTTTAGAGGCTGGAGAGAAGCATTTCTATAAATTCAGCCTGCAAGGGAGAGGGAGAGGAGGCTGCTCATTTGATTTGCAACCATTGGAGGACCTTCTGAGGCTGCCAAGGGCAGAAGAAGACCAATCAACAACAGGAGGCAGCAGCTACAGGCTGTTGAGACAGGGTAGCAGCTGTAAATGACTGATTTTCTTCAGTTCTTTGCATCTACAAGTTGTTGTGGCAGGGAAGCAGCTGCATTTGACTGATTTTCAGTCATTCTTCACGACAAAACTTTGAATTTTCTCTCTCTACAGCTTTCCCTCTCATCTCCCAGTCATTTCACAGCCTTGCTCTGAAGATCTCAGCATTTGGACCCTTGGAGGCTGAGAAATTGTAAACTTCTCTGCTGTAAACCCTAATTTACAGCAAAAATTAGGGTTTAGCGACAACCTTGGGAAGCGTGCCAAAAATTGGAAGCTCCAAGACTTAGATTCAACAAGACTGAGGTGAATTTCAGCTGAATTCAATGGAGGACTAGCCAACCATTGAATTTGGGGCATTTCCATCCTCTGTAAAGTGGGTAAAGGCCAATTGATTGCCCGAATCAAGGGGCAAATCGGATTAAAGACTTGCTGGTGATTCATCATAACAAGCGGAGTTGGAATACCGAAAGGAATTGGAAAAATTCCATTGTAAATCAGCTTATTATTCAATAAAGCTAAAGAAATACCGAAAGGGGCGCCAATTTTAGAGCCAATCGGGTGTGCATTGTCCAAGATCAGTAGGTAAATTTGTATTTTTCAGATTTGCATTAATTGTTTGCTGCTGTAATTAAGTTGTAATCAGGGATTTACGACCCATCAATGGAAGGAAGGCTAGTTACATCTGCTCTAAACAATTCTCGTTCATCACTAGATATTTTAAAAAGGTGTGCATCGGCAGATCGTCATTGATTCCCTATCCAACAGCTTCTCCTGCTATAATCATCCACAATTAGCATGAAATACAAGCTCCCTTGAAGGAACTCCATTCTCATTGGTTCACAAAGATCGGTAGAAACAAGCTCCAAGGGTGCTAAAGAGTGATCTACTTTCCAAGGATGCAGGATACACAAGGCTCTTGGCTTACCACAATATCCGGCAAACCTCAAACAAGTTGTTCCTTGGACGCCTTCCGAAGGTAATCATAATTGAGGTGGCCAAAACCGAGCATGCAAAGCTCAGACTATGTTTGTGAGGTAGTAAGAAGAGAAGTCGAGGCAAAAACAGACCACAACTTGTAGACTCCATTCTCCTCATAACCTGAAGAAGAAACTTGTCTCGATCCTCGATCAAGAATCCTCATCAAATTCAACCAAAAGGCCAAGGAAATAAATCTAGTGCATCGAAAGTAGATAGTACCTCAAGGCCAGCACATAAAGTACCTCGGATATATGGGCACCACCATGTCCATCTGGAATAAGATGCATGTTGCCCCGTCCCTATATAGGAATAGACAAATTGTCACCAATGAAAATCTAGCCATACGAAGGCCGTAAATAAGTAACACCTGCTGAAGAAGGAGTCATGTGCCGAAAGGCACCATTGTTAACAATCCACTCCCAAGTGTATGGGGCCATCAATGCAACATCAGAAGCCATCAAGGTCGAATCCTCAACCACCTCCAAGTTGAGAAAAGAACCTGATGAGGGAGCAGCCATCGCTTCAGAATCCTTTGAAGATTTCTCCTTCTCCTTCTCCTTCTTTTCCTTGTCGGGGCAATCCTTCTTCCAATAACTTGTTTTGCCACAAATGTGACAAGTAGACTCCTTTTCTTTGTCCTCCTTAGATTTGTCCTCCTCCTTCTTCTTTTAGTCCTTCCTCTTCTTCTAAGAGGACTGACCAACCAAGGCCTCAAATTTAGAAGCATTGGTCCCTTTCAATTGCTCCCCTTGGTCCAAGACCATAGGAACCAAATCTTCCCGCTGAAGAGTCTCAAACCACCCTAAAACAATCAAGGCGGAATAAAAACCACTGAAATAGGGCAGCAACTATGAAAGAAGAGTTATCGCCATGTCTTCAAAAGTGATCACCTTCCGTGCGTTTTGAACCTACATCTGAAGCTACCTCAGCTTGTTGATATGCTCCCATATAGAAAATGACTTGGTGACACTCATGGTCCGCATCTACACTTCCAAAGAAACTCACTTTATGACGGTCATCTGATTGTACATCTGCTCTAGCCATATCTCCCGGGCCACCATCAAATGCTCAATATGAGAGATAACAACTATAGTACATGAGAGAAATAAAAACAAGCTAATGCGAGCATTGAGTTTATCCCAATGTGCTTGAGCCTTTGCCAACTCCACCTTATCACTAAAGGAGAATCGGGACTAGTCTCATAAATAAGGATGATGAATAGCCTTCGTAAAAAGCTCCACCAAATCATAGGACTCCAGAATGGCAAGCATCGTGACCCGCCAGATGCGGTAATTCTTGCCATCGAGCTTTTGATCTAATGGAAGAGTTGGTAAGACAGCCACCTTCCGGTCCATGATCGCTTGAAACTCTATCTCGGCCTCAAAAGACATCTTCACCTGCAATGCCTGCACAAAACACAAAGAGCGACCCCCTTTGACTGTGAGAATACAACCAACTAAGGCTCTTGTTCGCTCGTCCTGCTCCTCAACCTTGTGCCGCACTGAAATCTCCTCTTCAGATGGGTCTAGGTCAGTCTTTCAATGCTCTGACACCATGTCAAAGTGAAGCAATGCAGAACGAATGACTTCCAGTATACAACCTTTCTCCATCATTATTAAGAGAGTTGGACCAATCTACTTTGGCAGACTCATCACAAAGTGCACAGAGGTAAGTCTCCTCAAGGGCCATTGGGAATTGAAGACAGATTGTCCAATCCTGACTTCACCAAGTTGGAACTTGTACACAATTGTAAAGCTGACGATAATTGTATCCAGCTGAAGTAAGCTCCTTTTGTGCATAAGTAACCAGATTATCATCTTGCTGCAATATTGTGCCTATCACTTAAACAGCAGCATATACGAATAAAGAACGGCTTTCTAAGGATGCAGTGAGCAAAGAATGATGCAGAATAGACACACCAATGAGAAAACAGTAGACATATGTTCAAGAATGGAAATCAAAATGCTTGCAAAGCCTGGGAGTGCAAGAGATCAATCACCAGCCATCCAATTCCATGGTAAGGCCAAATGTAAAATGCTAAGGGTGCACCAGATCAAAGTTCATCTCAAATCTCCATAAAACATTTACAAAGATTCACAAATAACTATCAAGACCTTTATGCCTTGAAAGAACCTAAAGCATAATTTATGAAAACACAGACCTTGGAAATTTTTTTGCTACTGATTCCCATTCGCTGATTGAACCTTGCAAAGATGCAGCTTTAAACAGCCTAACTGCCACAACTCAAAAAAGAAAAAACAAGAAAAAGGATTGCTAGACTTCCTATTGATATTAAACTCAGAATACTTTTTGCAATGATGAAGGATACTCCTCCAGATATAAAAACTTGCATCGTTGTAGTTGCTGCACTAGAAAGATTTCAGTACAAAGCATTTACTATCAGCATCAACAACTAGCTTTTACAACTGGCATGAACCACTGACCTTCAGAAAGCCTTGTAGAAGAAAAAATTACTAATGATTATTAAACAGCACTCACTACCAGCATGCACCACTGCGAAAATTGACTAGTCTTAACTTATAAGAGAACCACGTGATGGTTGCTTTAGATATATCTGGCATCATTGTGATTGCTGCAGAAGATTTTTGTTAAAGATGAAATGGACCTAATACCTTATTTAGGCCCTTGACTACACGATTCCCAAGTCAGCTTAAGTGATGTACCTTTAGGGGAATCATGAGTAGATGACTCTGCACTTTTGAAAGCAACAGCCTTGGGCCTTTGCTGGAGAAGCTCCTCTAGGTCCTTGTAGCAAGGCAATTTTACTGAACCAGGCCTATCATGAGTCTTTACTTTCTTGTACTCTTTAAGCAAGTTCCTCCATTTGTCCGTGCACATTGTTGGTGACCTTCCATAGCCACTGTGGCTCATCTTCATAGATATTTGTTCCCAAAGATGCTTATTTGACTTGGAAGTATTGAACAAACAATCAATCTCCCCCCGAAAGGCAATCAACGCTCTTATCTCGTCCTGACCCCATGTCTCAGCCCTCTTTTTGGGGGGCTTAGATTCAGGGTTATGCCTGCTGTTCTCTTGCACCAGAGGGTCTTCGGGAGGAAGATGCAATGGTGGGGGTGGACTGACATCACTCGTAACAACATCCATATCTAAGGCATACTCATCTGGATGCGTAATCCCACATGGGTTTGACATCAAGGAAGGGAGAACAGTATGGCAAGAACTTTTGGGACTATATCTGATTAGTGACACGGTCGCTCTAAACAGCCGACAGATCAAAGGCAGAGAGAGGCAACTTCACCTCAAAGGAATGATGGCAAAGACAGAGGCTCAAATGCGTAACATCGAAGACAAAGAAAGAGGCAACCTTACCTCAAACGTTGCCTCTAACCTGACATATTCTTTTCGTTCTAACCTGACAGATGAAAGACAGAGACAGAGGGAACCTTACCTGAAAGGAATAATGCCAACACAGAGGCTCAAATGCATGACATCAAAGGCAATGGCAGAGGTACTCATACCTCAAAGGCATTATGCAAAATTGAGCATAATTAACACATCTTGATGTTAATTATGACTGGATAACTTTCTCATATTAAGCATAATTAATCACGTCTTGATGATAGGTCTCCAAGCATCCTGAGATATAAAGGCCCGAATGGATGCCATTTGAATGTAGACGGCTAGAAAACCAGAAAAAACGGCAATGGCGGTAGCTGAATTGATCTACCTGAAGTAGGATCCTGCTCATTAAGAGCGTCCGACTGATGGTCCATCACAAATTAGCTCCAGAATGGTCCTCTAAGGGAGCATGGTTTCTCTCTTCGTCTCTGTATGTTTATTTATCAGTATTATGAATGCAGAGCTAATGTGTAGCTTGAGAAGCCACAATGTCCTAAGCCGGATCGGTCGTCATAGAAAGAACCACAGGCAAACCACACCCTCGTGTTTAAGACTTAACCCTGGTCTGTTGAGTTATGCACAGGTGATGATCACCCCCGGTTAACCGTTCCCCCTCAATGACACCCTCTCCACAAGGTAGAGCACTTATACTAAAGTATAAACTAAAATTCACTACAAGGTGTGCCAATTCTATTTCCCTCTCTCCTTTCTCTACGTGTAGTTTCCTCAGTGCATTAGACCATTAAACCTTTTTTCTGCCTACACACACACACACACACACTCTCTCTCTCTCTCTCTCTCTCTCTCTCTCTCTCTCTCTCTCTCTCATAGTGTTGAAAATCATGAGCTTTTGTTAGGGATGCACTTGCATATTTTCTTGTGATAGACTAGTCTCCCTCTCTTTACCTTTATTTATGAAAAGGGTAATCATTTCTATGGTCTAAGTCTTTCCATTGTTCCTCTATATTAGCATGACATCCAATTTTATGGCTTTCTCAAATATTTTATTAAGGCCATTTTTCTATGAGCTTAAGTTTCTTGCCAAGGCTTTTTACTCATCATCATGGGTGCCACTCATGAAATTTGTAGCTACAACCTTCTAAGATAGCCTTTCGATAATGGGGATTCTATCAGAGTTCCAAGGATGCTGGTCATATAGACCCTACTAGCTACATTATCCTTTGGGCTAATGTTCAAACGCTTAACTATAAGATTATCTACATAGCACACTTCAAAGAGTCTTTGAACGAACATGTGTTTCAATGTGGTCAAGTCATTCTTCTCATCTACATCTAAACTCATGAATCAAGTTTAACATTGTTGTCTTGAGCACAACCAAAAGCTCGTGCTTTCTTCTCACTTGCCTTGAGGTAGTTAGGCCCACAACCTTTCTCAAATTATTCCATAATGCTATAAGGATCATCTCATGCCTATATTTTTCAAGCTGCTTGGCAATAATTAGAATCTTGGACTTCTCCTTTCATACCCAAACCTCGTCTTAGGCTCTTTAAGCAAATTGGTTGCTAAGGATATGCTACTTTGTGTTGCCATGGAGTTGTCTAACAACTTCTTAAGTAAGAGGTCTAATATGGAGTCAGTGGAGGTTATAATGATTCTAGCTAGGATAATCATCTTCTTAATGCTCTTCATCTCTTTTCTAGCTTCTTCTTAGCTTATCACTATTGGAAGGTCCATTTGATCATAGTCTCTAACATAAACTCCTTTTTGAACCCTTATCTGGGCTTGGATGTCTTGAGGAAGCTTCTTAAAGCATTCACCCTCCATCTTGTGTCTCGATTGATTCCATTTTCAATGTACTCAAGGAGGATCAAAATGGGGATTTCTTAGATGAAGCAATCCCCTAATGAAGAGACCTTTGAGATTTATGTCTTCAAGAAAGAGTTAAGCTATAGGAGTACACCTTTCACTATTCAAATTTGTGTCTCTTGGATAAAAATGGCTTGGAGGCCTTTCCACCTCTTCCCTTAAGGTCAAATTGATTTTTAGATCTTCCTTTAGGCCTCTTGCAAGTTGGTACTAGCTTCTTAAAGTTAATATGATTGATTTGGGTCTTGGGACACCAAACCTTTTCCAGTACTAGATCACCACTAGAGGTCAACTTGGATAGTCATTTTTAAAGCACTCAATGATACTATTGTCAAGATTAGAAATCCTTTTTGAGCTCAAAGGTGGTCTTGCTCTCCTAGCTATGACTAGCTTGAATTACTCCAATGCACCAAGTAACTATCTAGGAAAGGCTAGTCCAACTATTAGGGTTGAGAGTATCTTAGAGGTGTCCTAGCAAGCTCTAGCAGGTGTAGTCTACTTCTGTTAAGCATTGGCAATGTTTTAGGGTGAGTAGATGGACTCAACTTGGATTAGGATAGTTCCTACAGCTTCCTTGAGGTATATCCTATGATTATTACTTGAGGATATCATTGCAAGTGATAGAGGTTTCTCTAGCCACACAAGTGAGGTAAGAGAAAACTAACTATAGGCAAGGTTTTAGATGGTTGGAGCTTGTGCAAGAGATTGATTGTCCTTGCCAAAGGGCAAGAGCATGCCAAATTGTAGACTTGAGATATTCAAGAAGCAATACCTCAAGGGTAATATCTCAAGTAGATGGGGCTCTTACCTTCCAATTAGGGTGCTAAGTTAAGAAGAGAGAAGCAATACCTTGGGGGTATTGTCTCAAGTAGATGGGACTCTTACCTTCCCATTAGGGTGCTAAGTCAAGAAGAGAGGTGCAATGGTTGGTAAGTCCCATTGTTTGGCCTCTAAAGTTGTTGAAAGATCTTAAAGTGGATGTAAGTCTTGGGAAATGAAGCTCTTTGTGTGTTAGATGGGATTTGCCTAAGGTCAAAGTGTCCGTGTTTCCATTTTTTAGGTGTCAACTATGAAGTACACAATGGGTATGTAAATTCTACTCTCTTCTGCAAGCAAGACAAAGCCTTCGAAGGCTTTTGGCAAACCTCAAATTGGTCCATAGGTACGCCAATAAGTAGCTTCAAGGTATTCCACTGAAGCCTCTAATGGAGTTGATCTTTGCTAGCTTTCTAGTTCTAGTCTTCTGTCCTATTTAATAAAGTGTCCTTGAGATGTAGGTGGTGTATCTTGGACTTTGGCTAGGAGGCTAAATGATGTAGCTTCAAAGTATTCTAGGTAAATATATCAATTTTGATCATTCATAGAGTATACAAGGACTTATTATCAAAGCTCAAACAACATTACCATTTATTTGTTGCAAGGTTCTCTAGGTTATCTACAATGCGTTGCTTATAAGCTAGGGCTATGTGATCAAGCCTCAAGCTATCCTCCCATATGACATGGAGGGTATATGGACCAACAATATGGGAGTCTTTTCAAGGTAAGTACAAGGTGTAGTCACTCTTAGATGGACTAGGGCCCTCAAGGAGTATGTATAAGGTGGCATACTATATTAGGCCTTCAAATCATGTGGTTGGCTAGGATGTGGCAATGAAGATGTAGGCTCAAGGTATTCAAGTCTCAAAAACTTAAAGTTGCGTGCTTTAGAAAGATGGACTTAGCCTCAATAACTTAAGGTATTCAAGTCTCAATAACTTAAGGCTACGTGCTTTAGAAAGATGGACTTAGCCTAAGGGTCACAACAACCAATGCTTATTAAGGTAGAGTAGTATTAGAGGCCTCCTTGGATGCTAGCCTAACTTCTTATGGTACTTTAATGTGCTTCCAATATCTCAAAAGTCCTTCTTAGAATGCATAAATGTATGCACTTCCAATAACTCAAAGGTGTTTGATTGCCAACGAAGAATCATTTTCAAGCAAGATCAAGCTAATATGTTCCTATATTAAGGCTAGGTTTCCTCTGGTGGTTATAGTCCTAGCTCTTGGTGTGCTAGGCATCTAGATGTTGTGGGGATCAAAGCAATTTGCCTCAAGGTATTCGATGATACAATACCTCAAGTGTATTTTTATTCATGTGGACAAGGTTGCACCTTACAAGGTTAGGACTTGAAGCCTCCTAAGTGTTTGGTTGGGGTCTCTCAACCAACCACCTACATCTTGGATGTGTCTCATTCTCTTTAAAGTGTCACAAAGTGAAGCTCTAGTTTCCCTCCCTCTCTCTCTCTCTCTCTCTCTCTCTCTCTCTCTCTCTCTCTCTCTCTCTCTCTCTCTCTCTCTCTCTCTCTCTCTCTCTCTCTCTCTCTCTCTCTCTCTCTCTCTAAGAGGTCTTGATTCCTCTCTCATCCTCCATGCCTCATGCTAAAAAACAAATCTCATCTAGATGTTGTCGGGATCAAAGCAAGTTGCCTCAATGTATTCAATGGTACAACACCTCCATTGTATTTTTCTCCATGTGGACAAGGTTGGTCCTTGCAAAGTTAGGACTTGAAGCCTCCAAGTGTGTGATGTGGGTCTCTCAACTAGCCACTTGCATATTGGATGCCTCTCTTTCTCTGCTTAAAGTGTCATAAGTGAAGCTCTAGTTTCCCTTTTTCCCTCTTCAAGGGAAAAAGTGTGTGATGTGGGTCTCTCAACCAGCCACTTGCATCTTGGATGCCTCTCTTTCTCTACTTGAAGTGTCATAAGTGAAGCTCTAGTTCCCCTTTTTCCCTCTAGTTTCCCTTTTTCCCTCTTCAAGGGGTGTTGATTCATCTCTCATCCTCTAGGCCTCCTCCCTGAAAATTGAACTCGTCTCCTAAAGGCCTCATCTAGATCCTTAGGTGGTGTGCATTTGAAAATGGCATTGCCCCCCCAAAAAACTTTGATTAATGGGCTCACTAATGTCCTCATAAACAAAAATGTGCTCAATAATGATGATAGTGGTCGTAGATCCTCTAATTCTCTCCAAGAGAATGAGAATGTGTATGAAGTGATATTTTCAAGCAAGCTTTGGAGTGAGCTTTTTTTGGTAGTTCCCTGTTTTTGTTCTACATTGTCCACCTATTTTGCCCTTTTCTACAATCATCACCACCACCAACTCCTTATTTTTTTGCCCTCATCTTTATCCTCCCATCTCTCTCTCTCTCTCTCTCTCTCTCTCTCTCTCTCTCTCTCTCTCTCTCTCTCTCTCTCTCTCTCTCTCTCTCTCTCTCTCTCTCTCTCTCTCTCTCTCTCTCTCTCTCTCTCTCTCTCTCTCTCTCTCCCAAAATCTTCTCCTCTCCAAACCTAACGGGGGAGAGAGAGACCCTATATCAATAAAACAAATTGGGACAAGGGACACAAGTTCACATGAGCGTGCACGCACACACACACACACACACAGAGTTTGTAGAGATTCACATAGGCAAAGATCTCAATAAGGGTCACACACACACACACACACATGGAGGTGAGGAGAGAGATGTAGAGATAGAGTGAAACTTAGAGATGCATAGAAAGAGGGAGAGAGAAAGATAAGAGGCAAAGATAGATAGATAGAGACATATCTAACACAACTTTCTTTCTTTCTCTAGCTATCTCTTTAGATTTTGGTTTCTCTTTTTGTCTCTAGCTCTCTCTTTAAGTTTTGGCCTCTCTTTTTATGTGGTTATATTATCCACATCTCCCTCCATCCATGCCTTCGTCCTTATCCTCCCTCTCTCTCTCTCTCTCTCTCTCTCTCTCTCTCTCTACACACACACACACACACACACACACACACACACACACACACACACACACACACACACACATTGCTTTGTGCATGACCCCTATCCTCTCTTTGTATCTTCTTTGCTAACTCTATATCTATGGATGCATCTCTTGGAGAGAGAGAGAGAGAGAGAGAGAGAGAGAGAGAGAGAGAGAGAGAGAGAGAGAGAGAGAGAGAGAGAGAGAGAGAGAGAGAGAGAGAGAGAGGTAAGGAGAGATGGATAGAGATAGAGTGGACTTACGCACACACATAGATGTTATCAAACTTTGTCTCTCTTTCTCTACCTTTTCTTGTAGGTTTTGGTCTCTCTTTCTTTATGGTTGTTGCTTTAATGATTGGTATTTTACGATTTTGCAGACTTATTTGGGTTGTTTATGGTCCAAATGTATCAACTCATGTCTATGTGTACCCAAATGTTATGTACTTGATATATTGAGCCTTACATTGCTCTTTTACACTTCAGACACACTTCAATGAATGTGCCTTTGAGATATTTACATTTACTTGGATACATTACACTAGAGCTTTGGATCTCCTATGTAGTTGAGCTTGGTTTACTGAGACAGTGGGACTCTTCCCTTATGTACATGCTCTTTTGGACTCTTGGATGCAATTACACCTACTCCTAAGTTAATTTGATTTACATGCTTTGGATATCAACACTTGTCTTTATCACCAGGATGTAATGATGTATACATACTTCTTGATTATGTATTGAGCTTCATTACTTTCTGCTCAATCAGTTGTGTATTTGATGTATCTCTATACTTGATCTTGAGATCTCCTACATACACGATATCTATGCCTATGTGATGTATTGGTTACTAATTCCCTTGAGTTTATGATAGAGACTTCAGTGTTGGTTGTATGCCTATTCTTTGTAGTTGCTCTTATACATCCTAATTATTACTCGAATATACATGGCAATGGGAGCTTTGTATTTTTTGATTATTTGCTCACATAATATTGGTCATATTAGTGCATTTACTACAATAGTGTTGTAATTATAGTTTTCAGCATGTAGCCCATTCTCTTGGATCTTGCATTGGTATATTGTCATTATGGTTGATTCTTTGAATGATAGTGCTATTTCAATATTGAAAAGCTTGACATCATAAATTTCACCTATTGGAAGATGCAGATATGGCAAGCATTGGTCCTAAAGAAGTAGGTTGAGCCATTGAAAATCTTGACACCATAAATTTCACCTATTGGAAGATGCAGATATGGCAGGTATTGGTCCTAAAGAAGTAGGTTGAGCCATTGAAAACCAAGAGTGTAAAATCCAAAGGCATGGATTGGGATTATTGTTGAGTTGGATGAGCTATGTAAATCCACTCTTATACTATCATTGAATAAACATATTTATTTCAATGTTGTTGCACCTAAGGATAATGCCTCACAATTATGGAAAAAGATATACAATCTTTATGACAAACAAAGTCTTGCATCACAAATGTATTGGTTGAAAGAGCTAATAGACCTTCAGATGAAGGATGGGACTTTTATGTCCACTCACTTGAATGCGTTTCATTTGATTTTCAGCCTGTTGACTTAGCAAGGCATTTATTTCAAAGATACTTTACCTCCCTTAATATTTCTTATGACACTTCCCAAGTCATGGGACATTTTTTGTATAGCCATGTTTGCTAATATGCCTAAGGATGGCTTGAAACTCCAAGATGTTGAGGGTGCTTTACTCACAAAGGAGATAAACAAAAAGAATGTAGATGCATCGTGTACTTCTCATGCATTGACTATTAGGGACATGCATGATAGTAAGAATGATAATAATGACCATGGTAGAGACTCATAGAGGTCTCGAAAGGGAGAGAAGAATCGAAGCTTGGACTCGAGAGCTATGGCGGGAGAGCAAGAGTAAGAAAGAGAGAGATAAGAAATGGGAACTCCAACAGTCACAATGTGTGACCGAGCCTTCCTTTATTCAAACTGTCACTAAAAGAATAAAGAATAAAGCGACGGTGAGACATGCGCCCGCCACCTGCAGTGTGCAGTGGCGGTGACTGTCAGTGTAGTAATACACGGGCGGCTAGGTGGAGGCGCCTTTACCCCCAACAACGCTTTGTAGAGAGGCTTTTCGTGAGCAAATCTGCAGGATTCTGGTCAGTCGAGATCTTGACAAGATCAACAGACTTGTCCTCAATGACCCCACGTATGAAGTGATACCTGATCTCAATGTGTTTCGTCTTCTCATGGAAGACCGGATTCTTGGCTAACTGAATAACACTCATAGAATCTGAATGCAGTGTAGGGATAGCATCAATACCAAGGTCAGCAACCAAATGACCCAACCAAATGGCCTCCTTGCAAGCCTCAGTGGGCTACAACATACTTGGTCTCTAGAGTAGAAAGGGTCGTGCATTTCTACACCCTGGACATCCAAGAAACAACACCTCCAGCATATGTGAATACATAGCTAGAAGTGGACTTCCTATTATCTGCATGTCCTGCATAATCAGAGTCAGTGTACCCCACGACTCCTATATCCTGGCTGCCATAGCATATGCACATATCTGCAGTGCGCTTTAGGTACCTCATGATACCCTTCACGGCATCCTAATGCTTCTTGCCAGGTGTAGCTATATAGCGTGCCACAACACCAACTGCAAAGGCAATATTTAGACGAGTGGCTATCATGGCATACATAAGACTGCCCACTAATGCATAGGGAATCTTGGCCATCTCGGCTCTCTGCTCATCTATCTGCGGACAATCAGCCTATGATACCTTCACATAAGAAGGCAATGGACAGCCAATAGGCTTTACATCTTGCATGCGGAAGCGCTCAAGGACTTTATGAATGTACTCCCTCTGTGACAAGTAGAGGAGTCCTTGATGCCTGTCGCGTCTAATGCGCATACCAAGTATGTGAGTGGCTTGTCCCAGATCTTTCATCTCAAAGCTCTTCTTGAGCTGAGCCTTAAGAGCATCTAGTTCATCATGAGCTTTCCCTGCTATCAGCATATCATCCACATAGAGGAACAAAATCAATAAAGAACCATCACGGGCTTTCTTCGTGTAAAGACACGGATCCATAGCACTCTTGCTGTAGCCCTGTGACTGCATAAAGGCATCAAACTTATGATACCACTCCCTAGGTGTTTGTTTCAAGCCATAAAGACTTTTCTTCAATTTGCACACTAGGTGCTCCTTGCCAGGTTCTGCAAAGCCCTTAGGCTGCTCCATATAAATCTCATCATACAAGTCCCCATGTAAGAAAGCCGTCTTGACATCCATCTGGTATAAATCCAAGTCAAGCTGAGCAACCAAAGCCAAGACTAAGCGTAGGGTGGTCATCTTAACCACAAGAGAAAAGACCTAATCAAAGTCCACACCATGCTTTTGCTTAAAACCCTTTGCTACCAATCTAGCCTTGTATGCCGGCTTGGGGTGTCTAGGGGTACTTTTCAGCTTGTACACCCACTTGCATGGCAAAGCCTTCTTGGCCATAGGCAAGGAAACCAAATCCCAAGTATCATTCTTATGCAAGGAGTCTATCTCAGACTGCATAGCCCTCTCCCAGGAGTGACTGTCACCCCTGCGCATAGCCTCATCATAAGTGAAAGGCTCTCCTATATCTGTAAACCAAGACATAATGCATCAAGGGCTGAAATCTATTAGGTGGACGTCTATCTCTAGTAGACCCGTCTCACGGTAAGCTCTGCTGCCTGCCTAGCTGCCCGTCCAATACCCTGACCATGAGCATCTACTGCAGTTGTAGGTTGTCTAACTAGCTGTGCGGGAGCTCTCGGCTCCTCCTGAAATATGACCCTGTGGATCTCAACAACTCTCTCAAGCTGCCAATGCATCTTATCTTCATGGAAGACTACATCATGACTGCGGATGACTTTTCGAGCTTGCGGATCCCAGAGATGGTAACCCATCTCACCTACATCCCCAAAACCAAGGAAAATGCATTTGACACTCTTTGGATCCAGCTCACTTCTCTTGTCCTTGGGCACATGGCAAAATGCCTCACATCCAAAGACACGGAGATGCGCATAAGAGGAAGGTTTTCTAGTCCATACCTCCTCTGCAACCTAGAAATCAAAACCACTAGAAGGTGATATGTTTATGACATGCACAGCTGTACTAATTGCCTCAGCCCAAAAGCTCTGTGGTAGGCCTGCGTGGCTAAGTATACTACGTACACGCTCCTGGGTGGTTCTATTCGTCCGCTCAGCCAAACCATTCTTGGGGGGGGTGTAGGGGGCGGTCAACTGACGCTTAATACCCCTCTCATCACATAACTGCTCAAAAGCACGTGAGACATACTCATCCCCATTATCTGTCCTTAGGCATTTTAGCCTATACCCAGATTGGTTCTCAACCAATGCAAGCCATCTCTGAAATACAACCAAGACATCAGATTTAAGCTTAATGGGATAAGCCCAAAATTTTCGTGAAATATCATCTATGAACGTAACAGAATACTTTGCACCACCCATAGACTGACAAGGCATGGGCCCAGAGACATCCGAATGTACCATTGCCAAGGGCTCACTCATGCGTGGCCTACCAGACTTTTTATGTGTAGACCTAGTCTGCCTGCCATAAAGACAATGCTCACATGAATCAAAACATGTATAATCAAGGGGCAGTAAGTACTACAAACCAGAAAGCATCTTCATTTTCTTCAAAGACATATGGCCCGAACGGGCATGCCAAAGAGATACATGTGGAATAGAACCCACAGACAAAACATGATCAAGGGAAGAAGTTGTTACAATCAAGGGATAGAGGCTGTAGCCTTGGCACCTCTCGCAATCACAAGTCTGCCACGAGTGATCTTCCATGTAGAGTCTCCCAAAGATACATGATAACCTGCGTCATCAAGCTGTCTAGCTGACAAGAGACTACATGTCAAAGCAGGTACATGACATACATCCTGCATAACAAAACTACTGCCAGAAGGAAATTGCAGCCTAACATCACCAATGCCCACAATATCAAGAGAGCTGTCATCGCCCAAGCTCACAGAAACCGAAACAGTACGATATGAATGAAACCACTCTCGACAAGGTGTCACATGAAAGGACTCACCTGAGTCCAAGAGCCAACACTTGCATACATAGAGTGTATCTCTGTCATCTGCGAAGCACTAGAAGAAGCTGTAAGGATATAATCATCATCATCAACATCCTCAGGCTGCATAACATTGATCTCTTCAATTTTAACACTAGACTTTGCAGGCACTATGCTGTGATCAGAAGACTTATCCTGCACTTTGTCTTTCCCCTTATCTTTGTACCTTTCATTGCATAGTTCATGGCATTGTGGCCTAATATGGCCCTTTTTCCCACAATAGTGACAAGTAACATCTGCATTCCTGCCACGATATTTGCTACGTGACTTCCCACGAGGCTTGGACCAAGATTTCTGAGAATCCCGTCCACGGCCACTGCCACTGCCATGCTTTCCATATCCATCATTCTTGCCTCTAACTGTCATAGCATGCGACATACGAGAGGCATCCAAATTCTTACGATTAACCTCTTCCTACAGAAGAGTACTCTCAACATCAGATAATTTCAAGGTAGCAGTAGAGGCACATAATGCAATGCAGAATACATTCCATGACTCATTAAGAGTACCAAGCAAGAAAAGAGGAGTGACATCCTTTGCAAAAGTGATATCCTGCGAAGTCAAGTTCTTGAGTATAGCATGGAACTGGCTCAAGTGAGCAGACATGGTCACATTCTCCTTCATGTGTAGATCCATAAGCTGTTTTAGCCAATACATCTGACTCGCTGGACTTTTCTTGTCATAGAGATTCTTGATTTTATCCCACAACTTCCATGCACTCTGTTCTTCCTCAAAGACATTGTAATGAACCTGTTCTGTGAGAGATAATACAATAGTGGACTTGCATAACTCATCAAGCTCAAGTCATTCCTCATCTGGCATAGTTGCAGGCAGATGCCCGCTCAACCTCAAAGGTTTGATCTGCGATTTCTGCACCAACACCTGCCAAATCAGGCTCTTCCAATAATAGTAATTCGTACCATCAAGCTTAGTGATGTTGAAAATAGCATGATCAATGGACGAACTCGCCATAATGCAGGCTGGAAGACTGTAGACAGTTCAAAACTGCTTGCTATTTACTGTAGAAAATGACCAAAAAATCACCAAAATCGAGGAAAAATGGCAAGAAAAGTGGAACCAAAGATGCTGCCCCCACCAAGTACTAGTGAAAGTACATCATTTCAGAATGTTTCAGCATGAAAAATCCATGTCAGTCCATACATATATGCTTGTTGTAATAAATTACAGATTTTAGTAAAAGAGAGCTAACAGTGCCAAAATCGGATCCCAAGGCAATCAGATATTACCAAGACCAAAGCCGGCATCATGTGGGCATAACATAAGCATATGACGGTCAATAAGCATGAATCCAACACCCAAACATGTCATATAAACATCTGCCAGTGAGTAGGTACACCCCCAGTCAACGGGGCAAAGTGTTCCTACCACTACCAAAACTTGACACAAGTAGGTGTTAGCTCACAAAGATACGGATCCAAATCTGAGACTCAGCTCATAAGCATACAGTGAACCAAGACATATAATGTATCATCCCAAATGGTAAGAAATCCCAAAGTCTCAAGTGTCTGTAACTGCTCAATAGCATGTAATTGCTTAATACATAAAGGCACTGCCTGCTCAATGTCTGATAAGCATTCAAGAATGCTCCCACTGGCACAAAAGTCGTATGTATGAGCTCAAGAGCTCAAACCAAGGCAAGACACAGTGCCAATGACATAAGTCCAAGACAATACATCAATAGTACTTCCTGAACATGTAGGCGATAGAGCATCCGTATGTAGCATCCATATGCATGTAAGACATCAAGTACATCCCAAGATACAAATTTGGCAAGCCAATAAATAGCTCAAGTAAGCTCTGGGAATCCAAGGTCAAGCCAAGACCGAGTTCCAGTAGCAATAGGCTCCAAACAATGCAACTAGCATGTAGTAATGGCATAGGCTAAGCATGTCAAGACCGGTCAGACATAAGCAACATACATGCCATAAGTACAACCAAGATGGAGCATCCAAATGATTTGCAAAGTGATCTCAAGCTTAACCAACGATCCCAAATCAAAACCAAGCTCTATGTCGAGCCCCAAGTGTTAATACATCACCATATATGCCCAAAACATAGCCCGAAAAGCATAGACATAAGCATACATGAGTAAAATGACTTCAGCCCAATTGTGTATAGTAGTGATTTACTGTTCAAAACTGAGAATTTCAGCACCAAAATCAGCTCCAAATGGTTGCCAAACAATAGGCATACATTCCCCTAACATCCGGGCATCAAATGGGACCAACCGGGCATCAAATGACAATGCCAAACAAGCTGTAGCATCAAATGTCAGTGTAACATTGTCATAAACTACCTGTGGACTATTATGAGAGTCCCAAAACAGTGTTAAATTAGTCCAAATGCTATGCCAACACATCAACCATCAAAACCAAGCATCAAAGCATGTTCATATGCTTGAGATGTAGCGTTTCTAAGTGCCAATGGAGGGGGAGAGCTACTGTTGTGATTGTCAATGCTAAAGACACATATGGGAGGGCTGCGTGATTCCACCAACTATAAATGCTGGTGCTGGGGCTGCAAAAAATGGTGGCCAAGCTTCGGAGGGGTTTGGTTAAAGCCAAGGAAGGCCTCAAACAAGCTCCAGCAAGGGGAGAGCAGCCCACATATGAAATGAGAGCTAGGAGTGTAATGGATGCCCTATTTCAAGAGGGCTGAAAACTGAGGTAAACCCTGTAAAGAGTGAAGCAATACCTCTGTGTGAATGCCTTGAGGGTGCCCAAAGGGGCCGGGAAGCCGGGGAGTGACGGGAGCTCGAAGGAGTCGGATATGGTTGCCAAGAAGGAGACCCAATGCGAGTGGGGAGTCGATGGGAAGCTGAGAATGCCACGAACCAAGCTCAAGAGTTGGGAAGCCGAGCTCTGATAGCAGTTGAAAGGGAGAGAAGGATAGAAGCTTGGAATCGAGATCTATGGCAAGAGAGCAAGAGCAAGAAAGAGAAAGATAAGAAATGGGAACTCCAACAGTCATAATGTGTGATCAGGCCTTCCTTTATTCAAACTGACACTAAAAGAATAAAGAATAAAGTGACGATGACGGGCGTCCACCACCTGCAATGTGCAGTGGTGGTGACTGTCAGTGTAGTAATACACAGGTGACTAGGCGGAGGCGCCTTTACCCCCAACAGGTCTCAGTCTCATAGGCAGTCTCACAATAAGTCCCATGGTTATAAGTACTCTCTAGCATGTCATTACTATGGGAAGCACAATCATATTTGACTGTAGTGCCATAATATATAAGATGATAAGCACAAAGATAAAGGCAAAGGAAAAGTGTATGAAAAGTTTGATGATTGCAGCATTGTCCCTAATAAGTCTAGTGTAAAGATTAAAAAGATAAATGTAGTGCAGCCTAAGTCCCATGCTGAGCATATCTTAGTAGCTTTCTCTCTTGATGCTTCTCAGTTGATCGATGCTTTGTCTAACTATTCTCAATGGTGTTTGCTTGATTTCGGGGCTTCCTTTCATATTACCCCACATAAGGATTTGTTTTAGTCCTATTGCACAATGATAGGTTTTGTGAGACAAGGAAATGACTTAGCATTGGATATCATTGTTATTGGGGATGTACGACTGTGGTTTTCTTCAGGCAACTCTTTTATTCTACATAATGTACATTGTCAAGCATTTTTTTGTAAACTAAAAACTCCTAGAAAAACGTTAGATAGGTAGGATTTTTATAGCTCAGTTGTTTTTGTGACTGTTTGTTTTGTTGTTTTGTAGCTAGATTTTTTGTGTTTGTCTAGATTAGGAATTGCTTTTGTCATTTTATTTGGATTTTTTAAGTGTGGAAACTTGATAGCCTTGGTTGAGATTGGTGTTTCCTTGGACAGGTTCGAGCTAGTGCTTGTTGGTAGTTATTTAAACATCTTGAAATATGTATATTTTCTTGTCGATACTCTTGCACATTATAGGGATTATGGATTCACGAGCACATCACGTTGCACTTGTCAGATACACTGCACTCAGGGGTCGTCTCTTGATTTTATCAATTACTTCCATGCCAAGGATTGGGTTGATACACATTTTGCACCATCGTTGAGCATTAGCATGGTATGATGCCCCATGACACTATATATAGTAAATCTTAGATGCACACACACTTGAGAGAGTACCTTCATTGTGCATGCATTGTTCTTTGCATGCACGAGAGTTGGGATTTTCATCACCAAACTAGGAACTGTTTGATGAGTGGGAAAGGTGGCTAGGTGAGTTTTGAGGGTCATGTAGGATATCAGTTGTGAGATAGGTTTTTTTTACTTGGTCAACATCATGAGGACCATATGTTTTTCTTTAGTGAATGTGAGATTTTGGGAGGGTGAAGCGGAGTACAATATTTTTCTTTGTTGAATGATGAGAAGTGAGGTTAAGGATCTAAAGTAATCAAAGAATTGTGTTTGCATCTTGCATGACACACGGGCACATGTAGATAGGCTAGGCACTATATTTTTTAGTGCATCCATCTTTTTGTGTGTAGCAATGCTTGTATGATTGTATAAGCATGGATCCAATTTTGCATTTCTTCTAGAAGTCATGTATGGCTGAGCATGGAGTTCATTTTTAAATGCTTATTTTTACTAGGACACGTTGCATGAAATCAAAAGCAAAAAATTAAAATGAGATTATCATCAAAAGAGCAATTTCAAGTGTTATGAAGAGAACAAAAGTTGGAGGATATATCAATGACAAGTTTGGAAGTTTGGGAAGGAATTTTCCTTTGTGGATCTTGATATTCAAAGGTGCAGTTAAGGATTCATTGCTATTAGTTGCAGGAGGCCACTTTATCAGGTTTAGAGAACTTAGAGTGGTTGCACCAGCAAATGGAGTTGTGGGTCTTCATGCACAGGGCTTAAACAATGAAAGGGTGTTATACGATGGAGTTGCCAACATCGATTGATAAAAAGGATAATATCTTTGTTATGGCCAACCAAAGTCCAAATATCTTGAGTTTCTGTTTGAATTATGGCTTATTTCTGACATGGTGGTGGTGATAGTCTTAGCAACTATGGGGGGGATATTTTTTTTCATGTTTTGGCCAGCCAGTCATCACTGGCTATCTTTTAGTTGGATCGACAATTAGATCTGTTGGTTTGAGCTTTGTTAGTAAGCTTGTTCAGGTAGAGATGGTGGCTCAATTTGGCATAGTATTCCTATTGTTTACCTTGGGTCTAGAACTCTCAGCCAACAAGGCATTATTGAGATCGAAGATGAAGTTGCAAAAGCATTTGATGAAGGACTTAATGAAACAAGTAAAGCAAACATCACCCCAGCTCCTCCTCCAAGAAGGAAGCCTTGCCAACATGATTTATAGTGTTTTGGAGAAGGAAGTTTTCTAAAAAGAGCAGCAAGAGGGCCATGGAGATTGGGGAGATCCAAGTGGGGGAAGCAGCTTTGGACTAGCTAGAGGATGAGCGAGTCAATTGAATGGTCACTATCAAACTGCATCTTAATGAGTATGGCGATGTTATGGGGGTCTCGACAACTTCTAAGTGGGGGAAGCAGCTTTGGACTAGCTAGAGGATGAGCGAGTGACTTGAATGGTCATTGTCAAACTGCATCTTAATGAGTACGGCGATGTTATGGGGGACTAGCTAGAGGATGAGCGAGTCACTTGAATGGTCACTGTCAAACTGCATCTTAATGAGTATGGCGATGTTATGGGGGTCTCGACAACTTCTATTGACATCATTGAGTAGGTTGAAGTCAAAGAATGTTTGCTAAAGCTTCATGTGGAAATGATTGTTCACAAGGCTATAGAAGATGAGCTATGGAGAGAAGTACAAGTGATAGAGGACGTTATATAATCTAAGAATGTGTTCTTGGCAATCATGTCCCATGAGATTAGAACTCCGCTGAATGGCTTGCTAGGCCTAGCGGAAGCTTTGGACTCTCTAGAGCCAAGCCATGAGCAAAGAGAGCATGTGAGCCTCATCCTATCATTTGGGATTATGGTGGTTGATATATTGGGGGATATCCTCGATCTTGCCAGCATGGAGTTTGAGGCTTTGGATCTTGAGGAGTGGCCCTTTGATCCATTAGAGATTGTCCAAGATATTGTGAAAATGGCAATTGTAGCTATCATGGCAAGGAAGTTGTTATTCGTTCTAAGATCTCTGACCATTTGTCTAGCAAGCAAGTAGTAGAAGAGAGAGATGAAGAAATCATTTGGAGTCAATCTACAACAATTCATCGAGTTGATGAGGAAGGCAACGTCAATTGAGGAGAAAGAGTAGAAGAAGAAAAAAGCAGAAGTATCCCTAAACTATTGCTAGTCAACAAGCAAAAGCATAAAAGCTTCATGTTTTCCATAAAACATTAAAGAAGCTTTTAAGTGTTTTAAAAAGCATGGTACAAGAGAGAGCAAGACAAAAACTATAAAAGGGGGGGAGAGTAATGAACTAGCATCCCTTCTCTTGAGTTTCTTCTTGCTTCTTATGATAGAGGAGACGAGTGAGTTATGATGCATTACCTACCTTTCAGTGGGCGTTGGCTTGCTCTTGTTGAAAACCAACCTCGGTATAGGGTGGAATACCTAAGGTCTGACAATGTGGCTAAGTATGTTTCTAAAGCATTTGAGTAGTTTTGTGATGAGAGAGATATTAAGCATCAGTTGATTGCACCATATACCCCACCCTAGAATGGCGTTACAGAGTGCATGAACAAACCATTCACGAAAGATTTTGAAGTACGCTTAGTTAGGTAGGCTTACCTCATCATTTTTTGGCTAAGACAGTTACTATTGCCATACATTTGATCAATAGAACCCCACATACTGCTATTTGGTTGTCAGTTTATAAAGGAGGTATAGTTTGAAAAACCTCCCTCATATGTGTAGCTTAGAGTCTTTGGATGTGAGGCTTTCTACTATGTGCCCAAGGAAAAATATAATAGGCTTGATCTTAAGTCAATGAAATACATATTTATTGGTTATGGTGGGGATGTAGGTGAGATGGACTATCGCCCATGGGATTTGCAGGCTTGGAAGGTCATCTATAGCCATGATTCTATTTTCCATGAGGAGAAGATGCATAAGCAGCATGAGTAGGAAGTTGAGATATGTAGGGTGATCTTTCATGAGGAGCCTCCTATTATTATATAGCGAGCTAGACAATATGCAGGAAATATTCTAGTGGTGGCCCATGATCATGATGTTGAACATGATGTATATACTCAACGACTTGTTTTGAAACAATCTAATAGAGATAATCTATTTGCACCTTCCATGGACTATGCTATGGTGATAGATTCTAGTGAGCCCCTTACTTGTGATGAGGCCATGTGTAAAGGTGATACTCACTCTTGGGAGAGGACCATAAAGTCTAAGTTTGTTTTACTACATAAAAATTATACATGGGATTTGATTCATTTGTCCAATGGGAAATATGCATTCCCATGCAAGTGGGTGTACAAGTTGAAGAGTACCCTTGGACACCCTAAGCCACCATATAAAGCCAATTTGGTTACTAAGGGTTTTAAGCAAGAGCATAATATTGAATTTGATGAAGTCTTTTCTCCTATAGTCAAGATGACTACCCTATGATTGGTTTTAGCCTTCATTGCATGCTTAGATTTGGACCTCTATTAGATGGATGTAAAAACAACTTTTCTACATGGGGACTTGCATGAAGATATTTATATGCAACAACTTAAGGGCTTTATTGAAAATGATAGGGAACGCTTAATGTGCAAGTTGAGAAAGAGAATTTATGGTCTTAAGCAGACACATAGAGAATGGTATCATAATTTTGATACTTTCATATATTCATAGGGATATACTCACAGTGATATGGATCCATGTTTATACACGAAGAAGGCTCGTGATGGTAGCCTTATTATCTTGGCACTTTATATCAATGATATGTTGATTGCTGGGAGAGCTCGTGATAAGCTAGATGCTTTGAAGATTCAACTCAAGAAGAGGTTTGGGATGAAGGACATGGGATAAACCTTAGATATTATTAGTATATGCATTATGCACTATCATTCTAAGAGGCTTCTTTACCTATTATAATAGGCATACATATAGAAGGTACTTGAGTGATTCCATATATAGGATGCTAAGTCTATTGGTTGTCCTTTACCTTCTTATGTGAATGTTGGTCAAGTTGATTATCCCCAGTCAAAAGGCCAAGATGGCCAAGATCCCTTATGCATCCATAGTGGATAGTTTGATGTAAGCCATGATAGCCACTTGGCCTCACATAGCATTTGTAGTGGAAGTTGTGGCACTCTATATGGCTACACTTGGTTGGAAATAGTGGGATACCCTAAAGGGTATTATGATGTACCTAAAAGGCACTACAAATATGTGCATTTGCTATGGTGGCTAGGATACTACAATTGTGGGTTACATTGACTCTGAATATGTAGGACACATGCAGATAGTAGGAAGTCCACCTCTAAGTATGTCTTCACTTTTGCTGGAGGTGTTGTTTCTTGGATATCCAGGGTGCAAAAATGCACATACATATCTACTATCAAGGGCAAGTATATTACAGCCACTTAAGGGTTTCTAAAGAGGCCCTATGGCTAGGTTGTCTGGTGGTAGACCTTAGTATTATTGTTACTTCTATACTACATTTGGATTCTATGAGTACTATTCATTTGGCCAAGAATTAGATCTTCCATGCAAAGACAAAGCACATTAAGTTGCATTATCACTTCATAAGGGAGGTGGTAGAGGACAAATCTATTGAAATTGTCAAGGTCTCAACTAATGAGAATCTTGTAGATTTGCTCACTAAAATTCTCTTAGAAGAACATTTTGCCTTTCTTAGGAAGATGATGGGTGTAGGATGAGATGATGTCTATTCCTCATCCTATTATACTTTCTATACATTTTCACTTTGTCACCTTTTTCTTGTTCTCTCCTTTTACTAACGGCACATTCTCCTTTAAGTAGGAGATTGTTGGGGATAAAGGTGTCAATGCTTGCATCGCCATGTGTTTACTACACACACCATGATTGGACACCTGTACATTGCAAGTGGTGGGTACCAATCACCATCACTCACATCTTGCATATCTCTCTTTGGCTTTCTTGCTCCATCTGCCATAGCTTGCATCTCTCTTGCTTTTGTTTGCTCATGCTTTCAATTGGGTTTTACCCTTCAAAAGAAAATCATAATTAAATCTAAGCCTGAAGAAGCACCTACATTGCTTGTTGATGGGATAGCCAAGATGGATAGTGAATGAACTTGGCTTGAATACAATGAATGACCATAAAATGGAACTAGCTACATTGTATGAAGGAGTTGAATGTCATAGTTGAGTGAAACACCCTTTTCTAGCAAAGGATGTGATTACAACTCAAAATTAGGAATAAACTTTGTTAATGATTTGAAAATCCCATTGCCACTTAAGAATCAATGTACAAATGGCAACCTTCTAGTCCACCTACAATGCCTAGAAAGTTGAGGGATAAAAGGAAAATGAGCCAAGGATTTGAAAGATGATAAGTATAAAAACCCAAAGATCTCCCCAAAATCTCAAAAAATTCAAGAAAGGAGATTGGATTGTGGTGTTTCTAGGAGCAAAGTGTTAAGGACAAACCAATGTGTTGATGGAGGGAACCACTAAGGTAAAAGAAGTCAACTTTGTTGGTGATGTGATTACAACTCAAAATTAGGAATAAACTTTGATAATGATTTGAAAACCCCATTGCCACTTAAGAATCAATGTACCAAATGGCAACCTTCTAGTCCACCTACAATGTCTAGAAAGTTGAGGGATAAAAGGAAAAGGAGCCAAGGATTTGAAAGATGATAAGTATAAAAACCCAAGGATCTCCCCAAAAATCTCAAAAAATTCAAGAAAGGAGATTGGATTGTGGTGTTGCTAGGAGAAAAGTGTTAAGGATAGACCAATGTGTTTATGGAGGGACCCACTAAGGTAAAAGAAGTCAGCTTCGTTGGTGAGGGAAAAAAGCTTTAGTCTATGTTCATAGTTGATGACCTAACCATCAAAGTGATCACGCACTTCTTGCCCATATTCATGGTCATTTCCATTGAAAGTCCTCTTCATACTACCCTCAAATAGATGGCCAAATAGAAGCCACAAATAAAATCTTGATCAATGTGCTGAAAAAGATAGTTTTAGGCTCTCAAAACAATTAGGACAACAAGCTCATAGTATCCTTGTGGGCATATTAAATGACCTATGAGACAACAAAAACTAGCTAAACCCCATTTAAATTGAAGTATGGGACATATTCCATAATGCTAGTTGACTTTTTCATCCCTAGCTTTTGCGAGTAGAGATACAAGAACAATGGGATGGAAGAGAATCTTTGACTATCACTTGATGGAACTTGAACACTTGTTGGAAATGAGGTTATTGGTGGCACATGCATTAATTTGTGAAAAGGACAAATGGAAAGCTTGGTTTAACAAGAATATCAAATAGTGAGACTTTGGGAAGGAAATGTTGTTATATTTCATTAGAGGCCACTAAGAGAAGATGAAATTTAGAAGTCTCGTCTCTTTTTGTGTACATCATATTAGCAAAACTAGCAATATGGAGCTTGAGACTCTTAATGGGGAAGGCATCAAATTTTTTCAATGGCAGTCAAATAAAAAAGTACTATCTACTACTAGCCCATCTGTTGCATGAGCCACCAATGTAGTAATTGCAATACAAGCTATGAAAAACATAGAGCCTAATCCCAAAGATGAGGAAATTGTACCATCTACCTACCTTAGAGTCAAACTCAAAACAGAAAAATAGTATGCAATTAATGCTCTACTTGATGAGGGAGTCGATTAATATTGGTTGATCTAAATTGATCCCTATCAAAGTCAACCCATATGGGGGTAGACTTTACTCTTTATTAGGAAAATCTAAAGTAAGGTTAACTGTTAAGATTGACAATCTCCCCACTATTTTTACATGCTCCCTAATGCAGAGGGGGTTGAGAAAGAGGCCTCGTTGGGTTGACTATTCAAGTGAGAGGCTAATTGCATGGTTGATTATGATACACAATGCATTTACCTTGCACTACCTAATCTAAAGATCATCATGGCTTTCAGCAAGGGTACACATTTTTCTCAAAGTAAGCAATGCCACCAAGAGTGTTATTGGGGGTTGGAAAGGTCTAGGCCTAGATCCACTGGGGATCAAAGAAAAGAGAAGATAGATGGAAGAAAGAAATACTAAAATAAGAACTCTTGAATACATTGTAGAATACAAGAAATGGATAAACCCAACAAGCAATTGTATTCCTCTTGGAAACTCTATACTATTGCAATATCTCCCTTCAAGCTAAATACACTGTGCCTAAGATGATAGCTTAGGTAAAAGTTGTCTAAGACAATAGCTCAACACTACTCTTTTAGCACTAAAGAATTTACAATAGAAGAAAGTACAAATAAAAACTTTTAGTCTTAACATATAGCAGTAGGGTAAAGAAAGCTTTAGATCTATCCCAAAAATAATCTCTTATATGCAAGCCTTTCTGAAAGGCACCCATAAAGAGATTCATTCACTTGCCTTTTTGTTTAGCCCTATTAATCACAATAGTAAATCACTTGTTTATTTGCCCGGGCTTGTACCTATACTAGTTTAGTGATTGTGCCATTAGTGCCACTTTGACTATTCAATATAAAAACTCTAATGATGATGATACAACTTTGATACCACTAAATATGATGACTAAATCCCAAGTAGAGAAACTCATATTTCAACACTTGAGCCTAGAAATCTAGATCCATCATCAATACATAGAAAGAACATATCAAGTGGACAAAATAGTAGAAATGAAGCTCACACTAAAAGTGGATCGTACCACAACTTTGACCATAGGAAGATAAGTCCCTAATATGGAAGGGGAAACATTTGCACCAAAAAAAAAAAGGAAAGGGGAAGTATCGAAATTGGAGGGTGCCCTCATCCAAAGCTATGGTTGGAAATACTAGAAAATGATGAAAGCTAAGTGAGAGAAGTGCAAGCATATCTCTAAGATGTTGAGACAATTATAGAAAAGGAATCGCATAGCCTTATGAGCATGAGCCCACCTTCCTCTCCCACTTACATTGGATCAAGAATATCTAGGATTAGCCACCATCACAAATGGTCAAAGAAGTAAGAGAATTCCTTAGTCTAATAGGTTAGTACTATATCGTTACTAAGAATTATGTAGAATCTCTCATTGAGTTACTCAAGAAATAGACATAGTGATGAAGCCAAGCCCCATGTTCTTGAAAGCAGTAAAGGAGTGGATAGAAGGGTGAATGCAACCCAAAGTAGAAGTCATGAAAGAACACAAAGTTGAAACACACACACCATATAACCCCCAATATCATGTTAGAAAGCATGTAAGTCAATGCCTTTTGGAAAGGAATAGGAACACATAGTCCTCTTGATAATGGTATTAGGTGATACAAAGGAAATGAATAATTGATACCAAGATAGGAGTTAGCATCCTTAGTCACACAATTTTTTAAGCATGGGGCAATCCATCTGTAGAAATTTATTGCTTTAACGTGATGTTGGCCAAAGCAAGTGAACATTAGACAATTTGGAGTCTTGAAGGATTGTCCAATTAAGATTATAGTTATCCAATTCTCAATCAACTTTATTATCATGAACATAGTTGATTATGATATCTTGCTAGTAGGTAAATTGTGGATGAGGAACACTCTACAATTGAGGATTGGGGCAATGGCCTAATATTCTTTAGAAATTGCATGGAGGTAGTCAAAATAGAGATGGTCACATGGAAGACCTCATCCATCAACCTAGATTCTATCTCAACTATATTAAAATGAAATTCTAGGAACTTGACTAATTACATCCCACTCACCAAATACATACCCTGTCCTAACAATAAGCAAGATTGGATGCATATTCTTTCAACCATCCTTTTACATTTCTTGAATGATGAAAATTATTATAAGTGAGTAGCTAGTAGGGTGAGTAAACAGGAAAAGAAAAAAATCTCAATAGACACCTTGAATAACATCCTATCCTCAATTCCAATCTACATAATGGCATGAGAAGTGCAAAAAAATCCCAAACTTGTCACATGACCTACCAAGTGCTCTCTTAAGAAATCTTAGAGGTTGAGAAGTGGAAGAGAACAAAGGTGCATGACCTAAACCTTATCTATGATTGGGCCCTTTTAGAGAAAAACAAAGATTTGTATCATAATACGCTATTTGATGGATGAATCTTCCAATGAAGTGGATATAGAAAGTGCATATATAGATTGTGAATTAGAGGGAGAAGTTTCATGTAATGGACTTGAAACAATTGACTACAACATTGACAAGCATATGATAGAGAAAATCATTGTTCACTCTAAAGAGAGAGAGACATATACAAATCATTATCAACTCAAATAGAAACATGTGTAATGCTCATCAAATAGAGTGGTCAAGTTGGGATCTTCTAGTTTACTCGTGGTGCAAAAAGTTGGAGGAAAGGAAGAAAATATCTAAGGATTTGGAAGTAGGGTGATGGAAAAGCCCTTAATATCTCTCCAAATTCTTCACAAAATTCAAAAATAAGATCAAATTGTGGTATTGCTAGGTTGTGAAGTGACAAGGATAGGCCAATGAACCAATTGAAGGACCTGTTAAGGTAAAGGAACTCAATTTGACTAATGCAAAGGAAAAGAATCATCGTAGCTTGCCACCTAACTAAGATAACTATTGATGAGGAAACCAACCTAAAAAAACTCTTAAAAGAGTTTAAGGACATTTTTTCCTTGTCCATAGAAAATCTCAAATGTATTTTGACCCTAGCATCATCATACATAACATCCCCATGGTGTTTAACACGATACATATAAAGCAATGACCATACACGATGAATCCGAAGTCTAAACATGCTATCAAGGAAGAAATAGATAAGATCTTAAATGCAATGTTTATCTATAAGATTGAGCACACAAACTAAGTTTCACCAATTTCCATCATGTTGAAGAAATCCGAAAAGATCAGAGTGTATGTCAATTATAAAAAAGTAAATGCTACAACAAGAAGAGACAACTACTCATTGCCCTACATCAAGCACATGCTAGGGAGAGTCATAGAGAAGGATGCTTATAGCTTTCTAAATGGATTTTTAGGCTATAATCAAGTGAATGTTCATCCAAAAAATAGGTGGAAGACAACATTTGCCATGGATTGGGGAGAGTTTGTGATAGTTATGCCCTTTGGCATGACTAATACCCCATCTACCTCTTAGTGGTTCATGTGTGCAATCTTCAAGAACACTTGAACATGCTCTAACAATGATTGGAAGTGTTCATAGGTGACCTCTTCATTCACATCAATTGGGAAAAGCATCTAAAAAACCTCAAAGTAGTCTTTCAACGTTAGTCTCTTGCTTAAACCCTTAAAGTGCAAGTTCTAGGTAAAACATGGTTATATCCTAGGGCATGTGTTTTCAAAGAATGGCATTTCCACGAACTTCTCAAAATTCAAGGTGATAGTTGACTTGCCACCACTTGATCAACCACATAGGGTATTATTGATAATTTATGTTGAAAATAAGCACTAAGTGCTGGATAATTACACAAGTTATTGATCATCTTTGAGTGGATGGGCCATAAATGGCAATATGCATATGAGTCACTAAAAAGGCTTCTAATAATAGCTTCAATTTTACAAGCCCTAGACGGATTAGATGAAGACGAAGATCTAGAGCCCACTAAACCTTATTGGGAGGACTAAAATTCCTAGAAGCTTAGTCGTCATGTAACACAATTGAGAATAAAGCCTACTCTTATACCTATGGTTAATTCAAATAATATGAGTGCACTACTTGAAACATTAAGAGTAGCATAGTGGATGCATGGTGGGTCCTAACCCACAGGCTATAAGCCCCAATTGTGCTTGTCTTCTCCAGTTTCTCTCGAGATGAGGAGATCTCGATTCTTCTAAGGGGGAGAGGATGTAATGTCCCCTACATTACGTTGAAACCCGAAGATTAAATCCATCTCGGGAAGATCTATTGGCATTCATCCCGATCAAACTCAATCTTTTCAAACATGTGTGTGTGTGTGTGTGTGTGTGTGTGTATGTGTGTGTGTGTGTGTGTGTGTGTTAGTACGGGTTAGTTGTGTTAGAAGGAGTTAGTTGATGGAGTAACGTTAGTAAGTTATAAGTTAGTAGGAAAGGTTAGTAATAGGGTAAGGGAGATAAGTGAAAAGAAAAACGTTAATTTTAAATTTTCAAAAAGAAAAAAAAAATTACCTTGACTCAATCGACGTTGCCATGATCATCGTCTCCTCCCCATGGTAGCCAAGTGGGGGGCGGCATGGCTGCCCGCCCCTCCACCTGGCATATAGCCTCCTCCTCCTCACCTTATAAAGGGCCCCCCTGGTGGTCCGCAAGGAGGGAAATCTCTCTCCCCCCCCCCCTTCATCGTCAATAGGCGTCACCCCCCTGGAGGTCAGCTGGTGCGCAGATCGGATGTTGTACGCTCGCATAGTGAATGCCGGAAGGTCCCCAAGAACAATAGAACTCTACTTTTTGCACAAAATACAAGGTAAAAAGCATGAACGACATGAACAAGAGACCAATTGGGTGCAATCTCCCCCCATGCCTTGTGTGAGCGCTCCACAAAGCATGTATTTTTTTGTATTAATCATCTTCAAGCTCAAATAATAGCCCAAATTACAAAATAGCAAGCTTTTAGCTTTTGAGTTTGCTTTAGCACAAAATAGAAATAAAGCTAGTGGGCGGTGCCCAAATAGTCTGGCATGCCCAATACAATGTCCAAGTATAAATAACATAATCGTGCGCCCATGCGCATACAAAATAATAATAAATATCCAACACCTCAATAAATAGGCGTGACAAAATATAGGCGCCATGCATAAGGTATGCGCCCATCAAAATATAAATGATAAATCGAATACTCACTATCCTCCAATGCTTTCCTCCGCCACTGCTGCTATCTCTACACATCAACTGAAGCATTCACAATCGTTAGTAAAATAATACAATTAAACTGACAAAAGTGAATACCTAGCAGTCTTCAGCTACATAAATAAATTAACTGGTTAGAAATCAATCTTAACCTTAATTTATTACGAGTGCGCACTCTAAACTCATAAACGTTTATTAATTTAATATGCATTTTGCGGAATCACCCGCTATGGAATCACCCATGTACACACTAAATTAATGAAACGCCCGAAAAGGATAGGCGTCCCCATCAACTTCTCGCACAAAGAATCCACTTTGTATATGAGCCCCGGTCATCAAAGTTTACGGAATCCATCCTAAATCCTCACGGAATCCACCGTGAAATATGCCTCCTGGCATCATACCCCCGGGGTGGGATAGCAATTGACCTCAATTGCTATTAGCTCAATGTGGAGCTAACAGAGTGGGGAAAGCATTTAAGTCTTTAGCGTGCATCCATTGTGCTTCTTCTACAGGATGGTTCTTAAATTTAACTAGATATCTAGAATATCTTTGGCCAGTTCTAGTGGTCATAAAATCAGTGTCTATGATAGCTTCAGGTTCAAGTATTTCAGTCTCTTCCTCTAACAAAGGTGGGTTTTCATAAACAGGGTGTACAGGTAATTGGCCTCTAAAGGGTCGTAATAAACTAATGTGAAATGTGTTGTGAATTTTCCAATGAGGTGGTAATTCTAACTTGAATGCATTGTCATTAATTTTATGAATAATCCTAAATGGTCCATAGAATCTAGGGGCTAATTTAACAACTGGGTGTCTATCTACACTTTGTAGTCTACGTTTTTCTATTCTCAACCAAACATAGTCATCAACTTTGAAATTCATTGCTTGTCTTTTCTTATTGGCTTGTTTGGTATATGATTGCTGGGCTTTGGCAATCATGGCTTTAACTTCATCAAAAATAGTATTATGCATACTAGCAATATCATCAGCACTCTAAATTCTATTTGACAAAGATGCAACAGGTGTAGATAATCTATAACCATAAATCACTTCAAACGATGCTTTCTTTGTAGATGTGTGTGGTGTATTGTTATATGCAAACTGCAATAAATGCAAATGTGTATCCCATGTCTGTGGTTTAGAAATAGTATAAGCACGTAAAAGATCTAGAATAGTGCTATTAGTGGCTTCTATTTGTCCATTAGTTTCAAGATGAAATGCAGATGAGAAATCAATTTTTGTGCCTAGGTTAGCAAACAAAGTAATCCAAAAGTTGTTACAAAATCTAGAATCACGATCTGAAATAATAACTTTTGGTAATCCATGGTTAGTGAAAACAGTTTTCAAAAACAATTGTGCTGCCTGTGATGCTGTTAAAGTTTTCTTACATCGAATGAAATATGCTTGTTTACTAAACCTATCTACTACTGTCCAAATCATATCATGGTTAGATTTAGTATTAGTTAAACCAGTAATAAAATCCATAGAAATTTGTTCCCATGGTCGATGGAATAGACAAAGGCATAAGTAATCCATACTATTTACCATGATGTCTTTTAACTCTTTGACAAATCAAACATTCAGAAACAAAGTTAGATACATCAATGTCCATATGCGGCCAATAAAAATCTTCAGTTAATGTACGTAAAGTAGATATGATACCTCTATGACCTTGATATGGAGGACAATGAATCTCATTCAAAACAAAAGATCTGAATGGAACTGTAACACATAATCTCTTTTCATAAAACATAAATCCATCATTATATGATAGTGAATCAATAGGAATCAAGTTATTTTGAACTAATTTATTCCAATCAGCATGAAAAGTAATATCCTGATGATAAGTATCTTTCATAGCAATCAAAGAATCAAATGATATAACATAAATATTATGAATGGCAGGTCTTCTACTTAATGCATCAGCCCCCACTACATTTTCTTTACCGGGTTGGTATTGAATGATAGGATGAAAACTCTGAATAAAAGATGCCCATTTGATATGTCTGTCAGATATTTGGGGTTGGCTAAGTAAATGTCTAATACTTTGCTGGTCAGTCTTAATCATAAATTGTGAACCCATTAAGTAGTGTTTCCATTGTCTTAAGGCTTGTACGACAGCTAATAATTCTTTGTCATATGTGGAATATTTCAATTCAGAGGGTTTCAGCTTACAACTAGAATAGGCTATAGGATGATTATCCTGCATAAGTACGGCTCCTATTCCTGATCCACTAGCATCAGTCCACTACTAGAAAGAATGGTCTATTAAAGTCAGGCAACTGTAGGACAGGGGCATGGGTTAATGCAAGTTTCAATATGTCAAAGGATTTCTGTTGATTATCGGACCAATGATAAATAATACCTTTCTTCAGAAGTTTAGTCAATGGTAAAGCAAGTAATGAAAAATTACGCGCAAACTTCCTATAGAAACTAGCAAGACCTAGGAATGATCGTAACTCATGCACATTTTTAGGTACAGGCCAATTCAATATTGCATCTATTTTCTTAGGGTCAACTTTAATTCTATCAGATGATACGATATGACCTAAATACTCAATGTATGTTTTAAAGAATTCACTCTTTTCCGGATTTACATACAGTTGATTATCTTTTAATAACTGAAAAACCAATGACAAATGCTCATAATGTTCTTTCTCATTTTGACTAAACACCAAAATATCATCAAAGATGACAATTACACAATACAAATATTTTAAAAATATACGGTTCATCATTCTACTAAATGTAGCAGGTGCATTAGTCAATCCGAAAGGCATCACTAAAAATTCATAATGACCAAACGGTGTCCTAAATGCAGTCTTGAATATGTCTGACTTATCTAGCCTCACCTGATGATAACCAGATTTAAGGTCTATTTTACTAAATATGGCAGAACCTTATAGTTTATCCATAAGGTTATCGACTCTAGGAATTGGATACCTATTCTTTACAGTGATCTTATTTAAAGCTCGATAGTCAATGCACATACGATAGGTATTATTTTTCTTCTTGACTAATAGAACAGGTGCACCAAATGGAGAACTACTAGGTCTAATCAATCCTCTATTTAGTAATTCCTCAACTTGACTTTGAATTTCTTTTTGCTCTATCTGGTTATGCCTATATGGTGCTTTACAATGTGGTTGTGTACCAGGAATCAAATCTATCTTATGGTCTTCTGGATGTGAAGGAGGTAAACCAGGTGGTAAATCTTCGGCAAAACAGTCTTTAAAGTGTGCAAGAAATTCTTTATGCCTAGGGTGCATATGATTTTCTTTAACTTGCAGTTCATTCACCCAAATGAGATAAGATTTACTACTTTTGCGTAATGCACGTTTAGCTTGAGTATGCGAAAGCAGTGGAAAAGCATTAGATGCATGCATACCATACAATATAATATGTTTTCCTTGAAAATTAATATTAATTGAATGTGTGGAATAATCTATATCTGGGTTATGCTGATGACGCAAGGCATACCTAAAATAATGTCACTGGACTGTAATGGTACAACTAGAAAATTTCTTCTTTCAGTGTTTTCACCAATTTGAATTTCTAAGTCATGCACTTCCTGTGTACCATTATACCTAGTGCCTAAGAATGCTGCTTTAATGCGATAATGCGTAGGTACAGTCTGTAACTTCAATTCTTTTACTAGCTTTGCTAAAATAAAATCGTGGGTACTACCATCATCATGCAAAATAATCTTTTCCTTTCCATGCACTAAACATTTCATTGTCAATAAAGAATGTGGAGTTGGCATACCTGGTAAAGTATCCGAAGGAGTAGTAGTGTCATCCTCATCTTTCGTGAAATCAGGTATTTCTTCATGTTCTTCATCTTCCATTGCTCCAAGGTAGTTGATATGGATAGGTGGTTTCTTCGAATGGCAATTTGCTGCTAAATGTCCAGGCTGGTGGCATTTATAACATACTATAGGCTTGGCTTTGGTGACATTGTTTGCAATGGCGGAAAGTCTAGGGACATTAGGATTGGGCTGTGGAATAGGCTTATGGTTTTGGTTGATATTGGATGGTAAAGCAGGTGGTTTTGCCCAATTTTTACAGAAAGATGATGAAGTGAAACAACCTTGATTAAATCTTCTAAAATTTGAATTGAATTGCTTAGATCCATAGTTACCATTGGCTTGGAATTGCTGTGGACGTTTGTCTCTACCTCGCAGCTTGTCTTCAGTGTCATGAGCTAATGAAATTGCTTCTTCAAGAGTTGCAGGCTTGAACATGTTATCTTCAGCGTAGTAATGCCCAAGAAGTCCATACATATACTTGCGCTTGTGTGTCGCTTCAGGTATGTCTTCAAGCATGCGTAACTAGAGTAATGCATTCCAAAAACACTCTGTGTACTGAGGAATAGGCTCACGATCCCGTGTGCTGAAGAAGATCCCATTGCTTTATGGCTTTTTCATGGAATTGTGGAGGAAGGAAATTTTGCATAAACTTCTTCTTGAAATTCTCCCAGGTAGCGGGACAATCTATACTCTTGCGTACCACAGTCCACCAAAGAGATGCTCTATCCACTAAATGATTAGTGACACACTTGATTTTATCTTTTTCTGCATAGGTTTCCTCATGAAAGTAGTCATCAAACTGACTAATGAATGCAAGAACAGTTTTTCCCTCTCGAGTGCCATTGAAAGTACGGAATTTGAAATTTCTTTTATTTATCTTTGATTCCTTGCGGATAGTTTGAGCTTCGAGAGTCGCGTCAATGGTACGTTGGATAAGATCGTCAAATTGAGGTTCCTCTTTGTCGGTAGTCGATCTTTGTAAAGTAGCCAATTTAACTTGCAATGCTTGCCTAGCTCGTCATTCTTCATCCAATTGCATCATAATTAAGTCCAGCTTTTGCTCCATCGTAGGTTCAGGTAGGTCGCCTTCAGCCATTAAATCATCCATATGTGGTTCCGTCATCCTGCAAAACTCAAAAGACCTCTCACTCTCAAAATCAAGTTAGCGGGATGAGCGTAGCTCAAGTTCGGGAATACAAGGCTTATATATTTTTGGGTGTGGCTTTCACAATCTTCGTCTTCGACTATTGCGGGATTCACAATCTTTGAAAAATCTGCTCTGCGTGTGCTGAAAATGCTTCAGCAAACCTGCGTATGCGAAGAGTACCTTCTAATGAACAACTTTGCAGTTTGGAATTTCTGCACAGGAACAGTCCTTCTATGAGTTTTGAACAGAAGTCAGTTTTGACTTCAGATGACTTATCTGACTTGCAGAGTACCAAACTTATGTGACTTGCAGAGTTTGTAGACTTGCAGAACTTGGTTGCTTTATGTAACTTGCAGAACTTCGACTTAGAATACTTGCAGAACTTGGACTTTGCAGACTTGCAGTACTTGAGAACTTTTGTGTGACCTGTAGCTTAAGTAACTTGGAGCTTAGGTGATTAATCTTATGAGCTTAATCAATCAAAAACGGCGAAATCGTGGGGGGGGGCGTTTTTCTTCAGGCGGCGAAATTTTTACTGACATCCTCAGAGGCGCCGAGGTGAAATTTAGAAGCATTAAGCTTATAAAGCTTTAGTTTTTAAAGCTTGGAAGATATAAAAATTGTGACTTATCTCTGGTTCTTGATGACTTGAAGAAGAAGAGATAGGAGTGGTCCTCCGCCTCTGCCAGCTGGTCCTTCGCAGTCTGATGATGGAAACAGAGGTTCTTGATCGCCAGGAATCCACCCGTATCGACCGTTCGCAACGAGATTGACCATAGAGCTCGATCGTTCCAGGAGCTTCACCTTCGCACAAGATGGGTAGCGATTGGAAGCTCTTGATCTCAGCTTCGCTCTGATACCACTAGTGCGCAGATCGGATGCTATACGCTCGCGTAGTGAATGCCGGAAGGTCCCCAAGAACAATAGAACTCTACTTTTTGCACAAAATACAAGGTAAAAAGCATGAATGACATGAACAAGAGACCAATTGGGTGCAATCTCCCCCCATGCCTTGTGTGAGCGCTCCACAAAGCATGTATTTTTTTGTATTAATCATCTTCAAGCTCAAATAATAGCCCAAATTACAAAATAGCAAGCTTTTAGCTTTTGAGTTTGCTTTAGCACAAAATAGAAATAAAGCTAGTGGGCGGTGCCCAAATAGTCTGGCATGCCCAATACAATGTCCAAGTATAAATAACATAATCGTGCGCCCATGCGCATACAAAATAATAATAAATATCCAACGCATCAATAAATAGGCGTGACAAAATATAGGCACCATGCCTAAGGTATGCGCCCATCAAAATATAAATGATAAATCGAATACTCGCTATCCTCCAATGCTTTCCTCCGCCACTGCTGCTATCTCTACACATTAACTGAAGCATTCACAATCGTTAGTAGAATAATACAATTAAACCGACAAAAGTGAATACCTAGCAGTCTTCAGCTACATAAATAAATCAACTGGTTAGAAATCAATCCTAACCTTAATTTATTACGAGTGTGCACTCTAAACTCATAAACGTTTATTAATTTAATATGCATTTTGCGGAATCACCCGCTATGGAATCACCCATATACACACTAAATTAATGAAACGCCCGAAAAGGATAGGCGTCCCCATCAACTTCTCGCACAAAGAATCCACTTTGTGTATGAGCCCCGGTCATCAAAGTTTACGGAATCCACCGTAAACCCTCACGAAATCCACCGTGGCACGGAATCCACCGTGAAATATGTATCCAGGCATCATCAGCAGGCATCTGCGTCCCCCCCCCCCCCCCCCCCAGGGCTCTGACTAAAACCTTCCCCCCCCCCATTTCACCAAGCAACTGCCCCCCGTGATCAGAGAAGTAGAAGAAGGAGAGGGAGAGAGAAGAGAGAAGAGAAGAAGAGGAGGAAGAGGGAGAGAGAGAACGAGAAGAAGAAGGAGAAGAAGAGGGAGAGAGAGGAGAAGAAGAAGGAGAAGAAGAGAGAGAGAGGAGGAGAAGAAGGAGAAGAAGGAGAGAGAGAAGGAGAAGAGGAGGGAGAGAGAGGAGAAGGAGAAGAAGGAGAGAGAGAAGGAGAAGGATAAGGAGAAAGAGAGAGAGGAGAAGAAGAAGAAGGAGAAGAGGGAGAGAGAGGAGAAGAGGAAGAAGGAGAAGAGGGAGAGAGAGAAGGAGAAGAAGAAGGAGAAGAAGAGGGAGAGAGAGGAGAAGAAGAAGGAGAAGAGAGAGAGAGAGAGAGAGAGAGAGAGAGAGAGAGAGAGAGAGAAGAGAGAGAGAGAAGATCCGGGCCCTACACAAGTGTTCTACGTGACTCGAGATGGGATCTCGAGGCCTTGATACTAGTTACAAGGCAGAATCTTGGTAGGATAAACCTTCGAGTTTTATTGTCGGGAGATGGAAGGATTTTTCTGCAGAGGCAGAAAGGAACACTTAATTCTCCTGTATGGGCAGGAAACAAACATTAATCTGAAGATAAGTTAAGGAAGTGTTTGTTCTTGTTTTATCTTGTCTTCGTGTCTGTGCCCTAAATTACGTAAAGGAATCTATTATTAATGGGTTAATTAAGGAAGCTGCTTTTATGTGTCAAACATAATGTGGTAGGTATTTAGATAACTAAAACAACCCCATCCCTCCCCTCCCCCCCCGAGGGAAGCATGGAGGATGTGACCAATGGGTCTATCCTACGGAAGGGTGGTCTCGGTTAGCCGAGAGCTTTCCTCAAAGGAAATGTTAACGAGAGATGTTAGAAAAGGTCGGACGATGACCTTAGGGCTTGTAAGTTGAAACCCTGATTCACACTGTTTTAGGGGACCGGAATGGGACTATGCCCTACGGGCAGAGAGGTCGAGCGATGCCTCCCTCTCGTTTTCCATTCTCTTTGAACCAAGTGCGGTATGAGTCTACTTGGGTCCAGTTGTATCTACGCAAAGTGGAGCGGCTGTCGACCGACGCTAGAAGGCTGTTAGGAAGACTCGATTACAAGGAACCCGAACTTCAGGTCGATCCTAGTGGAAACGGTCGAATAAGTTTCGTTGTGGGGCAGACTCGAGAGACCCTAGTTGGCAAACCCCGTGTCATTCCTTGGGAGTGTCGGGCGGCGTCTTCTAGATATATCTCTCGATGGACTGCCAAGACATGTCCCGCAATTTGAGGAGCGGGCAAGTTACAAGTATAAACATGAATATCTAGATTATTAAGAGTATTCTTATCACCCTACCTCAGCATGATAGCAGCAACCTCAGTTGGTAGGATTAAAGTACTATTTGCTAGTTCTTTGAACACCAAAAATACTCATTCTTAATTCTTGCACATCATTATTTTGTAGTTGCATACCCATAGATCTAAAAGCCTATGCATATACGTTGTGTCGATTCATCATATATTGAAGGTCCCTAGAGAAAATTTGGCAATAAATCATGCATGACCCCCAACCAATTAAAAAACTCATGCTCAGTATCATAAACATAGAGTTGTGCAAGTATTGGCCTTTTTTGATGTTGCACATCAAGAAGTAAAGGACCTATATGGTGATAAATAGAGTCATACACTCTAAAGGTGTAGCCATTCCCAACAATAGGCAGCTCATCAACATTAGCTCCGAGTGATACAAACACAAGAGCACTATTATATGCTTGTATGTTATTTTTAAATATCCTACTCTGAGGGTGCATACCATACAACAAATCATGAAATGGCTATGGTGGACATTGCAACAGTGGCAACATTACTTTTCCATTTTGATAGCAGTGCTTTCCAAACAAAATCAACCCTTGCACCCAAGTCGTCTTGCATATCCACAACTTACCTAAACACCTCTCACATATTTTAGAAAGACTCCCCATGGAATGCACATCCAGCCCTTGAAATAGCAATACTGTTGTTGCTGGACGAACATCCATCGCAAGCAAAGCATGTAAAATGGAGCACAATCCACCATTTTGGGGATAAAAAATCACAATATTATCAACATGTGACTCAATAACCACAGAATGTTTCACATTGTGGTGATTCCAAATATTGCAACCATTTGTTGATGTTAAAATATTAGGCACAACACTATCAACTTGCATAGCCAAATCTATTTCAACATGCTATTCAATTGGTTGGTTATCCCCATGTACAATTTCAACATGGTGAGACACACTCTCATAAACCACTCCATTATGATTTCCCCCATTTTTGTAGTTAGACATCGAAACATTATTAACATGTGACTCGATAATCACATGATTAAGCCCATTGCAACTACCCAACCACCGATGGCAAAGCATTAATCAAATCCACACCAAACTGACCTTGAGCCAATTCATTATCACCACTTGCAATCTCAACGTGAAAAGACATACTCCGAACATTATCCATCCTTCAATGACATCCCCTAATGATTCTATTACGACTTGAAATCTCTCTTTGGGAGTTAAATGTCAGACATTATTAACACATGACTCACCAATCACATGATTCTCTACATCCATGTGATGTCAAATATTGCAACCAACCGGTGATGGCAAAGCATTAGTCAAGTCTATACCAAAGTGTCATTGGCCTAGTTCATGATGACTACTTGGAATCTATTAATGAAAAGGAAAGTTTCAACATCCTTATGAATGGGTCTACCATGATCTAAATCCCCTTTTTGAGCCCTGAGCCTAGCAATTTGTCGTCACTCATACCTTGTGGAGGTAAGCACACCCCTATGAACACACAATGCAGTCTCTACTAGTTGCTCGATGTGAATATCCCATATTGATTGAATGCCCACAGAATCTATTATCAACACATTCCATTGAAACATATACATATAGGCACATTAAATATTAAATATTAAATATCAAGACACACAATACCAAGTCAATGTATTTGAGTCAATGCCTACAGCGCCCAGTTAATATATTTGACTATAAAGATTTTGAGCTCACCCATAAGAGAGAGAGTGTGCATCTTTTTGGTGAGATAAAGAATTTGGTTATAAACACATACACGATTGATTTGCTCCAACTAACAAACAAAACAAAGTAAACATGCAACCACAAAAATGGTTATCAACACATTTTGTCAAATGCATGGTTTGATTTTAAAATTAAATGTATTACATATATTTGAATATAAAAAAAATATCAAATATAAATATACCAATCATCACTGGATTATCAAAACTGCTCCATATAAACCTCGAGAAAGTGACATCACATTTGTACATACTCAATACATTTTGCTAAATATGCTTTGTTACATCAAAAGCATTGCACATCTTAGCACATTCCATGCAGGGTTCACAAAAAAGAACCATATATTATCATAAAAAAGTGCTAGCCCAAGCACTTTAAAATATGTAATACAATCCAAACTTATAAGTTCCACCCTAAGCAAGTCGTCCTCCTTAGTTGTGATTGTTCATTTGACGACTCAATTGTTGCAACAAGGCATTTAACCTACTAGCATTCATTTGAAACTGCAAGAATAGTAACTGAAAAACCCTCTGGCTAATCACAGGCTTGTGGTCATCTCCAAGCCCTGAGAACGATGCCCACATTTCATTCACTAGTAGATTCATTAACTTGCTTGTCTTAGAGATAATTGCCAAAAGTGCCCTTACTTCACCACCTAGATCAGTCAGCACTTGCTAAAGAATGCTTTGGGTGTGCTTTTTCTCACACACAATACCATACAAACCTTTAGCATGTTCGTGTAAATCTGTTGAGTATATGGCAAGTGCATGATCAACACACACACATAAACCCGTATGCATTTCCATCAACTCATTCATCTTGACCTCAAGATTTTTAAAGTTTGAAGAACTTAAAGTAGTCCTCACATTTCTTTAAATCTTTGCAATTCTTGTACATTTAGCAACATGTGTTCCTTGTCCCCTTGCCACCTCTTTCATTTTTCGCACATTCATTCTATTAGAGTCCCATACATTGGCTGCAACAAAATATATAAATGATTATCTCCAAATATATATATATAGCACTTTGATGCAAGCACAAGTAAAGCAACTATCTTCCATACCCATGTGAACGGCTCCAAGCTGGTAAGCATCGAAGAGATGATACCATCGCCATTTTGTTTAATTCTCCTAAATCCACTACATTCAAGTCAAAAGCACTATGTTAAGAATATCTCCCATGGCTTTGCTTTGTTCCATAACTACACCAAACCTTAAAGAGAATATAACAGTCACACAATAAATAAATCTCAAATCTATTCAAGACATAAGCGATAGATACATTCGCAATTGCAAACGCTAAATGAATAAAAGAATGCATGTATGGCTAGGCATAAGTGCCATGCACACATGGCACCTACTAAAGCCTAGCCAAGCATTGCCTAAAGGCCTTTCCAATGGACGTTCATTCATTTACGTCTGCACATTCTTGAGAGAAAAGAATGTGTCCTATATGGGAAGGTGTCCAAGTCTCAAAATACCTATTAATGCCAATCCCATATAGGACCACATTTTGAGATGACTTATAATAACTTACTAACTCACAATAAAGAAAACAAAACCTACTAACCTAACTACCCAACCAACCAACCCACTAGCTAACCAACCAACTAAGAGAGAGAGAGAGAGAGAGAGAGAGAGAGAGAGAGAGAGAGAGAGAGAGAGAGAGAGAGAGAGAGAGAGAGAGAGAGAGAGAGAGAGAGAGAGAGAGAAGAGAGAGATAAGAAGAAGAAGAGGAAGAGAAAGAAGAAGAACATGAAGAATAATGAGAGAAGAGAGAGAGTGTGTGTATGTGTGTGTGAGAAGAAGAATGAGAGATAGAGAGAGAGACAACGGGGGAGCCACACACGAGCCACCCACATATGATATATATATATATATGTATGTATGTATGTGTACCCTAGTTGCAAAACCAAACTATACAAAGCATCCCAATACATCTAAGCTTCAACCATTCTATGTATCTAATCTAATCTAAGTTATGAAAGCACTTGAGTAAAATTGTATAGTAATTGAGAGAGAGAGATAGGGAGAAAGAGAGACTATTAAAATGGTTTAAAAATAGTTTATACTTTGCAAGAGATAAACAATGTGTTTCAAAATGGAGATTTTCATCAAACAACTCATTTAAGAAGTCTTATAGGGATTACATATACCAAGCAAACCAAGGCAAAGAAGCATGGGTTAACATTGCCAAAAACCTATTATGATAAACTTTCAAAGAAACAAGTTGCATATCAAGGGAAATGTTTTCTAGTGCAAGAAGACGAGCCTATACGACGATTCATCTACATTAACATTGCTGAAATTTTATTAAGATAAACTTTCAAAGAAGTAAGTTGCACATCAAGAGCAATGTTCTCCGATGCAACCAAGCTCTCGTTCTTGTGAGCAATTAACTCACATACTCCATCCTCTATATGACATGCACTATTAAGAAGGTCTTTCAACTTCTCTTCTTGATCTAGTATGTAGCCACCAATATTTCTAGATATGTTCATAAATGTCACCTATATAACCCTTGATCTCTTCTAACACACCTTGTATCATTACTCCATCAACAAGATGCCCTTCATATTTCTCTTTCAACATTCCCCCAATCCTCTGTAGATAATCACCACACCTTTCAACCTCTTAATCTAAGTTTCCCCCCTCTTTCTTAGATGATGCACTAATCATGATCCCAATCACGACATCCATTGACTAGAAAATAGACAAGGCACCCACAAGAGCCATCCCCTTTCACCACCCAACCATCCAAACAAAGCATAATATTCCTAGGTCCAAGAGGATAGCATGCATCCCCTATCTTCAAAGTGAAAAATTCATAGAGCACATAAGTGGTACCATATCATTCATGCACCAAGGGAAAACAAAATGAAACCAACTCATACCTTGCCCCTCAAAGTCCTTCACGTATAGATAACAAACCAACAAGGAACATGAGCACCTTAGTGTCATAATAGTTTCAAGAAAAGAATATGTTGTCTTTTCCAAGACCTATTTCTCCTTGTACATCAAGGTTATCTAAGTTGCATCAAGGAAAGTGAATGACAATATGTCTAATGTAAGTCTCAAACTCTATGCATATCAAAATCCCTTAAGCATCACCAATCAAGAGAGAAAACACACAATGAGACCACCAAAATCTCATTGAAGATGAGTCATCTAAAGCAGCATACACTGAAGCACAACTTTGAGAGTTAGTAGCAACAAGAACCACACCTAAACATATATAGATCACATACACAAACCCAAAAAGAAATAGGTATCACAAACCATTAATGAAATAGTAGTATACCAATAGCAAGGTCTCCATCAAAAAAGTGTAGAGACTTGAAACTCACTTGAACTTGGTCTCCTATTAATTTATGGTATACATTGTTTTGCAAGTGGTGATTGAAAATAATCCTCTCACAAAATCTGAAAATGAGACGACAAGGAGTGCCTCTGATTGACTTTTCCTAATTGCTACACCCAACAATAATTTTTAAAAATTCACAACCAAAGCACTAGTGAAACCGAACAACTATACAATAACTTTGCCTCTTGTAGCCTCAATTACAACGAAAACACGCACAATATAAAGCATCTAAGACCATGAACAAAAATATGGACTTGAATAAATAACTACATACTCATCCGGGTTTTTTACAAACCGGATTTCTACCACAAAATTTGGCCAAAACCCCTATCAAGAGCCTTACCATATTACTTTGGGTTTACTCTTCAAGCACTAGGTATGCTACATTGCTTCTCGATTATGATAACTCTAGCAAATGGGGGGAACAAGTTCTTAGGAGGGGTGTCAATGTAAAGGGTAAAAGGGATGGTTACCATAGTGAAGATGGAAATGGATTACACCTAGGAGTTGAGTGAGTACATAGATTTTTTCAAAGGACTAGCCTCCAACTACATGTGAGTTCCGCATGCATCACTAAGATTTGGAATTTATCACCATCATTAGAGGACACATCACCCTAGTACACATGTCAATATCCACATCATGGTGTCATTTGGATCTTACACAAAAGCTTGCAAGCATGGATCCCTTCTGTCACATGTTTATATGTATTTATATATATATAAGGAACTAAAGTCAAAGTAGCTTTTGGAAGCCATTTTCTATAATCTCAATAACTCCCAAGGGAAAGAGAATTTCAAGAAAATTCCTACGTTATCCAATCGATTTTGACCTGGTCTACAAAGTTATGGAAGAAACTTTTTGCAGATTCTTCACTGATTGAAGTTACGAAGGCGCAGACTGTTGGCTACATGCAATTTTCTTCTCTCTTTCACCACATCAACTTTCCATTCTATCCTTCTTGTAAATATATTGTAATAATGTGCTTTGGGCACCCACCTCTTGTAATCTAACTCCCTTTTTCTATTTTGTCTACCACCACCCTTGGCTTCTTGCATGATGACGAAGGTGGGGACTTGTCCCATCCACTAGGCTCCATATTTTCAAAGATGCCATACATCATCTAGGATTATGTTAATCAAGAAGATTAGCTTAATCTAATCCCTCATGGAGGCTATATAAGGATCCCATGGAGAGGTAAAGAGACACAATGACAAGCATATGAGAGCACTCTAGAATACCCTCATTCTAGTCCATCTCTTTGAGGTAAGCTATGAGTGAGTCTCTTTAATTATGTAACATAATGGCAAGTTTCCTCTACCTCTTCTCTTGTCTCCCTTGTTGAGATATCGAACTCCACTCGTGATATGCCAGGGTGACCATTGTGCATTTATGTCACCGACTTGTTAGCTGCAGATGCGGTTGGTACACCGCCCATGAATAATAGCTAGATGATAGCTATCCTTATCTACTCTAGTTCATGGCTCAGTTAGTATGCCACCTTAGTTAGTTGAGTTTGGTTTGAGACCCATATATAGGGTTCTTCTATTTCTCTGTACTTGAGTTCTTTTTGGCTTACACAACTGAGAAGAGGAAAACTGTTTTCAGCCTCCACCTTTGTGTGTATTCCCCCATTGTGTAAGTGAGAAAGCTACAAGTGAGACTCCTTCCTTCTCTCCCACAATCTTGACATGGTATCAGAGCCTGGTTCGTGGTAAGGAGCTCAAGAAAGCAAACCAAGTTCGCAGTGTTCTGGTAAGAGGACCAGTGTTGCTTTCATTTTTCTAGTTTTGGGAGCAAGTCTCTACAGGTAGCACAACCGGAAAGTGCAAGAGTGCATTGTCTCAGATTGAGACGCCCTTCGCGGTATAGCAACAGGGCAGTATATGCTGTGAGAGAGGGCTTTAGCCCATGGTTGCCCTATTTTTTTGATTCGAGGCCATTTTGGAGCCTGTTTTGGAGGCGGAAGTTTTTTGCACGCACTCAGGAAAAGGCCCTGTTTTTTGCTGTGCGACCACTGTTCTACAGGTCGGTGAAAAGTTACCATAGAAATTGCATCGTATGCCTATGCACAGAGACATTGGGAGTTACAGAATCATCCTTGTTTCCTGTTGATGCAAAATTGTCACTAGGAAGTGACTGTGTGGTCAAATACCACTTTCGTCAGTTTTGCAGATTTGCCCTTGTGAGGTTGAAGCTGTGTTTTTTGCAGTGACAAAAATTTTTGCAGTTTTCTGTAATGGCGTCTGATTCTCTTTCACAGATTGTCACTGAAAAGCTTGACAAGAATAACTTCCAAGCATGGAAGTTTAGAATGATGAATTTCCTTATGGGAAAAGGATATTGGAAATTTGTTGCAGAAAATGAAAAAGAACCAGTTCTTCCTAATGTTCCCAATCAACAGCAAATGCAGGCATTTAAAGGATGGCATGAGAGAGCCAGAAAAGTTATGTACTGGCTGTCTATCAGTATTTCAGACTCTATGATTGTGCATATTCAGGATGCAAGTATGCCAAAGGAGGCATGGGATACTTTGTCAAAAATGTATAGCACAAACACGCAAGCCAGGAAAATACAGCTCAAGCAAGAGTTGCACAATGTGCAAAGAGAAAGTATGAGCATCAATGACTACCACATGAAGGTGAAGAAGATTGCAGATGCACTTGCTTCCATTGGGTCGCCAGTGGAAGATGATGATTTAGTCTCTGTGACCCTGAATGGTCCAGGAAAGGATTATGCACAGTTTCGAACATCCATTTCCGTCCATGAAAGATTTCCTGATTTTGAGGAGTTGATTGCTCTTCTAATTTCTGAGGAGCAGAGAAATGGTGGTGCATCTTCTTCAGGAGGAACTTCAAAAGAGGCTGTCTTCTACTCAAATGCTGGAAGAGCTAGAGGCAGAGGTAGAGGAGGCCGATCTGGAGACCGTGGTAACTCAAATGTCCTATGGAGGAGGACATGGTAACTCTAGAGGCAGGGGGAGCCAAAGAGGTCGTGGTGGATGGCAAAGAGGGCAAAATGCAAATAGCAATGTTGAATGCTACTACTGTGGTAAAATGGGTCATATGGCTAAAGACTACTATAAAAAGCAGAATGACATCATGAATGGAAAATTGCAACAAGGGAATTATGCATCTTCTAGTAAACAAGGTGATGACAGAAATGAGCATTTGTTTATGGTATAACACATGACCAATTCTGTGACAAGTGCAGAAGAAAGCAACGATGTGTGGTATGTTGACTCAGGTGCATCAAACCACATGATGGGTCATGCAGAATGGATGCACGATGCAAGGAAAATGAAAAAACCAAGATTTGTGGAGACTGGTGATGATACTACACATCCTATTGTGTAGATTGGAAAATTTCCTTTGTCTATGCAGGATGGGAAAAAGAAATACCTGTCGGATGTATTTCATGTCCTGAATATCACCAAGAACCTGGTTTCTGTTGGTCAAATGGTTGAGCAGGGCTTGCAGGTCAGATTTAATTCCCATGAATGCTTTGTTGAGGATATGAAAAATAAAGGTCGCTTGATAGCAAAAGGAAAGAAGAAGGGCAGAATGTTTACGTTGGATGCAGACATGCCTGAATTGAGTGCAGTAATGTTTGCACATGGGACCGGTGTAGTTGCAGATATTGATATCTGGCATAAACGCATTGGTCATGTTAATGTACAGCAACTTAAATCAATGCAAGCCCAAAATATTGTTGCAGGATTGCCTGAATTCAAGGTTGCAGAAATGCATAAGGTATGTGAAGCCTGTCAATTTGGAAAATAGGCAAGGAAACCATTTCCTAGACATGTTCAAGAGAGTAAGAAGCCATTGGAATTAATCCACTCTGATGTGTGGACTACTAAAGCTGCATCTATTGGAGGCTGTCATTATTTTGTCACTTTTATTGATGACTATAGTAGAAAAGTTTGGGTTTATTTTATGAAAAAGAAAAGTGAAGTTTTTGGGCATTTCAAAACTCTTAAAGCTATGGTTGAAAAAGAAACAGGCCTGCAAATAAAATGCCTAAGGTCAGATGGAGGGGGAGAGTACCTCTCAAATGAGTTTGCAAGGTTCTTGCAGGAGCATGGCATAAAGCAGCAATATTCATGTAGTCATACTCCACAGCAAAATGGAATTGCAGAAAGAAAAAACAGGCATATTAGAGAGGTATCTCGTGCCATGCTCAATGAAAAAGACCTGCCAGATTTTTACTAGGCTGAGGCAGTTGCTACAGCAGTCTACATAATGAACAGGACTCCCACTGCAGCAATACATGGCATGACTCCAAAGGAGAGGTATACTGGTAGGAAACCAGATATTTCTCATTTGAAAATTTTTTGTTGCATTGCCTATGTTCATATGCCAGATGGGTTGAGATCCAAGTTGGATCCAAAAGCTAAGTGCATCTTTATTGGTTACTCTCTGCAGGCAGCTGAAAGGGTATAGATGCTATAACCTTTCTACTCGTAAGTTTACAATGAGCAGAGATGTTGTTTTTTATGAGATGAGTAGCTGGTATAAACCAATAAATGTGATTGATAATGTACATGCACAAAATGATAATGCTGCACAGAATTCACAGGAGCAGTCACACAAGATATTAGTGGACCTGGAGGGTTTTCTAGCAGTGGTTCACATTCTTCGCCATGGACAGGCAGATTGAGATCAGGAGAATCTTCTCAAAGCAATGCAGATAGTGGTATGCAAGTTTCACGAAAAGGAAAAGAGAAGGTAGATCAGCCCATGTTTGATGTGAATGCAGGTCACTCTTATGTGGATGGTGAATCCAGTGGCTCAGAACAGAGCATTGATGATGAGTTGGGTATTCCTTCTATTATTACACCTGGAGTAAGGAAGACCAAGGATGTTTTGAGAGCACCTGGGAGTGAACCTACTTTGCGTAGGTCTACCATGTTAGAATGATAAAGGGAATATTCCCTGGAATATTCCCTGGCCGACTAGTGGAGGCTCATATGGTAGGTCGCCGACCTAACGACCTTCGCAGGCTATAAAAGCTAAACCCCTTCACAGCCATCACTCACTCATCTTTCACCCAGTCAGAGTTGTTGTTCCAGCTAGCCTTAAGCTCTTCACCTATCTTCTGTCTAGATCGCCATCTAAGCTTCACACAGTGGAAGCGCACGGGTGGACAGAGCCATCTTTGTATCAGTTGTTTGGAGTTAAAGAATTTACTGATTCTCCTCTTATCTGTTGTGTACTCTCTATCTCTTTCTCAGATTCTGTTCGCTGCGCCGTGTAATATTTTACATGGTATCAGAGCCCAGGGGGCTCTAGAGATCGGAGAGCGTGCAAGAGGCAAAGGCTTCAACAGAAAAGAGAAACTATGTCGACTTCCGGAAGCGGTGTAGGAGGTGGTGTTGCTGTACCGGCTATTCAAACACTGAGGATTCGTCCACCAACCTTCAGCAAAGGCAAGTTAGATGGTACAAACTACACCTTGTGGAAGTTCAAAATTACAACTATCCTTGATTCTTATGAGCTTCTGGAGACTGTGCTGGGGACTGACGCAGAACCACAGCCTACCCCCGACCCATCAAATCCTAGTGTGATGATTCCTCCGAATGTAGATCTTCTACGAGCTTGGAAACGAAGGAATGCAGATGCATTGTGTGCCTTAGTTACAAGCTGTTCTGACAGTGTTTTGACTTTGATTCAGCATACAACCAAAGCGTCAGAGGCTTGGAATGTGCTAAGGAGTCAGTATGAAACAAGAAACCAAACAAGGATTCAAAACTTGGAGAATCAACTAGCAGCGGAGAAGTTTGCTGAAGGAGAGACGGTTGAAGCATTCATCACTCGGATTAAGAATCTGCGCGATCAGATGGCTGGCGCTGGGATACAAAAGACTAGCGAAGAGCTAGCTCGGAGGTGTCTTCGGATTTGTCCACAAAAGTTTGATGGACTAGTAACTGCCCTTAATACTCAGGTGAGACCTCAAGCTTTGACTTTTGAGGAGTTTTGTGCATTATTAATGGAGGAGGAATTGAGATTGAAAGCTCGAGAAGGAAGCAACAATGGAGATGCTGCATTCTCTGCCAATGCAAAAGGCAAAGGTGTCTCCTCCACCAAAAATGATGGTGACAAAAAGAAGAAGGGCGGCAAGAAGAAGTTTCAAGGAGAGTGCTTCTACTGCAAGAAGAAAGGACATGCAATTGTAGATTTTCGTGTCAAGAAGGCAGATGAAAAGAATGGTACCCTTAAAAGTAAAGGGAAAGAGACAGCCAATACGGCTGAAGCAGAGTTGGAATTATTCATGGCGACCATTGAGGAAGTGTGCTCCTCGGTGCAAGAAGAATCTACCACTGACTCATGGGTGTTGGATAGTGGGGCCTCCCGTCACATGACCAACAAGAAAGGTCTATACAGTTCTATGCAGCCTCTACAAGAATCCATCAGTGTGACGGTTGGAAATGATGCTAAATGCCTTGCTGCGGGCACAGGTACTATTTCTTTTGTTGCTGCAAATGGTGAAGTCAAAAAGCTTTCAAATGTGTTGTATGTTCCCGAAATCAGGAGAAATCTCTTATCAGTTGCTGCCATAACTGATCTTGGTCATGAAGTGAGGTTCAAGAAGACAGGTGCAGAAATTATTGATAGTGCTGGCACAATTGTTGGCAAAGGAGAAAGAAGGAACAACTTATATGAGCTAAGTGCTCTTACAGCCACCGCTGGAGTGGGCACAAGTAAGCTTTGGCATGAAAGGTTTGGACACATCGGATTTGCAGTATTGAAGGAGATGCAAAAGCAAGGTATGGTTGCTCACCTACCTACAATAACTGAATTGAAGGAACCATGTGAAGCTTGTATGATGGGCAAGCAACAGAGAAAGGCATTTCCACAAGAAAGCAAGAATAGAGCACAGGCTCCTCTAGAGTTGGTGCATGCTGACTTGTGTGGTAAGATGCCTACACAGGCCTTGGGGGGATCTTCTTATTTTATGTTGATTGTCGACGACTACAGTAGGAAGATGTGGGTGTACTTCCTTCGTGATAAGGCTCAAGCTTTTGGTAAGTTTAAAGAATGGCTAATACTTGTTGAGAATGAAACAGGGAAAAGTGTGAAGAAATTTAGAACAGATGGTGGTGGTGAGTTCAACTCAAAGGAGTTTGAAGGCTTTTGCAAGAGCAAAGGGATCAAGCGTCAATTGACGACGCCTCACACACCTCAGCAGAATGGTATTGTGGAATGTAGGAATCGCACCATTGTGGAGATGGCAAGATGTATGCTAAAGGGCAAGGGATTGCCTAACCATTTTTGGGCTGAAGCTGTTAATACTGCAGTCTACATTCTAAATCGGAGCTATACAAAGGCTCTCAAGGGAAAAACACCTCATGAGGCTTACACTGGTAAGAAACCATCTGTCTCACATTTCAGAATTTTTGGATGTGAATGTTATGCACATGTTCCAGATGAGAAGAGAAACAAGTTACAACCAAAAAGCAGAAAATGTATCTTCTTGGGTTATAGTGATGAGCAGAAGGCTTACAAATTATATGACCAAGAGACAAAGAAGATCATCACGAGCCGTGATGTGGTGTTCAAGGAGGAGCCGCATACAGTGGAGGAGGAGAAGGCAAGTTCTTCCACTTTATCATCAAGCGAAGAAGTAGTCCACTATGAACCTGTCCCGAGAGCTATCCCTATCCTTAAGGAGGAGGAAGCATCATCTTCAGATGATGAGGAAAAAGTTCACCAACCTGACATCACCCCACCGAAAAAGCCATTGCCGCGCTGGGTGAAGCAGCTCTATGACCACAATAATCCTATGCCTACATCTGTTGAGGAGAAGGCAGACGGACCAAGGAGGTCTCAGAGAATAGAGGAGCAAAGGAGGGCTTCTGCTCACATAGTCAATATGACCTTGATGGTTGAGATTATGAGAGAAGTAAAGGAGCCAACTGACTTAGAAGAAGCACTTGCAGATCCATCATGGAAGGCTGCTATGCAGGCGGAGTATGACAGCATAATGAAGAATGACACTTGGGAGCTAGTGGATCAACCAGCAAAGCAGAAGGTTATTTGCACCAAGTGGATCTGGAAGGTAAAGTACAAGGCTGATAGTACCTTAGAAAAGTACAAAGCTAGACTAGTTGCCCAAGGATTTTCACAAGTTGAAGGGTTTGATTTTCAAGAGTCATTTGCCCCAACTGCTAGAATGACCACTATTCGCACAGTACTTGCAGTGGCTGCCCACAAGAAGTGGCCAGTGTACCAAATGGATGTTAAGTCAGCGTTCTTAAATGGTGACCTCAAGGAGGAGGTGTACGTGGCTCAGGCACCAGGGTTTGAGGCCCCCCATTCTGAGAACAAAGTGTGTAAACTGAAGAAGGCATTGTATGGGCTTAAACAAGCCCCCAGAGCATGGTACCAGCGGATAGATAGGTTCTTTTTAAACCTAAACTTCAAAAGATGTGCCTCAGATGCTAACTTGTATGTTTACAGGGATGGTAAAAAGTCTATAGTGATTGTCCTATATGTGGACGACCTTCTTATTACAGGTGACTATGAAGATATGATCAACCAAACTCGAAAGGCTTTGAGCTCTGAGTTTGAAATGACAGACTTAGGCTTGCTGCACTATTGTTTGGGGATTGAAGTCTGGCAAGAACCAGGAAAGATCTTCATCTCTCAGAAGAAGTATGCATGGGAGATCTTGAAGGCATTTGGCATGACCGAGTGCAAGGAGATAGCTACACCTATGGAGGTGAATGCAAAGTTATCCGTCGAGGATACATCAGCATTAGCAGACATTGGGAGGTATAGGAGGTCTGATCTACTTGTGTAACACCAGACCAGATATCAATTTTGCTGTTGGTGTTTTGAGCAGGTTCTCAAACAAACCTCATGAGAGTCATTGGAAGGCTGGGATGCGGGTGCTCAGATACTTGAAGAAAACTCTTGACTATGGTATCACATACAGTTTCGGAACTTCTCTTGTGGGAAACTGTGACTCAGATTGGGCAGGAGACATTGATTCCAGGAAGTGAGTTTCTGGTTATTGTTTCTCTTTGGGTTCAGGAATTTTCTCTTGGATTAGTAAGAAGCAACCAACAGTGGCATTGTCTTCTACCGAAGCAGAGTACAAGGCAGCTTGTTTTGCTGCATGTGAGGTCGTATGGTTGAGAAGGATTCTATGGCATATGGGAGTGCAGGATGAAGAACCAACTGTGCTGAGATGTGACAATCAAAGTTGCATCGCCATTGCCAAAAATCCAGTGTTTCATGCACGCACCAAACATATAGAGATCCAGTATCACTATGTATGTGATTTGATGGAGGATGGGATAGTGGAACTGGTCTACTGTCCAACAGAGGAGAATGGAGCAGACATCTTCACCAAAGCACTTATGAAGGATCTGCTTCAAGTTCATCTTCAGAGACTCGGCATTGGGCCGAGGAGATAGTTCACCTATGGGTGGACATTGAGGGGGGGTGTTAGATATGATCAATGCCCCACCCTCATTAGGTGCTACCAATGATCCATGGTGCTCAAAGTTGTAAGGCCCCCATTATGAGGAGAAGCCAAGTGTGAGCCCGGACATTGGTGGAGTCCTGACTTGTATATCAGATGAGGTCTATGTGACCGGATGGCAAAAAGGTGACCATTGTGGGTCTAATCTTTGGGTTAGATAGAGTGGTTAAGCTGGTAGCAACTCGAGGCGCATTGCATCGAGTTGCGGTGTAAGGGAGTTAAAAGGGCCCCTATTGTGGGGTCCGGGGGCCGCGGAAGCGGCCTCTGGTTGGGGGGTCTCAGGGGGGCCAGCGGCCCCCCTAGCGGGGATCCGGGGGCAACGCCCCCGGCCCGATGGTAAAGAGAATATTCCCTGGAATATTCCCTGGCCGACTAGTGGAGGCTCATATGGTAGGTCGGTCAGCAGGCCGACCTAACGACCTTCGCAGGCTATAAAAGCTAAACCCCTTTGCAACCATCACTCACTCATCTTTCACCCAGTCAGAGTTGTTGTTCCAGCTAGCCTTAAGCTCTGCACCTATCTTCTGTCTAGATCGCCATCTAAGCTTCACACAGTGGAAGCGCACGGGTGGACAGAGCCATCTTTGTATCAGTTGTTTGGAGTTAAAGAATTTACTGATTCTCCTCTTATCTGTTGTGTACTCTCTATCACTTTCTCAGATTCTGTTCGCTGCGCCGTGTAATATTTTACATACCAGAGCTAGGTATTCTGTGGATAGGCTGAAATATGATGGATTTACAGCCATTCACTATGCCTATATGGTCAAAGTGATACAGGAACCAGAACCCACTTCTTTTGAGCAAGCCATGGGAAAAGATAAATGGGAGAAAGCCGTGGATGAAGAAATGGATGCCTTGGAAGCAAATGCTACATGGGAATTGGTACCTTTGCCTAAAGATAAGAATGCAATTGGTTGTAAGTGGGTTTATAAGGTGAAGCACAATGCAGATGGTTCTGTGAACAGATACAAGGCAAGATTAGTAGTCAAGGGGTATGCACAAACATATGGCATTGATTATGAAGAAACATTCAGTCCAGTTGCAAGGATGGCAACCGTAAGAGCAGTCATTGCTATGGCCACATCAAAGGGATGGTCTTTACATCAGATGGATGTAAAGAATGCCTTCTTGCATGGTGATTTGCAAGAAGAGGTCTATATGGAGCAGCCACCAGGTTATGTGCATGCTATTCATCCTGAGTTTGTTTGCAGGTTGAAGAAAGCCTTGTATGGCTTGAAGCAAGCACCTAGAGCATGGTCTGACAAGATAGGACAGTATCTTGTCACTATTGGCTTTCATATTTCCAAGGTAGATTTCTCACTTTATGTGAGAAAAACAGAGAAAGGTATTATGCTACTTGTCATTTATGTTGATGATTTGATTATGACAGGTGATAGTGATGAAGATATCCTTCATGTGAAAATGCTATTGAAGCAAAAGTTTGAGATGAAGGATACGGGAGAGCTGCGTTATTTCTTGGGCATTGAGGTGATTAGATCACCAAGTGGGATACGGCTCTTGTAAGGGCACTATGGATTGGACATGCTGTCCATATATGGGATGACAGGTTGTAAGCCTATTTCAGTTCCTTTGGAGCAGAATGTGAAGCTGAGTGCAGATGTAGGTGAACTTCTTGAAGACCCTACTATGTACAGACGCATAGTAGAAATTTTGATTTATATGACTATTACCAGGCCAGATTTGAGCTATGTTGTTGGATTGGTAAGTCAGTTTATGCAGGCTCTAAGGAAACCGCATTTGGATGCGGCTAGATGCATACTTAGGTATGTGAAGTCCACATTGCAGTATGGACTATTTTATGAGACTGGGGTTCAGATACAGTTGCATGGATACACTGATGCTGATTGGGCTGGTAGTATCTATGATAGACGATCTACCAGTGGATATGTGTTCTCTTTTGGGAGTGCTGCAGTCACTTGGAGCAGCAAGAAACAGCCTACAGTTGCCTTTTCGAGCACAGAGGCTGAGTACAGGGGTGCTGCATGTGAGGTATCTTGGTTGCATTAGCTACTTTATGATATGCATCAGCCTACAGATGGGCCAGTTGTCATTTATTGTGACAACATGAGTAGCATACACTTGGAAAATAACCCAGTCTATCATGCTAGAACAAAGCACATTAAGGTGCATTATCACTATGTGCGGGAGAGGGTTTTACTAGGTCTTATTGATCTAGTTTATGTCAGCACAGAGGATCAGGTAGCTGACATATTCATGAAGGCATTGGGCGGCGCAGAGAAGCTGCGCAAGTTCAGAGACCTGCTTGGTGTGCAGGAATTGGGATTGAGCTCGAGGGGGAGTGTTGAGATATCGAGCTTCACTCGTGATATGCCAGGGTGACCATTGTGCATTTATGTCACCGACTTGTTAGCTGTGAAAATGCGGTTGGTACACCACCCATGAATAATAGCTAGATGATAGCTATCCTTATCTAGTCTAGTTCGTGGCTCAGTTAGTATGCCATCTTAGTTAGTTGAGTTTGGTTTGAGACCCATATATAGGGTTCTTCTATTTCTCTGTACTTGAGTTCTTTTTGGCTTACACAACTGAGAAGAGAAAAACTGTTTTCAACCTCCACCTTTGTGTGTATTCCCCCATTGTGTAAGTGAGAAAGCTACAAGTGAGACTCCTTCCTTCTCTCCCACAATCTTGACATCCCTCTCTTCTCATCTCTCTCTCTCTCTCTCATATTCTAATATGGTGTCTAGTACATATATTCTCTCTCGTGAAGTTGTGTCTTGGTTCTTTCCATTCTCTTTGAGAAAAGGGATGTCCTAGCCCATCCTCCTTTTGGCTAGGTAGTGCCCCTCTTTAGTTCTCTTAGTGAGGATTGGAGGCTGGGTAGGTAAAAGGCAACCCATTCATCTTTTCCACCCTCATTTTTTGTGCCCCCACTGAGGACTTCTCAAGCTATGCTCTACAATTTCTATGAAGGAAGAAACATCTAATGAGTTATCATCTTCTTCAATGAGTATTTGTCAAGGAATCAATAAGGAGGAATCTTCATCAAACCCTATTCAAGGGATTCATTGCTCAAGAGTATCACTACGGTTTTCAAAAGAAGCTCAAGAAAAGAAGAATCTTTATTGGAAAACGGTAGGTATGCGGATAAATCAAGTTAATTGCACACATCCTTCTTTACTTCAAGAGAAATCTTGCTCTCATCAAGTCTCTCGGTCAAAGCATTGTGTGGAGTGCTTGGTGTCTAGTGTAAAGACACTCCCTAAGGAGCCTCATCTTCAAGTGGTGAAGGCATTTTCAAATTCGGGGATCAACAAGTTTTTGGAGGGGGAGTTACATATCAATGGTGTGCAATATTGGAGAGAGGCTACATATGGTGATGCGCTTCAAATATTACTAGCAAGAAGGCTCAAAGTAATTGAAAAGGTAGCTATCAAAGCCTATGAACTTCATTTTTTGTTCCTCTGTGCTGCGGTAAACAGTTCATCTACTATGGACAGCCCCTGCTAGTCATATCATTCTTGACAGATTGCACCTACTACTTAGCTAGAACAGGCACCTTTGCACATGTATTGACTGAACATGCACTACTAAAGTCTGTCACTTTTACTGCCTCAAAGGAACTACTTCACCTGTATAAAAAATTGCGAGAAATCAGGCGCAATGGCTCCCATGATCATGCTATGTTTTGCTAATGCAGTGTATTTTTTATATCGGAAGCAAAAGGAGTAGTAGCTTGCAAATCATTTACCACAGATGTTGGAAGCTAGTTGGATATTTCAGAAGAGCTTGAGTGGACTCTCTAATGTCTATTTCAAATTTGGAAAAACATATGCAAGAGCAATTCTACCTCCTGACATACTACTTGAGCTGTTTGGTCCAACTCCTTTGAACATTTTGCTACAGCAAGCATGTGCAGCTAGTAAAGTGGCCAATTAGCTGTGCTGATCCAGACCGTGGTCGGCATGTAGGCGAACGGATGGCGGCAGGGTGTCTCCTTATCTTGATCTCCTCGGCGGCGACCGGCCAGCTCTCACTTGCCCACTGTATTTGCTCCTTCTCTTCCTCATGGCTACTGTCAGCAGCACGGCGAATCAAACCTCTCACTCTCTCTTATGATAGGCGGGGCAGCACTTTGTCCTTCCTTCCCTTCTGAAACCCTACGGCCCTCCCTCTTTAAATAGGGGAGGGGAGGGAATCATCCCCCCCTTGATGTGTCCGCCTGCATGGCGAGGGAGCCAGCAAGCTCCAGCGAGGAGCTTGCTGGCTCCCTACCCCCATCGCCCTTCCAGCTTGACGTGCTGCCGTGTGAGGAGGCGAATCGACGTGTTGCCGTGTGAATATATATTTGATATATATTACAAGTTGACTCACTGGTGACAGAACTTTTCCAGAAGCAATTTGAAGCCACATCCCTTGATGAGTTGTCTCTGCCACTTCATCAGTATGTTTGCCTCCTTTAATAGACGATCTTTTCTACAAACCGTGCCTTGTACGCCAAACATTTGGAGTTGAGGATAGATGAAATGTTCTAGTGTTATTCTTCCAAAGTGGTTGCTTGCCCTGACATTTCATGGCATAAATGTTTGATTTTGTGGTCCTAAACCAAAGAAAGAACAAAGCCTCTAATCATGTGCAGGACAATAACCAACTTAGGGTGGATCTTTTAGCCTATCTTTCTAAAAAAACCCCATTTGATACTTCATTCTTTAACGCCTATTATTGTAGATCTACCACCCTTACCTTGTCTATCTTATTATCAACAAATAGCCCATCGGCATGATGCTTATTTTTCCCTTTATAAATCCAGCTCAATAGTCATTTTACCTCTCCTTTTCCAACCTCAGGGTGCTCCTCAAATTCTAATCTTTACCTATTTTTCTCTCATTGAAGATCGAGTATTTCCCCTTCTCTATCTTGTCCTTCCCCATCTATACATATTTCTTCCACTTTTCCTACTTATCAATTAATACATTTTTTAATCGATTGGCCTAAATTCTCAGCTAATCCTTCTTTAGCTTATTCCTCATTTTATGATTTTGCCTACCCATCTCTTCATCCCCTTGTACCAGTTCCTTTTCCATCTCCTACCACTTCCATTTCTCAGCCCCCTCAGTTGGTTAGTGGATATGAAGGGTTTGATTTGAAGATTCCAAGAAGAAGAGGATGGAGCTTAGCTGATTTTCTTACTGGACTATAGATAAATTGGCCATTAATTCTAGGGGAGTGGATGATTGCTAGTCAGGCATACCAAAATTATCTCCATTTTGCACAACAATATTCACAATTTTTAGATCCTTTAGTGAGACTGACAACCCACTTTGCTTGGTACCTAGTAGATACCTCGTTTTATTAGAAAGGATATGCTGCTTTCAATTCTTCCAAAATCCTCCAAACACTTTTGTAGATGAATCCTTATCTATGGATTGTTTTTGTAATCATCAAGCCTTCAAGAGGGATCATCTTTATTGATACCTCTGGATGTATCTTTTGTAATTCATAACGATATATCTCTCTTTTGGAGGTGCCATTTAGATGGTTATTTTGTGTTTGTGCTGTGTTAATTTCTCTATGTGATGAGTTTGTGGTGGTTGAATATTAGATTTGTTTGAGAGTTATATTTTTGGAGATTTTAAGTGATGGTGATGTTCGATGAAAAGCTAAGAAGTAAAGCTAAAGAACCTCTTATATCCTTTACGGATTTGTTATGATTTTCTATCGTTTATAAGAGATGTTGATGGATAAAGGTGTTTTCCATTCGTTGTATTCTTTATTAGATCCAAGTTATAAGTTGGGCTTCTGGTTGGGTGATTTCTTGAAGATGCTAAAGAAGATCGAGTTGAGCTCTTTAATGAACTTGAATTCTCTTTTTCTTAGGTCTCGAGGATGCTCCCTTATTAAGTGTGGGCATATATGTTGAATGCTGAAATGAATAGGTTTTTTGGTTGATTTTTGTTGTTTTGAGGGCTGAATGGTTGAATTTTGATGAATTTTGAGTAATTTTTAATTATTTTGAAAGTTTTTGAGATTGTTTTTGATGAGTTTGATTATGTTTTGGAAGCTCATGATAATTTTTAGTAGAGATATGAGGCTTTGTGATGCTCTGATAGCTTCTATTTTGTTCTTTTTTTTCTTCTGTATGAAGGATGGAGTAATGATTGATGAAAGTTTGAGATTTTTTAAAACTTTATTGAATGGTTTTTGATAGTTTGGAATGGTTTTATTATGAGTTATGAGGTTCTGATGTTTTCTGTTGATCTTCTGTAACCCTCTATTGAGCTTCTATAGAGCTTCTATTCCTGTTCTGTTCTGTTCTGTATGCCTCTGTAGGTGTTGTGTGGAATGTATGTGAGACTTTGGGAAATTTTTCTAGCTTTGGAAAGAGGAAAATGTAAGTTCAAAAGAGCTCAATGAAGTGGAAGAAGTAGTTGCTGAAGATTCAAGAGAAGACTGGAGTGAAGTTACAGTGATGAGCTATAAAGAGTCACTGTAGTGACTCTGGTGACCTTTCATATTACACACACATTTTGGAAGGGGTATCCACGACAAAGAAGGATTATGATGAGAGAGAGAGAGAGAGAGAGAGAGAGAGAGAGAGAGAGAGAGAGAGAGAGCAGTGGGAGAATTGTTTGTATGAAGTTGCATGAAGATTTCTTATTCTTGGTGTTGTTTTCTTTGTTGAGATCATATAAAAGATGAAAGAGATGGTTGTTGATGATATAAGATAGATTTTCTTGTAGTGGAAATCCTATTTCATTGGTGTTCCTTTTGGAGCTTCGAAGAGTGCAAGATGCACCATGGTTTATTTTGTAAAAGAGCACCGAGCTCTCACTCGTGCAAATTGTAAATGGTTAGAGGCACGAGTTGATGCCATGCCAATAAGGAAGAGGAGGAGAAGGGTTGGAGGAATGGGCCAAGCTTGGACCAAAAAGGGGATGACTGCCCAAAGGGAATTAGGGTTAGGGTTTTGTATATAAAGTTGAAAAGTGAATGAGAAGCTCATTCTTGTGTGTGGCCAAAAGTAGCTCTCCTCTTCTTCTTCTTCTTCTTCTTCTTCTTCTTCTTCTTCTTCTTCTTCTTCTTCTTCTTGCTTGCTTGAGCTTGTGCTTGAGAGAGGGAATCTGAGAGTGTGAGGGAGTGAGTGTGTGAGGGTGAGGGACCATGGTGGAGAAGCTCTCCATCTTCTCCTCTCTTCTTCTCTTCTCTTGTATTCTCTTGTCTTGCTTATGACAATGGAGCTTGGAGCTTGGATCTTGAGGATTGAGCTCGCTTGAAGCTTGCACTTGGATCATGGAGCTACCGGAGTGCTCGAGAGAGGAGGAAACTTGATTGGGCATGGAGGTAATCTCACTACACTTATAGAGAGAGATAGTCCATCATTTATGTGAGAGGTAGCCATTAGTGCTCGGCTTGAAACGATTGAAAGAATAAGCAGTCCGTGGGTCTTGGCGGTTGAGCTTGAGCTCTCGCCTTTACATTTTGGTTCCATTGCCGGGACCAACAGATTCAAGCCATGAGTGCTCACGCACTCAAAATCTAGCATTGAAGTAGGGTTTTCCCTGAATCAGTGCTTGAGGTAGATAGATAGGAAGCGAGGGAGTTTGAAGAGGTATTCAATCTCCTTAGCAAGTAAGTTTTTTGGTTTTTGGATTTGGAAAAGTAGATTGGAGTAGTGTAGGTGTTTGCTTTGTGATTTGGATTCATTAGGGTAGGAAAAAGCAAAGAAAAAAAAGGAAAATAAGCATTAGGGTTTCTGTTGTCATAACAGAGCAAGAGGTATGATTTGTTTGCCAATTTGTATTTTAGAGTTTATTTGCTATTCCAAGTATATAAAATCCTTCATTAGGGTGGATTCTTACATTCTAGAAGTTTGTGTGATCCCTCATATCCAAAATCATTAGAATCGAGTTAATTTTCGTCATCCATGGAAACTCGTTCGCAGGAATCGAACACTGTTACCAGAGTTCGATTCCTAGAATCGGTCTGATTTTTAGACTTGGATACCCTAAAAGCCCGTCCAATTGGACATAGGGGACTCTTTTGATTCCAATACTCGGACAATCAAATGCTCAAAATTTGACTACTTGGGAATCGGACGCACAAAAATTTAATACACAAAAATCAGACCATCCAGAATCGAACACCTATCAAGTCAGGCAAGCAAATCTTCTAGTCACCACCTAGGAGTCCCAAATCTCCTACACACTCTTTCCCTAAATGGACAGAGGAAGCACAAAAACAGTCATCAAGTGCAACTGCTCAATCCCAATCTCTATCTCCCTTTGAGCTTCCAAATGTTCAAGATGCGGGACATGACACCATCCCTATTTCTCAGCCTAAAGATATGCTTGTGCAATCCACCGTGACTAGCTCCGATCTACACAAGTGAATGCGCAAAGGGAAACAAAAGACATGACCACTTTTGATCTACCTAAAGACTTGACACTATAGTCTAGCAATAGTAGCCATTCCATTGAACTAGCTGCTACTTCTTCCAATCAGGAATCATAGCAATCATAGTCTTTGGCCGTGATGATGCCCCTTGCAGAATGTGTCCTTAGCAATTCACCTATGAAAGAGATGTCACAACCAACATCCTTGACACCTCCAACACTTTGGAAGCACCTAAAGCCTAGGCTTGAGGAGAAATATATTGAAGATTTGGCCAAAGAGACAATTCATCTGACCAATGAACCAGAGATAAACTGCATGATGAAGCTTGATCACAAGCTGATAGCCATCACATGTGTGTACGTCCATGTGGACATCTTGGGACAAGCAACAACATGTTTGCTCTCGCTATATAGTTATCACTAAAGAAGTCATAAAAAAGGACATCCCAAAAGTCACATCTAGAGAATTGCGCTTGATACCCTCACTCTATAATGATCAATGTGAGACAAACAAGGAAAAGCTCAAAGCAATCAAATGAAAAGGGAAAGGACAAGGTAACAGCTAGTGAGGCTGTTCAGCAAGCCGTAGCTATGTGCCATGAGGACACATTAGAGAAAGAGAATGCTGAGGCCCAACCAAGCACATCAATGGCTCACCTAAATCACGGTCCCAGGTCTTTAAAGGATACATCTTGATTACCCAAGAAAAAGAGGAGAGAAGAACAAAAAAAATGGCAATTGCAAGTGGCTGTAGACACCGAGAGAATGAGACCAAGAGTACTAAAGAGCTGAGGAATAAAGCATTGAGTCCACCCACCAATGAACCCATTGCCATCTCTCCTAACAGTGGTGAAACCTCAGACACATCCATGTGTTTTGATAAATCAAAGCAACCATTACCATCAATGGTTGCTTGCAACGCTCAATCCACTGACAATAAGACTTACATTGACTAATTAAGAGTGGATACAATACTGCCACAACAGGTTGACGAAACTATACTGGTCACATCCAAGGAGAACCATGACACAATAGTAGCAAAGCCTTAGAAGAAACATGAAAACCCCGAGGACATGAGCAATCCTAGCATTGACCAGTCTTGCTCATTTAGGCATGAGCCCCCAACTATGCTAAAGCCTAGGAAAACTCCTAGAACCTTACATGAGATAGCAACCGAGCAAGCCCTCATCAAACATAGAAGTGTCACAGAGTGCTTGATTGAGTTGGATGCTAAACTCAAATTATTCTCACATGTCTACATCCTTGTGGACATGGGCACATTTCCTAGGGAGAAATTTAAGGAATATTTGTTGTATCCGCTATCCTGGGAAGAGAAACAATATCTTAATAAGCACTATGATAAGCTCCTACATGAATGCATGCATCTCATCTCTGACGAGAAAGCCGATGAACTATGCTTAACTATGACATTCAATGAAGCACTTTGCCAATGAAATCTCCTAGAGATAGAGCAACTAAAGCAAAAATCAGAGGGTCAAAGTCAATTTGAAAAACGTTGATTTGAAAACTGCGCTACAATGTGGCCAAACTTGGAGCCCAATAGCCAGATTATGACAGTCTTAGAGAAGCGACTAGCGGTCTCAAAGAGACCCGACCTATGTGGTGCCAAATTCCTTTCAAGTACTAACTACCATTCCAGGTATGGACTTAGTTGGAACTAGCCAAGAGAACTCTATGATTGATAAAATTCTGATTGAGGAGGAGCGACATGTTGCTAGTAGACTCTGATAAGGCACCATGCTACTCGATATTGCAAAATATCTCTTGTTAATGACTAGGCTGCCACAATTACTAGACATGTATGCCACACTCCAGTACAATCCTGAGTTCTACAATTGGTTTTTATCCTCTTGAAGTAACTTGGATTCATAAATGTGTATATAAATAAACAATGTGTTTTGTGACTGTGTATAAACAATACCAAAAGAAGCAAAGCTAGCACACACACAAGCAATGATAATCAAGCATAGATGATGTGCGTCTAAGTCAACACTATGGGATTTAGATAAGTGATGTCTCGTTGAGTTGCACCTGTTAATTATGGTTGAAGCATATGACTTGCATATACTCTCACGAGTTGCCAAGTGAATGCAGGATGATACAAGCCTTTGTACGAAAGCGTTCAATGCTCAAGTCACCACAAGACCACCAACCCCACAAAGAACCATTATGGAGAAAGCGATAAAAATACCAAGAACAAAGAGCCATGATGGAAGCCCTACTACTGGAAGAGAAAATCACCCCTGTAGAAAGCACACATTGTATTTGAGCATGGCCCAAAGCATAGTCAATGGCTACTCTCTCTTTCTTGGCTAAACTCTACATCTGAGTAGGAGCCACGCTTCCAACAATGACAAACGTTTCTTCATCAACCAAGATTCAATTTGCCCATATGCTCTGTCCCTTGTCCATGCATAGCTCACTCCAATTGTTACCTCAATTGTTCCAATGTCTCACATGTTATGAAGAGGTTTGCAAAATCTCAAGTGTATCTCTTCATCTCAACAACTGTTCCTCTTGCATTGAGGCTAGTAACACAATCATCTTTGTAAATGTAATGTCTCCTCCCCCCCCCTCCCCCTTACTGCAGCACGGTCCCCCCCTCCAACTTTTGGATAGCACGCCCCCTCCTTTGACGTGAGCACGTGGCTACCATAATGGCGCATGGGCCACTCGGTGACCCTCCGGTTAAAAAAACCATATAAAGGGCTCAGCCTTTATGCAGGGAAACAAAAGGGAAAAAACGGATGACCAAGCCGTCGTGTTGAGAAGAAGAGAGAGTGTGTGTGAGGGAGAAGAAGAGAAGGAGAAGAAGAGAGAGGAGAAGAAGAAGAAGGAGAAGAAGAGAGAGGAGAAGAAGAAGAAGGAGAAGAGGGAGAGAGAGAAGAAGAAGAAGAAGAAGAAGGAGGGAGAGAAGGAGAGAAGAAGTGAAGGAAGGAGAGGGAGAGAAGTAGTGAGAGAGAAGGAGAAGAGGGTGAAGAGGAGGGAGAAGAGAAGGAGAAGAAGAAGGAGAAGAGGAGGGAGAAGAGAAAGAGAAGAAGGGAAGGAGAGAGAGAAGGGGGAAGGAGAAGAAGAAGAAGAGAAGAAGTAGAAGAAGAAGAGGAGAGGGAGAGAAGAAGAGAAGGAGAGGAAGAAAAGAGAGGGAGTAGAGGAAGAGAAGAAGAGAAGAAGAGAAAAAAAGAAGAAGAGAAGTAGTGCGAGAGAAGGAGAAGAAGAAGAGAAGAAGGAGAAGAAGAGAGAAAGAAGTAGAAGAGGAAGAGGAGAGAGAGAGAAAAGAAGAGGAAAAGAAGGAGAGAGAGAGAGAGAGAGAGAGAGAGAGAGAGAGAGAGAGAGAGAGAGAGAGAGAGAGAGAGAGGGAGTGAGAGTTGGTGTATGGCCTCGAGGAGTCGCGTTCGTGAATCTAGCCTTTTGGCGAAGGACCCCCATCTAACGACCCTTCCTACCCGAGCCTATTGTCCTGAAATCCGTCGAGGTCCGGAATGTCCAATCTCCGCAGGGCAAATGGCTCCCAAGAAGAAAGTTGCGGGAAGCATAGGTGCCAAAGCTACTGTTGGTACACAGGCAATGTGGGAGAGGCAAGCGGAGCAACCAACGTGACGAATGCCCCTACGATCACAAATAAAACCCAGGTTCTTTAAGCTTTGTAATTAATTACATTTTATTTCTCGTGAAAGAAATGAAGGGGTTAGCTACGTGCATGGAACACGGACGAGTCTTAGGCGCTAGGTTGCATGCACGAAATGATAGAGTATGGAGTTCGCATAAGTTTATATGCATGAAATGATAGCTTTTACATACATAAAATGATAAGGTTTTTGCATTATTTCACATAAAATAATAGCTTCTAAAACAGTTCAGTGAATGAATAGTCATTTAGGATTCATGCTTCGCGATAATGACTAAAAGAAACACATGAAATGATAGTTTCTGATGGATAGAAACCTAGACCTTCATGAGATTCGGTGCATTAGGAATAAGTATAATTGCCTGCGAATTGTTTTATCGATCATGTTGTGGACTATCGCAAATGGATACACTCCTAGCTTAATTGAAGCTGGTGATCTAACCCTAAATGGATTGTTGATCCAAGTTATGCTTGCTTGTTTGAAAAGGTTGTAAATCCCTTGAGCAAGTGTTTTGATACATCCTAGTTAAATTCTGATTGTGCATGCAATGGGATTGCGATGCCTTGAAGCAAGAGGGTGTGCATTCAACTGTTTGTTAATGTGGTTTTGGATGTTAACCCAAGTGGGGTGTGTTTGATGATTGCATGGTCAGGTCTGAGATGACTGATTGCCATGGAAACAAAAGGGATGTTTTTCCTAGTGATTGTTATTAAGCTAGTTGCTTCAGCTGTGGTTGATTTCCTAAAGGGATAATTAAGGAAGGATGGCACTAGCTACCCCCCCGCGAACCGCCAAACCCTAACCAAGGGGGTTGCGAATCTGCACCGGGAATGTGGACCGAACCTGCCACGAGAGGTCTCTCCGTGGAAATTACTTGGCATAGGAGGACGCTTGGGTGCTAGTGGGGGCCCTGGCCATAAATCCCAATGCCTCTGAACCCTACACAAGTGTTCTACGTGACTCGAGATGGGATCTCGAGGCCTTGATACTAGTTACAAGGCGGAATCTTGGTAGGATAAACCTTCGGGTTTTGTTGCCGGGAGATGAAAGGATTTTTCTACGGAGGCAGAAAGGAACACTTAATTCTCTTGTATGGGGGGCGGGAGACAAACATTAATCTGAAGATAAGTTAAGGAAGTGTTTGATCTTGTTTTATCTTGCTTTCATGTCAGTGCACTAAATTAGGTAAAGGAACTTGTGATTAACGGGTTAATTAAGAAAGCTGCTTTTATGTGTCAAACATAATGTGGTAGGTAATTAGATAACTAAAACAACCCCCAAGGGAAGCATCATGGATGTGACCAATGGGTCTATCTTATAGAAGGGTGGTCTCGGTTAGCCGAGAGCTTTCCTCAAAGGAAGTGTTAACGAGGAATGTTAGGAAGACCCGATTACAAGGAACTCGGACTTCAGGTCGATTCTAGTCATTCCATGTCATTCCTTGGGAGTGCCGGGCGACATCTTCTAGATACATCTCTCGATGGACTGCTAAGATGTATCTCGCGATTTGAGGAGCGGGCACGGTTACAGTAAAATCCATTTTTCACAGCCTTTGGGTCTCGACATTTCTTAATCCAAATGAAAGGCTTATAGCCTCAACGTATTGCATTGATTGTATTCATTTTATCCCCAAAAAAGAGAAAAAAAAAGAAAACAAAAAGAAAAGAAGAAAAAAAAGGTACCCACGATCATAGCACATCACCTAGGGGTCCTCAAATTAGGTACATCTAGTGATCTTGGTCGGTTGGCTCCGCCCCTAGTCCCCTAGCCCTTTATACATCCCCCACAATTGTTCAGGGCACATCAAGGGAGGGACATATCTAGGGAGCTCATCTTACCTATGGTTAGAGCTATCACCCTGAACCATTTGCATATTTCTTTTTTGCACTCCATCTTAGTGCCATCACAATCAACATTAATAAGTAGGGCACAAAAGACCATGGAAAGTACATTATACTCTTCAAACACTACAAGTGGCCACCAGCTACCAAAAGCTAAGGCGTCTATGAGCTTAATAATGATTCTCGTGTTGTCAAGATCACACATGATGTCTTAAGAAGCCTTCAAGTGTACTTCTCCTCAACATCATCAATTCTTTCCACCCCATTGAACCCTCGCTTCTGTAATGTCCCACAATGTGCGTATACATTCCAAAAATTGATTTATATTAAAAATAAAATTACACATTTTTAAAACTAGCTTTAAATATGAAGATAATTTGTTATTATTAACGAGGTATTATATGCCAGTTCATGGAAGAAAAACTTGGAAAACCCTCCCAAGACTAGCTTATTAAAACTATGTTTGTAGTATAGAACAACAAAAAGAACTAGCCTAGTGGATAGTCACTTGGGAATTAAGTGCACTTGGGTGATGACACTATCGGGATGGGTGACCTCCCGGGAAGATTTTCCTACAAGCTAGTGGGAGCCTCTCACGCGCAGCCAACAACACTAACGAAGCCTTCATAGCCCGTTGCCAAATATATCAAGACCAAGATGCCAAGGTCTATGCCTTGGTCGCCCCACTTGCTGCCTTGAAGTGATACCCACCCGATGATGTGATGTGCAGTGCTCACCCATATATTCATAAATTTTTATATTCTCTCTACAAAAACGGAGTCCCCTCTCTAACATCATCAATGATGTCATCAATAATGCTAAAAGAAAGTATCCTCTCTTTATCATTGATGATATCATAAAAAATGCTAAAAAGCAAGCGTCCTCTCTTTACCCCCCTCCCATTACTATATAAATAGGGGTAGAGCATCACGTTAGGAACAACGACTCGTGCAAAATTCTCTTTGCTGTTGACTCAACGAAGCTTTGTTGCAATCAACCGATGCTCTCTCTCTCTCTCCCTCCACACCTACGCAGAAGCGCTACTCAAATCCATCAAGCTTCTTCCATGGCTCCTAGGAGATGTCGAGACGCTGAGCAAGGTCATGCTTAAAGAGCTCCCCAATGCGAGGAAGTAGTTGCTTTTTGTTGAGGGAACTCAATACGGTGCTGAAGCACAAGTGGAAGTTAACCTTGAATCCATTCAGCTCGAAGGATCAGTTATTCCACAACAAACCAAGGTTGTAGCTATACCCCGTAATCACGATGGATGGCTGAACGAAGATAATCAGGTTAGTATATAAGAAAAGGATCATGATTAGTTAGAACTTACTTAACTTACAAAAGCATGTAAGTATTATCAATTGCCTTTTAGGAAAGAATACAAGAATTGATGGAGGGGATAGATTCTATGCATCGCATAATTGACAAGTGTGTTAAAAATGTTTTATGGTTATGTCTGCTTTTGGATTTGTGAATGATGAACTATGTCTCTTATGATTCTGGGCTTGTATCAGTCGGACGAGTTGTGGATTGTGGTGGTTTGGGATGTTGGGGTCCCCAACCCAATGGTCCCTAACACTCTGCAGAGTATGGAAAAACTCACCTGCGGGTGGGAGTCCTATGCTCCCGAGGGAGGTAGGTGTTTAGTGTGGAAAAACTCACCTGCAAGTGGGGGTCCTACGATCTCGAGGGAGGTAGGTGTTTTGGTTATTGATCACTCAAGCACCTAAGAGGGTAAAGGGTCGAGTGATAAGTGCTTGTGTTATGTAGGATGGCTTCTAAGTCTTAGGAAAGCTTAGAGGGGCTTTGAGCCAGTAGATTCCCTGTTGACCACGGACATGACAGCGAATAGAGTGTGATCACGTACAGCCCAATCGTGAGGGATTGGAAAGTCCTAGGCTGGTGGATGGTGTCTTTCTACGGAAATGTGATTTTGTACCACTCTGCGGAGTGATGGTTTTGGATGTTACTATGAAATAAAGTATTTGATTTTTAAATTGTTTGTTATGTGCAAAAGATAGAGTTTAATGAACCCAATTTAATGGAGTAATAAAAGGAAGGTCATTTTATATGTCCAAATAACATGGTATTATGCTTTGCTAATTAGAAAACTAAGCAAACCCAATCGAGGAAAGTGGGAGGCTTCAATCTTGATGATGAAATGCCTATGTTTGGGTGGACCCGATAAGTCAGATAACTTTCCAACACTAGATAGAGCTGATTAAATCATGACCTTCCCAATATTGGTAGGGTTTGTTACCAAGTTTAACACTATTTTAGGGGGCCAGAGCGTAGATTTTACCTTATGGGTAGGGGGATCAAGTTACACTCTCCCCCGTCTCTCACTCTCTTTGAACCAAGTGCGATGTTAACATCATTCTTGCCTTTGATTGATTACAAAGTGGTCTTTCTTAGGTGGGCGTTAGATTGTTGTTATGGCTGACTTGTCCACACTTCCCCTGTGAAGTAGAAATGAGATTCCCATGTTTGACTAAGTCCTAGGTTTCCCATGGGGAGAGTGGATGGTGATGTGCATGGATATGAATTTCGGTTGACTACTAAAAGGACTCCGCCACGTTTGTTGGAGGAGGAACCTCACACATGGTATTAGAGCCTAGGTTTCAAAAGAGCTTTTAGTGTAAGGTTAAGTAGTAAAAGTATAAAAGAAATTAATAAAATAACCACACTTGTTTGAAGAAAACTCATGGTACATGACAGATTTATGGCCAAGGAATAGGTCACATATGAAGGATTCGATGGGATGAACAACTAAGGATAGTTAAGATATGCCTTTTGTTAAGTGCATTTGTTGGACGGTTATTAGATAGTGGGAATGAGCCTATACCTAAAACTTGGTGGGTATATCAGAAAGTGCTACAAATAGTATCACACAAGAGAGTTTTTGTAGTGCCAAGAAGGCCTTATTTTGGCATGGGATGTTTTGGTTACCCCCAAGAGCCACAATATTATGTTGTTTGCCATGTACATGAGAATCCCCCAATATATGAGAGTATAGACCCTGATACTTTTCATAAGGAAAGGATCCATGAGATGGTGTGTTGGTAGATCATAGTATGATCAATATATTTTTGCAAATAATTTTCATAAATTTAAAGAAGAACGTGAGTTATGACCTTATGATGATAGTTGAGTTGCTTTGACTGATGAACTACACTTTATCCAATTGATTTTTGAGATAATGTATTCCACTACTTGCCAATCAAACATGTTGGAATTAAGAGAGAGCGTAATGGCTATCTTAGAGAAGACTCATCTATGGAGTTGTTTAAGCTTACGAAGGGGCTACAACTGGAGCCAACTTGGGACATGACGACCCTTACTTTTACTTAGACTCAACTCTGTATGAAGATGTGAAAGTCCATCTCAAGTTGTTGGAAGGGCTCAAAGGCCTCAAATTGATAGGACTTTATAAGTACGATACTCTTTGAAATGATAAGGCAAAATATATAGATGGGAAATTTGTAATGAGAAATAAATGGGTGTATGACCAATATACAAAGGTTATTTCTCCTGACAGGATCGTCCTTATTGGGAGTGTAAAGTAAAAAAATTATGAGCTTCCAGAGTGTTCCAATCTCCCAAAATCTTATTGATTCCTAGAAACGAAGGCCAAACCACTTCATTTTGTAACAAAGAAGTTGCAGAGATAATCAGAATCGCCAACTAGTGTGAATTGATGAAACATACAAGGAACTCCAAGAGAAGAAATTTCTTCTCAAGCATACACCACCACCTCGTTTAGCGGTGAAGGACCCAAGGTGGAGCAAGATGCAGAAGCTTAGATTGAGGCTTTGGACGACTATTTCCTAGCTGTTGAAACTACTGTTGCAAATCAATCCATGACTGCTCGTCTTCGTCTTATTAGTGAAGCTAAGCTTTTGGTGGAAAAAATTTTGCCGAGATAAGGGGGTAACATAAGCTTCCCAAACTTGGGAGTAGATCAAAGAAGTTGTGAAAGGATGTTATCTTCCCCCATCTTTTGAATCAATCAAGATGAATGAATTCTACAACTTATGACAATTAAACCTAACCTTGGAATGATACTATTCTAAGTTTGTGAGTCTGCGCAAATATGCACCCCTAATGATAGTGTCTCAACATATTGCAAGGTCCTACCAAGGACTAAATCCACCTTTGGACACTCACCTTGAATCAATGAGACCAACGACTCTTGAAGATGCTCTTATGTGAGCAAGGCCTATGGCCAAGGAAATCACTTGAAATGGCCAAAGAAACTGTCCAATAAACAACCATGGAAGGGGCTACCCAAATCATGGTGTCGACATGGCCAATGCCAGAGGGAATGATAGAGCTAATGCAATCACCCAAGGACCAAATGGGATAGGAATCAGGTAATGCTACCATTGCGGAAGGATTGGACACCTAAGGGAAGATTGTCCTAACCGTCCTTAAAATCCTAGCCCAAACCAAGTTGGTGGAAGAGGCCGAGGGAACGACAACAACAACCTAGACCATGGACATGGAAGAACATTTGGTGCCCGGGTAAATACCATGATTGGACAGCCCGATGAATGCATGTTAGGTGAAGAAATTAAAAGAGGATCCATTCATGCTGCTGTGGAAAGGAAAGGATGGGACCACCAATCTTCAGTAATTCAATCTCCAACTACTTACAAGGGTATGTTGTTTATAATCTTAATTGATTGTGGTAGCACACAGTCCTTTCTTGCACCCAAAACAATTAAAAGATTGCATCTAGAATCTAGGAGGATAAGGAAAATGATAGTAGAACTGGCTAGTGGGAAGGAAATTGCCTCAAACGAAACTGTAGGGAAACTTCAAATTGAGTTAGACAGCCATACAACTAATGCGAAATTCTGAACCCTACCACTAAGATGTTACAATTGCATTCTGGGAATGGATTGGCTCAAGAAGAACAAAGCCCATATTCTATGTGCTGAAGAGGAAAAAATCTTTCAAGACTTGGAAGGAGAACCCGTAAAGGCATATGGGAAAGCTGGAAGAACTAACGTCCACCAACCAGCCAAGGCAAGTCAACTTAGGAAGGGATTGAAGAAAGGTCAACCAATCTACATGATCCGGTTGAATAAGGTTGAAAAGACTAATGAAGGCACTCTACCTTTCTGGATCAATGACTTCGAGGATGTCTTTCTAGAAAAACTGACTCAACTGCCTCCAAATCATGAGGTTGATCATGAAATAAAATTGATTCCTCGACCATACAAAATGTCTATTCTTGAAGCTATTGAGCTTAAGGAGCAACTGAGGCAACTGATAGAGCAAGGATTTATCTGCCCAAGTAATTCACCTTGGGGAGCGCCTATCCTCTTCCAAAAAAAGAAGGATGGAACACTTAGACTCTGCATTGACTTCAGAGGACTAAACTAGGTTACGGTCAAGAAAAAGAACCACTTACCCAGGATAGATGAACTTTTAGATCGCCTACACAAAGCCAAGGTTTTTTCCAAGATTGATCTAAGGTCCAGATATTATCAAAATCCGAATCAAAGAACAAGATATCCCAAAGACTGCCTTCAACACTAGGTATGGTCATTATGAATTTTTGGTCCTGCCATTCGGATTGAATAATGCCCCAGCCACATTCAATCGTCCACTGCAAGACATCTTTCGACCATATCTAGATGATTTTGTGCTAGTATTCTTTGATGATATACTAGTATAATCCAAATCAATAAAGGGACATGAAGGTTACTTAAAGATTGCCCTAGTAACACTCTGTGAAAATCAGCTCTATGCCAAGATGAGTAAATGCATATTTCTCACTGACAGGATTGAATAACTTGGATACATTGTTTCCCCTAATGGAATCTCAGTAGATGCTACCAAAGTAAAAGATATCCTAGAATGGCAAATTCCTAAGACAGTAAAAGAAATCTGAGGATTTTTGGGACTGACAGGATGGTACCGAATCTTCATCAAAGATTATTCCCTCATTGCTACACCCTTGACAAATCTTTTGAAGAAAAATACAATAATCATTTGGACCATTGAGCATCAAGAAAGCTTTGATGAACTAAAAGAAGCTATAACCACAACACCTATACTAAAAATCCCTAGCTTCAGTCAACCATTTGAGGTAATCACTGATGCAAGTGGACTTGCAATTGGTGGAGTGCTAGTACAAGAAGGAAGACCAGCGGCCTATATTTCTAGAAAATTGAAGCCCTATGAGTCCAACTATGCCACTCATGACCTTGAGTTACTCGCAGTAATCCATGCCTTGAAATTATGGAGACACTATCTATTGGGAAGGAAATTCACTTTAGTGACATATCATAAAAGTCTTAAGTGGATATTCACCCAAGCTGACCTAAACATGAGGCAAAGAACATGGATAGAGAGACTGTAAGAGTTTGATTTTGAAATCAAATATCTTCTAGGGAAGGACAACATTGTTGCAAATGCCTTAAGCCAAAAAGCCTTTCTTAACAGCATTGTAGAAGTTCAAAGCTTAAGAACCATATCCATGACTAAGGAATATGAAGGACTTCATTGTTGCACACTTGATCCCAGATAAAACAACCTATAAGTCATCTGACATTGCTCGAGTCTTTATCAAAGAAGTATTTAGGCTACATGGATTGCCAAAGAGCATAATTAGTGACTGAGACTCCAAGTTCACCTCTAAGTTTTGGACTTGCCTATTCCAAGCAATTGGAATGCAGCTATGCTTTAATACTGCTTATCATCCTCAAGCTGATGGCCAAACTAAGAGGGTGAACTAGACCATTGAAGATATTCTAAGATCTTATTGTGGAAAAGAACCAAAATGATGGATTGAACATTTACGTTTGGTGGAGTTTACTTACAACACTGTCTTTCAACAAACGATCAATATGTCACCATTTCAAGGCTTGTATGGGCAAGAATGTCATACACCTCTAAACTTCTTAGATCCCACTCTCAAGGTAGAGGCTTCTAAGGCTATGCTTGAAGAGATGGACCAACAAATCCAATTGATCTGACATGACACGCAAGCTACTCAAGATTGACAAAAGTCCTATATGCAGATCTTGAAAGATCCATAATAACATTCAAGGAAGGTGACATGGTGTTTCTAAGGGTAAGGCTTAAAAAGAGCTCATTATCCTTGGGGAAATACAAAAAGCTTAATCCAAGGTACTATGGACCATAATGGGAAGGCAATCCTACAAGCTTAAATTGCCACCCATCTCAAGATTCACAATGTATTTCATGTAAGCCTACTGAAACCTTATGTACCAAACCCCGATAATGTGCTTAATGATGAACAAATAGTCATACCTACCCAAGGAGTTCTAGAAATGCAACCCGAGAATATTCTAGATACAAGGGAGAAACCTCTAAGAAGCTGAATCCTAAGAGAACACCTAGTCCAATGGAAGGATTATCCCGAAGGGGATGCCACTTGAGTCGATGACACAACCCCTATGAAAGAATATCCCCAGTTTCTCTTGAGATGAGGACATCTCGATTTCTCTAAGGAGGGAAGAATGTAATGTCCTCATTACTTAGTTTATTTTAATAGACAATGTGCATATACATTCCAAAAATTAATTTATGTTGAAAAAAAAATTGCACATTTTTAAAACTAGCCCTAAATATGAAGATAATTTCATTATTAATGAGGTATTATATACCAGCTCACAGAAGAAAAACTTGGGAAACCCTCCCAAGTCTAGCTTATTAAAACTATGTTTGTAGTATAGAACAACAAAAAGATCTAGTCTAGTGGATAGTCACTTGGCAGTTAAGTGCACTTGGGTGATGACACTATTGAGATGGGTGACCTCTCGGGAAGATTTTCCTACAAGCTAGTGGGAGCTTCTCACATGTAGCCGATGGTGCCAATGAAGCCTTCATAGCCCATTGTCAAGTATGCCAACGTCTATGCCTTGGTCATCGCCTTGAAGTGATACCTGATAATGCGACGTGCGGTGCTCACCCATATATTCGTAAATTTTTATCTCCTCGCTACAAAAATAGAGCCCCCTTCTTTGATGTCATCAATGATATCATCAAAAATGCTAAAAGAAATCGTTCTCTCTTTGTCATCCATGATGTCATTGAAAATGCTAAAAAGAAAGCTTCCTCTCTTTACCCCCCTCCCATTACTATATAAACAGGGGTATGGCGTCATGTTAGGAACACAACAACACGTGCAAAAGTCTCTCTACTGTTGTTGATGTGACGAAGCTCTGATGCAATCAGTTGATCCTCTCTCTCCCTCCCTCCACACCTACACGGAAGCGTTGCTCAAATTCAAGCTTCTTCCATGGCTCCTAAGAGATGTCGAGATGCTGTGCAGGGTCATACTTGGAGAGCTCCCCAATGTAAGGAAGTGGCCGCTGCTAAGGGAACTCAACATAGTGCTGAAGTGCAAGCAGAAGTTAAACCCGAATCCATTCAACCCAGGTTGGGTTGATGCACGTTTTTCACCATCTTTGAGCACTAGCACAACATGATGCTCACTGCAACTATATGTTGTAAAATTTAGATGAACGCGTAATTGAGAGAGAACCTTCATTGTGCACACAAAGTTTTTTTGCATGCATAAGAGTTAGGATATTCATCAGTGAATTAGGAATTTCAAGATGAGTAGGAAAGATGGTTGCGTGAGTTGAGGGTCATGTAGGTCGCTTTTAGTTGTGAGATGGGTTGTTTTCTTGGTCAACATTATGAGGACCACTATTTTTTTGAGTGATTGTGAGATTTTTGGTGGTTGGAGCATAGTATAACATTTCTTCTTTGCTAAATGATAAGAGGTGAGGTTAAGGATCTAAACTAATCAAGTAATTGTGTTTGCATATTGTATGACGCATGGGCATATGTAGATAGGCTAGGCACAAATGCTTTCAATGCATCCATATTTTTTATATGGCATTGTTTGTGAGATTGCGTGGCATGGATTCTTGGTCTTGCACTTCATCAAATAATATGTATGGTTGAGCATGGAGTTCATTTTCAATTATATCTTATTACTAGGACACATTGCATTGAGAAAAAACAGGTTCATTTAACAAACTTGTTGAATGTGACAACTGATGAGTTGAAAGACCTCTTTGGAGGCAAGATTACAAATGAAAAGATGGGGTAGAAGCCCATACTATCATATGTATTTTCATGATGGAAGCATACACAAGACGACAAGTGATTGTTAAGAGGAGAAAATATATTGTAGGGGGGATTGTTTAGATCAAAGGTGATGAAGCCTAGAAGTAGGCTATTGATAATCAAGCCAAGGAAAAAAAAGGAAGTCAGCTACAAGCTAGGAGAGTAGTATGTAATAAGGTGACATCGAGAAGGCTATCAACAGTGAAGAAGAAGAAGAGAAGGCCCTAAGCACCTGCCACCTACAATGGAGGAGGGCGAGAAACACGGGCAAGTGCCATTTATGAGAGATAAAGATGTAGCACAGGTGCATATAATGGTACTGCTGGGCTGACGTTATATATCGGCATGCTACGGGCTATTGCCCGTACACAAGCCACGTATCAGTGTCCTGTCACTTTTTAGGGGTCATATTCATTTTTATGATATATAAATTTAGAAAATCCAATGTGTTTCAACTGTGTGCGCAGACGAGATGGTAAGGTGATTTTCTATCAGCTGAGAGGCTCAAGGTCAACTCATGGTAGCAACAACATCATACCCTTTGCATTGTCACCTTTGACCGAGTGCCACATCACCAGGTAGACGTGAGCCGTACTATTGTGAGTACCACCATATTAAAGCAAGATCGAGAGCACCTGTCGCCCCACAAGGTTACTAGTGTACTTCAGCAGGAAGACTGCACTTGTGAAGAAGTTATAAAAGGGCACCGTGGAGATGCCACTGATTCAGATGGCCATGGATTCACATTGTAGGCTTGTATATTGAAGGTAGCTATGCCAATGAAGAAGTTGAGAAAGTGATCATTCATAATGGTCGATATACTTCAAAGTTAAAGCAGTTAATGTGCCTAAGAATATAGTTGGTGCAAAGGGAAGGAAGTATTAATAACACACTCATTTTCATTTTACAAGAAAAAAAACATATTTGGAAACTTGATAATGTTTTTTGGTTGGAACATAGAAGGAAAAGCTTCATGGCTTTTAGAAAAGCAAAACACAATGAAAAGTAATTAATCTTTTTGTATTAGAGAAAAAAACCTATATAAAGAGAGAGTTATGAAGAGGTAGGGGCCCTGGTCTTGATTTCTATTCTTCCCCCTTATGTGCATAGAGAGGAGGGTCACTTATCAGTTTGCGGGGTTTAGTGTATTGAAATTTCACAAGTCTAATGTTGAAGGTTCGGTGTTTAAACTCAACCACTATGAGGTATGAAGATTGTATGTGAGGGCTGAAAAGATGAATGGGTTGCCTCTTACCCACCCAGCCTCCAATCCTCAGAGAACTAAAGAGGGGCACCACCTAGCCAAAGGGAGGATGGGCTAGGACATCCCTTTTCTCAAAGAGAATGGAAAGAACCAAGACACAACTTCATGAGAGAGAATATATGTACTAGACACCATATTAGAATATGAGAGAGAGAGAGAGAGAGAGAGAGAGAGAGAGAGAGGGAGACAAGAGGAGAAGAGGTAGAGGGAGACAAGAGGAGAAGAGGTAGAGGAAACTTGCCATTATGCTACATAATTAAAGAAACTCACTCATAGCTTACCTCAAAGAGATGGACTAGCATGAGGGTATTCTAGAGTGCTCTCATGTGCTTGTCATTGTGTCTCTTTACATCTCCATGGGCTCCTTATATAGTCTCCATGAGGGAGTAGATTAAGCTAATCTTCTTGATTAACATAATCCTAGATGATGTATGGCATCTTTGAAAATATGGAGCATAGTGGATGGGACAAGTCCCCACCTTGGTCATCATGCAAGAAGCCAAGGGTGGTGGTAGACAAAATAGAGAAAGGGATATAGATTACAAGAGTGGGTGCCCAAACCACATTATTATAATATATTTACAAGAAGGATAGAATGGAAAGTTGATGTGGTGAAAGAGAGAAGAAAATTGCATGTAGCCAGCAGTCTACGCCTTTGTAATGTCAATCGGTGAAGAATATGAAAAAAGTTTCTTCTACAACTTTGTAGACCAGATCAAAATCAATCGGATAACGCTAGGATTTTCTTGAAATTCACTTTTCCTTGAGAGTTATTGAGATGATAAAAAACGGCTTCCAAAAGCTGCTTTGACTTTAGTTCCTTATATATATATATATATATATATATATATATATATATATATATATATATATATATATATATATATATATATATATATATATATACATATAAACATGTGACAGAAGGGGTCCATGCTTGTAAGCTTTTGTGTAAGATCCAAATGACACCATGATGTGGATATTGACTTGTATACTAGGGTGATGTATCCTCTAATGATGGTGATAGATTCCAAATCTTAGTGATGCAGGCAGAACCCATGTGTAGTTGGAGGCTAGTCCTTTAAAAAAAATCTATGCATTCACTCAACTCCTACGTGTAATCCATTTCCATCTTCACTAAGATAACCATCCCTTTTACCCTTTACATTGGCATCCCTCCTAAGAACTTGTTCCCCCCGTTTGCTAGAGTTATCATAATCGAGAAGAAATGTAGCATACCTAGTGCTTGAAGAGTAAACCCAAAGTGATATGGTAAGGCTCTTGATAGGGGTTTTGGCCAAATTTTGTGATAGAAATCCGATTTGTAAAAAACCCGGATCATTAGCCCTCTTCTTAGGCTAGAGGCATTGATGCGTCTAGCTTACTAATGATGGTCCAATAGAGCAAGGAGGATGGCACCCTCTCATTGGTTGATCTTCATTGAATGGCTGCTCCAAAGTGTCCATATTTCTTTGAAAATAACGCTTGAGTCACCCTCCCATCCATATCACCTAGCTTATAGCTGCCGTTTGGATATCTCCTTATGATCATGAATGACCCTTCCTACTTGAACACAAGTTTAGTGTCCTTTCTATTATCAAAGCAATTATCATAGCATAGCACAAGTGATCCTTCCCTTATGTTTTGGCTAGCCAGCTTCTTATTAAATGTCTTCCTCCTCTCTTCAGCCTGCATGGAATAGTGTTGGACTGCTGCTTATCTGTCTAACTCCAGTCTCTCTAGATCTAAGATCCTTTCCTCTAACTTCTTATCTTGATTCTTCTCTTGACCGGCTACTAAAACACGTAAGCTGGCCAGTTCCACCTCTATAGGAAGCAAAGCTTCTTGGCCATAGATGAGGTGAAATGGAGTATAGCCAAGTGAGGTTTTGAATGATGTCCTATAGGCCCAAAGAGTTGCACTCAATTTTTTATCCCAATGCTTGGGGTGCATGTGTACTTGCTTGGTAATTATCTTACAAATTAGCCCATTCACTTTTTTGACCAAACCATTACACTGTGGAGTAGAATGCATGAGCTTGATTTTTAGCCTTTCCATTATCTCCCCCACTAGATTGGCCCTAAAACCAGGATCTTGGTCAGAGATAATTTCCAAAGGTGTGCCAAAACTGCAACAAATGTTTTCAAACACAAATTTCCACACTTCTTGGGCTGTGATCCTACTAGTTGTTGAAGCCTCTGCCCACCTCGTCATGTAGTCCACACCCATTATGATGTATTCCTTGCCAGACTGAGTTCTGGGATTGTCCCTATTGCATCAATCCCCCATTTCTCAAATGGGCCATATGTAGTTATGGGATTTTGTTCCTCATGCACTAGCTTCCTTGGTCCGGGCTTTTGGCAATCATCACAAGTGCGGCACCAATGTTGTACATCTCGATGCAGACCAGGCCACACAAAACCAGCTTGGAGAATCTTTCTGCTTGTTATTTCTTGAGCAAAATGTCTGCCAACCCCCTCATGGCAACTTTTAATCACATCTATATCTCCTTTGCTGTTGGCACCCTTCCAAGCACTGCATCCTTTCCTCTACAATACAGCACATCATTTATCAAGTGGTATTTAGTGGCCTTAGTAGCCAACCACCTTTTCTCATTCTTATTCATATGTGTAGGTACCTCACCATGCTCAAGAAAATAAAGCACATCTTGTAGTTGAAACTTACCCTAAAACAAGGGAAGCTTTACTGCAATGATGCCCACCATTACCTCTTTTAATTTTTCAACTGCTAGAGCATCTGCGTCGCCGTTTGTGCACCTTGGCACAAAATAGATTTGGGCTTTCTGTAGCTTCCTCATGAGAGTTTTAGCTTCTCTCATTTTCACTGCTAAGTTATCATTTTTACAAGCTCAGATTCCTTTCATTTGCTTAACAATTATCATAGAATCCCCAAAAACATTAAGTCGAGTGACACCATGTGAGAGACACCACCTTAAACCTAAAAGCAAGGCTTGATATTCTTTCCTGCTATCTGCCACTCTATCTTTAATATGCTTGTAGGCCCCATCGAAGTAGAGGGCATGGGCATTCTCCACCCGTGGCGGGTCCTCAAAAGGAGGTGTCTCCTCTTTTACCTTTCCCTTCTCTTTTTCCTTCTTTTGATGGCATCTATGGGTCAACAAATCAGCTAGGCAGGCCCGAGTAGAGTCCTCCACCTTGAAGGTGTAGTCAAACTCTTGGAGTTGTATCACCCACTTAGCGATTCTGGCTACATGTGCTGTAAGGCATAGGGAAAATGCTCTTCTGTTGTGTGATCACTGTGAACAGTCTAGGGAGAAGATAAGGACGAAACTTTCTTACAGCAAACATTAGAGACAAAACCATCACCTCCACCATCTTGTACCCTCCTTCTGATGCTATTATTACTCTGCTAGAAAAGTAAACTGACCTCATCAGGCCAATTTTAGCATCCTTTTGTATTAGTGCTGCCCCTAGAGTATGTTTCCCAAAACTCGGGTTGACAAAAAACTCTTGATCCCAGCAAGGCTGTAAAATTATAGGAAGGGTGCTGAGAGCCTTCTTCACCTCGTGAAAGCACCTTTCACTTTCGTCACTCCACAGGAGCTCCTCAGAGTGGATAAACTGTTGCAGTGGAAATACTAATTGGGAGAGGAGATGAATGAACCACCCCATATATCGCACCTTTTGAATGAAAGACATTAGTTGCTTCACAGAAGATGGTGATGGCACTGCCAATAGGGCTTTAATTTTGTTTGGATCCACTTCAATTCCCCTCTCACTTACGACATGCCCTAACAAAGTTACACTACTTTCGCCAATACGACACTTCTCATGTTTTAGCTGCCCCCCATTTGTGCGAGGCGGTTGAAACCTTCATCCACCTTCCCTAGATGTAGAGCCTTAGAACTATAAATACAAAAATCATCAATAAAGACCCTGATGGATTTTCCAAAATATGGCTAGAAGACATAATTCATGAATCGTTGGACGGTAGCTGGGGCATTTGTTAATCCAAATGGCATTACTTTGTAAGAAAAACACCCCCAAGGCGTGATGAAGGTGGTCTTCAGTTGGATCCTCCTCAACTATTCAGATCTGGAAATAACTTGAATACCCATCACAAACAGTGTATCTCTCATGTCCAGCCACCTCGTTGAGTATTTCATCCTGAAAGGGAAGAGGAAAGTGATCTCTCTTTGTTGTAGCATTTAGCAGCTTGTAGTCCACACGAATCCGCCATTTGCCATTCTTCTTGGGTGTCACCACTACAGGTGAAACCCACTCCGAGTCCCCTACTGGATAGATGAAACTTGCCTTCAAAAGTCATTGCACCTCAGTGAGTAGAGTGTTTTGTTGAACTACTTCCAACCGCCGTAGTCGCTGCACCATTGGCCTTGCTCCCTCTTTTAGATTAATGTGATGCTATATTGTTGTCACACCTGTGATGTATTCATAATTAGAATTAAAAAGTGCAGAGTGTTTTATCACCACTTCCATGTAGGCTACCTTCTCCTCAATTGATAGATCCTTAGCCAACATTTTTTCTAACCCCTCCTTTGCGACCTTTGAAAGCTGCTGTGGAATTTCACTACTAGAAGGCCCTTTTAATGTAATCCCCATGACTTCTAGAGAGATTTCTTCCTCCTCATTAGAAGAATCCCTCTCTCTCATAGATGACCAATCCTTGCTGGAACTCCATTAATCAATGGTGGTCTCCAACATAAGATCCTCCTATTGGCCCTCCTTCATGTTGTAGATAGTGCTCTTCCATTTTTTCTACAGCCCCTTCTGTGGCCTTAGCTCTAAAGCCCTTGTCTCCCAATCTTGTTTGGCTTTCATTTCCATTAGCCATGGTTGCCCGAGAATGAGTGGATAGCCGTCCCCCTTCACTGGCACCACATACATGTCAAGCTCCAATTGCACTCCACACACCTTTATCTTGACTTTCTTTATAACTCCCAAACAATTTACTACTACATTGTTAGCCATTTTGGTCCCAAATTCAGTAATTTCATTTACCTCTGATCCCAAATGATGTATCAACTTTTCCATTATGACACAAATCTCTTCACCTCCATCCACATATGTCTTTGATACTCTCTGCCCATTGATTTTGGCTTCCACTAGAGGCACAATATCTTTCGTCTTTCTAGCGTGGATTGCATTTACGTGTCTATTCTTCATGGGTCTAATGCTTACCATCTTTGACCATTGTCGCTGCAATGTTGGAGATAGATGTAGTAAATGTGGCCATGAAATTTTTGGCCCTTGATCCCTCACATAAGCAAGAAAATCATAAGCTCTAGTACCTTTATTCAGGAAAAAATCATTTGGCTCAATGCATCGGCGTGAGCGAGCCCTCCTCTTTTTACTGTCGCCTAATTTTGTAGCCTTTGAAGACTCTGCCTCCTCTTCCATATTTTCAACCTCCTCTGGTGGTGTAGGCTCCATCCTCTCAATTCTATGGGCTTTCTTCACCAGCATTGCTTCAACCTCTGCTACTTTGGCATTTCCTTTGACATCACTCTCATCCAAACTGATCATCCTGATGTCATGATTCTCTGGCGGTTGGACAGGCAAGGGCGGCACCCCTGCAAGTGGTCGAGGATGCTAGAGAACTTGAACCAGTGGTGGAGGCCCTGGATTCAGTGGAACAAGTCTCTCCCTAGGTGGTGTCACTTATTGTCCCCTCCTTCTTGGTTGGAACCCATTTCCTGGCAAATGCCTGGGATGAGGGAAAAAGTACATACCATGGCAAGTCTCCCCACAATTATAGCAAACATACTCTCTTTCTTTTCTCCTTGGTCCTCGATTGCCTTCATTTGTGAGGGGAAGAGGCGGTACTCCTTGCACTAAATTCAACGAAAGGCTTTCAAGTTGATTAGTAATGCATTGTAGGAGCTCTTGCTCTGGCATCTCCGGTTCAGGTGGGGCCTCTGCTATTTCTCTAGGCCTTTGCATGGTTGGTAAAACCTTCATGGGCTCAACTCTCCCCTTCAACTGGGCTTGATACTTTAGTTTTCTATCTTTCTCCCTAGCATAAGTGACTGATTCTTCATAGGATGTGGAAAACTTGCCCTTGACCTTCTCCCTTAGTAGAGGGTGGAGTCTGGCCAGAAAACAATCTTTCTTAAGGCTATCAGGTACTCTCTCTCCCTCGGCTAAGGAGGCTATCCATTTATCCCACAATTTTATAAACATACCTTCATATGCTTGTGACTCCCCTGGTAAGGTTTGGCGAAGATCTAGGAGTTGTCTCCAAATATCTTTAGGAGGCTCTGTATCTTGGTACTCATGCACGAATGCAGTCTTGAGATCCTCCTAGTTACCCCTTGTAGCCTCCGGGAGAGCTTGATACCACACTCGAGCGTCACCCTTTAGAACTAAAGAGAAGGCGCGTACATTGGTTGATTTATCATCCCGGCCTGTGACTAGGAAGGCCATTTCTAAGTAATCCAGAAAGTCTAGAGCTTTCTCCCCTTTGTGCCCAAAAAAGCTTGGAAAAGCCATGATAGGAAGATGTTGATCTAGCTCAATACAAAATAAAAATGAACATGTCTAGGCCCAAGTCATATCCTATTAAGGGTAGAATAAATGGATTCATAAATTCATTAATTTCAACAAGACGACGAGGAACCAATAAGCCCCTTATGATATTTTGAAACCTGAGCTTTGTGCTAACTATTATGTGCATGGTTTGCCTAGCAAGAGGACGAATAGGTCCGTACAAATCCCTATGGTTCATGGGATGTACTTAGAGTAGAATGAATACGTGCACATTAAAGGAGATGTTATAATCCAAAATAGGGAATATTATGGGATCAAGGGATAACAAGATCTCTCTCAATCTCTTAGCTCCAAAATAAAAGACCAACCTTTGCTGAAAATGTATCTTTCTACTAATGCACACATCCACCCGAATGTTTTGAACCGATTGAAAGTTGTAGAAAGTAGGAGTAGTCATTTATGCATTAACTACAAATTTCCACTACAAACTTTCATGAAGCATGTTGGTGAAGCTCTGGCCTCTTAGATCCCACCATTCGAGATATGCAAAGGATTTTCTCACCAGTGATTAGCTTAGCTTTGGTGTGACCATCATCAGTGAAGGTGGCCTTTTGACGACTGCCACCAACCCCCCACGTGGCCCCCTAAAACCCCCATAGAAGCTTCTTGAAGCTTCTAAGGGGGGGCTCCTCTAAGCCCCCCTTCCTATACCCATAACCCTTCTACTCCATCATTTTTCCCCGAGTTTTTAAAACCCTCAATCCCCCCCTCCTATACTCATATTCCTTTTACCCTTCACCCCCCCTCATAATCTTTTTTTCCCTTCCATCCCCCATACTCCTTTTAACACACCCCCTAAGCCCTTACCCCCGTGTACCCTTTTTCCTTCACACCTTCTCCCCGTGCTATAATCCCTTGTGTTACCCTTCAAATTTTTCCCCTAGGTTTGAAAACCCCTAAGTCCTTTCACTCCCATGCCCAAAAATCTCTCAAGGTGCGTACGTTGCGAAGCCACACTCATGCACAATTTTTTTTGCCGTGTATATACCCTATAGGGCCTTTTTAGGCTTTATAAACCTTTCCCTCTCCGAAGAAGCTAAGAACCTAAAGGTCTTATTATTCCTTCTCGTGGTCAACTTTTTGAACGACTTCTTGCCTCGAAAGAGAGACAGTGGAAATCCGAAAGAAAGAGTAAAAACTACCTTCACGTTCGAACTGCAATGCCGCCTAAGAAAGTCCAAGGAGTAGCTGCGGGAGGGTCATCTCCCGGTATCCATGTGGATATCTCACCTCAAAACCAGGTTTTTCCTTCTTGGTTTTATATCGGTTTTAATTTAATCATGCAAGATGAATTGTCTGGGATAAGATATATTTTTGTCCTAGTTATTTACGATGAAGGAGTTTAGTTTAATTAAACATGCAAAAATGATAATATAATAAACATAGTTTCTTTCAAATAGCATCATGCTTTGAAACAAATTACGAGCAAGATTATCTGCCTACTGTAGTAGTATATTTCGGCTAAATCTTGAAGGTACAAAAACTGCATCTTGCACCATTAGCCCCTATTCCTTTATGCAACGAATCATCGTAGAAGATGAAATTCATGAAAGGTTTCTTACGTTGCTTGAATTCTAGGAAGTTATCATTGCTAATTGCATATCTTAGCAAGGAAAAGATTGTTATTTGGCATGAGTTTCGTTTGCAAGGAAAAAGGAAGATTAATTGAACCTCAAAGCATTAAAGTTTAGGACTGAAAAATCAATTGTCACAAGGATAACAAATCGTGCCGAGGTGATCTCAATATTACCTTCTAAAAGATAACCGAATTAATGTAAACTTAGAAATACCTATGCTGAAAAATATGCCTTGGGAATGATTTAAAGACCAAGAAACGTTTATACCTTAAACACTTGATTATCTTCCCTGATTGTAGGGGTCACTAAATTCGTAAATGTAAAAGAACTAGGGTTTGTCCCTGAGGTTCTTAAAAAGAGACCCTAGGTCCGACAAACGTTAGCTTAAAGAAACTAAAATGGATTATTTCATCGTATATTACGATGCAGGACTTGCGCAGCAAGTACGAAGTCTTATAGTCTTGTGATTGACTCAACAAGGATGGTTGATCCTTACGCAAGTTATCTTGCAAAAGGATGTATTCTTTGATATCCTTCTAAATAAGGAAAGTTAAAAACCGGAAACTAAAGTATCCAATAAACTTTAGGGTTGACCAAGTTGGGTTAATAAGGTACGCCCTAACCCAGAATATAAGGGATCTTGCCAAGTTGCAAGACACCTTGGAACGAGTGCTGATGCATTCGAAAGGAAAGAATCATTCCTTAGCAATTTGCCAAACAACAAGGTCGATTAATGGAAATGTTTGTGCTTGCTAGAGATTTTTGAGCACTGTTTGATTTATGAATTACAAATTAAATGAATATCTATACTTCAGATTGAAAGCCTGAAGGGAGAGGCAGTTTCAGTTACCCCCGACTGCCTGCCTGACCCTAACCAAGGGGGTTGTTGACCGCGCCGGGAACGTGACCGAACCCGCCGCGAGAGGTCTCTCCGTTGAGCTCTACTTTGAGGAGGAGGACGCTTGGGTGCCAGGGGGCTTTAGCCGTAAATCCCTCGCCTTTCGGGTCCTGCACAAGAGGCTAACGTGACTCAGGATTGGATCTCGAGACCCGCATACTAGTTTAGGGGTGAAAGCTTGGAATAATGATCCCTATGGATTACTTGATAGCTTTCGGGCGGATTATGAACAAGCCTACGGGCGGAACTCCTTGTATTTCAAAGATAAAAATGATGATATGTTAATAAAGAACTTGTTTGATATTGTTTTTCTATGTCACGTGATAAGATTACGTGAAGGAACCTGTGCTTAACGGATTAATTAAAGAAACTGATTGTTACATGTCAAATTAATGTGTTAGATAATTACATAATTAAAACAAACTGAGGAAAGTGCGGAGATGGACCATGGGTCCATCCTACGGTTGGGTGGTCCCGGTTAGCCGGGAACTTTTCTCAAAATCTCGAAGAACAGCGGGATGATCGTCAAAGAGAAGAATAACGAAAGCAATGACCTAGAGTTATGTCTTAACCGATTTACGTTGTTTTAGGGGAATGGAATGGGACTATGCCTTATGGCAGAGAGGTTGAGCTTTGCATCCCTCTTGTTTCCCATTCTCCTTGAACCAAGTGCAGCGTGAATCCGCTTCGGACCTAGCGTTTCTGCGTAAAGGAGTTCGCTTGGGTCCGACGCTAGTTGCTAATAGGTAATGACCAATCAGGAAAACCCTAATTCCGGTCGATCCTAAGTGGGAACAGCCAGGATACTTCCGTTGCGTGGAAGACGCGGGAAGACCTAGATCGCAAATCCCATAACATTCCATGGGAGTGCCGGGCCGAGCTTTCTAGGCATCCTTTCCGATGGACTGCTAAGACGTGTCCTGGATGATACTAGTGGACACGTTACAGTTGGTATCAGATCCGACCAACAATGGAATTGTTTTTATGAGATCTCAATAAAAGGAAGTAAAGAAATTGTTGTTGTCTAAACATTCCCTTACCTTCAACACTGTCTTGCAAAATTACGAAGCGTGGAACAAGTTTTTGGTATTTCGGGTCATGTTTATGACTGCAATGCATTCTCCGCTTTATAGACAAAGAATTGGGATGATGAACATCCTGGAGCAGATCTATAATCCATCACCTTTGTACATGGAATGAAGATGGATGGGTGCTTCAGGAATCTATTATATAGCCGCCCACCGGTTTGCTTATCTACAGCCCAACTTAAAAAGGATCAAGTGGTTGGAAGACTTGAAAGTCGTGAAGCTATTCGTTTTTGTGGAAGCTCACGTAAATTCGACTTTACATATTCGAGGTCGAAGGGTTGAAATGAACTCATATGTATACGAGGAAGTAACCCGTGTAATCCCCGCCGATAGGATTGTGTTGGGCCGCAATGAGAAGTATGGATTCCAACAGAAAGGATATCCTAAACTTCCAATGACTTATCGATTCTTGAAGATCCATGACCCAAAACCCTACTATTACTCAGTTCCTGTAGATAAATGCAATACAACGTTGTTCTCCCCAAACTAAATGTAACAACTGACTTATCATCACACGGAACGTTGTATTCGAAAGGGCTATGTCCATGTAAATTCAAATAAAGACTTCTTTTTATCAATGTTTGGCTGTGCATAAGAGTTGATAAAAAGTTAAGTAGCTACATTGTTTACGAGATAGCTGAATTAAAGATAAGCTAACGTCGATTATCATATAATAACATTAAGAAAACCTTTATTCAGGCACAACCCCAGGTACAGGTTGCAAACTCGCCTCCTACATCAAGTACTACTGTGATCCAGGAGAAGAAGTTCCTCCTCAAGCAAATTAAGCCACCCGAGTTTGACGGGAGAGGCAGATTCGTCCAGGCTGATGCTGAAATTTGGATTGAATCCATGGAGGATTACTTCGAAGCAGCCAGTACTGCACCCGCCAATCAAGCTATGCTCGCCAAGTTAAAGCTCACCGGCGAAGCCAGACTTTGGTGGAAGCAATGGTGCAGGGATCAAGGGATCGCAAAGGGATCCGTTACCTAGGAGAAGCTGAAAAAAGACGTGCAGGGAAGATACTTACCACCTGCATATCACACGCAGAAAATGAACGAGTTCTACGAGCTAAAACAGCTAGGACTCACTCTTGACGCACACTACTCTAAATTCGTCTCACTTTTAAAGTATGCGCCACAGATGGACATGACACAGCAGGTGTCCAAATTTTGTGCGGGCTTAAATCCACCAGTAAATACCCGTCTCGAATCTATGCGTCCATCAGATCTTCAGGATGCACTCATTCGAGCGGCGCCTATAATTCAGGAGGTGCAAGCTAGACCAAGGGGTAACAAAACTTGGTCTTATAGTGACCCGAACAGAGGAGCATTCAGACCTCAAATGAAGAGAGTTCAAGGTCATAATCAGGGACAAAGAAAGAAAGCAAGGACGAATAATGTCAACAACTTTGTTCCTACTCAAAGTAATGGCCGAAACCTCCGTTGTTTCCACTGCAACGAACCCGGTCACTTCAAGAGGCAATGTCCCAAGCTTGGTGGAGGACATCGCCAAGCGCCTTTTCAAGCAACAGGCCGTGGTCAAGGAGCCGCTACCCGAGGAAGAGGAAGAACCGCCTGCATTACCAATAAGCAAAGATGCGAAGAAGAAGAAGAGGAAGATCCGACCATGGAAGCAGAATTCGAAAGAGCAACAGTCCATGCCGCTTTACACAAGAGAGGGCCGAATCGCCAGTTCTCGGTGATTCAGACACCGTCGGACTATCAAGGTAAAGGTTTCAAAACCTTGATTGATTGTGGCAGTACACATTCCTTTATCTCACCAGCATGTGCAAAAAGATTAGGAATAGCCACAGTAGAAGCACCTACCCTGCTTGTGGAATTGGCAAATGGTCGTGAGGTAACTTGTACCAGGCAAACTGCTAAGGTGGAATTCTTTCTGGGAGGAAAGAAAACTTCGGTCAAATTCAGGGTCATGAATTTAGGCATCCATGAGTGTCTACTCGGAATGGATTGGCTTAAGCCCAACGACGCCCACATTCACTGTGGAAAGGGTCAAGTTTCTTTTCGAAACTCTAAAAGGGAATTTGTCACAACTCAAGGTGAGGCAGGAGTGCCAAGAATCCAATTGGCCAAAGTATCTCGGATCATAAAAGGAGTCAGAAAAGGATTACCCATTTACCTGATCAAACTCAACAAGTTAGATCAAAAGCAAGAGTCACATGAAGGACCTTCTTGGCTAAAGGAATACGCTGACGTATTCCCTGAAGAATTGACTGAACTTCCGCCTCAAAGAGAAGTAGATCATGAGATTAGGTTAGTACCTGGAGCTGCGCCAATTGCAAAGAGACCTTATAGAATGTCCATACTAGAAGCAATTGAGTTGAAGGAACAACTCAAGCAACTGTTAGATCAGGGCTACATCCGGCCTAGTAATTCACCATGGGGAGCTCCAGTACTATTCCAAAAAAAGAAAGATGGGACACTTCAACTATGTATTGATTACCGAGGGTTGAATCAATCAACAGTCAAGAACAAGTATCCTATTCCTAGAATAGATGAGCTTCTTGATCGTCTTCAAGGTGCAAAGATCTTTTCCAAGATTGATCTCAGGTCAGGTTACTATCAAATAAGGATCAAAGAAGAAGATATCCCAAAGATGGCCTTCAATACAAGATATGGGCACTTTGAGTTCCTAGTTATGTCATTCGGGCTTACGAATGCACCTACTACCTTCAATAGATTAATGCAGGATATTTTCAGGCCATATCTTGATGATTTCGTGCTTGTCTTCTTCGATGACACTTTAGTCTATTCTAAACAGGAAGAAGATCATGAACCTCAACTTCGGATTGTCCTTGAGACAATGAGGTCACATAAGCTGTATGCAAAAATGAAGAAGTGTGCATTCTTCAAGCGTCAGATTGAATATCTGGGATTCATAGTATCATCAGAAGGAATATTAGTAGACCCAGCCAAGGTCAGAGATGTGCTTGAATGGCCAACACTAGTATCTATCAAAGAAATACGCAGCTTTCTTGGATTGACAGGATGGTATAGGGTCTTCATCAAAAACTATGCTTTGATTGTAGCACCTCTGACGGACTTACTAAAGAAGCAGACTTCCATTACATGGTCAACTTCCGAACAAAATAGCTTCGACAGATTGAAGCAAATTTTGCTATCAGCACCTATTCTAAAACTTTCTGACCTCAATAAGGAGTTCGAGGTAGTAACTGATGCTAGCATTCTTGCCTTAGGGTGTGTACTTATGCAGGAAGGTCATCCAGTAGCATACTCTTCAAGGAAATTGAAGAGCCATGAAAAGAATTATGCTACGCATGATCTGGAATTACTAGTTGTCATCCATGCTCTAAAACTTTGGAGACACTACATGTTGGGTAACAAGTTTACTCTAGTAACCAACCATAAGAGCCTCAAATGGATCTTTACCCGGAATGAGCTCAACATGAGGCAACGTCGGTGGATTGAAGTGTTGGAGGAATATGACTTTGAAATCAAGTACCGACCAGGGAAAGAGAATGTAGTTGCCGATGCACTTAGTCGCAAGGCATTCCTAAATTCCCTAATCTTGCAGAATCCATCAACGGCCAGATCTCTAGCTACAAAAGTATCTATGCCAAACAACCCTATACTTGAATTAGCTAGAGAGGAAACATGCCATGATTTGGCCTACCAAGCAATGCTAAATGAGATTTCTACCAAGAAGCAGAATCAAAAGTTGCAAGCTAAATATCAAGAATTTTCCATTGATAATGGACTTGTCTACTATAGAACAAGGCTATGTATACCAGCAAGCCAATCACTTAAGCAAAAGATAATGTGGGAAGCTCATGATTCTCCTTTCGCAGGACATCCTGGCTATGCTAAGACTCTTAATGCAGTTAGGAAGAGCTACCATTGGGAGAGGCTCAAGGGTGACATTCTCAAATATGTCACTGAGTGTTTGTCTTGCCAACGTATCAAAGCCGAACATGTCATGATGCCAGGGAAACTGCAACCGCTTGACATCCCCCAAATGAAATGGGAATTCATCAGTATGGATTTTGTTATAGGCTTACCCCAAGTCCAGGGAGGATACAACTCCATCATGGTTGTGGTTGACATGCTTACCAAGATTGTACACCTGATTCCAGTAAAAACAAACTATAAAGCCTCCGACATTGCAAGATTGTTTATCAAGGAGATATTCAAGCTACATAGTTTACCCAGAAGAATCATTAGTGATCAAGATTCTCTCTTCACATCACACTTCTGGAGAGCTATCTTTGAAGCTATTGGGACTCAACTCTATTTTAGCACCGCCTACCATCCCCAAACGGATGGCCAAACAGAGCAAGTAAATCAAGTCATCGAGGAGGCTTAGGGCATACTGCTGTCGAGAGCCGAAAAGGTGGATTCAATACTTGCCGTTGGTTGAATTTGCCTACAATGCTTCTTACCAGCAGAGCATTCAGATGACTCCTTTCCAAGCATTGTATGGTCATGATTGTCAAAGTCCCCTAAACTTTTTTGATCCAACCCTAAGGGTTGAAGCGTCAAGACAGATGTTGGAAGACATGGATGATCAAATAAAGTCAATAAGACAAGACATACAAGTGGCCAAGGATAGACAAAAGGCATACGCAGATTTGAAGCGTCAAGAAAGAGTCTTCGAAGAAAGAGACATCGTCTTCATTCGCGTACGCCCTAAAAAGAGTTCTCTATCCCTAGGAGATTGCAAGAAGCTAAGTCCAAGGTATTGTGGGCCATACAAAATCCTCAAATGCCTAGGACCCAATGCTTATAGATTGCAACTCCCTGAGAACCTAAAGGTTCATAATGTATTCCATATCAGCCTATTGAAAAAATATGAACCCAACCCTAACCATGTACTTGATGACAAACAAATTGTAATGCCTAGTCAAGGAGTCCTTGAACTAAGGCCGGATAGGATCTTGGATGTTAGGGAGAGACAGTTAAGATCCAGAACCTTGAGAGAATGCCTCGTCCAGTGGAAAGATTATCCCGAAGAGTATGCCACTTGGATAGAAGAACACACTCTCAACCATCAATATCCCCAGTTTATCTCGAGATGAGGACATCTCGATTCCTCTAAGGGGGAGAGAATGTAATATATATCAAATATATATTCACGCGGCAGCACGTCGATTCGCCTCCTCACGCAGCAGCACGTCAAGCTCGAAGGTCAATGGGGGTAGGGAGCCAGCAAGCTCCTCGCTGGAGCTTGCTCAGGCCCCTCTCCATACAAGTGGACACATCAAGGGGGGGGAGGATTCCCTCCCCTCCCCTATTTAAAGAGGGAGGGCCACAGGGTTTCAGAAGGGAAGAAAGGACAAAGTGCTGCCCCACTTGTCATAAGAGAGAGTGAGAGGTTTGATTCGCTGTGCCGCTAACAGTAGCCATGAGGGAGAGAAGGAGCCGATACAGTGGGCAAGTGAGAGCTGGCCGGTCACCGCCGAGGAGATCAAGATAAGGAGACACCCTGCCGCCATCCGTTCGCCTACACACTGCCAAGGCGGCCTTTTGACGACTGCCACCAACCCCCCACGTGGCCCCCTAAAACCCCCACAAAAGCTTCAAGAAGCTTCTTGAAGCTTCTAAGGGGAGGCTCCTCTAAGCCCCCCTTCCTATACCCATAACCCTTCTACTCCATCATTTTTCCTCGGGTTTTTAATGTTGAGATATCGAGCTCCACTCATGATATGCCAGGGTGACCGTTGTGAATTTATGTCACCGACTTGTCAGTTGCAGATGCGGTTGGTACACCGCCCATGAATAATAGCTAGATGATAGCTATCCTTATCTACTCTAGTTCGTGGCTCAGTTAGTATGCCACCTTAGTTAGTTGAGTTTGGTTTGAGACCCATATATAGGGTTCTTCTATTTCTTTGTACTTGAGTTCTTTTGGCTTACACAACTAAGAAGAGGAAAATTGTTTTTCAGCCTCCACCCTTGTGTGTATTCCCCCATTGTGCAAGCAAGAAAGCTACAAGTGAGACTCCTTCCTTCTCTCCCACAATCTTGACATGGTATCAGAGCCTTGTTTGTGGTAAGGAGCTCAAGAAAGCAAGCCAAGCTCGCGGTGTTCTGGTAAGAGGAGCAATGTTGCTTTCATTTTCTGTTTTGGGAGCAGATCTCTGCAGGTAGCATAGCCGGAAATTGCAAGAGTGCATTGTCTCAGGTTGAGACGCCCTTCGCGGTGAAGCAAGAGGGCAGTATATGCTACGGGAAAGGGCTTTCGCCCTTGGCGACCCTGTTTTTTTTATTTGAGGCCATCTCGGGGCCTATTTTGGAGGCGGAAGTTTTCTGCATGCACTCAGGAAAAGGCCCAGTTTTATGCTGTGCGACCACTGTTCTACAGGTCGGTGAAAAGTTACTGTAGAAATTGCATCGTATGCCTGTGCGCAGAGACATTGGGAGTTACAGAATCATCCTTGTTGCCTGTTGATGCAAAATCGTCACTAGGAAGTGACTGTGTGGCCAAATACCACTTTCGTCAGTTTTGCAGATTAGCCCTTGTGAGGCTGAAGCTGTGTTTTTTGCAGTGACAGAATTTTTTTGCAGTGTTTTGTAATGGCGTCTGATTCTCTCTCACAGATTGTCACTGAAAAGCTTGGCAAGAACAACTTCCAAGCATGGAAGTTTAGAATGACGAATTTCCTTATGGGAAAAGGATATTGGGAATTTGTTGCAGGAAATGAAGAAGAACCAGTTCTTCCTGATGTTCCCAATCAATAGCAAATGCAGGCATTTAAAGCATGGCATGAGAGAGCCAGGAAAGTTATGTAGTGGCTGTCTATCAGCATTTCAGACTCTATGATTGTGCATATTCAAGATGCAAGTACACCAAAGGAGGCATGGGATACTTTGTTAAAAATGTATAGCACAAATACGCAAGCCAGGAAAATGCAGCTCAAGCAAGAGTTGCATAATGTGCAAAGAGAAAATATGAGCATGAATGACTACCACATAAAGGTGAAGAAGATTGCAGATGCACTTGCTTCCATTGGGTCGCCAGTGGAAGATGATGATTTAGTTTCTGTGACCTTAAATGGTCTAGGAAAGGATTATGCATAGTTCCGAACATCCATTTCCGTCCGTAAAAGATTTCCTGATTTTGAGGAGTTGATTGCTCTTCTAATTTCTGAGGAGCAGAGAAATGGTGGTGCATCTTCTTCAGGAGGAACTTCAAAAGAAGCTGTCTTCTACTCAAATGCTGGAAGAGGTAGAGGCAAAGGTAGAGGAGGCCGATCTGGAGGCCGTGGTAGAAATCAGAATATGTAGCAAACTCAAGAAAACCAGTCCTATGGAGGAGGACGTGGTAACTCTAGAGGCAGGGGGAGCCAAAGACGTCGTGGTGGATGGCAAAGAGGCCAAAATGCAAACATTAATGTTGAATGCTACTACTATGGTAAAATGGGTCATATGGCTAAAGACTGCTATAAAAAGTAGAATGACATCATGAATGGAAAACTGCAACAAGGGAATTATGCATCTTCTAGTAGACAGGGTGATGACAGCAATGAGCATTTGTTTATGGTGCAACACATGAACAATTGTGTGACAAGTGCAGAAGAAAGCAATGATGTATGGTATGTTGACTCAGGTGCATCAAACCACATGACAGGTCATGCAGAATGGATGGAGGATGCAAGGAAAATGGAAAAACCAGGATTTGTGGAGACTGGTGATGATACTGCACATCATATTGTGCAGATTGGAAAAATTCATTTGTCTATGTAGGATGGGAAAAAGAAATTCCTGTCCGATGTATTTCATGTCCTGAATATCACCAAGAATCTGGTTTCTGTTGGTCAAATGGTTGAGCAGGGCTTACAGGTCAGATTTAATCCTCATGGATGCTTTGTTGAGGATATGAAAAATAAAGGTCGCTTGATAGCAAAAGGAAAGAAGAAGGGCAGAATGTTTACGTTGGATGCAGACATGTCTGAATTGAGTGCAGCAATGTTTGCACATGGGACCGGTGTAGTTGCAGATATTGATATCTGGCATAAACGCATTGGTCATGTTAATGTACAACGACTTAAATCAATGCAGGCCCAAAATATTGTTGCAGGATTGCCTAAATTCAAGGTTGCAGAAATGCATAAGGTATGTGAAGCCTGCCAATTTGGAAAACAGGCAATGAAACCATTTTCTAGACATGTTTAAGAGAGTGAGAAGCCATTGGAATTAATCCACTCTGATGTGTGGACTACTAAAGCTGCATCTCTTGGAGGCTGTCATTATTTTGTCACTTTTATTGATGACTATAGTAGAAAAGTTTGGGTGTATTTTATGAAAGAGAAAAGTGAAGTTTTTGGGCATTTCAAAACTCTTAAAGCTATGGTTGAAAAAGAAACAGGCCTGCAAATAAAATGCCTAAGGTCAGATGGAGGGGGAGAGTACCTCTCAAATGAGTTTGCAAGGTTCCTGCAGGAGCATGGTATAAAGCAGCAATATTCATGCAATCATACCCCACAACAAAATGGAATTGCAGAAAGGAAAAACAGGCATATTGGAGAGGTATCTCGTGCCATGCTCAATGAAAAAGACTTGCCAGATTTTTACTGGGCTAAAGCAGTTGCTACAGCAGTCTATATAATGAACAGGACTCCCACTGCAGCAATACATGGGATGACTCCAGAGGAGAGGTATACTGGTAGAAAACCAGATATTTCTCATTTGAAAATTTTTGGTTGCATTGCCTATGTACATGTGCCAGATGAGTTGAGATCCAAGTTGGATCCAAAAGCTGAGAAGTGCATCTTTATTGGTTACTCTCTGCAGCAAAAAGGGTATAGATGCTATAACCCTTCTACTCGTAAGTTTACAGTGAGCATAGATGTTGTTTTTGATGAGATGAGTAGCTGGTATAAACCAGTAAATGTGATTGATGATGTAGATGCACAAAATGGTAATGCTGCACAGAATTCACAGCAGCAGTCACAAAATATTAGTGGACCTAGAGCGTTCTCTAGCAGTGGTTCACATTCTTCACCATGGACAAGCAGATTGAGATCAAGAGAATCTTCTCAAAGCAATGCAGATAGTGGTATGCAGGTATCACGAAAAGGAAAAGAGAAGGTTGATCAGCCCATGTTTGATGTGAATGCAGGTCACTCTTATGTGGATGGTGAATCCAGTGGCTCAGAACAGAGCATTGATGATGAGTTGGGTATTCCTTCTATTGTTACACCTGGAGTAAGGAAGACCAGGGATGTTTTGAGAGCACCTGGGAGTGAACCTATTTTGCGCAGGTCTACAAGAGCTAGGTATCCTGTGGATAGGCTAAAAGATGATGGATTTACAGCCATTCACTATGCATATATGGTCAAAGTGATACAGGAACCAGAACCCACTTCTTTTGAGCAAGCCATGGGAAAAGAAAAATGGGAGAAAGCCATGGATGAAGAAATGGATGCCTTGGAAGCAAATGCTACATGGGAATTGGTACCTTTGCCTAAAGGTAAGAATGCAATTGGCTATAAGTGGGTTTATAAGGTGAAGCACAATGCAGATGGTTCTGTGAACAGATACAAGGCAAGATTAGTAGTCAAGGGGTATGCACAAACATATGGCATTGACTATGAAGAAACATTCAGTCTGGTTGCAAGGATGGCAACCGTAAGAGCAGTCATTGCTATGGCTACATCAAAGGGATGGTCTTTACATCAGATGGATGTAAAGAATGCCTTCTTGCATGGTGATTTGCAAGAAGAGGTCTATATGGAGCAGCCACCAGGTTATGTGCATGCTGTTCATCCTGAGTTTGTTTGCAGGTTGAAGAAAGCCTTGTATGGCTTGAAGCAAGCACCTAGAGCATGGTCTGACAAGATAGGACAGTATCTTGTCACTATTGGCTTTCAAATTTCCAAGGCAGATTTCTCACTTTATGTGAGAAAAACAGAGAAATGTATTATGCCACTTGTCATTTATATTGATGATTTGATTATGACAAGTGACAGTGATGAAGATATCCTTCATGTGAAAATGCTATTGAAGCAGAAGTTTGAGATGAAGGATTTGGGAGAGCTGCATTATTTCTTGGGCATTGAGGTGATTAGATCACCAAGTGGGATACAGCTCTTGCAGAGGCAGTATGGATTGGACATGCTGTCCAAATATGGGATGACAGGCTGTAAGCCTATTTCAGTTCCTTTGGAGCAGAATGTGATGCTGAGCGCAGATGCAGGTGAGCTTCTAGAAGACCCTACTATGTATAGAGGCATAGTAGGAAGCTTGATTTATATGAATATTACCAGGCCAGATTTGAGCTATGCTGTTGGATTGGTAAGTCAGTTTATGCAGGCTCCAAGGAAATCGCATTTGGATGCGGCTAGATGCATACTCAGGTATGTGAAGTCCACATTGCAGTATGGACTATTTTATGAGACTGGGGTTCAGATACAATTGCATGGATACACTGATGCTGATTGGGCTGGTAGCATTTCTGATAGACGATCTACCAGTGGATATGTGTTCTCTTTTGGGAGTGTTGCAGTCACTTGGAGCAACAAGAAACAGCCTACAGTTACCTTGTCGAGCACAGAGGCTGAGTACAGGGGTGCAACAATGGCTGCATGTGAGGTAGCTTGGTTGCATAAGCTACTTTATGATATGCATCAGTCTACAGATGGGCCAGTTGTCATTTATTGTGACAACATGAGTAGTATACACTTGGCAAATAACCTAGTCTATCATGCTAGAACAAAGCACATTGAGGTGCATTATCACTATGTGCGGGAGAGGATTTTACTAGGTCTTATTGATCTAGTTTATGTCAGCACAGAGGATCGGGTAGCTGACATATTCACGAAGGCATTGGCCGCATAGAAGCTGCGCAAGTTCAGAGACCTGCTTGGTGTGCAGGAATTGGGATTGAGCTCGAGGGGGAGTGTTGAGATATCGAGCTCCACTCATGATATGCCAGGGTGACCGTTGTGCATTTTTGTCACCGACTTGTCAGTTTTGCATATGCGGTTGGTACATCGCCCATGAATAATAGCTAGATGATAGCTATCCTTATCTACTCTAGTTTGTGGCTCAGTTAGTATGCCACCTTAGTTAGTTGAGTTTGGTTTGAGACCCATATATAGGGTTCTTCTATTTCTTTGTACTTGGCTTACACAACTTAGAAGAGGAAAACTGTTTTTCAGCCTCCACCCTTGTGTGTATTCCCCCATTGTGCAAGCAAGAAAGCTACAAGTGAGACTCCTTCCTTCTCTCCCACAATCTTGACATTTAAAACCCTCAACCCACCCCCCTCCTATACTCATATTCCTTTTACCCTTCACTCCCCCTCATAATCTTTTTTTCCCTTCCATCCCCCATACTCCTTTTAACACACCCCCTAAGCCCTTACCCCCGTGTACCCTTTTTCCTTCACACCTTCTCCCCGTGCTATAATCCCTTGTGTTACCCTTCAAATTTTCCCCCTAGGTTTGAAAACCCCTAAGTCCTTTCACTCCCATGCCCAAAAATCTCTCAAGGTGCGTATGTTGCGAAGCCACACTCATGCACAATTTTTTTTGCCGTGTATATACCCTATAGGGCCTTTTTAGGCTTTATAAACCTTTCCCTCTCCGAAGAAGCTAAGAACCTAAAGGTCTTATTATTCCTTCTCGTGGTCAACTTTTTGAACGACTTCTTGCCTCGAAAGAGAGACGGTGGAAATCCAAAAGAAAGAGTAAAAACTACCTTCACGTTCGAACTGCAATGCCGCCTAAGAAAGTCCAAGGAGTAGCTGCGGGAGGGTCATCTCCCGGTATCCATGTGGATATCTCACCTCAAAACCAGGTTTTTCCTTCTTGGTTTTATATCGGTTTTAATTTAATCATGCAAGATGAATTGTCTGGGATAAGATATATTTTTGTCCTAGTTATTTACGATGAAGGAGTTTAGTTTAATTAAACATGCAAAAATGATAATATAATAAACATAGTTTCTTTCAAATAGCATCATGCTTTGAAACAAATTACGAGCAAGATTATCTGCCTACTGTAGTAGTATATTTCGGCTAAATCTTGAAGGTACAAAAACTGCATCTTGCACCATTAGCCCCTATTCCTTTATGCAACGAATCATCGTAGAAGATGAAATTCATGAAAGGTTTCTTACGTTGCTTGAATTCTAGGAAGTTATCATTGCTAATTGCATATCTTAGCAAGGAAAAGATTGTTATTTGGCATGAGTTTCGTTTGCAAGGAAAAAGGAAGATTAATTGAACTTCAAAGCATTAAAGTTTAGGACTGAAAAATCAATTGTCACAAAGATAACAAATCGTGCCGAGGTGATCTCAATATTACCTTCTAAAAGATAACCGAATTAATGTAAACTTAGAAATACCTATGCTGAAAAATATGCCTTGGGAATGATTTAAAGACCAAGAAATGTTTATATCTTAAACACTTGACTATCTTCCCTGATTGTAGGGTCACTAAATTCGTAAATGTAAAAGAACTAGGGTTTGTCCCTGAGGTTCTTAAAAAGAGACCCTAGGTCCGACAAACGTTAGATTAAAGAAACTAAAACGGATTATTTCATCGTATATTACGATGCAGGACTTGCGCAGCAAGTACGAAGTCTTATAGTCTTGTGATTGATTCACAAGAAGGAAGGTTAAATACCCTGAACAAGGATGGCGGATCCTTACGCAAGTTATCTTGCAAAAGGATGTATTCTTTGATATCCTTCTAAATAAGGAAAGTTAAAAACCGGAAACTAAAGTATCCAATAAACTTTAAGGTTGACCAAGTTGGGTTAATAAGGTACGCCCTAACCTAGAATATAAGGGATCTTGCCAAGTTGCAAGACACCTTGGAACGAGTGCTGATGCATTCGAAAGGAAAGAATCATTCCTTAGCAGTTTGCCAAACAACAAGGTCAATTAATGGAAATGTTTGTGCTTGCTAGAGATTTTTTAGCACTGTTTGATTTATGAATTACAAATTAAATGAATATCTATACTTCAGGTTGAAAGCCTGAAGGGAGAGGCAGTTTCAGTTACCCCCGACTGCCTGCCTGACCCTAACCAAGGGGGTTGTTTACTGGGCCGGGAACGTGGACCGAACCCGCCGCGAGAGGTCTCTCCGTTGAGCTCTACTTGGAGCAGGAGGATGCTTGGGTGCCAGGGGGGCTCTGGCCATAAATCCCTCACCTTCCGGGTCCTTCACAAGAGGCTAACGTGACTCGGGATTGGATCTCGAGGCCCGCATACTAGTTTACGGGCGGAAGCTTGGAATAGTGATCCCTATGGATTACTGGATAGCCTTCGGGCGGATTATGGACAAGCATACGGGCGGAAATCCTTGTATTTCAAAGATAAAAATGATGATATGTTAATAAAGAACTTGTTTGATATTGTTTTTCTATGTCACGTGATAAGATTACGTGAAGGAGCCAGTGCTTAACGGATTAATTAAAGAAGGTGATTGTTACATGTCAAATTAATGTGTTAGATAATTACATAATTAAAACAAACTGAGGAAAGTACGGAGGATGGGCCATGGGTCTGTCCTATGGTTGGGTGGTCCCGGTTAGCTGGGAACTTTTCTCAAAATCTCGAAGAATAGCGAGATGATCGTCAAAGAGAATGAATAACGAAAGCAATGACCTAGAGTTATGTCTTAACCGATTTACGCTGTCTTAGAGGAACGGAATGGGACTATGCCTTATGGCAGAGAGGTTGAGCTTTACATCCCTCTCATTTCCCATTCTCCTTGAACCAAGTGCAATGTGAATCCGCTTCGGACCTAGCGTTTCTGCGTAAAGTAGTTCGCTTGGGTCCGACCCTAGTTACTGATAGGTAATGACCAATCAAGAAAACCCTATTTCCGGTCAATCCTAAGTGGGAACGGCCAGGATACTTCTGCTGCGTGGTAGACGCGGGAAGACCTAGATCACAAATCCCGTAACATTCCATGGGAGTGCCGGGCGGAGCTTTCTAGACATCCTTTCCGACGGACTGCTAAGACATGTCCTGGATTATACTAGTGGACACGTTACACAACTATCCTGAATTGCGAGGTGTTGCCACCTTTTCCATAGCCAGCTTCCTGCCTAAGGGTTCTTGCCACCTTTTCTTGGAGCGAGGCCTGCCTATGACAGGGAATTGCTTCCTTTTCTCCCATAGTAATTTTTTTTTATGTCTCTATTTTTTTTAATCTTTTAGATTGTTTTTGAAGAGTAGAATGGCAGAAACGCCATGTATTAGAACGATCATCGCCACCTCTACTACATCAAACATAAAGGAAGCCAAGGAGGAGGGGTAGGTGCTGTGAGGGATGATAAAAAAGGAACTACATCATCAAGATCAGCAAGAGGATTATCAGGAGCATTAGGTAAAGCCATATCAACCATTATGCAAGGAATGAGGAAGCTATCGATGGTGATTGTCAGGATCCCCAGGGAGGGTAATACTTCTTGAGGCAATAACCATTAATCAAGAAGGGATCATTCGAAGCATCGACTATCTGAACTTGGACAGAGCCATTAGGACTGACGGCAAGTACCTTATAAGGGCCCATCCAATGTTGTTAAAGCTTACCTAGAAACTTGCCAAATCAGGAATTATAAGCTAGGACTAAGTCGCCTTCCTTGAACTCCTTCTGCTTGATGAAGGTGTCATGATAGACCTTTCTGCAAGCTTGCGTGGTTTCCATACACTGTAGGGCCATCCTATGAATCTCATCGAGACACTCCAAGTGCAAGAGACGGCATTGCAAGGACTCATTATCTCCCAAGCATTCTTTGATGGCCACACACAGAGAGGGTAGTTCGAGTTCAACAAGAAAGACGCCTTCTATTCCATACACCAACTGGTAAGAAGTTTGTCATGTAGCTGCCTTATGGGAGGTTCTATACACCCAGAGGGCCTCTATAAGTTGATCATCCCAATCAAACAATGTGCAGCTATCATTCTTGTCAAAATCGAGTAGAGGATGCGATTGGTAACTTCAACTTGGCCATTGGCTCTGGGGTAATAGGGTGTGGACTTACGATGACGGATCTTTTACAATTCTATCAACTCTTCCATAATCTTGTTGACGAAGTGATTACCTCGGTCATTAATGAGATCAAGGGGACTGCCAAAATGGGTGACGATGTTCGCATATACAATTATGGATCTTTTACAGTTCTGTCAACTCTTCCATAATCTTGTTGAGGAAGTGACTACCTCGATCATTGAAAAAGCTCGAGGGGACTACCAAAATGGGTGATTCTTACAACTTCTCCCTCTTCCTCCAGAAAGGATAAGAAGAGGTCTTTCAAAAGTTTGTTGCTCACTCTTTAGAAGACCTCCAAGAAGATTTGACAAGAGGTCTTGATAGACACATGTACCTTGATCCCTAGACAAAGCCTATTGTAGATTATCTCATTTTACAAGTGGCACCTGAGGGTGTGAGTATGTTGTGAGAAAGTGAGAGTTAGACCTTTAAACTATATAGTTATGAGTACATCAAAGGGTAGAAACATTAAGACTTCATCATATGATGGGTGCAATGCACACTTTTTTATTTAACTTTTTATGGGCAAAGGAATTGCATGATTTATTTTCTTTACTCATAATAACACAAAGCATGTGAGGCACAGCCTCACGAGCTCTCTAAAGATGTGAACCTTGCAAAGCACTATATATGTATGTATGCACACGCACGCGCACACGCATACGCACAAGTCATATATAGAAAGAGAGAACATCTATCTATTCTATTAATGCTATGTCGCAAACCCTCAATTTTTAGATTTTCCAATATAAAAACTTTGAAATCATGAACTAATGTCTCAAATGGCTTTTGTAACCCTTCTTTCACAGCATGGATATTCTCCTACTTAGACTTAGCAATATCACAAATGTGCCTTGGAGGTCTAACTTTTCTATAGGCAAAATTATCAACTTTCCTAGAGTATTTAGCTACCATAATATCTATGTCCATCACTTTGCAATGTTTCAATTGCTTGGGTTAGTAGAGCACGCAAGCACACGCGCATGCGCGCGCGCACACACACACAGCAAACAATAGTAAGTAGACCCATAAAGCCTCTTCTTAACACAAAATTAAGTTTTCACCACATCATGATGACATCAATCAACACATTGAACCTAAGTGAATGAACTAAAGGAAATACTCCAAACCATAAATGTGTGTGCATGGGTGGCATGTCAACCATCAATGGCCACCTACTAGTATTCTACCCATCTAAAAGCTTAATGGTTTATGGAGCTACAAATGTTAATGAAAAATTTTATGGATTACTAATAGAAATTTTTCATAACATTTGTTACATTGTCTTATCAGAGAAATTGAGAACATTATCCTTCATATGACTTTTGTAAATGAACATCCGTGAAACATTGGCAACCATTATGCAACATGTAGACAAGGACTTCCACAAGAATAGAGGGATATCCTTCCATTAAGAGAGTGGACAAGGACTTCCACACAAATACAGGGATATGCTTCCATTAAGAGAGTCCTAGACAAAGGGTCCTAAATGAAACATACAAATAAAAACACTTTCATGCATGTGGATAAAGGTGAATAGAAATGAATTGTTAAAGAACAAAAATAAGCTTGTGTATTTTGTGTTTGTCTCATACAAATCTCATTTCTCATTTATAAGCATAGTGTGTGCTTTGTATTCTCAAGTAGCTTTTCACTTATGGCTATGATACTAATGCATGCAATAACTTAATCTAATAACCAAAACTATTTAAATTCAATCTTGTGAATTTAAGTTATTTTTAGCCATATCTAGGCAAATCGACTATATGTCTTTTGAACAATGCATGAGATGAACAACACTCACAGTTATTGAAGCTAATAAGATTTGCCTAGAAACTTGTACATCCCAAGATGTTGTCTTGATGAAGAGTACCTTGCAAAATATAAAACATAAACAAAGGATGTGGCTTGGCCAAAGTCTAAGATGTATGACTTTTGAAATTTAATAGTCTTTTGCTTGAGAATTAATTTATGACTATATAAAAGTATATGAATAGCACAAAAAGTGCATAAACATGCTATAAAAGTAGTGTGTCAAAGAGTTGGTACAAGTCTCTTCATTGTTTTGTAAGTATGGGGGAAGGTGTGATTCCCCCGTATGCATTTTAGATCTCTACTTTTCAATACTATTTTAATTATGTAAATATATATGCTCACAAAAACTCGGTTTTAAAAGTAGATTCTTATATTGGCAAAGATGGTACCCCTCAAGATCATAGTTGCCTTTACTATAGTCAAGCATGTGATTATAATAAAGAATTGAATGACTAGACCACATTACTTGTAAATACAAAACTCATTAGTTTTATCTTGAAAACTCTTCAAACTAAGTATTCCATGACTAACTAAACTCAAAAGTAGGTAAGTATCACATAGTAATAATAAATCATTAACTTATACTTAATACTAGTAGCACACTATACTAACTAACTAAACTAAAAAATTGTTAACATTCACTAATAATGTCTAGTATTAATCGTTAGCTATACTAACTAAAATATTATTAATATTAACCAATCATACTTGATTACTATATAAAATATATTATCTCAACTAACTAAATTGATCAATGTGTTAGATAATACTTAAAATAATAAATAATTATACTAACAAAGAAATTTTTTATTATTCAATTCACATTCATTATTATTCACTTTAAACTAATTAATTAGTTAAGTAACTATGTAAATTATTTACAACATATTTAAAATAATTTAAATGTCAACTAACTATGTTATTATAGTTAGCTAAACTATTATTTAAACTACATACTTTATTTCTTCTCTTCTCCTCCATTGTTGCCTTCTTTCTCGACTTGATTGTCTACTCTATCCCTCTCTCCAATGCAATGGAGAAATCATTGGCCATGGGGAAGCCAAGGATGTCATGTTTGGTGCACTTTGATAGCTGTTGTCAAGCAACACCATCTAGGTCAAGGATGTTGTTACCCAATCAAGGGACATCATTGCTACTATTTGGACACACAGAGTTATTGGTCCAAAATTTTTTGGGTATGGAAGAGACCATATAGATAGTGTCATTGAAGAGCTCACGAGATCCACAGATCCATTGAGAGGCCAATCAAAGGCATGAACAAGGGTTGCAAGAATGGTCTAGGAGACCAAGATGCCTAGACTCATGTGCCTGAGCAATTGCGGCATGGCCAATCCCAAAAGGTAGGAGTGGGGAATGGTTGCCCTTCACATCCAAGGTGCTACCCAGGAATTGATCTACGTGTAACTCCACAAGCTTGTCCTAGGAGGCCCCACACATTGACTAGGAGGTGGGATGTGGCAGCCCCCAATCTCATAGGCCTCTATGAACTATTGCAAGAACATGAGCAAGCCCCTAGATGTAGTCACATTGTCTTGTTCACAACCTCTTGTAGGAATGGTAGATTTGAGATGTTTTCTTTATCCACCATCCAATCCTTCCATACCACCAAACCTATCTCTATCCACGACTTCACCATCTCCCCCAAGTTATGTAGAAGCTATGGCATGCCCCAATTGATTGTCAAGGTTAACATATTGATGCTAATGGTGGACATGTCATGTACCATCAACAACAAGCAAGGAATAACAAAGATCAGATCATTTACATCATCAGTAATACATGGCTAAGGCAATGGATTGACTAGCATAATAATAATTTTCTTATACATGTAGCAATTTTCTTATACATGAAAGAAACAAACTATTAATTGCTCCCACATGAGCCATCGATAATGTTCTCTCTCTCTCTCTCTCTCTCTCTCTCTCTCTCTCTCTCTCTCTCTCTCTCTCTCTCTCTCTCTCCATTAGGGTTGGGGCAAGAGTCAAGAGGGCAAGCTGGGCTAGAGGTCGTTGTCCAAACACAGCAAAGGTGGTTCTAAATTGCATCTTTCCAAGTATCCTACAAGTCCATTTGGAAGCTAGTCTACAAGCCCTATAGCATATCCAAATAGATGAACTCACCATTCACTGGATGTTTTGCTTATAGATCTAGTCATCCACATAGGAATGCAAACTCCACTATAGCTCACTAGTATTGGTCCTAGAGGGAGTCAATCAAATCCAACCGATCTTCACAACAGGCCTAGAGATGCTACTACTACTCGTGAAGCTCCTTCTGCTCTACTGATGAACCTAGGCCTTGAGGGCCTTTTTGCCTTGTTGCGCTATTGCACCTCACTTTGCAAGGACCACACCTATTGTTACAACAACTAGTGGCATTTGAGATCTTTTGCCACATATTTTAGGCAATACAAGGTGGTCTCTAGGAAGAGCTCTGCAGGAATGATTTTTTGGGCAAAGGTGAGATGGGGGATCAAGATGGATGTGGGTATTGTTGGGATATCAATTGTAGTGCCAGTATTAATGGAGTGGCTAGCGGTTTGCACTTTCTCCTCTCTGGGGCACTTATGGGCCTAGGGAAATTGCTTGAGTAGCGGGACTTGAAGTCCAACTTGATGTGGTCATAACTCAAGGGGCTTGCTTTTGATATGGTATGGGCAAGGGTGTCAATAATCCATTGGATGATAGGCATGCCTTCTTTGGTAATTGGTTGGGGTTGGTCTGCAGAAGTGCAGGCTACCTCCTCCTATCCTACATTCAACTATCCATCTATGCTAGTCCTTTTGCAGAAGTCTGTGGGGATGAAGGGGAGGGATGCTCTGCCCTCAATGGAGTGAAGGGAGTGAGAAGGGGCTACTATAGCGAGAGGAGGTAATAGGAAAGTGAAATGCTAGCCGCATATCACCCACATGGATTTGGTGTCATTCTAGCATTGGGCCATGCATCTACATTCGATACAGAGGCACTCCATGAAGACATTGGCCCACGCAATGGTAGGGTTGATGGGGAGAAAGAAGAGAGAGGCTACCTTGTATGACACGTTGAGGGCTTTTCCCTATAGATAAAGAGCCTAAAGGAAAAATTTAAGTACCTCGAGCTTTGGTTTGTGGCATTCGGGAATGGAGCTAACTTGCCTTTGTAGACTAGGCTAAAGAGTGCATCCATCTCCCTATTTGGAAGCACACAGGGGGCGTCTGTTGCAATATCATAAGAAGGTAAACTTTCTACAACACACATTGAGGGGTAAACTTGTAGTCTTGGTGACTAAGGTGCACATGGGGGCCTTTGTGCAACTAAAGCATGATGGCCTCTACATCAGGATGGGGGTCATCTCCCATGGAAGTGCAAGGAAGGCATCAAGGGGTAGGCTATTCACCCATGGGAGGACAAGTTCCTTATTCTCGAGGAGATCAATGCCATGGGTGGTAAGAAGTAAGCTAAGGCAAGGAAATGACAAGTGTGATGGGGCGCTAAGAGTATAGAGAGTCAAAAATAGAAGTCACAATGAAGAGAAAGGTGTAGAGAATTTTTCTTATGAGAGAAGTGGATAGATGGCAGATGGGTGATTTGAATGTGGCTAATGCATTTTTGCCATGTTAATAGATAGGGCTATAAGGAATAATGAGTATGGTGCCATTCTCAATACATTGTACCACCACCTATAATGAGGCTCATGCAATTGTATATGAAGGGTGATTAAGAAGGGCCACGTCACCAAAAAATGTGGTATAGGATCACTTTCAATTTGGATTCTGGTGATCAAAGAGAATTTAGGAATGAGTGAAGAACTCATGGAAGGATGTGCAGAATCAAGTGTGATGTTGCCAACAAGGCACTTTGGAGTAAGTGGGAAGGGGCACACTAGTATGTCTGCATAGTAATGCTACAAGCGGAATCCATTGGCATGTTGCAGAAGAAGATTACTATGATAATTAGTGAGGTAAAAAGAATTAGTGGGTGTGGCATGGGAGATCCAAAACAGGCCGCTCCATTTCATTTTCAATTTTCCAAGAAGCTTGCCCATGTGAGTGTGAAAGACCAGGATGGCTTGTCCATGCTCAAAGAGCTATGTCTTGGAGAAGCAATCTACTTGGTGCTTCTGGCTGGACTGGACTTTGGACAAGAGGTAAGAACTTTGAATTCGAGCTAAGCTAAGTTTTCTATTTGGAATGGGAGGATTCATGAGAAAGAATGAAATATTTGATAGCAATTCAAAGGCTCTGAACTACAAATTCCAAAGGTGCAATTGCCTCAATGCCAAAGTCAAGCTTGTATGGAGCGAGGGCTATAGCATATTGAATTAAGTGTGGTAAGCCCAAAGGGCTACTAGGAGCTTGGTATCCCAATCTTTTTTATGATGCTCAACCATCTTGGTAAGTATTTTGCAAAGAGTTTTGTTGGTAGATTTGGCCAAGCCATTGGCTTGTGGATAGTAGGGTGATGATTTTGTATGAATTGCCAGGAAGGTGGAAGTCATAGACTTGATGACCTTATTTACAAAGTGACTTCCCCTATCACTAACTACTTCAACCAAAAACATATCATGCCAAGATATCATTGAAGATGCACTTGTCTAATGCTTGTGAGAAATTATCGAGGAGTGCCCAATTCTTCAACCCACTTGGTGCAATAGTATGTTGCTCTCAACATATACCTATTTCTAGTGTAAGATGCGGTAAGTTTGATAGGACCAACAAAGTCAAGTCCCCATTTTTGAAAGGGCTCTAGTGGCAAGATTGGATGCAAGGGTAACCAGTCCTAGGAGAGGTTGACCAAGCCGTTGGCATGCATTGCATCTCTAGACAAATTGGTGAACATCACTATGCATCATAGGCCATCATAGTCCTACTTGTTGGATCTTTCGAATTGTAACATCAACCAAAAAATGACCTCCAACAATGCCTTGGTAAGCTTCTTCCATGACTACATCCTTTTCCATGGGGAGAACCATATGTCGCGACACTTTGGACAATATTCTATGGTAGAGCTAGTCTAGGATGGATTCAAAACACCAACTCTGGAGAGTCAATCATTTGCATTAGTCCATCAAAATGTGATTCGGGATTTATCCTAAGCCCAAGAAGACCAACAATTCTTCATACCGTGTCGAGGGAGAATTGGGTGGGTCAAGTCTTGGGTTTACACAGTAGTTTCTTGGAATGGTTGGGCATCAAAAAAGTTGTCATGGAATCAAACTGGGACAACAAGTTGGCAATCATGTGTTGGACACTGTACCTTGAATCAAATTCTTATAGTAATAGGATGCAATAGGCCAATCATCTTGTTATATATATCCTTAACTAGAAAGACTAGAGTAGAATGATCCACATGGAAGACAAAAGAATGGCCACATAAGTAGTGGTAGAATTTATAGATCGTTCCAAGGCATTCACTTTCTGTCGCAAAGTAATTCTTCTTGGTAGCAAAGAGTCATCTATTGGCATAGAAAATAGGGCAAACCCAGTTATTTGCATCTTGTTGCATAAGCACACTACATGTTGTATCGAAGGCATCTATAAGGACATGGAAAGGCTTTGTCCAATTGGGCGGAATCAATACTATGGACTTTGATAGAAGTAGTTGGAGGAAAGAAGTAGGGGCATTCTTCAGCCCAAACCACATTACTATACAGACATACACACCCCATGCAGTAATAAAAGTAGTTTTAGCTTGACCTGGTTGTAACCATTGGATCCATCTAGCAATGAGTACGTCTCGAGACTAGCAACCTCGTTGAGAATGCTATCGAGGTACGGGATAGGAAACAAATGTGGAATTGTTGTAGCAATCAGCTTCCTATAATCTACATAGATTATGAGCTTCTTAATTTTCTTGGAAGCAAAGAGAATGGGCGAGATCCACTCTGCCTGATCTACCGGGGTGATGAAACCAACTCAAAGGAGTTAGTCTAGCTCTCCTTTCACAAGCTTTGCCATGTGGGGATTCATTTGGTATCTTTGCATGTGGACTAGCAGTACATCCAATTTGAGAGGAATCTGATGCTAGTAAAATCGAGGATCCAATCCCTTCATTTCAGAGTAATCCTAGGAGAAAATATCCTTGAATTCAATCAGGAGAGCAACTAGTTAGTTGTGGAAGGTGAGTACTAATTTTGATAGATTTTGGTTCATCTGGACCAAGGTAAACTATGGTGAGAGCATCCTCTTTGACTCGTGTGACTTTTTGTGTTTGTGCTTCAAATTCTATTTCTTGTTAAAGCACATCCAAAATTTCAAAATTGGCTATAGCTATAGCTTGAGCCACTTCTACCTTGAAGTTCAAATCCTAAAGTTTTGGTTCATCACAATTCTACTCCTAGGTTGATTTTGGCTCCAAGGAATCATTGAGTGGGGAGTGTGGATCCATATACTCTTGGCTAATCTAGAGCATATCCACTAGGCAAAATGGTTCCAAGTGGGCATTAGCTACCAAGAATATAGCCTCCTCCTCATCATCATCCAAGCCATCCACCATGTTGATGGTCTTTGCAACTACAGGTCACGACAGGGTGCTTATGAAGGTGGAATCTTATTTAGAAAGATTTGAATTTTATTACAACCCCAATGGATAGTTAGCTAGTCACAATCCCAATTCTGATTGTGCTTGCCTCGTAGCCAAGGCCATCCGAGCAACAAGTAATAATCTTCACATGCATGCTCCATGTTGAGAACTTCCAAGGAAATCAAGAATAGTACATTGGCAACCTCCATAAGGACTGATCAAATGATGCCTAGTGGCCATACTCTTCATTTTTTTGCGATGTGGACCAGGAATGGGACTGGCTCCCAATTCATTAGCCCAAAATCTCTACAAGTGGCCACTGTAATGATGTTGACTCTAGACCCACTATCCAACAGAACATTGTTGATGACCTGATTTTGAAATCGAAGAGAAATGACCAAAATGGTAAGGTCAAATAGTGGCCCTAAATGGACAAGTGCCTACTGTACCTTGCAAACTTGTTCTTCCAATGTAGATGCAATCATTATTGCTACTTCAAGCTCTCATAGAACACGTCAATCTAGTTGAACAAGTGGTCCTTGAATGCAATGACCAAATTCAATAAATCTCATAAGGGAATGGTAATGGAAATTGGACCCCATTAAGTCTAGATATATGAGTCATTAGGAACCACTTGTGCTGAGGTGAAGCCTCAACTTAGTGAGTATGCTAGTTTCCTTGCACTCTCGTGGGCTTGGTAAAACTAGGAGTTAGTTGTTCCGGACACGACATCATGGTCGATACTTCAATAGTTGCTTCTTGTTGCGATAGCAAGCTCAACACATGCAAACATTGATGATGGACTGCTTGGCTAGATGGGTCCGCACGTCTACATTTAGTATGTTGGTGGTTATTAATGATCCTCACATGGCCACTGACTCATCACTTATTATATTTAGTTTGTTGCACCTACCTATAGTTGGCATAGTTACAGCACCAGTCGATTAGTATAGTCAGTTATGCATTGTTTGACTTAGTATACCACTTTCCTTTATGTTGTATCTTATCTATACTTTGTGTACATTGTATTATGTGTGGAAGAAGAAGAAAAAAACCAGCAAGAAAAAAAATTAGACCTCAATCTCTCTTTTTGTGTTATTGAGTGAGCTTCCTCTTATGTATATGGTGCGTGTTTGGCGTAACACCTCAACCAAGTCCCCCCACCATACGATTCTTGACATGGTATTAGAGAAGTGCCACTAAGAGAGGCTATTTAGAAGGATAAAGTGAAGGAGAAGAAGTAAGGATTTGAGCAAGCAAGCAATCAATAAGGGCTAGCCCATTCTTTCACTCTTTCTCTTGGATAGTGCTTATGGAGGCACCAGAAGCATGGCAGAGTGAAAATCTCATATTGCAGTGAGATTTGGTGTGTGAGGAAAGCACTGTATATTCTACAAAAAAACCCTTTAGAACTTGCCATTGTTTTTTTTGGGAATATGAGGCTATTTCGGGCCCCGTTTTAGAGCCACAAGGTTGCGGACATCAGTTTCAAGGTATAGTACAATTTCAACTGTATCGATCAAAAGTGAGTGCACAGGTTCCACATTTCGAATCGATAATTTTTTAGGTGTTTGTCAGGAAGCAAACATAAATTTTATTTGCAAATAGCTTGCAGGTTACATGTACTATTGAGCAATCAGTGAAAAAGGGTAATTTGTGTATTGTTGTGCACTTATTGCGAAAGGTTGTAGAAGATTACTTGTTGTTTTGTATCATTTTTGTTATAATGGCAAAGAATAGTGGAAATCCCATCATTGAGAAGCTAGACAAGAACAACTACCCTTCATGAAAGTTTCGTGTGTGATGAACTTCCTCATTGAAAAGGGCCTTTAGGAGTTCATTTCAGGTGAAGAAAAGAAGCCAGAGCCGAGTATCCCTATCACTGCAACTAAATTAAATGTGTGGAAAGAATGGAATGCAAAAGATAAAAAGGTAATGTACTGGCTATCTAGCAGCCATTAATAATACGATGCTAAGACATATCAAGAATGAAAAAACTTCACATGTAGCTTGGAAAATTTTTGAGAACATGTTTTCAGTAAATACAAAGGCATGAAAGATTCAACTCAAGCAAGAGTTGAATACTTTGAAGAAAGGAAATATGTATATCAAAGAGTATATTTTGAAGGTGAGGAGCATTGCAAATTCTTTAGTAGTGATTAATGCAATGCCTGATGATGATGATTTGGTTTCATCTACTTTGGGTGGCCTTTCCAGATTTTGATGAGTTGGTCCCTCTCATGATTATGAGAGCAATTTTAGATTTTCATGAGTTGGTCTCTTTCATGATTACTGAAGAGATCAATATGCAGGGTGACTCATCTCTGCTGAAAGAAATGGTGAACAGGTCCAAGCATTTTACTCAAGTTCAAGAAGGGGACATGGTAGATCCTCTTCAAGAGGCCATGGTATGGGGCGTACTGGTGATAACAACCAGTAAGACAGGTTAAGTTCGCAATTTGGTGAAATGCAAGTTTCAGGAGGCCATGGAAACTTTAAAGCCAGGGGGAGCTCTAGAGGAAGAGGTGGATGGCAGAACAGACGTTGTGAAAATTCTACTATTGTTTGCCATTATTGTGGAAAAAAATGTCATTTTGCAACCCAGTGTTATGCTAAGAAGGATGATATGTGGTAAATTATAGCAAGAAAACTATGCGTCATCTTCATGACAAAATGTAGACAAAAATGAGCATTTGTTTGTTATGCAATATACGATGAATGCTATTACAAAGGAAAAGGGACACATGATGATGTATGGTATGTTGATTTAGGTGCATCTAATCATATAATCAATCACGTTGAATGGCTTGGAGAGATGCAGGACTTACAAAATCCAGGTTTTGTACAGAATATGTGTTAAATATGTGGGATCTAGAGCATGGCAGATGCGAAAGCTATGGAGGTTGAAATAGGAAGAACAAACTCGTGAAGACATTGACCGTGACAAAACAAATTGTCACACAAGTGAATTAGGTTCCAAGATTGAGACTTGGAAACACAATCTTGTGTGTGGATAGTGGCATAGACACTTTACTAGAAAGAAAAGAGTGCAATTACAATGCTTTATAGGAAATTGAATGGTAGAACTTCTCCTACTGTGCATATGGGATTCTAGTCGTGAGCGCTCACTACTCCTTACAAAGATACTGAAGTAGGTGTGATTGAAAATATCTCAACACCCCTCCTCAATCACAACCATAGGTACAAAGTGTGTAGAGGCTTTAGTGAGAGCAACTCCTGCAAAGTGTGGGCACACCATAAACATGGCAAAACTCTAGAGGCTATCGTAGAAAGGCTAAGTGTGGGTACCATAAACATAATGGACATCAAGAGGCTATAGCAGGGGCCTCACAAAGTGTACAGAGGCTGTAGTATAAGGCTACATGAGGAGTTTACAAGTTTATGTCCAAAGCATTGAGGCTAGGAAATACAATGCTAAAAAGTCTATCCGAAAAGAAGGACTGATGAGGTTTGTCCTTCTCCTAGTGGTCTTCTTCTTCTTCTTTTGCTCCATTTTCTTCTTCTTCTTTAACTGCAACTAGCTAGGCCTTTTGGGACCTCTTTCTAGAGTGGCAAAACTTCTCGGTGTGTCTGGTCCTTCTTGCCTTTGTACCTGTTGCCAAAATATAATGCATGTTCATCTCTAGAGGTGCTTGGTTCTTCCTTAGTTTTTAGCTTCTTTTCCTCCTCTAACAGTGATGCTTGGATATCAACAAGTTCAAGGTTTGGCATATTGATTAGAGTTGTTGATACATTATTATATTCAAGAGGCAAACTTTTAAGTAGAACACTGATGCAAACATCTTCTTCCATTTTAATGTTGATTCTTGCAAGTTGGGTTAGAAGTCCTTCCATGTAATTTAGATGTGTGGCAAGTGATGTGTTAGACTTCATTTCAAGCCTTAAAAATTCAATCAAGAGACCATACTTTGATGACTTAGACTGTGCACCAAACAAGGTGTCAAGTCTCTTCCATGTATCCTCTGAAGTGTCACAGTTATCCACATGGTGGATATAGCTATCATCTAGCTCCAGTTTGATAATGGCCTGAGCCTTATCATCATTCTTTTTCCAAGTGACTACAAAATCCGCATCATGAGGATTCTTTTCTTTTCCAATGGTAATGGCCCAAAGGCCCTTCTTTATCAGGATGAGTTTGATGAGGGTTTGCTAGGTGTGAAACCCAACTCCTTTGAAGCGAGAAATTGGAGAGTCTTTGCCCATGTTAGATGGTTGGAGCAGCAGCAAATCAACTTCAGAGTTCTCAGATTTTATCAGTGGAAGAGCAGATTACAGTGTGTCAAGATACACAAGTAATGACTATGTAAAAAACACACTGTGTAAATTCTATGTACTTGAATCTTCTTAGTTCGAGATCATTGATCAACTTCAATCTTTCCAGGCCCTTCCCCTCCTTGATTTGATGCTAGGACAGTAGATCGGAGTGGCAATGGGTTATTCTAGGTGGTAGGAGAGAGAAAATGATGAGATTTTTTAGCTTTAGCGAAGTTTTTGGCTATGGCTTCCTAGATTAGGATTTTGATCTAGCCCTGGTTTTTTTTTAATTGTGGGAGCTACAATGGATCTTTTTTTTTTAAATTATGGAAATGAAGCCCTCTTCATTCTCTATCAAAGCCCCATGATGATGATCGAGATTGTTGGCGGATTCAAGTGCACAGGGCAGATGACGGCAACAGGTGCAATCTTTCACAGATTTTGACGTTTTTTATAATGCTAAGGTTATAGAGTACTAGTGTCAATGAGTTATGGGCCATGTTAAATATGTGGGATCTAGAGCATGGTAGATGAGGAACCTATGGAGGTTGAAATAGGAAGAATAAACTCATGAAGACATTGACCTTGACAAAACAAATTGTCACACAAGTGAATAAGGTTCCAAGATTGAGACTTAGACTCATAAACACAATCTTGTGTGTGGACAGTGGCATGGACACTTTACTGGAAAGAAAAGAGTACTATCATTGCATTAGAAAAGAGTGTAAGTACAATGCCTTATAGGAAACTGAATGGTAGCACTTCTCCTACTGTGCATATGGGATTCTGGTCATGAGCCCTCACTGCTTCTTACAAAGAGACTGAAGTAGGTGTGATTGCAAACATCTCAACAAGATGAGTGATGATTCATGCCACCTAATTTCACACATTAGAAAGGTTTCCTTGTCCTTGCATGATGGCCAAAGAAAGAGTCTATCAAATGTATTACATGTGCCATTAATCATAAATAATTTAGTATATGTTGACCAAATGGTAGAGCAAGGGTTGCAAGTTTGATTTAATGCAAAAGGTTGTTTTGTAGAAAACTTTAATGATAAGTGCAGGTTGGTCACAAAAGGAAGTAGAGTTGGCTGCATATTCACTTTAGATGCTGGAATTCCTTGAATGCTCCTATGTATGCTAAAGGAAAAGAAGTGGTCGTAGACATTGAAATATGGCATAAACGTATTGGGCATGCAAATGTGCAAAGGCTGAAATTAATGCAGTCCAAAGGATTGGTTACAGGGGGTTTCCTACTTTTAGAGTTACAGAATTTCATAAAGTGTATGAAGCATGCCAATTTGGTAAGTAGGCAAGACAACCATTTTCACATGATAGAGACATGAGTAGAAATATACATGATGTTTTACATACATATTTTTAGAGGCCTACACAGAATGTGTCTCTTGGTGGCAACAAATACTTTGTCACATTTATTGATGATTGTTTAAGGAAGCTATAGGTATATTTCATGAAAGAAAAGAGTGATGTATTTGAGCACTTCAAATCTTTCAAGGCAACTATTGAAGCACAAACAGGCTTGAAAGTTAAGTGCTTGAGATCAAATGGAGGGGAAGAGTACCTCTCTAATGAGTTTAGTAGTTTCTTGAGGTCTCATGGGATAAAGAGACAATTTACTTACAGGTATACCCCATAGTAAAATAGGATAATAGAAAGAAAAAATAGGCATATTGTAGAAGTTGCACGGGCATTGATGGTGGGCTGAAAAGAATATGCCAAAACATTTTTGGTCAAAAGCTATTCATATTGTTGCCTATATTACCAACAGAACTTTCACAGCTTGCAGTTTATGGGATGACCCCCCAAAGAATGCTTTATAGATAAGAAGCCCGATGCATCACACTTGAAAGCGTTTGGTTGTATTGTATACGTCCATGTGCTAGATGAGCTACAAAAGAAGCTTGATCCAAAGGCCATAAAATGTATTTTTATTGGATACTCTTTAGAGCAAAAAGGGTATCATTATTATTACCTTATCACATATGAGTTCAGAGTGACCAAGGATGTTATTTTTTATGAGATGAGTAGTTGGTATGCATCTACTGGTGATGTATTAGATGATGATAATGATCATGATAGCTATGTGCAGAAAGAAAAGCAAGAATCATGGAGCCTTATTGGATGAGAAACATCATCTGGTACTACACCTAATAGTTATCCTTAGTCTGGGATACTAAGGAGTAGCCCCACATCTTCAAGTGGATCTACAAGTGTTGCAAGTAAAAACAAAGGAAAGAAGAAAGTGTTGGATGGTAATGATGCATCTACCAATCACTTGGGATTTGATGGAGATTCTAGTGGTTCAAAGAGTTTGGATGATGAGCTTGGTATTCAACTAGGACACTAGGTGTATAGAGAGCACATAACAATGTAAAGGCTCCACTAAGTGATCTAGTGGTATGCAGGTCTAGCAGGGTCAGATACCCTGTTAAAAGATTTGGTTTTGAAGGGTATGTAGCTCACCATTATGCTTATATGGTGAAGGTAGTTGAGGATATTGAGCCCACTTGTTTTGAGGATGCTATTGGTCATGCTCATTGGGATGCAACAATGGATGAGGAGATGGCTACATTAGAAGCCAATAGGACTTGGGATTCGGTACCCTTGACTAAGCACAAGAAAGCTATTGGTTATAAGTGGGTTTACAAAATCAAGCATAATGCAGATGGTTCGATTAGCAAGTATAAGGCTAGGCTAGTTACAAAAGGCTATGCTCAAACATGTGGCATAGATTCTAAAGAGACATTCAGCCCAGTTGCTAGGATGGAAACTGTTAGATATGTGATTGCTTTGGCAATAGCCAAAGGTTGGAGCTTGTAGCAAATGGATGTTAAGAATGTCTTCTTGCATGGCGAATTGCAAAAAGAGGTGTATATGGTGCAGCCATCATGTTACGAGGATTTAGAGTATCCCACATATGTGTGCAAGTTAAAGAAGGCGATCTATGGGTTGAAGCAAGCACCTAGAGCATGGTCTGACAAGATCAAAGGGTATCTTGTCAATATTGGCTTTTATATTTCTAATGAAAATCACTCACTTTATGTGAGAAAAGGTGACGTAGGTTTGATCATCATATTCATCTATTGGATGACTTGATTATTACATGTGACAGTGACAATGGGATTGCTGAAGTTAAGGATTGTTTTAAGAAGAAGTTTGAGATGAAGGATTTGAGTGAGCTAAGGTACTTTCTTGGTATTGAGGTGATCAAATGTAATGATGGTATATTGCTATCCCAAAGGCAATATGGCTTGGATATGTTATCCAAGTATGGTATGACAGCATGTAAGCCTCTTTTAGTACCATTAGAGCAAAATTTCAAGTTGAGTGCTAACGTTGGGAATGAGATAGAAGGCCCTACTATGTTCAGGAGGATAGTAGGGAGTTTGATTTACATGGCTATCACATGGCTAGACTTGAGCTATGTTGTTGGCCTTGTCAGCCAATTTATGAAAATCCCCAAAAAGCCTCATTTGGATGCAATTAGACATATATTGAGGTATGTGGAATCCACTTTACATTATGGACTTTTTATGAGACAAGTGAGGATGTACGTGTATTTGGATACAAAAATGTAGATTGGGCTAGTAGCATGTCAAACAAAAGATCTTCTAGTGGATTCATGTTTTCCCTTGGTAGTGCAGCAGTTACATGGAGCAATAAAAAGCAACCTATAGTTATTTTATTGAGTATAGAGGCTAAGTATAGAGGTGTTGCTATGGCATCATGTGAGATGGTATCATTGCAAAAGTTATTGGGTGATTTGGATGTGCAGGGAGATGGTTTAGCTATCATTCACCATGACAACATGAACAACATATAGCTAGCTAGGAACCCAATGTTCCATGCTAAGATAAAACACATTGAGGTGCAATACCACTTTGTGAGAGAGAAGGTAGTTGCAAGAGAGATTGACTTGGTATATATCAGCACATAGGATCAGATAGCTAACATTTTCATAAAGGCATTGGATGTAGAGAAGCTTTAAAAGTTTCAAAGCTTACTTGGAGTTGCAAAGATAGGGTTGAGCTTGAGGGGAAGTGTTGAGATAGCAAGCTCAACACATCCGGACATTGATGATGGACCGCTTGGCTAGATGGGTCTGTATGTCTACACTTAGCACATCAATAGTCATTATGATCCTCACATGGCCACTGACTTATCACTTATTATATTTAGTTTATTGCACCTTCCTATAGTTGGCATACTTATAGTGCCAATCAATTAGTATAGTTAGTTATGCATTGTTTGACTTTGCATGCCACTTTCGTATACGTTGTATCTTATCTATACTTTGTGTACATTGTATTGTGTGTGGAAGAAGAAGAAAAAACTAGCAAGAAAACATTTTGGCCTCCATCTCTCTTCTTGTATTCTTGAGTGAGCTTCCTCTTATGTGTATGGTGTGCGTTTAGCACAATAGCTCAAGCAAGTCCCCCCCACCATGTGATTCTTGACACTTCTTGTATTAGATGTGTAAGTGTCAAACTTGGAACCATGACAGTCTTTGTTGTGGTGCTGATGTTTTCACAATCCCTTTCACACTTGAAAGTCAATCCGGTATTGGCATTGGCTGTGAATCTCTCAACACTGCTGGCTCTGTTGCCATCCATGTAGACACTTTGTGGTGGACCTTCTCTTGTTCTACCTAGAAGACTCATGTGAGCTTGTTGTCTTTGCCTTTTGTCTGCTTGCTTGACTGGGTAACCATGTTGACTTCTGGCTCAGGGAGCTCTTTGATTTCCACTATGTTGATATCTAGCAGCTGAGTCTAGTCCTAACTTTGCCACTTCTAGGTGTCATATTATTGCACCTCAAGACATTTGAATATCCAATGGCATTTCTCCATACCAAAAAAACATTATTTATTGGGGGTCGATAATATTCTCCTTTGCCTCCCTGATTTCTTCCTTGTCCTCCATGGCCTATGCCGCAAGGAGATGGATAGTATTGCTATGTATAGGATACTATGGGGGATATGATAGTAGAGGGTCTAGGATAATTCCAACTGGCTAGTTGCGCTCCTCCAATGCCATGCTAAGTCCCTACATTACCCATCTGATTATGAGCATTATACTGGGAAACATCGGTGTTGTGTGTGGTTGTATGGCATAAGCTACATCATTGCTGATTTAGACCACATTTGGTTGCCAAGTGACCCAGATTACTACACTTGGTACACTAGAGGGTTTTAATGGTAATTTTTCAAGTGCCCTCCCAGGGTTTGTGGGCCTTATCCTTTCTCTTGGGCTATCCTCTTTCTCAAAGTGCTTCTCCTCACACTATTACTTACTTCCTTTGTGTTCGAATCTATATTGGAGTCATTAAGTCCCATCTGATGGTGTTTGTTGCTAGGTTTGGCTAATTTTCTCCCTTTTCAATCTTGTCTTTGGCCAAGAAGATCTCAACACAAAGTGCATGCTAATAGAAATAATCTAAGTCATCTCAAAGAGGTCTTCCATAGCTAAGGATTTACAGATTTCCCTATTCAAACCTTGTACATATAGGGAGTGCAACATTTCACCATTGGGTTCAGCATGCTAGGACATTCATCCTTTCAAGACTTTAAATCGATTTGTATAGCTCTAGACTATGGCAGTACCTTGTTTTAGCATACACAATCATTCTAATTTCTGGGCATCAATCCAATCTAACTAGAACCATGAACGAAATGCCATTCGAGCATCGTTAAATGTTGCCCAATTTTTTTCTGCTAAGAGCCAACTTGCCACCTCTTTCTGCATCAATGACTCAAATATGGCCACCTTATGGGCATGATCCACTTGGGCACGAAAATTGACCATGTATACCACTTTGAATTGCCTAAGAAAGGAATTTGGGTCCTTGTTTAGTGAGCCAAAAAGGTTCAAAAATAGAGCCCGTGCTTGAGCAACCATCCAAGTATTAACTGGGATACCACATTACATAATGGGTAAAACCATTACCAGTTGAGTTGCTGCAAACAATCACCCTACGAGCTTTAGCGACAAGGTAGGGGTGACTGGTGGACTAGGGTGCACATCCAAGGTCTAGGGGCAAAGCGCAAGCAATGTTTGTTAGGCAATGGAGTGGACACCTCCACTCAAGAATTGTCATCACTGAGAAAGGAAGTCCCCTCACGAGATGAATCCAATGCCCCTGCTCACACTTAGACTGTCATGAGTACATAGACTAGACATCCTTCAGTAGAACTTGCGAGTGTGTGTGCATGCATATTAACACGTGTGGGAAATATTAGCATGGTTGCCATGTGTAATCAAATCCAAATTTTGGGTGTGGTCACTAGGTACAAATTGGTTGCACCAACTCTACGAGACAACAAAGCCTTATCATACCGAGACCTAAGACAAGGATATGTTGGCATTTCAAACTTAACAACAAAGCATACCAATAGAAATAATCACCATACTGAGCTATTGAGATAGACATCTCATGTTGAAAAATAAATGCTCATATATTTAATTAGATGTGTACAAGGGATTGATGACAAACATTGGACACGGAGCATCTCTGGAATAATCTATTCAAACGAAATACATGACAATGGACTAGACTACTTGATTACTATTCTCAAAGTAGAGAAGGATCATAGAGTATTTCTCAAGGCTTAGGAAAGGCCAAGAAGAAAATACTGGATCGAAGAAGGAATTAAAGAGGAAGATAGATGGATTCAAAGTCAAGAAGAGAGGGATAGGCGGCATAAGGTAACCAAGGGAGAGTCCATATAGAGATGACTTGAGGAGTAGACGAAGCAAATGCAAAAGACAAATGAGGATGATCCGAGAAAATCACAAAAAAATATTTTTCTAACACTTTGTTGATTTTTTGTACATTTGGAGGTTTGAAATAAAGAAGAGGGTGGGAACAACCTCTTGGAAAATCCAAGAAATCACTAGATGGAAATATTTCATGGGCCAGTTTACCAAGGGGGGGTTGAAGAGTAAAGATCAATGAAGGAAGGTGAAGGGAAAATGTGTAATGTGAAAAGAAAAGACATGAAATGGATTTGGAGCCATACAAAGGGCATGTGAGGCTCATAATGTCATGGCTTTGGAGCCTTATGATAATTCAAACAAATGGGACCCTTCTTGAAAGCATTAGTGGAAGAAAAATCAGGCACACGATTTTGTAAGATTTTTTAAAAATACTTCCACTCCGATCTAAAAAAACTTTTTAATATAAAAGTTGTAGTGTGTGAGCTGAAGTTTTGGCTGGTATTTTTTATAATTTTTTACGAGTCAGGAGATATGGCCAAAATGGTGGACGCCAACTTTTTTCAACTGCGGTGGAGACCACCTCCAAATTTTATACACACCCACACTTTCTTCCCCACACTTAACACTTCCATAAAACATCATTCATTAGACTCCCAACCCTTTCCCCTCTCTTCTCCTCTCTCTCAAGCTAATAAACCATTAGAATTCCCCTCCTAAATCACCCTCAAATCATCCTTAATTGTAGTAGTAATGTATGAATTCTCACTATTCTCTCTCCATTATTGCTAGATATGATATTATTTTATGAAGATTCTCTATATTTTTTTATAGGAGAGCTCTTATACTCAAGCTATAGGGAGGAGAATGGAGACAACTCACCTATGATAGAACTTGATTAAGTACAAAATTGGTCAACAAAACATCTAGATGGAGCTTCCACATTGGTGGAACCGCCTTAATGTAGCTTTGGTGGTGTTAATTCCTATTCTATCTTAACCTCCTCCCTAAACACCCTCAAGGCCTATATAAAGAGGCATTCTCCTTTGTAACTAGCAAGAGAGAGCCAAGAGGCCTTCTTCAGCCCTATTGAGCCTTCCCCGTTCTCTCTCATGAGCTTATGCAGTTCATTCCCTTACTATAGCTTATGCATGCTCTACAGTGTAATAATCCCATGCTATTGGTGTCCATATTGTGTATATTGGTTATGTCTTGAGGGTTCTCCATCTCTTGTGCACTCTTAAGTTTTATTGATTCATCTATTTTTTGTAATCCTCTCTCTCTCTCTCTCTCTCTCTCTCTCTCTCTCTCTCTCTCTCTCTCTCTCTTTGTGTTTTCCTCTCTTCTCCCTCACAAGCTCCTCTCCCTCTTGCATAGCATCCTAGTCTACTCTTCCATCACTAGGTGGTGCCCTTACCTCATTCACTTTGTGGCAGAAGGGAGTTTGGCGTAGTATAAAGGCTACCATACCGAATTTTCATCGTCATAAATTGGTGCCCCCGTCGAGGACATTCTCATCCACAATTCTCTACCTCCTTATATGGGACAATATAACACATAATGGTGCATCCTCTATAACAAGTGCTCCAAGTGGCTCTTCTCCAATGCCTCCACCAACTCTTTTTGAAGCTGGTTGAAGTCCACGACTCTCACAATGGTCTCCCAAGGAAGCCCAAGAAAGAAAGTATGCCTACCGGATGACAGCACGTATGCGGGTAAAAGGTGTTCACCTTAGAAATTCCATTCTCTCACAACGGAAAAAATCATGTTGCCATCAATTGCTAGGTTCTCATAATTGTGGTGAGTGTTTTGCAAACAAAGTGAAGGCCCTTTCGGGAGGTCCTCGTCTCCAAATCATCAAATCCCTCTCTCTCTCTCTCTGGCCTAATCCACATCAAAGGAGGACGACCATGCATGAACGGTGTGGAATTTTGTAGAGGTGCAAAGTATGGAGACTACCTTCAACTATTGCTAGCTCAAAGGTTGCGTGTAGTTGAAAAGGTGGCCATCACACCTTATGAAATATATGTCACCGAGGATGGACACACTAAGGCAAGAATAATCACTGGTGAGCAAATTCTCTGTATAGCAAAGTCAGTGGGTTCCAAAAAGAAACACTCTAGGGAAAATCCTTTATAATTCCAGAAAGTACATTCCCTCTACTCCCTTAAGTAGTCTCCACTTATGAATAATAATAATGGCCTGAATTTCTACACCTTCCACTCTGTACAAAACATCCGAGTTAATGTATGCATCAGTAGGAAGATTTTCTTCCAGCAGAGTCTTGTCATGTACTTTGGGACTGAAGGATTAAGGGAGATTCTTGTATCACCATAACCTATAATCTTCCCAATGCTAGACTACAATGCATCCTTCAATGTACATGTCTTTATTTTATTATAATAGTTTCTCATGAATCACCGTGAGTTGTATGGGCCAATCCAACCTCTTGCTATGCAAACTGTGCATATTGTAGCCAGCACAAAGCTTAGATTCCAAGACATTATTAGAAGCATACTGGGGCCTAGATGTCTTGCTGAAATCAATGCATCTGTGAACCCATTCATCCTTCCCCTCATAAAATACAACTTAAGTCTAGACGTGTTCATCTTTGTACTCTACTAAGGCAACATGGCATTTCCAAGCTTCTTTGGGTGCAATGGAAAAAATGCAGTGGATTTTTTGGACAACCTGGAGATGGCCTTCCTTGTCTCTGGGAGGGATGATGAAGCATTAAAGTTGAGGGCTTTTCCTTTGGTGCTCAAGGAAGAAGCTAGAATGTGGTTCCAAACTCTAAATCCGGCCCAAAGAGCTGAATGGGAGGGATTGAAGGTAGCTTTCTTGCAGAGATTTGAACAAACTAACTCAGCTGAAGAGTTATGGCAACGGCTTTTGGCCCTCCATCAAAGTGATCCTTATGGTTATGCAACTTATGAGGAAGGGTTTTTAAAGCTTTGGGGGCAATGGTCAAACTCACTGAATCCTGGTGAGAGAGCTCCAAACTACTTTCAAAAGGATTGATTTATTTCAGATTTGTACCCCTTGCTCAAGGAGAAGGTAAAGGTGAAATTTCCAAACACTTTTGAAGATGCTTTGAGAATCACTAGAGAAAAGAATCGAAATATTCTCTACCAAGCCCAAGCTAGCCAAGCAGTTTTGGAAAACAACATCACAACTATGGAGGCCTCTCAAGTTCCCCCAAATGTATCTAATACACCATGCCTTGTTAGAGGTCAAAAAGACATGATCCAACAAATAAACAATCTTACTAATCAACTAGAGGGTTTGAGAGTGAATCTTGTGCAAGGTGCAAGAAGACCTATCATGGGGAATGGTGGGAATTGACCACAAATGCGAGGACAAGCAAGGAAAATGTTGTGTTACAACTGTGGAGAAAATGGGCATGGCATGTACAATTGTCCTCACCCTAGAAGATATGATCACCCTGCCAAAGGTCCTCGACAACAAGTAAGCCCTCATCGTGCTAGGACTCAAGAGCAAGAGCAGTCACACGACCTGCAATTTTACAACCACCTTATGTTCAAGTTGAAACCCCTGCTGTTCAACCAAATGTTAATGTCATAAAAATAGAGGAGGTGGTCAGGGATAGAAGGCTCCAAGAAGAAATAGCGAGAGGTAAGATGAAGGTAGATGTAGTAGAGACCATGCCTATCAAGCGGGTACATGTCCAAATTGAGGTAAGCAAGGAAGCAATCAATGAGGCAAGTACATCATGAGCACCTAGAAATGAAGGGAAGAAGAGAAAGACTCGAACTAGGTCTAAAATTGATATCTCCAACTTCCCTTTGGGTTCTCACACACAACCTTATGATCTGATAGCAAATGTGAGCTCTCAAGGGCCAAAAATTACTTGGCCACAATCACTTCATGCCTCTCCAAAGCTATGACGACAATGGTCAAAAATGGTAAGCACAAGGGCAAGGCAAGGTAAAATGGTTAGTGCAATCAAGGCATATGGCCTCAAAGATATAGTGCCTTTAGTGGAGGCTCAAATCAAAGGTCAACGGATTTGAAAAACATACATCGATAGTGGAGCAGAGGTTTGTGTCATGACAGAAAAGCTTATGCATCAATTAGGCTTAGAAGTAATGGAATCCTCAACCTTTAGAGCAAAGATGGCCAACAATGATGCGGTCACATGTGTGGATGTAGGGAAAGCTTTGAGAGTTTCTATTTTTGGAATCACTGCAGCAGTGGATGTTTATGTGATGCCAGTATAGGAAGAAGGATATCCCCTCATCCTAGGGAGACCTTGGCTTATGGGCATCGGAGCTAGGCAAGATTGGGCAAAAGGGGATCTGGAGTTGAGGCCACGTAATGTGGGTGGCTACGATCAAAAGGTGGTTTACAACTTGAAGAGTGGGCGTCAAGAGAAGCTTGAACTAGAAATGTCTGCCAATGAGTGGAGCTCAAGTGGATGTTCCTCATCGGTAGAAGAGGAAGAGAGTTCAAGTGGAGAGAGTGATAGCACTCTCGAAGTTATGGGCGTCACCTTAAAGGAACCTACCTCATCAGAAGACAACCCAAGAATCCAAGGAGAAGATGTGTGGGATGCTAGCCTAGAGAAGATGATATCCAAGGATATAAAAGATGAAGAAAGGGAGGGTTATGTGAATGTTCTCAAGAAGCATGCATCATTGTTTATTTCTGATTATACTCACATTATAGGTGTCACTGCAGTGAAGCATCACATCCAACTCAAAGAAGGAAGCAAACCTGTAGTAGAAAGATTGAGAAGACTGGGAGTTGTGCAACAGGATGCACTGTTGACGAAGGTTAAGAGACTCTTGAATGCAGGATTCATATACCCAGTGGGAGATTTAGAATGGGTCTCCCCAATAGTAGTGAGGCCAAAGAAAAATGGTAAGTGGCGAGTATGCATAGATTACAAGCCACTAAATGCTACAACAAAGAGGGCCACTTCCCTCTCCCATTTTAGGATGAAATCTTGAATGAAGTAGTGGGACATGAGCAGTATATAGTGTGTGATGGCTACTCTGGCTACTTCCAAATTCGCATTGCAGAGGGGGATCAAAAGAAGACCACTTTCATCACACCATGGGGCTATTTTGCCTTTCGGGTCACGCCCTTTGGTCTCACAAATGCCCCAGCAACCTTTCAATGATTCATAAATATGGTCTTCCAACCTTACTTTGGTAAGTTCATAAGGGTTGTCATAGATGACTTTTGTATTTACAGCTCAAGGAACATACATCTACACAAGGTTGATGAAGGATTTACTCGCTTAGCTAGGTTGGGTGGACAACTAAATAAGGATAAATGTCACATTGGGGAAAGCAAGGTCACACTACTAGGGCATGTAGTGTCAATTGAAGGAATTGAGGTAGATCCAAAAAAGGTAGAAACATTGCTAGCTCTACCTTCCCCAACCTCCATCAAACAATTAGTCTCCTTTTTACAAAAGCTAAGATATTTGGGTAGATTTATACACCTACTCTCTCAAGCCATATATCCCCTGCAATCTGACACGCCAAGAAACTCTTGTATGGAGTGAACAAAGTGAAGGACATTTTAAGGAGATAAAGAAAATGTTGGGGTCACTTCCTATAATCCTCCAGCCTTGTTGGGAAGAAACATTCTTTGTAAACCCTAGCGTGGGAGAAGAGGCCATTGGTGTTGCTCTCCTACAAAAAGATCCAAAAACATCCTTCATGAGGCCCGTGTATTTTGGCAGCCACCTCATGAAAGCCTCAAAGAAGGCTTACACCTCCATGGAACAACTAGTGTTGGCCCTCATGTTTGCAGTAACTAAATTTCGGCCATATTTTCTTCCAAAGAGGTTTGTGATCATCACTGTGGAGTATATGTTTCCCTATACACTACAATATATGGAAATATCTGACAAAATAGCAAAGTGGGTGGTCCGACTTCAAGATTTTGATTATACAGTGCAAGTTGAAAAAACAACTCGAGCATATGCCTGGTGGCTGATATTTTGACAAACAGGTGCTATGAGAAAAATCTCAGGGTGAAAAGAAAGGACCTTCCACCACCCCCATCCATAGAGACTCTTGTAGATGCTTATAGTCTCTACTTTGATGGTGCATACAAGAGAACTAAGGATAAGGCAGCCACAGGCATTGTTGTTTTCTCTCCTTTAGGAGAGAAAATCTATGGTGAAGGAATCATCTTGGAAGGTGTCCACTCTAACAATGAGGCAGAATATCAAGCTTTAATTCATGGTCTTTGTTGGTGTCGTAGTAATTCAATCGAGAGGTTGAATGCTTTTGGAGACTCCATGCTATTGGTAAGGCAGATGCAAGGTACATGGGCATGTAAAAATACAAACCTCTCTAGTAAAATGAGAGAGACTTCACATATATACCTCTTGTATTTTAAGAAAGTGGAGCTATTGAAACAATTTTCTAGCCATACTAAATGTATCCAAATCACCTTATCTATGTGTCATTATACTTTTGAACCATATTTGCCTCTTTCTCTCTCTAGATTATTCTCTTTTTCTCTTTTCCCATTTACTCTTAATGTGGTCTCAAACTCCTTCTTTCTCTCTCTCTCTCTTAATGTTTAAGTTTCACTAGGTAGCTCTCTCTTTCCCTTTCTCTTATTCTTTAACTCTCTCTTCCTCTTATTCTCTCTCTCTCTCTCTCTCTCTCTCTCTCTCTCTCTCTGTATATCTCTTATGAGAAGATTTAGGGAAGCACAAGTACATCATGTGCCAAGAGACCAAAACAAGGATGCCGACCATCTAGCATCATCAAAGCTGAATGAGTTAATGGTGGGAGCAATGGCTGTCAAACCCCCACTTCAGCAAGGCAAGGAAGACTTAGAAGATATTCTACACCTCTTAGAGCAAGGAGAAGCTCCCAAACACTTGACTAAGGGAGAAAGATAGTGGCTAGCTCGGAAGGCTACAAGATATCACATGGTAAATGATAGTCTGTATTGTCTTGGTAAGGATGGTGTGCTTAGGAAAGTGCCTTCAAAATGAAAAATTAAAGAAATCTTAAAATCTTGCCATGATGATGTGTGTGGAGCCCACTTTGCACACGATATCACAAGTAGAAAGGTTCTATAAGCCGGCTTTACTTGGCCCAGTCTACACTGAGATGTCAAATATTGGTTTCAAACATGTGAAGAATGTCAAAAATCAGAACCACGACGGCTCATAGCAGAACCCCAAAACCCAATCAAGGTCTATGGACCCTTTGAGAAGTGGGGAATTGATGCCATAGGGCCTCTACCACGCACTCCATCAGGAAAAGAGTATATTATCATGGGGGTAAATTACATGACTAGATGGGCCAAGGCTATGCCAACTAGAAGAATCACTGCTAAGGAAGTGAGTAAATTCATCTTTGACCACATTTGTTGTAGGTTTGGTATCCCTCTTGAAATACTATCAAATAGAGGACCAGGGTTTAGAGCTAATGTGGTGGGTGAACTCATGCAAAAGCTAAATATTCAACGACGACACTCTACCCCTTACTACCCTCAATGCAATGGATTGGTGGAAATGGTAAATGGAATGATTTGTAAAATCATCAGCAAATAGGTACATTCAAGGCCCCGGGATTGGGACAAGCACTTTAGTGGAGCTCTATGGGCTTACAGAACCTCCTTCAAAACCATGTTAATCTAGTTTATGGACAAGAGGCTCTTTTGCCTATTGAGGTGAAATTAGCTAGCCTTCGGGTATTAGGTGGCACAGTAGGCTCTCAAAAGGACAAGTTACATGAAGATTACTAGACCTAGAGAGGCTACAATTGGATCGTGAAGAATCCATCAACCACTACTCCCAAGAAGCTGAGAAGCGTAGAGAAAAGTTCAACAAGAAGCTAACAAATAAAAACATCAAGGAGGGATCTTTAGTGCTTCGATATGGCAATCGCTTTGATAAAAGAAAGGATGGCAAGTTTCTCTACCGGTGGGAGGGACCTTTTTGGGTCACAAAAAAATTCAACAATGGCTCCTACAAACTTCAAGACATTGAGGGAAAAGTGCACAAGACCAGGGTAAATGGATGGCGCTTAAAACCCTATCACATCAGGGTGGGGTCACCTCAAGATACCAAAGAGTGTCTAGAGGCATAAATACCTCTAGCCAGGTTGGGAGGGGCTATATGATCCGAGAAAATCACAAAAAAATATTCTTCTAACACTTTGTTGATTTTTTATACATTTGGAGGTTTGAAATAAAGAAGAGGGTGGGAACAACCTCTTGGGAAATCCAAGAAATCACTGGATGGAAATATTTCATGGACCAGTTTACCAAGGGGGGGTTGAAGAGTAAAGATCAATGGAGGAAGGTGAAGGGAAAATGTGTAATGTGAAAAGAAAAGACATGAAATGGATTTGGAGCCATCCAAAGGGCATGTGAGGCTCATAATGTCATGGCTTTGGAGCCTTATGATAATTCAAACAAATGGGACCCTTCTTGAAAGCATTAGTGGAAGAAAAATCAGGCACATGATTTTGTAAGATTTTTTAAAAATACTTCCACTCCGATCTAAAAAAACTTTTTAACATAAAAGTTGTAGCACGTGAGCTGAAGTTTTGGCTTATATTTTTTTATAATTTTTTATGAATCAGGAGATATGGCCAAAATGGTGGACGCCAACTTTTTTCAACTGCGGTATTGGGAGTTTTCAACCATAACCCCATGTTGTAATTTCTGAAATGTGTAGTTGAAATGATCATCTAACAAGTAAGCCTCTTGGAGCTCTTCAACCCAATCACTGTGCAATTTTGAGATAGAGGACACTCTGCATGCCCACATTTGAGAGAGTGAATCAGCCACAATATTATCCTTGCCCCGCATGTGTGAAATATCAAAGTCATAGTTCTGTAAGGTTGCCACCCATCGCCTTTGCTTAGGAGTCAAAGTAGACTAAGTCAAGAAGTACTGGAGGACTCGACAGTCACTTTTTACTTGGAAGCGGCTGCCATACAAATAGTGGTGCCATTTCTTGATGGCATGGAGGATGGCCAACATCTCTTGGTCATATACATTCATTTGCATCTCCTTTTCATCAAGCTTGTGGCTTTCAAATGCAATCACACCATGCTCTTGCAACAATACTGCACCAATACCCCGGCCACTAGCATCACAATGAATGGTAAATAGCTTAGAGAAGTCAGGGCAAACAAGGATGGGAGCTGAAGTAAGTGCATCCTTGAACTACTTGAAGCTATGATCCACAGTGGCATTCTAAAAGAATGACTCTTTTTTCAAGCGATCAGTCAAAGGTGCTGCAATGGGGGCATAGTGCTTAATGAATCGTCGGTAGAATGAAGAGAGACCAAGGAAGCCATGCAAATAAGTGGTGGTGGAAGGAGTGGGCCAATCTCTAACACATTGCACCTTCTTCGGGTCAGCTTGTATACCATTTTTGCTCACAATGTGTGGTCTCCAAATTTTATACACACCCACACTTTCTTCCCCACACTTAACACTTCCATAAAACATCATTCATTAGACTCCCAACCCTTTCCCCTCTCTTCTCCTCTCTCTCAAGCTAATAAACCATTAGAATTCCCCTCCTAAATCACCCTCAAATCATCCTTAATTGTAATAGTAATGTATGAATTCTCACTACTCTCTCTCCATTATTGCTAGATATGATCTTATTTTATGAAGGTTCTCTATATTTTTTTATAGGAGAGCTCTTGGACTCAAGCTATGGGGAGGAGAATGGAGACAACTCACCTATGATAGAACTTGATTAAGTACAAAATTGGTCAATAAAACATCTAGATGGAGCTTCCACATTGGTGGAACCGCCTTTATGCAGCTTTGGTGGTGTTAATTCCTATTCTATCTTAACCTCCTCCCTAAACACCCTCAAGGCCTATATAAAGAGGCCTTCTCCTTTGTAATTAGCAAGAGAGAGCCAAGAGGCCTTCTTCAGCCCTATTGAGCCTTCCCCATTCTCTCTCATGAGCTTATGCAGTTCATTCCCTTACTATAGCTTATGCTTATGCAGTTCATTCCCTTACTATAGCTTATGCATACTCTACAGTGTAATAACCCCATGCTATTGGTGTCCATATTGTGTATATTGGTTATATCTTGAGGGTTCTCCATCTCTTGTGCACTCTTAAGTTTTATTGATTCATCTATTTTTTGTAGTCCTCTCTCTCTCTCTCTCTCTCTCTCTCTCTCTCTCTCTCTCTCTCTCTCTCTCTCTCTCAAATTTCCTCTCTTCTCCCTCACAAGCTCCTCTCCCTCTTGCATAGCATCCTAGTCTGCTCTTCCATGACTAGGTGGTGCCCTTACCTCATTCACTTTGTGGCAGAAGGGAGCTTGGCATAGTATAGAGGCTGCCATACCGAATTTCCTTCGTTAGAGGAGAAGAAGACCACAATAATTCTTCCTTAATTCTTATATATCTTGCAATGCCCATGCTATCATGAAGTCCTTCTGCTATAATCCTCAACTAATCTGCCACCTTGCATTACTCCACCGTTGCCATCAAAGTTGATGACCCCTTTTAGCTGCCTTTCCATGAATGCTATTTCAAGTCGCATAGCTATACTTTGGCAACAAGCATCACCTTATGTTATAAGTATAGCTATTTTGGGTCTCCAATCAAGCGGTCCTACACTTAACAGCTATACTTTGGCAACTTATCATGCAAGTATTCTTGATCAACCATACAATGCTAGGTACTCCATTGTCCTAAAGGAGTCATATAGGTGCATAAGGATCTTTGTTTCCTTACACTTTCCTTCTTGTGCCTCACCATGGACATAACAAACTATGCATATTTGTGAGGAGACTTGCATGTATAGTAATTATATTTGAGTGGGTCTGACTTGCATGTGCAATAGTTATATTTGAGTGAGACTTTGATATTATTGAAACTAGCTCCTCCTTCTACTGCAAAATGCTCCTTGCACCAATGGATATATGGCATCATTGTGTAAACAATTGATGCAGAAGGCTATAGAGAAAAGGGAAAAGGAGAGAGAGAGAGAGAGAGATGTATGAGGATTGGGTTGAGGTAGGTGGTGTGAAAGCCCTAATCATAGGAATCACAAAACACTAGATGATACCTCCAATCCCCCTTCACTTGCATCTCTCACATAGCACCTCATGTGCACCTTCCTCCCCAGGTGAATCATAACTAAGGGGGCTAAAATGCTCTTGTTGCATCATGTCCTCATTTTAGTATCATAGGTTAGCCATATATTGCACCCCATAAAAGACAAAGTTACCCCCCCTAGAAGTGTCACCAAGGCCACTAGCATGTATGCCTAGGGCACCCCCCCACATGCATGCACACATGTGCACGTGCACACGCATTGTGCACATGTCCACGTACACACATGTAGGCAAGCCATAAAAAAGGCCTCACATACCCATGATTTGCTCAATGCTAATAGGGTCTAACATCTAGATTGAGGATGAGTATGACTCTTAATTTACAAAATAATATCCATTTATAGATTGAGGGTCTAAGTTCATCCTTTTACTCCAAAATCCTACAAGTTCAAAGGACAACACATGTTTGGTTTTATGCCCACAAAGTCTTGTGTATACTATGGCCCTTATCACAAAGGCTTCCTTATACCTAAATGAATCAACATTTTATTTTCGGTAAGGCAAGTCAAAATTCAACGTTGCTATCTTAATACTCTTAGGAATAGCTCATAATTTTAGCAATATATAGTTTGCATGTCCAAATGGCGCAATCATATTGGCAATGTATTATGATCAAGCCTTCCTTTCAATGAGCCAAAGGGATGCATAGAAGATATTGATTGCATGCATTATTGAGCTAGGCCTCCTCATGAATGTTGCCTTGATTTATCTATAGAGGGAGTCTGATATGTAACAAAAACTCCATTTTGAGAACTCCTTCAATAGAACAAATCACAAATTATGAAGCTAAGTCATCACTGACAACCATCATCCCACATGCAAAAACATATACTAATAGTACATGGTGTCTCACAAGCTCTAAACATTTGAGCTACGATACATTGATTTTGCAAGTCTATTAAGACAATGAAACTTTGATTCATGCTTTCCATTTTTCTTGTGGTGCTAATTATGCTTTTTTCTTTTGTGTTGCATTTTTAAAGAATAGGATAGGTACTAATTCATGTGTCTCATGTGTAGAAGAAGCAATATGTGAACCAACTTATTGATGCAACAAGTGGTGATGCCTCTATTTCATACCTACAGATGATGTTCATAGTAGTTAAGAGAGGACAAATACAAAGAGGCTTGAGAACAACAAGAGTTGTGTGAGTGTTATTAGAGGTCTCAACCATTAAGTTCATCCATCAGTGAGTTGAGCCTTGGAAAGTTTACCTTACATCATTAACACTGATGTAGGCCATATAGTCAAACCTATGATAACGAGGCAAAACCATTCAAAAGAGATTAAGAAATTTGTACCCAGCTAAAATGAACACCATACTTTGTTCTCTTGGCATACACAGTCATTTCTTTTGCAATCCAATCACAATTGTGGGGGCAACTAAATATTGCCACATGTATGCAACTTTTATTGTACGATGTTTAGCTTCTTTATCAAATCTCAATCGGCACAATGCCTTTACACCATAATGTCACAAAAACCAAAGCTTACATGTCAAATGGATATTGCCCTTGGACACCATAATGTCATAAAAGCCAAAGCTTACATGTTAAATGGATAGCTACATATCTCTTCCATGATTTAAACCTTATTGCTCTTATTGTTTAGTACTATCTCTATCATCCAAATAAGAATTTATTTGAGTTGGTTATTCTCTTACCAACATGTTGCTATCACGTTGCCAAACAAGAAATATTGTCTTATTCATAACAATTTTGTTATATAGCTAATATGTCGTTATTACCTTTTGGACGTTGCATAACCCTTGAGAGTCAAATATATGGTGGAAAAGGGTATTATGGAAAGATCTTTTGAGAAATTGACTTGGCCAAGTCATTTTCTCCAAAGCTAAAGCTTGTGTGTTTAAAATGAGCATGCGAATCTAAAGTAATCAAATTGCCTTGTATATTCATGTTGCCGACTCCAGTTCCTTAAGGCTTTGATGCCAAATGCTTTAAGCATTGTGTGCTCTTGTAAGTGAGATGTATGCATGTATTTATTTGCACAAGTTAATTATAATTTTCTATCTTCCTCACTCTTTTTTTAAATAAATGCGGCCGCATTTTGAGACAAGGACAATCCATTCTTCGTGGAAGCTGGGAATTGAACTCACGCACTTACGCTTGTATCCACAAGGTGTGGGCTATGCAATGGCCTCTACTCTTCCTCACTCTTGTTTATAAGGCTTTAAGCATTGGAGACCCAAGATACCCAAGATTCCAGCTTTGTTTAGATAGCTGTTTTAAAACTTTGTGTTCTACTATTATGATTGATTTAGTTAATCCAAACTCCAAGCTTGTTTCATGATTGAATGCTCAAGACAAAATGTATGATAAGAGCTTTAATAGGAGAGGTTAAGGATGGAAATTGAAAGCACAAATTCAGGGGATGGCATGGACGGTCCTTACACCCATGATGGCACACTAGATGTCAGAGGGAAGCCTGCTCTCAGAAGAAGGACAGGGGGTTTCAAGGCTTCTGTATTCATTTTGGGTAGGTCTCTCTCTGTGTCTCTGTGTGTGTTATCCTGCAACCTGTGTGTGAGCGCGCGCACGCGCGTGTTTTAAGTGCAGTCACTCACTCCGTAGTCATCTGCGCTTTCATGGAGTCGTTGGATCTACAAATTCAGCCGATTGTGCATCTTTTGCATGACCTTCTGTGATCAAATTGAACTCAAATTCTGCATCTTTTACCTGACTTTCTTTGTCAGACATCGCATCTTTTCTAGGCTTTTATTGACAGTTGCTGCCCTGCACAGATATTTCCCTGACAGTTTGTGTTTTCAGTGCAGCTACTCACTCTGTAATCCTCGCTGCTTTCTTGGAGTTGCTGAATCTACAGATTATGTTCAATTCTGCAACTTTTGCCTGTCAACCTGATTCAACTCAATCCTGCATCTTTGCTCTAACATTATTTGTCTTAACACAGGCCTTCCCCTTTCTTTCTATCTCCTTATCTTGTCCATCATCGCATGTAGGCACTTGGGCCCCTAGTGGAATTGTCAATAACACAATCACTTTATTTGTGCAGTCAATCAAGGTCTTGTGTGTGTATCCCTTTATGGCGCTTCTGTCAATCTGGTTCTGTACCTCACTGAGGTTCTTCACGAGGGCGATTCCTCAGCCGCAAGCAACTCCAGCAATTGGCAGGGCGCCCAATACTTATTGTCCTGCATCGGAGGATTCTTGGGGGACGCCTACCTCGGTCGATATACGGCAGTATTGTACTTCCAGCTGATTTTCATTGCTGTAAGTAGTTGCCTCTGCATCAAGTCTGGTTTACCTATGCAATTTAGAATAATGTCGAGCTGTTGTTTAATGCATGCATGAATTAATTGAGGATCTGATGCATGTATAGTCGAGTCTCATGGCTGTGCAAGTTTATACTCATCGCAAAACTTCTGTTTTCAAATAACTCTACTTATGGTGTGCCTTTGTATGACAGTATGACTCTACTGCATGATCAGCATTTGCCTGCATGTTCACAAGAAGTTTTAGATGAATTCCCACTATAATTTCCATGTTGTGAATATGACAACATCAGTAGCTTTTGCTTGGGAGCGACTGCACACCTAGCTAGGTGCAGTTTTTGCTTGGGAGGGACTGCACACCTCTCCTGCCCCCAACCGCACCTAGCTAGGTGTAGCAGAAGCTCATGATGTTGAACACTAAAGAGAAAAACAAGGGAAAAGAACCCCTTTCCAACATGGGAAAATGCCAAAAACTCCTTGTGCAATTACCTTTGATGCCTGTAAGCTCAAGTCTTATAGCTGTGCAAATTAATACTCGTCACAGAACATCTGTTTCGAGATAACTGTACTTATGGTGTGTCTGCAACTGTTATGATAGTGTGCCTGCACTGCATGATCAACATTTGCTTGCATGTTGCAATATCGTGAATGGGAGACTTGCATTTTCAGATAGCAAATAATCTTACTTTGTCAAGTCAATGAGCAATCTTAGTGCGTACTTCATTTGACAGAAATATAACCTGATGGCTGTAGGGACTTTTGCTAATTGCCTTATCAGCCACACTCCCTTCTCTCAGGCCCCCCCGCTGCCAAAGCAGCAAGCTGGGTTGTGCACATGCGAACAAGTTGCAAGTGGGCTTTTTCTACTTTGCACTTTACACCATTGCTCTAGGTTGTGGTGGTTATCAGCCAAATGTGGTGAGTCTTGGAGCTGATCAGTTTGATGAAGAGCACCTGGTTGAGAAGGTGCAAAAGCTGGAGTTTTTTGACTGGTTCTATGTCTCCCTCACATTAGGAACCCTTCTTTCAAGCACAGTACTTGCATATATAGAGAATGAGGGCATGTGGGCACTGGGTTTTTGGATCTCAATGGGAGTGGGGCTTTTGGCCTTGTTTTCTTTCTTGGCTCCAACACTGCGATATCGGTTTCATAAGGTTGGAGGTAATCCCCTGACACGGATTGCTCAAGTTGTAGTGGCTGCCATAAGGAAAAGGGCTGTCAAACTCCCATATGATAGTGAGAGACTTTATGAGGTTGACAAGACAGAGGCAGCAATCAAAGGAAGCAGGAAAATAGTACACACAAAGACTTTGAGGTACCCTCAAGGTTCATGTTCTCTTCAATTATAATAACTCTCCACAGCAGTCTTATTTGTTGGCTATATAAGTTATAAAGCTGTGAGAGTAAACAGGAGATCTGTAAATGCCCCAAACAGCATAGTATGCTTGGAATTCTAAAATTCACTTATATCCAAGACTTAACAGTTTGAGAAAATAGAAAGAACAAATACAATAATTGTGAGCATATAATGTTGTTTGGGGTGTTTACAGATATTCTAATTGCGAGAATATTACGTTGTTTGGGGTGGTTTACAGATGCGTGTCTTCAAAGTCCAGCCGTTAAAACTACTATTGTTCTGCAGGTTTTTTGACAAAGCAGCTGCTATCACTGAAACTGACTTTGACAATACAAGCTCCCAGATTGTAATAAACAGGTGGCGGTTATGTACAGTTACACAAGTGGAGGAAGTTAAATGGGTATTCCGCATGGTTCCCACCTGGGCAACCACTATATTCTACACCACTGCCTACACTCAAGTTTATTCTCTGTTTGTGCTTCAGGGTGCTGCAATGCAGACACACATAAGAGGATTTCATGTACCCCCTGCATCTATGTATGTAGTTGATTGTGGGACTGTTGTGCTTTGTGTGGTGTTGTATAACTACGTTTTTCTGCCATTGTGGCGGCGCACTATGGGTAGAGATGATGGCATAACAGCTCTGCAAAGGATGGGGCTAGGAATGCCTATTGTGGCAATTGCCATGTTGGAGGCTGGGTTTGTGGAGAGAGTGAGGCGGCAGCGACATGAAAGTGGAGCGGATTTGAGTGTCATGTGGCAGCTACCTCAGTACATAACAACAGGTATATCGGAGGTATTCACGTACATAGGTATGATGCAGTTCTTTTATGATCAGGCACCAGATGCAATGCGCAGTATAGGGTCAACACTTCCACAGCTGTCTGTGGCGTTGGGCAACTATGCAAACTCATTACTAGTGAGTATTATAAGCAAGCTTACTGCTAGTCCAGGATGGATTCCTGAGTCTGGTTCACTGGATAAAGGCCACCTCGATTATTTTTTCTTCACGCTGGCTATCCTAACCTGCATCAACTGCTGCCTCTTTCTTCTGGCTGCAACATACTACAAATACACTGTACACCAGGATCTTTCACCTTCAGATCCAAGAATGCCCATTCTGTCATCATCTGAAGCTGAGGGATGAACCACAAAAACAACATTAATCATCCTGTTCTTAAGTGAGAGTAAAGGGTATACTTTACAATAAACTGGCTATGGATCATGTGGTATAAGGGCAGCTCCAAAGACTGGCCCTCGACATTTTGCCACTGGACATGCCCTAATCCACAATGTCTGGACTGTACAATAAACTGGCTATGGACTAAATGGTATAAGAGCAGCACTGGAGATCGGCCCTAGACATTTTGCCATTGGACATGTCCTCACAATCCACAATGCCATCAACATGTTAAGTTACACGTAAAGCTAAGAAAAGGCTAACAATGTTTTTTGATTTGGTACACAAGGGAGAATTTTTCAAATGGCTTTGTATACATCAAAATGGTGGCTTCCTAGTCATCCTAGGCATCCTCTTAACTCTCTGGTGAATATAAAAGTATTGTGCCTCCATTGCCTTGTCTTCGTAAAGTAAGACTTCACTACTTGCTGGTCTCCTCTGCAAATCAAGGTTTCAGCACTTGTGCAAAAGTATATGTGCTAGAGTCCTTCAATCACAACTCTCTATGCACTCCTATTGATTCTATGTGTTCTCAAGTTGTGTCATAGCTATGTGACAATTTAGAATGTTGTCTCATTTAATACATGCCAAATCCAACTTGAATAGGTCCAAAAAGTCTAAACCAATGTGTTCCTTTTGAGTAAAATCATCAAACTAAAAGTCAAAAAGAAATAAAAAATAGATTCATAAGTTGAACAAATAGCTAGCAAAGCACTTCCCCTTCATTTGTCATAGCTACTCGAGAATTCAAAGCATTGTCCCATCTAATACATGCCAAATCGAACTTGAAATAGGTTCACATAATCCAAATCAATGTTGCCCCTTAACAAAACCAATTAGTTGATGTTGTTATGGGTTGATTCCACTTGGCTTGGATTGCATGCACGGTTTGATTACATTTATATTGGTGTTCTGCTATTATGGTGAGCCACATGTTTGATCTCTACATTTAGTGCAACCATTAGTATTTTGCAATTGTAAGTGCTAGCAATGCATTTATTACTCAACTCTTGAACTTGATTAATGTAATTTCATCAATAAACACAATCATGGTTGAATTTTGCACTTGTTAGGGCCATTGTCTTAGCTATGAATGTAATCATAGGCTACAATCAAAACCCATATGGTAGTTTTGATACATGCAACCACATTTATGAGCCTTCTCTGATTAGACCAAGTTTTTATAGCCATGAACTTTTACAATAGTTGTGGGTAGTTTTAAACGTTGTTTTTGCTCTTTTGAGAGTTTGGGGTACAAATTAATTTTTTTCCTAGATTCCCATTCAATTTAGGTTGTGACACCAGTGTAAAGCAAGATTGCTTGTTGGCTTGATCTACAATTTAGGGTTTCAACAATGGCACAGTGAAGAGAAGAGAGAAAAAAGTGTGTGTGATGCACAATTCACCTCCCAACCTTGGGATGACCCTTTTTGTGATTAAATTCACCTTAGCAAGTGTGGTGCATCCTTCCACATCACTCACTTGACTCTAGCCATGTGCACATCCATCAATTGGTTGGAGCCTATGTTTAAAATGGCCTAAGCCCTTGGTCACATGTATGACTTATGTGTGCTATTAATGATGTAGATTAATCTTGCCTAAATCAAGTCTACTCATTCTACTCGCTAAATAGTTAATAATCATTTTCAAATGCAAAAAATAGAGTGCTTGGTTTGTATATACAAAAAAATACTATTCTCAAGAGCCAAATTCGTAATCGGTTTGTATATGCAACAAAATAATATTCTTATGAATCACAATTTTTATGAATAATTGTGTTCGTATTCTTGTGTTCGAATGTGTTGTTTGTTCATTGAATAATTTAATTTTTCCCTTTCTAGGAGTTAAACATACTGTTCCCAAATCCAACGAATCTCACATTTCAATCAATGCAACTTTGATTGTGTTGCATGTAATGTTTGTGCCTTTAGGTGGACTATTTTGTGTCAAGTTGCAAGTAATGCCTCCTTTTTCATCTCTTTGAAGTGTTGGTGCCCTTTGTTGGAGACTTACCAAATTATTGCCATTTTGTAAGCATTAATGGTAGTGTGAGCAAGGATTCTTTATGGTCTTATGCTTTGAACTAGGGATCCCTTTTGAACTTTGTGAGTAGATTTATGCTCATTCTAGAAATATGTACTAAATACTTCATATATCCTCAAAAATGTGCCATAAAATATAAAGTAAAATAAATTCTTGAAATTTATGATGAATACTATGTATTTCTTCTTTAACAATATCAACATTTGGTTAATGGAACTCACACATTTCTTCTTAATGCAAAGATGCTCCTATTATGTGCTAGTATAAAGACATGAATTACCACATTTATCTAGATTATATTATCACTATCCATGTGTCTTACTTCCAAAAGGGGGGATGGGCGCCCTTTCATTACTTATGAAACGACACAACAATGCCCACTACCTCCATCTCTCTCCCTTGCTCTCAAGTCTATATCGAATCATTTCCCTTGCGTATACATGCCAAGGGGTCTCCAAGTGACCATAGTTACACCATAAGCACTCAATAGTCTTAGTTGCCCATAGAATTTCCTATGTTAAGCAATATCCTCTACTTGGCATCCATAGCTTCACATAATAAAAAATACAAATAACAAGATAAAGCAAGTCAATGATTTCAATACCCACTAAGATTCATCAATTGGCATAAATGAAAGGGAGCAAAAGAAGACAGAGGGAGCCCAAGGGAAAAACCTGCACATGGAAAAAAGGGCCAAATCAATGAAAAACTAGTGCTCTCCTACCCTATGGGACATAAATTGTCACTCAAAAAACCTTAAGCCAAGAAAATTCAAACTTTTGCGGCCAGCTTGCAGATAAAATAAAATTGTTGCAATAATGACATATGCAATGGCACTGCATGTGCCAAGCACCTCGAGAGGATATATGACCTCTTAAGCTAAAGGTCCAAGATTTCTATTCTCTATGCAGGCCAAAGCTAGAGGAAGGATGACCCCTTGAGCTAAAGGTCCAATGTTTATTCTCCATGTAGGCCAAATCAAGAGGAAGGATTAGGATGGCATGGATCAATCCTCAAACAACTCTCTCTCTCTCTCTCTCTCTCTCTCTCTCTCTCTCTCTCTCTCTCTCTCTCTCTCTCTCTCTCTCTCTCTCTCTCTCTCTCTCTCTCTCATTGATTAATATGTAAGGAAGAAAGTCAATAAGATTTACCTCTTTCATCTAAATAATGGAGTTACTCACATCAATGAAGGTAAAAATTATAGTTGAAGAGGAGTAGTTAATACAACTAAAGATTATAAAAATCTCAAGATAAGGATAAAAATGTGAGGAGAACTAAAAGGAATGAAGGAAATATGAGTGAGACAAAGTTGAGCTTGACTTCACATTATCAAAAAAAGTTTCATTCCTAATGTGAAAAAATTAAGGATACAAATGTGAGGAGAACAAAAAGGAATGAAGGAAATATGAGAGGGACAAAATGACTTAACATTATCAATAGGTTTCAAATTTTTATATGAAAGCACCTAATTAATCAAACCCAATGAATACAAGCGATGACTCATTGGACACAATAAGTGATATTAACCACCATAAAATGGCCTTGACTCATGGGCCTTAACTTTTTTGGCCAATTTCCCTTTTTCTACTTTAGTAATTCAAAGAACCATAGTAGTTTCCCCTCGAAAAATCTTAGATTATGTGACAAACTGATTCAAATAGTTTTACCACATTAAAAGCTACCACTCATAAGAAATTCCTAAACTATATTTTGCTATTTTTAATCAAACTTTGTAATTCACTCGACATTCAACCTCAATTGTTTATAAATATTGCTCCCCTTTCACTCAAGATCCAAATTCAATGCTTAAGCCAATTTCAAGTCAGTAATTTTTAAGCCCTCAAAAGTTCAACTCGAATGCTCCACCTTAAGGGTTTCATCTCAACTTTGGAACCTCACATCAACAACATGATCTTATCTCCCTGTTGGCTTTGATCTTAAGCTTGATTCCAAAGCAATTTTCTTGCGTATTTATTAGGGGATTATTGAGCCAAAAAGTAGCCCCTTTAAGGAAGTCAATAGTACAATATCCCCAAAAAAGTTTGGGGTTAATAGGGTTTGAATATGGGACAAGGATGTTACACAAAATGTTCATTTTACCCTTAGGAAGATTACCCATATATCACTATGAAGCTCCCGGTGAGTAGAATATAAGCTTATAATCTTTGATAAATTTGGAGCTCTTTTGCATACTTTTACTCAATCCCAACATTTTGAGATATTCTACAATTGACTTTTATATAGGGCCCATTTTTTAGCATAAAATTTCAACAATGCCATGCTTCAAATGTTAAACTTTGAAGTAAGGGATCCTAGCAATTCAAAACCTCAAGATTTGGAATCAAATGTTCCAAGTTATATTTTGAAGTCTAGAATGTCTAAGCCTTCAAAGCTTTGAACCTCAAACACTCCACCCTCAAGAGCTCACTTTCAACTTTGGAACTTTTTTGCAACAACGCAACTTGATTCTCCCCCCTAAGCTTGATCACACGTTGAATTTTTTGAAGCATTTTCATAGCTTATGCATGCTTCAAATTTCAAGCTTTGAGGCAAGGTATCCATGTAGCTTTTCGAAGTCACTGTTTGCTAAATTCATGGAACAATGGTTTATCATGTACTTGGCACTCATTTGCTTCATTATTTGCTAAATTTATAAATAATCATTTATCATATACTTGTCATTCGTTTGCTTCATTCCAAATTAAGTATGTTTTCCTCTATTGAGACTTTGAGCTCTTCTAACAAGTTTTCTTCTTATTTTTTCATCTTTTGAGTTCTTAGAGGCACAAGCTTATACTTAAGTAACCATGTTTTGCTTAACTTAAGGTTTGAGAATCTTAAACTTCATTGATAATTGCTTATCATATTGGTTTCAAATTAGTACAATTGGAGATCATGTCACATTGTGGATTAATGTGCACACACTAATGTCTTGTTATTTTGATTTCCTTCTTTGAAGTAGCTTGACACTTTTGAAATTATGCCAAAGTCATAAAGTTCATCCAAAATTCTTAAATTGGTCTTAGATGTAGTCCTTTATGTAGTTATATGGTTTAGATTGTCTCGAAAGCTTACACAATTAAATTTGTTAATGGATAAGTTATTCTTTTTGAAATATTGACAAGAATATAAGAAACTTGGTTTAAGATCTTTATTACTTTCTTGAGTTTTTTGTGACTACCATATGTTTGATTGTTATTTGTATAATGTTTCACTCATTTGCATTTCTATTATTAACATTTCCATCATTAGATAATGTCAAATAGATCTAACCAATGGCTTAACATTTTGTGATTTATTCACAAATATGTGGATAGGTTATTTTTTAAGGAGTTCCTGAATGTGTGTATTAAGGAGAGCCCCTCGATGCATGGGAGAAGCTTGTACCCAATTGTGAGTCATGTTCTTGCTCTTCACCTTGTTATCTATTTCTATTAAGTGAGAAGAGAGATGAAGTGAGAGAGAAAGACTATGTGTGATCTTTTATCAATCACTATGCTCATGCATGGCTATACTTGTGGACTTTGAAATCAAATTTTGGTGATTTTATTATATAGTTGCACAAGAGTGAGCATCACACTTGGAAATGATAGATTTCTTTGTCAACTCTCCACCCAAAGAGAACCATCTTGCTTAAGATTCAAGGTGGATAGACTACTAAAGTTTTGAGTGGCTTAAGTTTCAAAAAGTAATGCCCTTTTATTGAATAAGTAGCCATAAAAAGTGCTTTGAACATGATGCACAAAGTAGATGATTCAAAAATAATGTCATTTACTTAATTGAAAAATTGAGCTTTTTTCAAAATAGGTGGAAGTAATGGCTTTAGGGAGTTCTAAATAGCTTAATTTTCAACTAGTAATTGGCTCTTATGAATAAGTGGCAACATGAGTATGCATTGAATACAAGCCATTTACATAACTACACTAAGGAGCACACATTCAAAATAAGGTTATTCAATTGATTGAAAAGGACCAAGTCATTCTCTTTTTAAAAAAGGTTGTTTGGGGGAGTTTTAAGTCTAAGTTTCAATAAGAAAGAACAATGCTTGTCTTTGTCTTCATGATCATGACTTAGATATAAATCAATGAAAGGATGGAAATGCTTCTTGAAAAGATACTAGTGGATATTTAGTGGTGCACTTACTCTCATGTGAAAACTCTAGAGGACCATACACACAATAATGTACGTAAAAGACATTTCCATGAGGAGAAGTATAACCAATAGATGTAAAAGATAGCCACATGCACCATTAAGCTGTAGCACATAAAATCAAGGAGAAAATTTGGGCCATGTTAATTTACATAATAAATCCTAAGCAAGCTAGATGGCCAAGTCAAGGTCATGCTTGATACTAATTTAGAGAGAATAGAAGACCTCAAGTACAAAGAGTGCACTTCTAGCATTTGATGAAACTCCCTCTTCCAAGTTGCTCACCATTTGTATCACCATGATCTAGACATGTAATGCAAGAACTCCACTCAATTTCCTTTTGTTAGTGTCCCTGCCACTATGTACGGCCTCATTTGGCACACCGAGGCACAATAAATGTTGTTTATTTGATCACGCCCCTTTGGTTGACCAAGCTAGAAATTTACACTGATCACAATCTTGAGAACCTAACGCTGGCATGAGAACTCAATGGGAAGAGCATTTCCAAATGACTTTTTCTACGTGGGAATTGTTGGTGGTTTAGAATGTGCAGCAAGTGAATAGGTTCTAGACTGATATGCAAAGGTAAAGTAAGGGTTGTTGAGTAACCAAGGGAACATGTGCTATGGAGTTGATTAAAGAGTAATGAGAAGGGTGGTGAAAGGGCGTAAGAACATGGGTATTTCGCAATTCGGGGGTTGTATAAAAAGAGGTAAGTAGCATGCACATGAATAGTTGGAGAAGACCTCTAATAAGTAATAGATGGAGAGGTGGACTACAATCGAAGTATGATCGATACTAGCTCAGATTATGAATCAGTATCATCTCCATTTGTACATATTAGGACATTGGATTGGAGTGTGATGATGGACTAGGGTAGATGTGCTAGTAAGTGGGCAAGCTAGAAGAAGATTAGGAAGTTGCTCCAATTTAAGATCACTTGGGATCAGTGAGTATTTGGAATGTGCACGCTCTCTGCGGACGGTTGCCTACCTAGTAACCTTCTAATTGGTCAATCTTCATGGGTCTCCTTCTCTCACTAGCCTAATTTGTTTGTTGTGCACTTGGATATGGCGATAGTGATGATTTTGAGGCTACGCAAGTTGCAACAACAAAGCTAAGAGGTTGATTGCACCATTGGCCTTTAAAAATGTAATTTTCCACATTACTGAAACCCAAAATGTAAGATGACCTTAAATTGGCACAAGTATCCTATTTGTCATCACCTTCACGTGCCTCCATGCAGAATGAAGAATTAGGGCCGATGATCAATCGTAATGATAATGCTACTGGGTTGAGGATAGATAGATATACATAAGGGGCCCGTCATGCCCCTTTACGTGTAGGTCTTTCCAATCGGAAGCGCCGGTTTTCAAAAGCGGGAAGTTTTTTCTTCATTTTTTTGCAATAAAATTTTAAAAAGAGGCATGCTTGCATCATCGGAATATGCGGGCATAGTGGAAGCATTGCTCAATGCGTGGTGGCAGCATGCGGGATCGGTTCCCGGGGAGAGCAGGCACGGCTCTACGCATCGCTTATTTTAAGGGGCCTTTTAATTCTCATTCATCGGGAACAGGATGAACCCATCACCTTTGGTGGGCCCCATGAGTACAAATATCCTCCATTTGCTGCAACAGACGTGACCGGCATGTTTACAATGAGCGCACCTAACCCATAGGCACGAAGACACAATGGTGCTACTAACATCCACCTTTGATGAATAAGCCCTTACCTCAATATGGCATACAACACAACATTCGATCAATAGGAGCATTTGGCTTTCTCAGTCACCACCTTGGCCATCGGCCATGGATTCGCAAAACTATGTTTGGGCATCTCATCCTCCAATAGGTGCTAATCCTCTTTCACCTTGATTCCTATACCTTTGGTAGCATGACCCCTTGCATCCACACTATCGTGACCTTTTCACAGTAAGCATTCTCTTGCATGGAAATTTGGATTTTGTGCTAATTGAATAGCACTCGATCTGTTGCCAGTGCAAAATGGAAACCTCTTTTGTAAGGCCCAAATCTCCCACTAGATGAGCAAGCCATATGGCTTCCTTGCATGTTTCTGCAGTTGCAACATTGAACTTCTATGATAGATAAGCCTATGCAATACTACATACTGCACCACCAACACTAGTGAACAAAGGATTTAGTAGTAGACCTACTAGTGTCCACATTCCCTCTTATATTTCCATCTAAGTAACTAATGACTAATGCATCTTTCCTCCTAAAGAAAATGCACAACTCCTTTGTACAATTCAAGTACCACAAGATCCCCTTCACTACCTCCCAATGCTTCTTGCTAGGGTCAGCATAAATCTATAAACAACTCCCACTACAAAAGTAATGTCTAGTCGATTAGTTACCATAGTGTACATCAAACTACCCATTATTACAAATGCATATGGAGTCTTGAATATTTCAACCCTCGCATTTGGAAAAATCATATAGGCTAAGTATCACATAGGGAGGAAGTAATGCAATACTCAACATCTTCCCCCTCTCCATTTAACATGCTTCAGCGCCTTACTAACACAATCCTTTTGAGATAAGAAAATAAGTTTATGTTCTCTATCTCAAAGTGCCTTCAATGTCAGCATCACCAAAATCTTCATATCAAAGGTTTCATATAACTTATGTCTTAAAGCATCCACATCATGAATTTCCTAGCAATTAGCACATCATCCACATATATGAAATCTTGTAGGTTCTTTGTGTATAGGCAATTATCCATCTCACTCTATTTTTATCCATCTCACTTTTTTTGTATCCTTGAGAATCATGAATGTATCAAACTCATGATATCATTCTCTAAGGGCTTGCTTCAAACCATAGAGATTTTTTCACAGTTTGCATACCATGCATTCCCTTCTTGAAATAATTAAATCCTCAGTTTGTTGCATATAGATATTCTCATGAAGATCTCTATATGTAAGAATATTGTCTTCACATCCATTTGAGCAAGCTCCATGTCCTCTAACAAGTACAGACTGTGCGAAGAGTAGGCATCTTCACTCTGGTGAAAATATATCATCAAAATTGACTACTTTCTCTTGCTTGAATCCTTTTTCCACTAAACCTCTCTAATACTTAGGTGATCCATCTCCTAGAGTGATCTTGATTTTCTTCCCCTGTATTGGAATGAACTCCCAAGGCGAATTCTTCATAAGAAAGTCTCTTTTTGACTTTACACCCTTCTCCCACGTAAGCTTATCATCCCACATTATAGCTTTTTGATAGCTTGAGTAAGCATAACATGGTCTATGGAAGGAACATATCAATCTAAAGGATGGGAGATTCTTGTAGATTGTCTTACAACTAACTCCAGATTTTCAACCATAACACCTTGTGACTATCGTTACTCGCACTTTTCATGATTCTTACCTATGTCTTGTTCATTTCTAGCATTCTATGGATTGATATAAATTTTCACCTAATTAAAAGGTAACCCTCTATAACTTAACCATTTTCACATGTTTCTTGTGCATATTATCTTTAAAAAAGGTAACATTATTTCCATGTAGACACTTCCCATATTCAAGAATCCATAATATATATTCCATCTCATTGGTATAATTATATCCAATTTATGTGTACCCCCCTTGATTTTGGATCAAGGTTTTGACACCTCTTTGGATACAACCATATATGCCTCATGGCCAAAGACTCTAAGATGTTTATGTGATGAAGGTTTATTAGACCATGCTTCTTTACACACTTTCTCATCTAATGAATTTTGGTGATCGATTAACAAGAGAATTTGTTATTTTTCACCTTCAATCCAATATTCTTATAGTAAACCGGCATTGTATAGGTCATAGCATACTTAAGACCTTTTCTAAAGTAGTCCCATTCATATACTCAACAACACCATTTTCACCAAGAGTAAGCAGGACTTCCTTTTGATGTCATGCTTATCATGAACCCTTTGAAAGCATTGGATATATACTCACTATGATTGCCATACAAAAGTATTCAAGGTTCTTATTTGGCTAGTTTCTAGCATTTTAGCTTCTTATTTTACTAATTTTTAGCATTTGCTAGAAATTTCTAAAAACCATCTTCACATCACTCTTTCTCCAACTAAGATACCCCAAACTCTATTATTGCATATCAATGAATGTAACAAAATATGACACTCCCCTTAGAGGCCATTGGTCTATGAATATCACTATCCAAACCATCTCTAACTACTGCCTATTCTGATCACCACATTGTTCATGAGACGACTTAGTTTGCTTACCGAAAACACAATTCTCACTTTGGCGCACAGATCGGTCACCGTATGCGCGCGTAGCGAGTGTCAGAAGGTCCCCAAGAACAAAAGAACTCTACTTTTTACACAAAAACCAATGAAGAAAGCTTGCACGACATGAACAACATTCCAATTGGGTACAATCTCCCCCCATGCCTTGTGTGAGCGCTCCACAAAGCATGTAATTAATATATTATTCATCTTCAAGCTCAAATAATAGCCCAATTTACAAAATAGCACACTTTAGCTTTTGTGTTTGCTTTTGTGCCACTAAAGAATTAAAGCTATTGGGCGCCCAAGAAGTCAAGCGGTACCCAAATACAATGTCCAATACAAATATTTAAATCGTGCGCCCATGCGCATACAAAAATAATAAATAAATATCAAGTGCTTTAATAAATAAGCGCGACAAAATATAGGCGCCATGCCTAAGATACGCGCCCATCAAAAATTGATGATAATTTGAATGCATGCTATCCTCCAATGCTTTCCAATGCTACCGTTGCTTGCTCTACACATCAACTGAAGCATTCACAATTGTTAGAAAAATAATACAATTAAACCGACAAAAGTGAATACCTAGCAGTCTTCAGCTACAAAAATAAATTGGTTAGAAATCAATCGTAACCTTAATTTATTATGAGTGGGCACTCTAAGCTCAAAAACTTTTATTAATTTAAATATGTATTTTACAGAATCACCCGCTATGGAATCACCCACTTACACATTAAATTAACAAAACGCCTGAAAAGGATAGGCATCCCCATCGACTTTTCGCACAAAGAATCCACCTTGTGTATGAGCCCCGGTAATAATAAAATTTTACGGAATCCACCGCAAAACCTTACGGAATCCACCGTGGAATATGCCTCATGGCATCACACTTAATAGAAAATTCCTAAAAATAAGAAAGAACTTACATTCCTTTTGAATCATGTGTCCCAATCTATGATGCCAAACAGAAACAAAAATAGTTGCTCAATAAGACAGCAACAATATGATTAGTTACAACAAAGTCATATGAAGAGTAAACAGTCCCACACCCAAAATTTATAAAAATCAAGCTCTTCACAAGCTTTGGTACATGGCATACATTCTCAAATAGCAATGTAGAACCATTCAAAAAGCCAATTTGACATTGTTAGCTTGTGCAATCTAACATGCATGGCCATCGACACTCAAGTAAGACTCACAAATGAGGCAATGATGGGGGGATTCCACGAATGTAGTCTCAAAGACACTCAAGAGACCCCCACCCCCTTTGCGGAGCTTCCAAGACACCACCAAATTGGACAAGTGTCACACAACAAAGGAGCACATGCAAGGTGGATTGATGGCCCTACAAGCTCACCTTAACATTAGCCATGCCATACAAGGAAGAGGCTCATGCCAACACAAGCCACGCCATAAGAGAAAGAGACAAATCTGCTTCTTGCTCACCAAGGCTACATGAGCCAAGAAAACCTCATGCAATCCATGATAAATTCATAGTTCAAGAAATGCTCCTGAAATGGCACTGGCACAGTATTCTCTTCATGTCTCTCACATGGACAATGAGTTCCAAAAAGGGAAGAAAGAAAGAAATACTCCAAACTATAATCTAACCAACTTCATGAGTGCCATGAACTCAAAGGCAAGACCCACTAAATATGAGAGTGCCAAGGATGTGGAACTACAATCTACGAGATTACTTAACACTGTGAGACTAAGGGAAGCTCCTCTTAAGAGCACTCTTTGTGGTGCAGCTTATGGAGGACCTCACATGCAATATGATGGAGTCTTTAATTGCCAAAATCCGAGCATGTGGAACACTTATTAGCACCACTACCACAATCATCCTAAAAGCTCCCATGCCCTTATTCTTGGGACCAATTCCACCAACATTGATTTGGGTTTTGTAATAATGAATTCATTGAAGAAGCAAAGCACACATTGCACGATAAAGAAGGCAACAAAGAAGACAATGAAGCCTCCAAGAAGAAAAGGTGGGAGAGGAGATGAAGGAAGAACCGTCCCAGTGATACTTTAACATGCCAGAACTATTATGGTGATGTATCTTACTAGTATCCAATAAAGAAGAATCCCCTCTAATTAGGAGTGTTGAATCAAGGTTCCACTAGTGCAACATTACGCAATGTATTGTGACTCCCTCAACATCAAGTGATCACTAGTAATTAGGCTAAACTTATGGGGTGTAATATTTCAATTTAAAAATTAGAAACCATAAATATTGAACTCAAGAATGAAGAGCTTACACCTCCTCCCTATCTTTGAGTGTGAAATTAATCATGAAACAAGTGCATGTGACAAAGGAGCAGATTATGAAAACTTAACCTACAACGCATGGGCCAATATTGGAAAACTTGATCTCATGCCAATCAATACAATGATTAACCCATACAAAGACGATTCTCAAATTCCCTCCTAGAAAAAAGCATAATTCTCATGACTATAGAAATTGAAAGTATGCCCATCATGTTCTATGTGCTTTTGAAATCGAGAGGATGTATGGAAGGAAGCCATGCTAGGAAGGACTTTTAATTGGGCAACAAAATGTGGGGTTGACTATGTAACTCAAAAAATACATATGATGCTATTGAATGTTAGGATACTTATAACTTTTAGCAAGGGTAATAGTAAGGCACAAATCCCTAACTTGGAAGAAATACCTATGAGGGAAGCAAGGAAGTGCTCAAAGAGTTACTTTGGGTGCACAACAAAGAGAGAAAACCAATCAATACGAACATTCTCCAAGTAGAAAATCTAGGTATGATGCCAGGAACACAAGTTGCACCTCCAAAACCACCAAAACCAAGTGAAAAAGGACTCATAGAAAACAAAGGAAAAGACAAAGTTTATAGACAAAGACCTTAATGGGAAGCTAGCATAACATAGTGATAGGTTCCAAGATGTCTCCTATACACAAGGATACTACATAGAAAATCATTGGTAATGGTTGCCTAATTTACATGAGTTGATTTTAAGGCAAAATTTAAAGCACAAAAGTGGCATGAGAGCCATAAAAGTGACATTTTTGGCTAAAAGTGTATCGATCATGGATCAAGGAGCTAGGGTTTTCCGGGGTGGATATCGACACCAGGGATCCAATGTAAGTGTCCTTTCGTCGATTGGAGTCCATTTGACCCCCCATTTAATGGCTGCAAGGTTTAGCATTATAAAGGAGCTACCTGATCCAAAAGCTAGAAAGCAAGTGATGAAGGCTAGGGTAATATTTTTCAATGCCAAGAAGTCACTCATCCAATCGGACCACAAATCTGATGTCGTTTGCCCCTGTGTTTGGCCTTAAACCGCTTCGGAACATTGTGTGAATGCAACAAGGTCAAACCGATTATTTGGCCAATTAGAGTTTAGTTAGGCTAGCCAAGATATGAAAAAACATCATGAATGAGGTGGGGGCAAGGCACATACGCTTTTTTTTTACACCCCCATTTTTGCTTTAAAAATGGGATTTTGTGCCTCTTCGAGTCATGCCTCCTTCTCTTGGTTGTGAGATCCCTGATTTCTTTGGTCCATATTGATGCAGACATCAAGAGAAAGTATGAATTCTATGGAATGTTCAAATTTATTATTTCTCTCTCATCAAAATTGTTATTCATGTGTGCTAAGAGGATGAGGGGGAATTCGTGCCGATTCGTATGTCATATCTCTTGTGTCTATCGATCATGAAATATGGTTAAAAATGCTTGAGTTATGTTTTTGACATCTAAAATCATTAAAAACTCAGTCATTTTCATTCATTTATATAAAAAATACTAAAACCATAAAAATCAAAATGCATATTAAATGAAAAAATTAGGATTTTGTCAGATATTGTGGGTTTAATGTTGTTCACATGGAATAATAATTGATATGCTTATGGATCACTATCTATATTTGTCACATAAATAAAAAATCCAAGAAAAATTTGTAATTTATGTTCAAATAATTGGGAAAATCATTTAATATAATATTTTTGAATGAAAAAATAGAAAAAATAGTTTTAATGTGCAAAAAATTATCAAAAATTAAGAGAGTATGTGTGGATGTATAATAAGGGTAGCGCATGAGGATTTGCCTTAGTCTACCTCCATTTATCTGTGAGAAGTGTGTATTTATTGCTTATCCTATATACAAAAAATGACGATAAAATCCTTTTACACATGCACGAAAACAAAACCTAAGCTGTAGGCGGAAAAGGGCTGAAAACATATAAGATTTGAATAAGCTCTGATTTCATTGCATATTATGGCATATAGGCTTTGGTTTATCTAGGTTTGAAGAGGAATAGTAGCAGGGGTTAGTCCAGTACACTATCCCTTTGTAATGTAACATAATGTTAGAGAAATAAAATAATGAAAAGGCTATTTTCTCATGACACTTAGCTAATTTATAGTTGAAATTGTTGAAACACAATGAGTCATACACGTTGCTTTTGCATTTGAGCATGGCATCAAAAGGGAAACTCCTGGCATAGCACTCACCTGTATGCCTAGTTGTAACCTACACTCAATGTGTGAGGTTCCTTTATTATAGGGTAGCACCATGATCTTTGGGGAGACGTTATGTAAGGCTGAAATATTATTGGATCATTCGATATATCATGAGAGGATTTTGTCACATTCTTTCTTTATGTTCAAGACAGCGCAGTCAGGACCAATTCTTGGGGTATAGGAGAGCTGTAGGAGCCACAACAATCAATTGGAAGGTTCTCTATTTGTGTGTATAATGAGGTATTATTTAGCTATATGTATGGGATACTACCTTTGCTTAGAGTCGGGATGGGCAGTACTCTGGACCACATTTTGAAACTCATGTTTACAAATGTGTTAGCTAGATAAATCATTTCATAGCATCCAAATGATCTTAGCGAGAGGTCATGAGGGTTGTTTGGAGAGTATAAGAGCCATGCTAGAGCCTTAGAGTTAGTGTCGAGCCCATTTTTGGTCCCGACAAGTGATGCATTCGCCAAAAGTCACTAATAAGTGGTGATGTTTGAACCTCAACTAATAGGGACTTAGTTAGTCAGTATATGCCAAAAAGTGTGGAGATAGATCCAATATACCTGATAGAACCTTCAAGCCAAGATTCAATGATAAGAAAGAGCTGAAAGGGTAAGATGGAGAGTAGAGATCATTAGGAGGTATTCTCCTAAGCACAGCAATGTGATATCCCTAAGATTAGAGGTCTTATTGACTCAATTAATATCCCAGTTAGTTCATTAGAGGGAGAAGGAAACGCTAGCATTCCCCTTTTCCTAAAAAGTCAATCTACTTCAAGTAGGTGTGTAACCCCTCCAATACAAGCCCCTAGAGAAAACTCACTTGTCATGATGGTGCAACCAATTACGATACCTACATATACATCAGATTTTTCAGCACTTGGTTTTTCCCTACCTATTTTTAATGGGTTAGCAAAGAAGGATGCATAACTCCATATTAGTGAGTTCCAAAAGTTAATGTTTAATTGTTGGATTTAGGATGAAGGACATCTTATGATGTTCTTTAATATGACTTTGAAAGGAAGAGTTGTGGTGTGGTATCATGGCTTGGAAACCGAAACCATAACTACAATAGATCTATTTTATGTGGCCTTTGAAAGAGAGTTGGCCCCTTTGAGAGAGGTGGTCAATATTGGCTATGTGTTTTAAATGTGATATGTCAAGAGCCTCATGAGAATGCTTGAGCTTATTCCAAGAAATTGAAGGAGATGTTCCACAATTGCAAGCCTCTATTCCCATTCCACCTACTGCCCAACTACAGTATTTCCTACAAGGATTGGATTTCAATATCCAAGTGCATTTGAGTATTGTTTCTCTCACTAATATAGATACTGCCATTGCATGATTGAAGGAGATAGAGTCATTATTACAAGGGGCCTATGCATCTAGGGAAAATATCTATTCTAGTCTAGGTCCTAACAATAATTTGGCATTACCTACAACTAGTAGAGGTCAAGGTGCGATAAGTCCGCCTATAACAAACCCTAATGAAAGAGGAGGCATTATGCAAAATGTACCTATGCTGCCAGTTCCTCCTAATTTTGCTATGCCAATGGCTAGTCAAATGGGCTCGTTAATAGTGGAAGCTAAATGGCGAACCCTAATGCAATGCTAACTAATCAATCCCACAATACCTAACCATGTGGCTAAGCCACTAGGATGCCAAGAGAATGATTACAATTATGAGTCTAATGCATCGAATGTTCCTGGGGAAGTCAAGGACACGATGAAGCATTATACTAACATGATAATTAAAAAATATAGACAAGAAGTAGCAAAACTCAAAAGGAAGTCGATGCCCTAAAGATGATGATCCATCAGGATTTAGCTATAAGTTGTGTGGTGGTCAACACCTCCCACAAAATTGCCCTCATGTGAAGTGCAATATATGTGGGAAGTCAAGACATATGGCCAATACATGTTGGAGTAGAGTTAGTTCACTCCAGCAAGGCATTCAACAAGCCATGCCAATGAGTCATCATTTAAATAATGTGAATCCTAGAGGGGAGGGCCCTAAGAAAATCTTGCAAAGGGAAAAAGCCACCCTATAAGAACTGCCCATTGGGGTTAGTCTAGTAGAGGCACTTCCAATTGATGAAAAATCAGCCTCCAACAATGTAAGAATGGTTACTAGGGGGCAAAAAATGAGAGAGGTTCAAAATGATAACCGCGGTATAAGCAAAGCTACCCGTTAGTCTATTTGGTTGACAAGAAGGTTGCAAATGCCAATACCCAGTCGGGTCCTCTTAAGTTTGAAGGTGTTTTGGAGGAGCCCCTGGTTAAGAGAAAGCATAAGTCAAAATCAAAGGAGGTTGTTAAGGTTTTCAGAAAGCTAAAGGAGAGGATGGTTTGGCAAGGAAAAAAGGCTATTGGAAACTTCTAAAAGTTTGATCTAGTGAATTCTCTATGTGAAGTCAAGCTAGATGTGAACTTGCTACAATTAATACAATTGTCACCCAATGTTCACAACAAGGATTTTAAGAAAATCCTATGAATGGGTTATGTCATATAACATGTTGGTGTCAAATCGAGTGGGTCAGTAAATGGTGGGAACATGTGGAGAAATGCTACCCTAGGGTGCAAGCATATGTTGATGGCATCTTGATAGAAAATGTTGCGATAAATTGTCCATAAACATTATGAGTATGAACTTACTAGAGAGGCTTGGTTTACCCATTCAAAAGGATGTTACAACTATCCTAAAAATGGCCCATGATAGTTTAAGATAACCAAAAGGAATAGTATGTTAAGCTCATGTAACAATAACACATATTGAGTGTGTTCTTGATTTCTGTATTATGCGATTTACTAGGAAACCAAGCTATCAATTGTTGTTGGGATAGCCATGGATATTACACTACTCTGATATTTCTTAGTAGATATCCCACAGCTAGTTAGTTGATCTTTTGGCATGGGTCTAGGAGAACAATATTGGACGTCTACCATGAACATCCACTAAATGAAATGGCACCACCTCCCACTATAGATTGGGAGGCACTTGAAGGCACCTCTATCACTAGAACTTTAAACTCTAGTGAGTATGATGAAAATTCCACAACGGAGGAAGTCTATCAAGTGTGTTTAAATTAGCTAATAGGAGTAAAATATCAAATATGTGATACTGATGTAATAAGAGTGGGATCTTGGGACTCCTAATGATCCCCGTCCAATCAAACTTAGCGTTGTATTATCTATTGATGAGCATGTAAACTATGTATCACTCCTACAAGAGTTTAGAGATATATTTGCATGGAGCTATGATGAATTGAAGGGGATTTCCCCTACTATTCCCGTGCACATGACCCCATTGGAAGAAGATAGTAAGCCAGTAAGACACAAGGTTAGATGAATGGCTTTTGAGTAGAGAGAGCCTCTTTTTGAGAAATTGATGCAGTTAAGGAACGTAGGTCTGATCTTTCCTATTGAACGTATTGAATGGTATTTACCGGTTGTGATAAGGAAGAAGAAGAATGATCAAATCTACCTATGCATAGAATTTAAGGAGCTGAACAAGCAGATAGTAAAGAACTACTATGCTTTGCCCTTTATTGACCAAATTTTAGACCAATTGGCAAGGTGAGAAATGTACTCCTTCATAGATTGTTTTGCATGCTATAATCAAATGGCCATAGTTGAGGAAGATAAGTTGAAAACAACGTTCATTACAATCTTTGATACATTTGCATACCATGTCATTGCTTTTGGTCTATGCAATGCTCTTGGGTCTTAGCAAAGAATGGTTGATAAGATGTTTGTTGATATTTTTCATGAAGAACTTAAGGTTTTTATGAATGATTTGGGAGTGATGTACTATAACCCATGATAGACAACTCTTTGTTCTATGCAAGTGCTTTGATTGTTGTCGTGAGTACTACATAGCATTAAATCCTTGGAAGTGTGCATTCATGGTTCCTTACAACTTATTGTTGGGTCATGTTGTGACTGCAGTTGGCATTGCCACTGATCGTAAGAAAGTAGCAGTCATTGTGGCCATGAGCCCACCCACCAGTCCTAGGGAGATGCATTAATGCATTGGCTAAGCACTTATTACCTTTGATGAATCTCCTAGTGCACAACCATGTTTGTGAATGGATTGAACCATGTGCCATGGTGTTTGAGGATGTTAAGATTGAATTTTCCAATATGCTAGTATTAAAAGCTCCAAAGAGGGGTGAGGTTTTCTATATCCTTACAATTGCAACATGGCATAGTATCAATTATTGCCTATCCCAGATTTGGGAGATGCAGCTTTATCATCTAATCACTTTTGCAAGCCAAAAATTAGGCGTTTCAGAGTTTCATTAAAGTAATTAAGAAAAAGTGTGTTTGGCTAAGATGTTCGTCACCAGGAAGTTTAGACATTACATTTTTTATGAGAAGGTGGTGTTTTTCACCTAGACTGAGGGTCTACGATAATTGTTAAACAAGCTTCAACGACCCCCTGATTGCCTAGCAAAGTGGCTAATCTCTTTTCAAGAGTTTGACTATGAGATTCAAAGTAAGCCGCCAAAATTTTAGGATATTGTTGAATGTTTAGTAGATTTTGGTGAACTTAAGGAAGAATGGGATGATATAAGTGACTATGAGGATCTATGCAAGATTGATGCAACCGTGATCCTATCGTGATATGCATTGATCATGCATTATCTATCCATAAACAACCTAGCAAAAACTCTTTCTAAATTTGAGAAGAGGAAGATTAAGCAATATGCACTTCGCTTTTCCATTATAGCTGGTGTCTTGTACAAAAGAGGAGTGGATGAGGTATATTGTTGTTGCATGGTGCCTGATGAGGTACCATTTATTCTAGAGGAATGTCATAACTTAGTGTGCGGGGGTCGTTTTGCCAGATAGCTTACCACTTAGAAAGCTTTATGTGTTGGCTATTGGTGGTCAACGGTTTTCCAAGATCCTTTTTCATATGTTAAGCATTGTGATATCTATTAGAGACATGATGCTAGGAAAAATTGTAAGAGGCTGTTAAATCCCAATCTAGTTACCTTGCCCTTTGAGAAGTGGGGCATTGATTTCGTTGGACCTGTGCATCCTTCGTTTAGTATACAAAAGTGTTATATCGTTGTGGTAACATAATATTTTACAAAGTGGTCTGAAACCCATGCTATGATGAAGGATAATGCCAAGGAGACAACTAGTTTCATTTTGAAGCAAATTGTTTGTCGTTTTGGTCCACCTAAAGAGCTTGTGTCTAATCATGCAACACAATTTGTGAATAAAGTGATTGAGGCTTTGATAGAACCTCTAAAGATTTAATATAATAAGAATATGCCTTATAACCCCCAAGTACACGAGCAAGTAGAGAGAACCAATAAGCAGCTTGTAGAGATTTTATCTAAGATGGTATCCAAATGTAAGCATGATTGGGATAAAAAGTTGTATGTGGTTGTTTGGGCTTGTAATACAATATTTAAAAGAGTTACAAGCCACACCCCTTTCAAACTAGTATATGGAGAAGAGTGTGTTTTACCTTTGGAGGTTGAGCTACCTACACTAAGGTGGTTCACTCTAAATTGTTCGTTGAGTGATAAGGGGGCATTGTAAGAAAGGCTTACTTTCCTTGCACAACTTGATGAGATTAGATTACAAGCCTTGTTACATGAGGAAGTAGAGAAGAGCAAATAAAAGTGCTTCATGATCTTCATGCTAGGAAGTATTAATTTAGCCAAGGGTCAATTGGTCCTATATTATGATTCTTGTCATGAGCTATTCCCAACCAAGTTAGAACCCAAGTGGAACTTGGTGCCTTTGTAGGTCTTCCAAGATTCAACTTAGACTTGCAGAGGGTACCAAGTTTATTGGATGGAAAAAGTTATTCCTTATCCTGAGCATCCATATTTAGAACAATGTTACCACCAAGGCAAAGTGATCTGGTGGAGTAAGGGTTACTACATTACTGAGTGACAAGATAGATATTTCACGTGGAACATTCGAGTCTATTGCCATCATTGTCATTGGGTTCTTACTTGTGTCCCCATTGAGTTAAGTGAGAAGGGAGAGATTGTACCTATCTTACACCCCCTCTCTCAGTTAGACTTTGATTATTGTAAGTATTAGGGCTTTAATTCCATCATATATTTAATGTTATTTCATACCTTAGTCTTTGTGTGTAGGTAGTCATGTGAGATCATCCTATGTAAAAATGACCTTATATGTCATATGATGTCTTTACCTTACATATAGGCGTTTGTCTTGAGTTCGGGCAGTTGTATCATTTGCTATTAGATGAATGAAATTGAAAATGCTAGATGACATTGCCATGCTTTCTTGGTCATTGATGGTGGTTAATTTTTACTGTCGTGTTTTGTTTCCCTGATTACTAAAGTTACTAATTATGAATTAAATATCCATGAATGCTTTCGGTTATGATTAATGAAAATTGTGCAATATATTAAATTCTCGTGTTTGGGTAAATCTATATGTTCTTGTATTTTCTATTATGGTTTTGAATGTCCTAAACACTTTGGCAATCATGCCAATTCCATGGAAATAATTCTCTTGATCTAGGCATCAGGCCAGGAACCAATTTTTGTAAGACCAAGTTGCAAGATCGGGCTACATGAGTGTTGATGGCATTGAGGGTATATCATGTGCCTTTTATGGGCAACATTTATGTCAGACAACTACCCTTATTTCTCCAATTCTATCCTTACCATGAGCAGATCCTGAGAATTCAGGGAAGCCGTGGCAAGGCAAGAACAGCAGGCTACAGGCTTGAATGATAGGAGTGGACCAAAGGGATTAGGCAACTGGATGAAGAGCAGTTCATTGATGTAGGGCAGAACCCTCTTGGAGTACATACCTTTGTAGCAAGTCCTTCAACAACATATAACTCTCTTGCCACTTCTATAGAATCCCCTTCAACTCCTTCAAATACACCTATTTTATTGGATGATGATGAAATTGTATTACCCTCTAATAATCAAGATACTCCTCCTGGTGTCACGACCTAAAATGGGCCCAACATTGGCTCTAATGCTCTAGTCGGGCCTCTATGCTCAACCAAAACACCCCACGCCCTCGCAGCCAGGAGCGTCCGGAGGCTATACACATTGATCTAACATAAACAGGTGTATGTATTGTTTATAGTCCAATGAGTCCCTTCCCAACTCCTCACAGTGAGTACTCAAACAGAATGGTTCTTAACACCTCATAACACACACTCACATAGGGAGCACCCCTCGGCTAACTATGCAGCTCACTCTAGCTCTCCTACACCTCAGGGATTGACCCTGAGATATGCTATTCAAACATAAAGCACATACGATACATAATCCTCTCTTATAAAAATTGTTTTAGGAGATGAAGTGTAATCCTCACTGAATAAGTCCCCCAAAGAAATGAATCACTAACCCTACAGCATAGGACTCCTCACCTTCCCAATGTAGATCAACGTCCATAAAATAGGTGCTATGCATCCAAGATATATATTTCCAATACCATGTAATGAATGCAATGCAAGAGTGGATGATCTGACGTGTTCAACCATTTTATTTATTCAAATCAGCATCGTGATAATGCACAAACAATTATTTTCATGCTTTCATACTAACAACATATTTGCAACGTTACATAGGGACAGCACCGAGTATACTCGTGCTACCAAATCCTTTAACTTTCAAGATAAATGTATCCTATATGTAAAATCCATCAAATAAAATAGATTTCAGTTTGATCCAACCTGATTAGGATTATTGAGATTCATCATTACCCTTCTTTTCATTCCATAAGAACACGATTATTCCACCCAAAATGGTAAAAATCCCTATTTTTTCACTTAAATATTGCATTTGTAGCTTTTAATAATTAATAACAACCAAATTAAATCACAACTTCTACATACTATCACTTGCAAGCCTCCAAGACATGTCAAACAAGTTTCGTACAAATTTTCATTCCATATGCACTTCATTTGGATCATAAATGGGCAAAAACAACAAGTTTCCTTCATAAAATAGACATACTATTAAATTGTGTGTTTTGGGTCATGTAAATTGAACACATGGATGGCCATCAGACCCACCATCGGTCCCTACATAGTTAAAAACATCAATTCTCAATATCTTACACAAATCCAGTACATGTCAAACAAGCATCATTCATCCCGTTCTTCTCTTGATTCTTCACACATGCACTACCTCTTGAAGGAGAGAGGGAGGAGAGAGAAACACTAGATCTGCACCTCCCCAAACTGGTAGCCGTTTTATGCATGGAATGCAGTGATGGAGAGCAAAAAATTCAGGGAGTCTATGAGTATGATCAGATATAGGGCACTTGTTCTTCAACCCCGCTTCTCCATAAAATCGAGGTGATGGGGGGGAAGGGGTGTTTCTTGATCAACGCCATTTGAAAAAATGCCCCCCCCCCCCCCCCAATTGAAAAAGCTTTTTAATTAGGTCCATTTTTTGGGCCTCCCCCAAAGGTTATGCCATGTCCACTTGAACTTTGGCCAAATTTTGGTCTTCTAAATGCACGGCTTTAGCTTCTTCCCCTCCGGAGCTCGATTCAAGATCAAAAAAATTCTACACGTCCAGCTTGAAGCCCAAATGGCCGAGAACTCATCTTACTTCACTTTGAAACTCAAAAGAATTATTAAAAATCAGCAACCACTCCAAATTTTGATATTTTCAAGAAATTTACATTCTCGTCTTCCAAGGCCACTAAAAATTGTCAGTGCGTCTTTCACTTCCATCGGGCTTTAAATTTGTATCATTCCACTCTTTTTTTGCATTTCTTGGGTGTTTAAATCCCACTTTCAACCAGTGAAAAAATGGTAGCGGATAGTAATCCTTGACCATCTGCTTATCGAGCTTTCTAAAATCTACACAAAGCTAAATTTGATTATTCTTCTTTTTTCTGATAAGTACTGGAAAACCACACTCTATGTGTTGTATAGGGAATATCAAGCCAGTCTTACACAATTTTTGCAACTCCTCAAATAGTATGTCCCTTAACTCAAAAGGCATACGCCTCACTTTTTTGTCACACTGGACAGCTACTATCTTCCTTCAAGGGAATGTTATGCACAGCTAAACTAGGAGGAATACCCCTCAACTTCTCATAACTCCAGGAAAAGATGTCACTAAATTCTTGGATCAAGGACACGTAGTCCTTCCTTTCTTCCAAACTGAGCATAGACCCTAATTTAATCACTTGTGGATCAGCCAACATACCAAGATTGAGCTCAATCACATCTGCATCTATTATTCCATCTTGAGCTTCTATCGACTCATTTAGAGTCACCTGATAGACATCCCCTATAGTGGACCCCTCTTTTGATTCATCGCTTTGACAAAGACCCACTACCAGATGGATCATCCATTGGATCTAACTCTGACAAAGATAATGGTACTCTCTCACTTTGAGGAGATTTAGGGTATGCATCCATTATCACATGTCAGCCACCTCTACTAAAGATTAAACAACATGTAGGTATATCAACTTGACAATCAGATTGCAAGATCCATGGGCTTCCTAACAAGACTTGATAGCTTTGTTGCCTTGCAAACCTAATTGTCCTAAAGTCCACAATGCATTCCACATTGGCAACTGTCATGTGGACTTTGTTAATGCAACCCTCAAGTTGCATTAAACTATCATCAGCCATTCAGAGAATTGTGGAGGCATCCTTTTGAATTTCCAATCCTAATCTTTCCATCAATTCTGAACTCATAATATTAATGGAGGATCTCGTGTCCACAATAGTATGTTCTACAAATATATCATCAACATATGCTACTATCCTTGGGCAATGCTTTTCAACATGTTCAAACCAATCATTTTCCACCCAAGCTATTCCAAGGGGCTCAACAATATACCTAGTGGGAAGAATCTTCTTAAACTCTTTACGCACTCCTGATGATAACTTGATCAACTATAGGAGATTCATGTCAAACTTTACCTCACAAAGAGAACTCGCTAAATCAAATTCATGATAGCTAGCAATAATTCTCTTCTTTCGCCAGACCATTCTTTCTCTTGGTGATTGAACAGGATTTGGCACCTCTTTCTTAGCTTTTACCTTCTTCTTTGGCAGCACTTTATTGGGGTCAGTTTTTTCATCAACGCCTTTTAGAGGACCAGTTTCCACATCAGGGTTAAGGACTTGCGTCCCCTTATCATCATGTTTAGGGTTTATCTCAATAGGTTTTACATTATCCTTATCACCTTCTTTAACCTTTTTTCCTCTTATAACAGCTCACAAATTGGAAGCCTCAATGGCGTTAACACGTACATCTTCAATTAGGCTGACACCACTATTGCTAGGGAGCTCCTCCATGGTAGCTTTTCCTATTTGTAATATTTGTTTTGGTCCTTCATCTTGCTGAAGATTGTTCCCTTGTGCTCAATGGTTTATCAAACATGGCTACTTACTCCCTTGCTAAAGAGAACTAATCTTACTTCAGCAAGTACTAGCTAAATAGCTGAACTTTCCACATATGTCACACTTAACATTAGGGTAGTTTCTTGGAAAGTGCTAATAGCCACACCACTTACAACTGAATCCTGATGGGCCACCCTCTTTAGGGCATCAACTTCCTATCAAGTTTTGCTACTTCTTTAGGAAATTAACATCTACAACTATTTGTCTTCTATACTATTCCATTATCATATTGGTATATTGCTTAACTTTGCCAAGAACATTTGATGCACTAGACTCATAGCCACAATCCTCTACTTGCCATTCAATCATAGTCTAACCAACTAATTAGGGATTGATTGATACTGATTAATTAGAATGATGCTAGGATTTGTAATTTGGCTTCCATTATTGAGTGGAGCCATCTGACTAGCCGTCGGCAAGTCACATTAAAGGGATCTGGTAACATATGCACACTTCGCATTATGGTTCCTCTCCCATTCAAATTGATCATGGGTATTCCTTGACTTCCATTGGTCAACACCAAATTATTTCCAAGTCCTAAACTCATTTTTGAATTTACCCTAGAGAGGTAGGCCACTTGTAATCGCAACTCTACCTCTTGTTCTTGTGTAATAGCCATATCAATGTCAGCAAGACCAACACTACTCAATTGCACTTAGATGTTAAAGTTCAATCCATGCAAAAAGTATTGTAGTTGAGCAACAACCGAAATGGGAATATAGGTTTGCAATTTATGAAATACTTCTTTCAGTTTCTTGGCACAGCCTCAAACATTCTCATGAGGTTCTTGACATGTTACATTGAGAACACGTAGCCAATACTGACCTCCCCTTTCAAGGGCAAACTCTTTCCAGAAGGCAACAAAAAATAGATCAATCGTAGTTATGGTTCCAGCTTCTAGGCTATGATACCATACTGCACCTCATCCTTTGAGAGTCATATTGAAGAACATCATCAGGTGTCCTTCAACTTGGATTCGACAATTGAACATTAATTTTGAAACTCAATGTGGAGTTTCGCATCTTTCTCTACTAACCCATTAAAAATTGGTAGAGGAAATCCTAAGGCTAGCAAGTCTAGCATCCCTATTAGGGTTGCAACGGGTTGCTCCATGACGGCCAAATTCGCTAAGGGTCTCTAACTAGTTTGAACTATTACCCCACTCAAAGTGGACTGACCAACTGGGAGAGGGGAAGTACTAGAGCTTCCTCCTCCTCCTAACGAACTATTCATGGAACTAGGGTTACTAAGATCCCTTCCTTGTAGGGATATCAGACTACTCCATTGAGGAGAATACCTCCTAATAATTTTAGCCTATCATCTAGCCCTTTTAGCTCTTTTTCTCGCTTTTGAAGCTTGGCTTGACAGTCTTTTGGGTCCATTTCACTACCTTTTGGCATACACTAATAAACTGGTCCCTCTTGACCAAGATTCAAAAACTACCACTAATTAGCTACTCCTGACAAACACACCACCTATCAATACCTAAAATGGTCCTAACACTAGCTCTAAGACTCTAGTTGGGCCTCTATGGTCAATCAAAATATCCCACAGCCTCACGGCCAAGAGCATCCGAAGGCTATATACACTTATCTAACTTAAACAAGCATTTGTATCATTTATAATCCAATGGATCTCTTCCCAACTCCTCACGAGGAGTACTCAAATAGAATGGTGCTTAGCACCTCATAGCACACACAATGAGAATCCCTCAGCTGACTGCTCAGTTTGGCTCTCCTACACCTCACAAATTGGCCTCGAGATGTGTCATTCAAACATAAAGCATATATGATACATAATCCTCTCTTATAAGAATCGTTCCAAGAGATAAACTATAATCCTCACTAGATAAGTCCCCGTAGAAACAAATCACTAACCCTACATCCTAAGACTCCTTACCTTCCCAATGTAGGTCAATGTCCATTAAATATGTGCTACGCATCCAAGACATATATTTCCAATACCATGTAACGAATGCAATGCAAGAGTGGATGATCTATCGTGTTCAACCATTTTATTTATTCAAATCAACATCGTGATAATGCAAAACAATTCTTTTCATACTTTCATACTAATAACATATTTACGGCATTGCATAGGGATAGCACTGAATATACTCGTGCTACTAAACCCTTTAACTTTCAAAATAAACATATCCTCTATGTAAAGTGCATCGAATAAAATAGATTTCAGCCCCTATTCCACACTCATAAATCCCCTTCTCTCTACTGTGAAGTGTTGTGCATTCAATGATAGGTTTAGAGATTATTTTAATGTCATTTTCTTGTTCGAAAAGCAATAAATCACACAGTATAACATAGAAATAGGGCTATAAACCTCATGCTTCAATCCCATTATACATCCAATGACACATATATGATTTTTTTCATAATTTTTAAATGCATCAATCTTTTTTTTTTCATTTTTGTTTATTTATTGATAAATTTCTATTTTTAATTTTCTGATACAACCTGATTAGGATTACTGAGATTCATCATTTTTCTTCATTTCATTCCATAAGACCACGATTTTCCCACTCGAAATGTAAAAATCCCTATTTTTCACTTAAATATTGCATTTCAAACTTTTAAATTGATAACAATCAAATTAAATCATGACTTCTACATATTATCACTTACAGGCCTCAAAGACATGTCAAAACAAGGTTCATACAAATTTTCATTCCATATGCACTTCATTTGGATCATAAACAGGGAAAAACACAAGCAAATTTCCTTCATAAAATAAACATACCGTTAAATTGTGTGTTTCAGGTCATGGAAATTGAATACATGGACAACCATCAAACCTGCCATTGATCTCTACACAACAAGATCATCGATTCTCAACATGTTATACAAATCCGGTACACGCTAGACAAGCATCCTTTATCTCGTTCTTCTCTTGATTCTTCAGGCATGCACTACCTCTTGGAGGAGAGGGAGAGAGGAGAGATAAACACTAGAGCTGCATCTCCCCAACCATGCAACCATTTTACGCATGAAAGGCGGTGATGGAGAGCTAAAAATTCAGAGAGTCTGCGAGTATGATCAAATAGGACACTTGTTCTTCAGCCTCCCTTCTCCACAAAATCTACATGATGGGGGGGCATTTTCTCATAACGCCATTTGAAAAAATGCCCCCCTCCCCCAATTGACAAAGTTTTTAAATCAGGTCCCCTTTTGCCCCCCCCCCCCGAAAGGTTATGCCATGCCCACTTGAACTTTGGCCAAATTTCGGCCTTCTAGATGCCCAAATTCAGTTTCTTCCTCGTTCGGCTAATTCAAGATCCAAAAAATTCTACACATCTGGCTTGAAGCCCCGAATGGCTAAGAATTCATCTTACTTCACTTCGACACTCTGAGGAATTATTTAAAATCCACAACCACTGCAAAGGTCAGTCTTTTGAAGAAATTTTCATTCCCATCTTCCACGGCCACTAAAAATTATCAAATTCGTGTCTTTCGCTTCCATCAGACCTTAAATTCCATTTTAAATTTGTATCATTCTGCTCTTTTTCAGTATTTCTTAGGTGTTTAAATCTCACTTTCACCTGGTCAAGCATTTGAAAGATTGTAACATATAGTGTTAGGGAGAACATTCCTTTTGCATAGTGCAAGGATTCCAACCAGAAAATCTTTGACATTTAATCCCTTACCACCTCAAAGGAAGTTAATTTGGCCCTCAAGCAATACAACCAACCAAAACATAATATATTTTTGAAAATTTACAAGTATTCCAATCTCATCTTGATGGAGATTTTTTCACATGTCTCCACAATAATTATCCTTAAACATCTTGCACTTCTTTTCTTCTTCAGCGTTGCTCATCAAAAATGATATAAATAGCATTGAAGTTAGGCTAGACACTATCTAAAGTTGAGTCTCTTGTAGGATTGCTTTGGTTGTTCCTATCTCAATTCCTTTGATCTATAACTTGGGAGTCCTCTAGAGGATTGGACTCCCTTTTAGCAACTCTTTTAATGGGACTATTATGTTAGTTCTCAACAAGGTTGCAATGATGCTTGGGTCTATTTTCTTGAATTGAAAGCCCTTGGTCCTTTGCATGTTGTAGCTATGCCATTGTGAGGGCATTGCTCATGGTTCATCTTGGTTAGGTTGATGAGAGGTAGGCCTTCCAAAAATATTGCAACATATCAATAATTGTGTAGTGCTAGACAAGCCACATGATTCATATCTCTTACTATCTCTTGCTCTTGAAGCTCGACTTGTGCTTTCTTAACCTTGTTATTGACCTTGTTGATCTCTTTTAGTTAATGTTCTAATTTAGGGTACTTGCCTACTTTGGTGAAGGTTTTGTTTTTTGTATCAGATACAATGTTAGCTTTTCCTGCACTAGAAGGAACTACATTTTTAGGAATTATTGTAGATCCATCACTTTACAAAGTAACCTCGATATTCTCAAACTTTGTGCCTTTCTTTGAGCTCTTCTTCCTCTTGATCAATGATCCATTAGTAGTATAGGGTCCAAGTATACTAACTCCTCCTTTCTTACTTTGAGCTCTTATAAAGTTTTAGAGAGATTGGGAGTGTGCCTTCATTGTTGATCATCACAACTCCAAAAAGACTTAATAATATTGAAGTGATGATTGCATTTCTAATGCTTCCTTTTCACTTAGAGAAATCTTGGTACATATGGGTTAATGCCACATTTGACACATCTCTAATTAGCTCTATCATCCTTATATAGACTCTTGTTTTTTAAGACACTTTATTGACACATGTCTAAGCTCACCATATCTCTAGTATTTGGCAATCTTGTGAGCTTGGATCATGCCATTGGCCACATCCTACCATCATCACTAGAATTGAGTGATAGTCCATAATGACTACATCATCCTCTTCATTGTATATGACATAGGAATCTATGTATTCCTCCTCTTCCAGTAGTTCTTCTATGAAGTACATAGAAGCCTCTCTTGTAATAGCTAGGCCTTATGGCCCTCAAAAGGACTTGCATTGAGAGAAAGGATATAGAGGAAGAGAGTGTGTGTGTGTGAGTGAGACAGAGAGAGAGAGAGAGAGAGAGAGAAGAAATAACTGATTTATTTCGACTACTTTATTGAACCAAAGACCATATGTTAGTTTATATAAGCAAAATGCAACCTTTGGTACCACACAAAGGGATATTCACATAGAGCAATGTGGTGTGTCCATTAACCCCCTAGCACCTTGAATGCACAAGGGACTAATTATGAAACAATTGTGAACCCACACATGTGAACAAGTGGTATGCAAGTTGTCAAATGCCTTATTGTTTTTTACTTCTACAATTGTCTTACAAGTTTGAAAGGATGTATACATTTGAAAATAACTTAGTTCATTTGATTAGATTCTTAGGCACTGGTTGATCCAAATATCTCCTCCTCCTTGAGCTCTTCAAGTGGATGCATATTGCATGATTTGTATCTCCATGTGATTCATCCATTTCCCTTGTATATCCCCTTTAGATCACTTTGTCTTTTGTAAAAATGCCTCTTAAAAGTAATCAAAGTAAGAGAACATTTGGAAATTGCGTGACTTTTTTTGCTTTGATCATTCATTTGCATGACTTCATCTTGTTGAAATGACATCCACATCCTGAAAATGATAGTTTATAAGGGTCGAGTGGTTTATTATGGTGTGATAAGTATAATGATAGGGCAACTCTATTTTTTAATACAAATGGATAGATTTAAATTCTAAGGTGAAATAGTGTGTATATGTACTATATGGTTAATGTGGCATAGAGACTATGGTGCTAATGGCAAGATAGGTAATACAACCACTATGCTTTGGTGATGGGGCATTCGGTGGCTATTGATATGACTAGCTAGCAAGGCCATCATACTAGCTAAGGGACAGCCATGCTAGAGGGGAAAGACTGAGTGTTTTTGACATGGGTGACTAAACAAATGCTAATTATGATGATGCCAAGAGGCATATTTCACGGTGGATTCCGTGAGGTTTTACAGTGGATTCCGTAAACTTTGTTGACCGGGGCTCATACACAAAGTGGATTCTTTGTGCAAGAAGTTGATGGGGACTCCTATCATTTTCGGGCATTTCATTAATTTAGTGTGTACATGGGTGATTTCATAGCGGGTGATTCCGCAAAATATATATTAAATTAATAAATGTTTATGAGTTTAGAGTACGCACTCGTGATAAATTAAGGTTAGGATTGATTTCTAACCAGTTGATTTATTTATGTAGCTGAAGACTGCTAGGTATTCACTTTTGTGGTTTAATTGTATTATTTTACTAACGATTGTGAATGCTTTAGTTGATATGTAGAGACAGCAGCAGTGGCGGAGGAAAGTATTGGAGGATAGCGTGTATTCGAGTTATCACTTATATTTTGATGGGTGCATACTTTAGGCATGGCGCCTATATTTTGTCGCACCTATTAAGGTGTTGGATATTTATTTATTATTTTGTATGCGCATGGGCGCACGAGTATAATATTTGTATTTGGACATTGTATTGGGTATGCCTAACTATTTAGGTGCCCGCCCATTAGCTTTATTTCTATTTTGTGCTAAAGCAAACTCAAAAGCCAAAAGCGTGCTATTTTGTAATTTGGGCTACTATTTGAGCTTGAAGATGATTAATACATAAAATACATGCTTTGTGTGTGGAGCACTCACACAAGGCATGGGCGGAGATTGCACCCAATTGGTCTCTTGTTCATGTCGTGCATGCTTTCTACCTTGAGTTTTGTTCAAAAAGTAGAGTTCTTTTGTTCTTGGGGACCTTCCGGCATTCACTATGCAAGCATACAGCATCCGATCTGTGCACCAGTGGTATCAGAGCGAAGCTGAGATCGAGAGCTTCCAATCGCTACCCATCTTGTGCGAAGGCGGAGCTCCTGGAAAGTTTTGTTACTCTGCAAGTCCAGCAAGTCACCAGAAGTCAGAACTGACTTGTGCCAAAAACTCCCATAAGGACTGTTCCTGTGCAGAAACACTGAACTACAAAGTTGTTCCTTTGAAGACTCTGTTCACATACGCAAACTTGCTGAACCAGTTTCAGCACACGCAGAAGGACATATGTAGATTTTACAAAGATTTCAAATCTCGCAACCGCAAAAATCGAAGACCATGAAAGCCAAACAAAAATCTATAAGCCTTGTACACCCAATTTTGAGCTACGCTCATCCCACTAATTGGATTTTGAGAGTGTGAGGTCTTTTGAATTTTGACAGGATGACAGAACAAAATATGGATGACTTAATGGCTGAAGGCGATCTACATGAACCTACCATGGAACAAAAGTTGGATTTAATTATGATGCAGTTGGACGAAGAACGAAGAGCCCAACAAGCCTTGCAAGTTCAATTGGCCAATTTACAAAGATCAACTACCGACAAAGATGGACCACAACCTAAAGATCTTATCCGACGAACCATCGATGCGACTCTCGAAGCTCAATCCATCCGCAAAGAAACAAAGATAAGTAAAAGAAATTTTAAATTCCGTACTTTCAATGGCACTCGAGATGGAAAGATTGTTCTTGCATTCATCAGTCAGTTTGATGATTACTTTCATGAAGAGACATACATTGAAAAAGATAAACTCAAGTGTGTCACTAATCATTTAGTGGATAGAGCATCTCTTTGGTGGACCGTGGTTCGTAAGAGTATAGATTGTCCCACTACTTGGGAGAGTTTCAAGAAGAAGTTTATGCAGAATTTCCTTCCTCCACAATTTCATGAAAAAACCATAAAGCAATGGGACCTTCTTCAACAAAGAGATCGTGAGCCTATTTCTCAGTACACCGAACGCTTTTGGAATGCCTTACTCCAACTACGCATGTTTGAAGACGTACCTGAAGCGACTCACAAGCGCAAGTATATGTTTGGATTACTTGGGCATTACTACGCTGAAGTCAATATGTTCAAGCCTGCAACTCTTGAAGATGCAATTTCTTTGGCTCATGACACTAAAGACAAAATTTGAGGAAGAGACAAGCGTCCACAACAATTTCAAACAAATGGTAACTATGGTTCTAAGCAATTCAATTCAAATTTTAGAAGATTCAACCAAAGTCGATTTCCTTCATCATCTTTCCGTATGTCTTGGACAAAACCACCTTCTTTGCCATCAAATACTAATCAAAACCCTAAACCATCCTCACAGCCAAACCCTAATATTCCTAGACTTTCTGCCATTGCAAACAATGTATCTAAAGCCAAACCTATAGTGTGTTACAAATGCCATCAACTTGGACATCTAGCAGCCAATTGCCAATCGAAGAAGCCACCTGTCCATATCAACTATCTTGGAGCAATGGAAGATGAAGAACATGAAGAAATTCCTGACTTTATGGAAGATGAGGATGACGTTACTACTCCTTTGGATACTTTACCAGGTATGCCAACTTCACATTCTTTGTTAACAATGAAATGTTTAGTGCATGGAAAAGAAAAGATTATTTTGCATGATGATGGTAGTACACATGATTTTATTTCTGCAAAGTTAGTGAAAGAATTGAAATTACAAACTATTCATACACATTATCGCATTAAAGCAGCATTCTTAGGCACAAGGTATAATGGAACACAAGAAGTGCATGATTTAGATATTCAAATTGGTGAATATACTGAAAGAAGGAATTTTCTAGTTGTACCATTACAGTCCAGTGATATTATCTTAGTTATGCCTTGGTGTCATCAGCATAATCCTGACATAGATTATTCCACGCATTCAATTAAAATTTATTTTCAAGGAAAAAACATTACATTGTATGGTATGCATGCATCTAATGCTTTTCCACTGCTTACTCATACTCAAGCTAAACGTGCATTACGTAAAAGTAATAAAACTTATCTAATTTGGGTGAATGAACTGCAAGCTAAAGAAAAACATATGCACCCTAGGCATAAAGAATTCCTTGCACAATTTAAAGATTGTTTTGCTGAAGATCTACCACCTGGACTACCTCCTTCACGTCCTGAAGACCACAAAATAGATTTAATTACTGGTACACAACCACCTTGTAAAGCACCATATAGGCATAACCAGATAGAGCAGAAAGAAATTCAAAATCAAGTTGAGGAATTATTAAACAGAGGATTGATTAGACCTAGTAGTTCTCCATTTGGCGCACCTGATTTGTTGGTAAAGAATAATAATAATACTTATCGTATGTGCATTGATTATCGTGCCCTAAATAAGATTACTGTAAAGAATAGATATCCAATTCCTAGGGTAGATGATCTTATGGATAAACTACAAGGTTCTGCCATATTTAGTAAAATAGATCTTAAATCAAGTTATTATTAGGTGAGATTAGATCAATCTGGCATATTTAAGACTACATTTAGAACACAATTTGGTCATTATGAATTTCGAGTGATGCATTTTGGATTGACTAACGCACCTGCTACATTTAGTAGAATGATGAACCGCATATTTTTGAAATATCAGTATTTTGTTATAGTATTCTTTGATGGTATCTTGGTATTCAGTAAAAATGAGAAAGAACATTATGAACATCTGTCTTTGGTTTTCAAGTTGTTAAAAGAAAATCAATTGTATGCTAATCTGGAAAAGAGTGAGCTCTTTCAAACAGAAATTGAGTATTTAGGTCATATTGTGTCATCAGAAGGTATTAAGGTTGATCCTAAGAAGATAGAAGCAATATTGAACTGGTCTATACCCAAAAATGTGCATAGTTACGTTCTTTTCTAGGTCTTGCTAGTTTTTACAGGAAATTTGTGCAAAATTTTTCATTACTTGCTTTGCCTTTGACTAAACTTTTAAAGAAAGGTATTGTTTATCATTGGTCTGATAATCAACAGAAATCTTTCGATTTATTGAAACATACATTAACCCATGCTCTTGTTTTACAACTACCTGATTTTAATAGACCATTCTTTTTAGTAGTTACTGATGCTAGCAGATCTGGAATAGGAGCCATACTTATGCAAGATAATCATCATATAGCCTATTCTAGTTGTAAACTGAAACCCTCTGAACTTAAATATTCCACGTATGATAAAGAATTGTTAGTTGTTGTACAAGCTTCAAGACAATGGAAACATTACTTAATGGGTTCTAAGTTTATGATTAAGACTGATCAACAAAGCATTAGACATCTCCTTAGTCAACCCCAAACATATCAAATGGGCAGCTTTTATTCAGAATTTTCATCTCCTTATTCAATATCAACCAGGTAAAGAAAATGTAGTAGCCGATGCATTAAGTAGAAGACCCGACCACTCATAATATCTCTGTTATATCATTTGATTCTCTAACCCCTATGAAAGATACTTATCATCAGGACATTACTTTTCATGCTGATTGGAATAAATTAGTTGGAAATAACTAGATTCCTATTGATTCACTGTCTTATAATGATGGATTCATGTTTTATGAAAAGAGATTATGTGTTACAGTTCCATTTAGATCTTTTGTTTTGAATGAGATTCATTGTCCTCCATATCAAGGTCATAGAGGTATCATATCTACTTTACATACATTGACTGAAGATTTTTATTGGCCACATATGGACACTGATGTATCTAACTTTGTTTCTGAATGTTTGGTTTGTCAAAGAGTTAAGAGATATCATGGTAAATAGTATGGATTACTTATGCCTTTATCTATTCCATCAAGACCATGGGAACAGATTTCTATGGATTTTATTATTGGTTTACCTAATACTAAAGCTAACCATGATATGATTTGGACTATTGTAGACAGGTTTAGTAAACAAGCATATTTCATTCCATGCAAGAAAACTTTAACAGCATCTCAAGCAACACAATTGTTTTTGAAAATTGTTTTCACTAATCATGGATTACCAAAAGTTATTATTTCTGACCGTGATTCTAGAATTTGTAATAATTTTTGGACTACTTTGTTTGCTAACCTAGGAACAAAGATTGATTTCTCATCTGCATTTCATCCTAAAACTAATGGACAAACAGAAGCCACTAACAGTACTATTTTAGATCTTTTATGTGCTTACACTATTTCTAAACCACTGACATGGGACACACATTTACATTTACTGCAATTTGCATATAACAATACACCACACACAGCTACAGAGAAAGCACCATTTGAAGTGATTTATGGTTATAGATTATCTACACCTGTTGCATCTTGATCAAATAGAATTCAGAGTGCTGATGATATTGCTAACATGCACGTTACTATTTTTTATGAGGTTAAAGACATGATTGCCAAAGTCCAGCAATCATATACAAAACAAGCCAATAAGAAAAGACAGGCCATGAATTTCAAAGTTGATGATATTGCTAACATGCACGCTACTATTTTTGATGAGGTTAAAGACATGATTGCCAAAGCCCAACAATCATATACAAAACAAGCCAATAAGAAAAGACAGGCCATGAATTTCAAAGTTGATGACTATGTTTGGTTGAGAATAGAAAAACGTAGATTATAAAGTGTAGATAAACACCCAGTTGTGAATTGGCACCTAGATTCTATGGACCATTTAAGATAATTCACAAAATCAATGACAATGCATTCAAGTTAGAACTACCACCTCACTGGAAAATTCACAACACATTTCACATTAGTTTATTACGACCCTTTAGAGGCCAATTACCTGTACACCCTGTTTATGAAAATCCACCTTTGCTAGATGAAGAGACTGAAATCCTTGAGCCTAAAGCTATCATAGATACTGACTTTATGACCACTAGAACTGGCCGTAGATATTCTAGATATTTGGTCAAGTTTAAAAACCATCCTGTTGAAGAGGCCCAATGGATGCACGCTAGAGACTTAAATGCTTTTCCCACTCTATTAGCTCCACATTGAGCTAATAGCAATTGAGGACAATTGCTATCCCACCCCGGGGGTATGATGCTAGGAGGCATATTTCACGGTGGATTCCGTGAGGTTTTACGGTGGATTCCGTAAACTTTGTTGACCGGGGCTCATACACAAAGTGGATTCTTTGTGCGAGAAGTTAATGGGGACGCCTATCCTTTTTGGGCATTTCATTAATTTAGTGTGTACATGGGTGATTCCATAGCGGGTGATTTCGCAAAATACATATTAAATTAATAAACGTTTATGAGTTTAGAGTGCGCACTCATGATAAATTAAGGTTAGGATTGATTTCTAACCAGTTGATTTATTTATGTAGCTGAAGACTGCTAGGTATTCACTTTTGTGGTTTAATTATATTATTTTGCTAACGATTGTGAATGCTTCAGTTGATGTGTAGAGACAACAACAGTGGCGGAGGAAAGCATTGGAGGATAGCGTGTATTCGAGTTATCACTTATATTTTGATAGGTGCATACTTTAGGCATGGCGCCTATATTTTGTCGCGCCTATTAAGGCGTTGGATATTTATTTATTATTTTGTATGCGAATGGACGCACGAGTATGATATTTGTATTTGGACATTGTATTGGGTATGCCTGACTATTTGGACGCCCGCCCGTTAGCTTTATTTCTATTTTGTGCTAAAGCAAACTCAAAAGCCAAAAGCGTGCTATTTTGTAATTTGGGCTACTATTTGAGCTTGAAGATGATTAATACATAAAATACATGCTTTGTGGAGCACTCACACAAGGCATGGGCGGAGATTGCACCCAATTGGTCTCTTGTTCATGTCATGCATGCTTTCTACCTTAAGTTTTGTGCAAAAAGTAGAGTTCTTTTGTTCTTGGGGACCTTCCGGCGTTCACTACGCGAGCATACAGCATCCGATCTGCGCACCATATGATGTTGGCAAATGTGGCATGTCCAAGACCAATACGTAGGCCTCGTCTTCTTCCATCATCATGCTAGTTGTATAGGTAATGAGGCTAGCAAAAAGAACAATAATTTCATGATGAAGGCCACTTCTTGGCTATTTGACATCGTGTTGTTGATGGTGTCATGTGCATGGGTGCATGGGTATAGAGCATCTTTTACTTGGGCTAGAGACTTCAATAAAAGTTAGCATGGTAAGGATTGACAAGTGTAATTGCTAGCCTCAATCCTCTCTCCTAGATCCTCAAAATGGCTCACACTAAAAGAAAAGAGATAGAGGAAGAGTGAGAGAGAAAGAAGAAGAATGAACATGCAAGATAGAGAAGAGATAATTGATTCCTTTCCACCACTTCATTGAACCAAAGATCATGTATTACTTTATATAGGCAAAATGCCCCTTTCTACACAAAGGGATATTCACATAGAGCAATGTAGTGTGCCTGTTAACCTCCTAATAATATCATTTGAAAAGTAAGAGTATTAAAAAATAAACATTCTGCAATTCTTAATCCAAAAAATAGTTTTGGCACAACTCAATAATTCATATGTCCTTGTTTTCCACACTTCTAGTGCTTGCCTCTTTGTTCTCCTGACTTCCTAGAATTTTCTATTTTTGTCCCTCTTTCCAAAAAGAGGTTAACATTACCCCCTCCTAGAGGAGTGCTAATCCCATGGCACTCTACAACCTAGTTGAAGCATTGTGCTGGGGTCAATCATAGTAGAATATAGAAGGGAGTGGTCAACAAAACTAATGTTATCATTGTTGTAGAGGGAATGAGGACTAGTCTTCTTAGTATATCTCACATAGCTAAGGAAAGAAAGGAAGTAGAGTTACAAGAGCCACCAATATCAATGGGGGTATTCTTGTCATCTCCATGTCTTGAACCTACAACAATCATAAAATGTGCACTCCTTAGGGTATGTGCTTGCCTTATTTTTCTATGAGGGTTTGTGTGTGGATGAGTGCAATTGGAAGTTGAATCAAAATCCAAGCAAGCTTTGAGTGTTGTTGCATACTTTAGGACCTACTTGATAAGAAGGGAGATGTGGTGTATCGCTTGGGGTGATAAGTTTGCTAGGTGACACTAGGGTGTCTTGCCCTTAATGGGCCTTGAGACTATGTGGTGGGGAAAGGGCTATGGGGTTAGAGATGGATCATGGTAGTGCAATACAAAAAGTGACCCAAGTCTCCATGCTAATATTCACAAGATGTCTTCCCCACTTTGGTTGGGATTCATAATGTGATACTATTTTAGGCACCTCAAATACTTTGTCATGTCAGTAATTCGCTAGCTTCTACTACCATAATCTAGGATCTTAAGCCTTGTGCTACAACTACTATATGTATTCTCACTCTAATGATTTCTTGCATAGCCCTAAGAAGGTATAGCTTTTTGAGTCCCTTTGGAAAATAGAAAGTAAATTTAGGAAAATCCTAGGATTCCCATCCTTCCAGCATGTAGATTTCACTATCCCAACTAATTGGGTTGGGTTCTTGAATTTGTGGAAAAGGCACATCTAACACTTGCTAGGGTGATGTAGTGAACTTCCTTCTAATTCTTTCTATTATTTCCTTTCTTCTCCACTTGACTCATATCATCATTTCTAAGGAGGTGGGTTATTCCATGCATTTAGACTCTTGTGGAGTTATTTCTATAAGCATTCATTGAGTCCCATTCTTCTACCTCAAGTATTGGAGAGGAGGGTATTGGTTCTTCTATGGGCTAGAAGTGATTCATCAATTGCTAGGATGCCAATCATTCTTACATCTTTTGTGGACAAAATTTTACTACCATGTCTACATCACCTCCTCCACTACTCTATCCCTTTCTTTTTCCCAATTCCACTCATATTCTAATTGTGCCAATTTCATGAACAGGTCAAGCATGGGGGTTGTATTTTTCTCTTGTGCCATTGGTCCATTGTTTTATTTTTCTATTTTAGTCCTTTGTTCTACCATGTTGTTAGGATTTTCAACGTGGAATGTTGCTTCTTCCAAGCTTGACTAAGCTTTGCCCTTTGTTACAGCTCATAATGGTATTGAAGTTGCTCATAATTGTATGATACTCTTGCTACTTCATTGGTCAACTCCATAACCTTTCAATTTTATTATTCTATATCATCATTGGCTTTCCTTGCTTTCTCTAGCTCCCTCTTCAACCACTCTCGCAGTTGTGTCAATGTGTTTCATTTCCCTTCTAGTCTTATCCTTGTTTGCATTTTCAAATTTGCTTTCCAACTACACTCTATTATCTCTCTCCAATTCACATTGTTTCTACAGCTCTTCATACTTTTTTCCTATATCTTCTCTAGTTTTAAATACTACTTATTCTTTCTTCAAGTTGAAGGACTCACTAATTGCCTTCTGTCGATATGTTGTATGTGTATGTTCTTCCCTTTCAAGGGTGACTAAAGTAGCCTTTCTTTCCTCATTCAATTGGTCTCTTTATTCCTCTAGTTCTTATAATAGGTCTTCAAATTCTTGTGTAAGATTTTGCAAGAGTAGAGGCACAGAGATCAAGGACCCTTCAATCCTAAGTACCTTAGGTACTCTTTGTTCAAAAGTTGTATCTATGGTTACTAGTCTTTTGGCACTTGTGGTTGTGACCTCTTCTAATCTCACTTGGGAGAGGGCTACAATTAACACTTTTGACTCATATACCCTATTTTCCAATCTATTGGGGGTAAAGGTGCCTATGCCTATGTCACCCATGTATTACTATAGTGATAGTATCCACATACCTATACACTACAAGTGGCAAGCATCCATCACTATCACTTCATTCTTTATTCTTTTAGTGACATTTGAATAAGGGAAGACTGGTCACACATTGTGATTGTTAGAGTTTCCACATCTTGTCTATCTTGCTCCATCCACCATAGCTCACTTCTCCGTTACTTCTACTTGCTTGTGCTCTCACTCAAGCTTCTCCCTTCAGCTGGTATTAGATCATTGGTTCGAGGAGCTTCTCTTCAATGTGCTTTAGCCTAGATTTGAAACTTACAACTCAAGATTCAATGGCTATCACTCAAAAAGATATGCATAAGTCCTATGCTTTGTAGGCCTCTTCCCAGCTTGTGTGGGCTCCTTCTTGGCATCAAGTAGACCTAACTTGGCTTCAACAAGTGCTCCAGTGTGGTCACCAATAGCAATACATCGACATGTTATTTATTATGTGCAAGACAAACCTACTATTTATTATGTGCAATACATACCTATTGTTTATTTCGTGCAGGATAGACATTATGTCTACTTTATGTAGGATAGACTTGGTGTTTACTCTGTATAGGATAGACATGCTATCTACTATGTTGCAAGATAGACCTATTGTTCATTGTGTTGTAGGGTAGACTTGTTGTTTACTATGTTACAGGATAGACATGTTGTTCATTGTGTTGCAGATAGACCTACTGTTCATCACTACATTGGGGATATACTTGCTATTTATTATGTTCAAGACGTACATATTGTTAACTATTATTTGAGATATACCTATTTTATACTATGATAGCAAGCTAATTGACTGTGAAAGTCTATGCCTATTGCCGTATGATGATATTTGGGTACTTCATTGGATGTGTTGATATATAACATTGATGCTATAAACCCAAATATACTTATGGAACATCTTGAGCTTTGCATTTGAGCTTAGATACATGTATTGGAGCTTTGGTTAGTTGCTACAGTGATCATTCACTTATGCGCTTGAAGACTCTATTGGGTTTTTTATGCTCTCAACTATGCTCTTAATGTATCTTGGATGCTCAAATGTCATGTCTAATGAGGTTGTCTTGTTCAATTGACATTTGATTTTGTTCTAGTGGGAGTCACTTGAGCTATTTAGCTATTTTTCATTTGACAAAAGCTTTGGGTTTATGTATTGAGCTTACTTCAGTGAGACCATGGGATTCAATTGAGTTATGTTTATGCTCTTTGGATGCTATTTGGATACAGTTGTTGCCTAGTGGGCTGATTTGATTCATGCTTTGAGCTGGCACCTATCTCAGTCAAGTGGTTGTCAGCTATGAATTCATCCTGCTTGGCTATGTATTGAGCTTATTTACACTTGCTCAGTCAGTTGTGTATTTGGTAGTTCTCTTCCATATCGTTGAGTCCTACTATATGCATGATAATTATGCCTATTGGACGCATCTCTCTCTAACAAATTGAGTTTGACAGTTCTCAATACCAATTGCACACTCAGTGAGACTGCTAGTGGCTTGTACATATCCCACATCTTACAGGATACACCTGGTAGTTGTAGATTGGATTTTATTAGTTGATTGTTTATACTTAGCTTTAGGTTTTTATTGCTGTCATTATTTTCAACTTGTTGTAATTACAAGTTTATGCATCATTTATGAGGGTAGATGCTTTGACCTGACCGTGCCATTCTTTGGTAGTTAGTAAATAGCTCTACTCTTTGCAGTTTTTCCTCTGTTAAACAGTATCTTGGCTATGCTTTTGGACTATTTTTCTATCATTTATAGTAGCCTATTGGTCTTGGATTGTGCTTTCATTTCTTGCATTATGGCTGGTGGGTCGAATGACAGTGCTATCTTCAATATTGACAAGTTGGATAGCATAAATTATAGCTATTGGAAGGCACAAATTTGATAGTTTCTATAGCAAAAATTGCAGATTAAGCTATTGAGATATAAGGGTGTAAAGTCTAAATGCTTTGATACAAAAAATTGAGCTAAACTGAATGAGTTATGTAAATCTACAATCAATTTGTCACCCTCTAAGTAGGCCTACTATAATGTTTTCTTTGATGGGCGAACCACTTGGTAATTATGGGATAAGATTCGTAATGTCTATGATAAGCAAAACTCTACCTCTCACATATATTGGTTGAAGCAACTCATGGACCTTTGTATGAAGGAGGGGACTTGCATGTCCACCCACTTAAATGAGTTTCATTCTATTTTCAACCACTTATCTTCATAGGGGCTTGAATTTAAGGACAATATTCCTTCCTTATTCTTGCTCGTTACATTACCTGAGTCATGGAATGCATTCCATACTGCAACGTGTGCAAATATGCATGTTTATGGGCTGAAATTGTAGGACATAGAGGGTATGCTCTTAAATGAAGAGGTAATAATTGTCATAGCACCTCTCATGCTATGAAAGTTAGAGCCAATAATAGTAGAAGCAGTAATAGTTGCTATGGAAAGACTCTCAAAAGTCTCGTTCTCAATCATGTGGATAGTCTCGCAATACGTATCGTGGCCATAAGTATGTATTAACTAGTCATTATTGTGGGAAGTAGGGTCATATTCGGTCATAGTGCTATAAAATGTGTGATGACAAATGCAAGGAAAAGAGAGAAAGGGTAAAGTGCATGAAAAAAATGATGGATCAAGCAGCATTCTCCCTAGTAAGTCCAACATCAAGATTGAAGAGATTAATGTCGTGCAAACTAATTTTGATGATGATTGCATACTTGCAACTTCTTCTCTTGATGTTTCACAATTGACTAATACATCATCCACTTATGCTCAATGTTGGCCAATTGATTCAAGGGCTTCATTTCACATCACTCCTCATCGAGAGTGGTTGCACTACTATTGTAGCATGATAAGATCTATTAGATTGAGTAATGACTTGGCATTGGATATTGTTGGTATTGGAGATATCCAGCTGCAATTTTCTTCAGGGTAGTATGTTTACTTTACATTATGTATGCTATGTTTCAACTTTGACTAAAATCCCACTTTCAACTAGACAGTTGGATGATGCAAGTTATGCTATCTCTTTTGGTGATTCCTCATACCTATGGGAATCTTGTCCTATCATAACATGCCAAGTCTGGTGGCACACTTCATCCCTTACTTATATTTGGGTCTATTGATTGTGTTTTAGCAATGGCTGCAATACCACATGTATCGTTATGGCATCATCACCTTGGGCACATTTCCTTAAAGGGAATGAAAATGCTTACCCATTTGCAGTATCTTTTGCTTCTTGACTATAAGTAGTTTGATTATTGTGATCATTGTCTTTATGACAAGCAAACCCATAGTTCGCATAAGAAGTCTAACATTGTGCATATGGATGAGCCTCTTGTTCTTGTTCATTCTGATGTTTGTGGACCTATGTCTTGCAAATCTTCAGCGGGCATGAGTTATTTTGTTACTTTCATTGATGATTACTCACATAAGGTGTGGGCATAACCCATAAAGTAGAAATCAGATGTCTTGGCTACATTTTAGTATTGGCTTGCTTTTGTTGAGAACCAGTTTAGGTATAGACTAAAATGCCTATGATCTAATAATGGAAGGAAGTATGTATCTAAAGTCTTTGAGAAGTTTTGTGATGAGAGGGGTATTAAGCATCAATTGAATACCCCATACACCCCACCCTAGATTGGTATGGCTTAGCATATGAATATGAAGATTTAAGAGCAAGTTCATTGTGTGCTTAGCCAAGGAGGCTTACTACAATACTTTTGGGTTGAGACAGTTACTATTGTTGTACATTTGATTAATCGATCCCCATGTATTTCCCTTAACTACCAGGTTATAAAGGAGGTATGGTATAGAAAACCTCCATCTTATGCTCATTTGCATATCTTTGGCTGTGAGGCTTTCTACCATGTTCCCAAGGATGAGAGCAATAAGTTGGATTCTAAGTCTATGAAATGTATATTTCTTGGTTATGGGGACACAGGTGAGATGGGCTATCACCTATGGTGTCCATAAGCTCAAACGCTCATCCGCAACCATGATATTATTTTCCGTGAAGAGAAAATGCATAACTAGCTTGAGCGGGTCATTAAGGTACATAGTGTGATATTTTAGGAGGACCCTCCTATTACTATACAACTCGCTAGACAGCTTGCAACAATCATGCTCTAGTGGCCTAAGACCATGATGTTGGACAAGAGGTATAGGCTCCACAGTCTATTTTGTGATAATCTACTAGAGAAGGTGCACCTCTATGCATTATGTTATGGTGACAGATGCTGGTAAGCCTCTTATATCTATGATGAGGCCATGCACAAAGGTGATAGTCACTATTGGGAGGGGGTCGTACAATCAGAGGATGACTCACTACAAAAAAATCATGCGTGGACTTTTGTTCTTTTGCCTAGTGAAAAGCATACTTTGCTATGCAAGTGGGTGTATGAATTGAAAAGTACCCTTGGATAGTCTAAGCCAACCTATAAGGCCGATTGGTTGCTAAGGGTTTTAAGCAAGAGCATGGTTTTGATTCGATAAATTCTTCTTTCTTATAGTCAAGATGACTACCCTATGCTTCGTATTGGCTTTGGTTGTGTAGCTAGATTTAGACCTCTATTAGATGGATGTCAAGATGGCTTTCTTACATAGGGACTTACATGATGAGATTTATATACATCAACCTAAGGGCTTTGAGTAAAAAGGCATGGAACACCTATTGTGCAAGTGAGAAAGAGCCTTTTTGGCCTTAAGCAGGCACCTAGAGAATGGCACCACAAGTTTGATACTTTCATGCATTCACATGGATATGCCCATAGTGATATGGATATGTGTTTATACATGAATAAGGTCTGCGATGGCAACCTTATGATTTTGGTACTCTATGTGGATGATATGATGATTGCTAGTGGCACTCATGATGATTTGGGTGCCTTGAAAGGCCAGCTCAAGAAAAGCTTTGAGATGAAAGACATGGGATATGCCTCGCATATTCTTGGGATGTGCATCACACGTGATCGCTCTAAGGGATTCCCTTCACAATCTACTCTTAGAGTTATCTTTAGCTATAACCACTAGGAATGGAGGGTGTGATGGTCATGATTAGAGCTGGTGGAGCTTCGCATGGTGCCTTGCCCTTGCTTGTCACCGTTGGTGCAAGTTGTGAAGTTTCTACTACACTTGGCCCTACCCCTTAGCTAGTTTCTCCTTCTGTAAGATCCCAAAATTAGGACCCATGAGCACTAATTCTTTGGGCCTTGTTGGCTACTCTACTAACCTCTTGATATCCATGGCTAAATCCTTCGATTATTTTCTCTTGAGCTCCTCCTCTTCTTCCTATTGTCTTTGTTTCTGTTTGTTCTCCTCCCTTTGGGACTTCTCCTTAGCTCTTTTTATCACCTTCTTCTCTTCAAATGCAATCTTCCCCTTTTGTGGGGTTTCAACTCTAGCATGTTATGTACCTTGAATTCTTTTCCTTCTCTCCTTTAATGGTCGTTCTATGCTTATGACTATGAGGCTTATGTTGTTGTGCATACTAGTTGGTTCACTTCCTTCCCTAGTTGGGCTTCGCCTAATAGAAGCTTGGTGTCATGTTTTCTTACTAGACCCTTATCATGCCTTAAGTTTTCATTGAGTTTCTACAAGTTTTCTTGCAGCCTCTTCTACATCCTTTTGTAGTCTCCTTATCTCCTCATCCCCTAGATCTTCTACAAGCTCTTATCTTGATGTGTCTTTTGGCATGGAAGACACCACCTACCTTGATGTACTATAAGGTTTTTATGATACTAATGCCTTTCTTACTAAGAGCCTTTAGTGGTTTCCTCTCTAATTGTAATTAGGATACCCCCAAATCTCTACTAATTTAGCCTTTGTTGTGGCCTTTTCTCTTTCTACACTCTTACTAACTACCGATGTGGATTTGGATTCTTCAGGGCCCTGTGTTCCTATACTCATGATTTTGGTTGTTGCATGGATGGTTTCCCTAATGCATGTATTAATGTCTCTCTTATCCAAGATTCCTGCAACTAAACTTTCTAGCATCCCCACATGGATTCTACTCATTGTGGAGTTGCACCTAGTGCTAGAAAATTGTGTATGTATTAGCTTTGCTTGGATCCTTACAACAGGTCTTAGGATGCCCTCTATGCTCACACGATTATTGATAAACATCTTCTTATTTATAAACAATTTTCTAGCATCCCCACATGGATTCTACTCATTGTGGATTTGCACCTAGTGCTAGAAAATTGTGTATGTATTAGCTTTGCTTGGATCCTTACAACAGGTCTTAGGATGTCCTCTATGCTCACACCATCATTGATAAACATCTTCTTATTTATACCCAACCTAGCACAGACATTTGTCTTGCTTGTTAGCATCTTTTCTTCTTTCTTCGATCAAGTCCAAGTCCTTGTATCCTCCACTGTGATCGCTTTGTTGTGCCCATCAAGGTCATAGCTCATGAGGAACTTTGTGCACTTTCCATAATCCACTTCACCTTCAAGCTTTTCCATCTATTCCTTCAATGCACATCTTTCCAATAGCTACTTCACTTCTAAATCTTCAACCATTATTTCAGCAAGATTGTGAATCCAATAGTATCACGTGGTGATAGCTCAATTCTAAACTTGAAGTTGTATTTGGCTTACTCCTTTTTTATGAATGGTAGCTGGGGCTTGCTGATTTTTCTCCTACACAACTTTCTATCCTCCTGCATCTCAAAGAACGTAACACAACACATGATGGTGAGTTATCAAGGAAAAGAAACTTCTTTATTGATATAACAATTTTAGATTATGCACAAAAAATGAGCTTTTGATTTTTGCTAAACACTAATTTTTGTATTTGATGAATCACTTGGCTTTTGGTTTTTGTTTTGAGTTTGAAGAGTCCCTCCCCCCACCTAATTGAATACAATACATTCCAAGATTGTGAGGTGTGATTTGTGGATGTCTTAATTCTAAGGTATGCATGTTTTTTATTGTGAAGTGCCTACAAACTTTTTTATATGCATGGTGATATCATCCATAGTGAGTGTTATATTCAAATGTTGCATTGTGATTCATATCATGTGGGCAATGCCAACATGCATTATGAAGGTCATGTTGTCAAAATTACGAAATCACCCGAATCTATTGTGCTAGCAACATGAAGCTCTTCCTCCTTAAGAATCTAGTCCAAATATAGGTGGTGCATAGTGATATAATCCAACAATAAATTCTGGGTCAAGGTGAGTATTCAAAACAATGTAAAAGCAATGTAGGTTAGGTCATATTGAGTAGTCTTGATTATGTGATGATGTTTAGCATTGGTCATAATTTGACAACTAGCCCTTTTCCACTTTGCATGCAAGATGAACCATTTTTGCAAGAAAGTGGACTCAAATTTTGTGAGGCGATCTAGATCTACAAGACCTTTCGATGTCATTTCTATGCGATTGTATTTAAAGGAGGTTAGGAGATGTCTTGTGATAGCTTTCTCCCGTGATATTTGAGTAACTATGAGCTCTTCAACAAGTGAGGGGTACTTGATGAATATGAACTCAATTTCCTACCAAGAGCAAGATAGAGTCCTCATAGCCTTGATCATATTTTCATCTAGAAGACCTAGATCTAGCTATTTGTAGTTGCACTGAATAAGGTAAAGGTATTGTCAAGGTGTCTAATGCATGAGATAACATCTTCACCTATATCAGTGGATTTGGTTAATGCAATAAGTTGAGTGTGAAGGAGTATTCAATTGTATTTCAACTTGTATTTTTTTAATATTAGTGGTGGAAGAAACATTATTGCTTGGCTCAAGGCAACAAAGGGATGTCAAGGGCCAAGTGGTGCCTCATGTTTCTTCCCACTAGTTTTTGTTGAAGCCCTGAGATTGGGTCTATGGTTTATATTTTGGGCAAGATTTCTTGCAAATTTTATATTGTGTTTGTGAAAATGAGATTAGTATTGCATCAGATGTTTTCTTTTTGTATATCACCTTAGGTTTGACAATTGGAGATGGTACCATGTCCCTTGTTTCTTTGACTTTTTCCTTGGTTTTAGCAATAGTTGGTGTTGTGATTAATACAAGTCATTTGCAAATGGTGGTATAGCCTTTGGGGAATCTGATGGATGTTATAATTTTAGATATATATATGAATTACTTGCATAATAACCTTGTGCTTATAGCAATGCCTTAGGGACCCGTCTGATTTGGACATGGCCATGATGTTGGCGCTTTCAACTTGAATGATAGTAAGCATATTTCTATGCCCATTTAACCTTATGGTTTACCTTTGTATATTTATGTCTAGCTTTGGAAATCCACTTCTAGTAAGTTTTATTTGGTTTACCTACAATACTCAGTAATGTGGTGGACTACTTGTGCTTAGTGCAACTCATTGAATAGTGTTTTACCCTTCTCCTAAAGGGTAGTGTCTAGTGAGGGTGATGCTATCAAGACATTGCGTGTCTAATTATGAAAATAAATAAGTTTTTCAATGTTAAGGGATTTTAGTGTGTGCCTATGGGATAAGTTAATCACTTATTTATGTGACCTCTTAAGAGTAAATCAGTGAATGATGCAGTGTAAAGTACCTAGTTCATATGCCGTATATGTAAGTGACCAAAATTAAATTATCAAAGACCATTACCAATGTGCAAGGACTTATTTTGAATAGTACAAGTCTTCCAACCCAAAAAATATAAAAATTTGATGTGTTTATAAAAAGTGCATCCATTCTACAAGGATTTTCACAATTCTACCCACATTACCTTGTTGAATAGGTGCATTCTCTTTGATTTGAGTACCTAGATGACCCTAGTTCATATGCAACATTTATAGTCAAAAAAAGTTGTAGCCATGCACAAAAAAGAAAATGAATACAGAAAAAGTAAAAGGCAAGAGTTTGGAAGTCTAGGGAAATTGGCATATAAATGTGTAGCACTACATTTGGGACACTGTAGGTTATCCTTATATTCGTTAGCTTATTCTTTCTCTAGACATCCTAATAAAATCTATCCTAGGTTAATTCCAAGTAGGTGAGAGGTTCTTGAGATTGAACTCTTCCCATACCTCAAGACCTCCCTCTTCCCAAAGCCATAACTGTAATTGGTCTAAAATCTATGAGGATCATATACCCTTCCTCATCATAGGTGACATAAGGGTTTACCTAAGTTCTTCTTCTAGTGGTTATGCCATATAGTGCATGGTTTCATCACTTGGTAGATAAGTGACAACGAACAGAGATGGTCTAAGTATTTACATCATGTTTATGTCCACCTTAGATGTTGTTTCGCGTTACTCATTAGGTGCTAGCAGTGCCAATGAAGCTCCCCACCCATAACTAAGCTATCAAAAAATCAACTTGTTAAATTTAAATGTATAATAGTTGGAAAGACAAAAGGGTTCGGTTTTCTTCCAATCATGGAAGTGGAGAGTGAATGATGATTCCAGGATTCTAGGGTAGCTTGGTACGCCTTGACTATGGCCTCATTGAGAAACAAGACAGTCTTAAGTGGTGGTATTGTGGACCATGCGAACGCGTATGCATTCAGCTTAGTATGTGGAGGAATGGTAATCATGGTCCCCATGTGTTATCGATATCCAAGCATAGCCACCATAGGAATGACGACAAGCACACTCAAAATTGATGCAGACAAATGTTGACATCACTTTCGATGTTCACAGCCCCGGTTGAAGAGCAAGACATAATCACAACATATGAAATCAGACATAAAAACGTACTCAATACTAAATCCGAAGTGTATTACTAGAATCAATGTTGATACATCAATCATGGAACAAATGGTCATGGCATTGTTCTCTGAGAGAACAAGGACTAGAAAACTAAAGGATACAACGACCAAGGTAGTACTACTACCAAACACAATGACTAAGAATAATATAATATACACTCTACTACGAGGGAGCACTTAGGATGCTAGTTAGGAAGACTAGAACAAAAGATCAGGAAGGATGTGACATCAAGCAAGAGGACTTCCTGCTAGACTTCCTGCTGCTTGACCTCTAGGATTATGAATATGCTCAAACAATAACCACCACTATGCTTCACTCCCTACCATTATATAGGTTGCTACTTGCAGTGGGACCCTCTCTCTGCCCATGTGTCTTGTCAAGCAACATCATGACATTCTTGCCATCCTTGTGCCATATTGGGTCACCTTTACTCCTCTACTCCCATTGCTTCTCCAATGTGCCACTATTGGCTCCTATGTTTAATGCTGCCGCTACCTTTAACATATTTTTTCTCCAAATCCCAAGCAATGATAGGCTAGAATAAGCAAGAAGAGAAAGGAATGGTGGGTCATGCCTGTAGAAAATATGTTTGAGGAGTAGAACTAGAAGATTGAAGCTCGAATCTCATAACCATGAAGATGAAGAAGAAGATATAGAAGAAATCTTTAAAAAGAAAAGGATAATAAGGATGCAAAGAAGCAGCACACATCCTCTACACCTTATGATGCTATTATTAGCTGATAAAAACAATGTGTCTTCTGGCTACTGGTGGTGCCTCCCAATTGCTATTACTACAACTCACTACATGATGGAAAGTACGTACTACTACTATAAGGACAAAAGGAGCCACCCTCATAATGTGGAAGACCTAACCCACTAATTCTTAGAGTGTGAAGAGCAGTGGTAAGTGGGCAACTTGAAAAGAAGGAGTCAAGGATAAATATCATACCTTTTCACAAGTATTTCAAGGCTTGTACCTTAGTCTTCTTTCAAAATTATCATTCATATGTATGGTTTTTCATGTAATCAAACTCAACAATATGTTGTGGGAAGAGTACATATGGAAGCAAATTTGCTTTGCAAAGCCTAGCAAGCATTGGGGTTTATGTAACCTTGGATTCTAATACAGTGGGAAATTCCAAGAAGATTAAAAGGTGCAAAGTTTGCTTTGAACATGGACATACCTCAAAATGCTATCCTTATGTTTATGCACCTAATGAAGAAGAGAAATCTTGCAAGTATTTCTATATGGTTTATTTATACAAGGATTTTAATGGTATCTCCAAGAAGTTTTCTTCAGCTCACAAAGAAGGGTTTAGGTTCAAAGTTAGACAAAGCATGGGAAAAGTTGAGTTCCTTTGAGCATGCTATTCATGATGCTTGTGACTAGCATGATGATTGTGAGGGAAAGAAAGTTAAGTGTTTCTTAGGTTTGAAGCACATTGGGAATGTTGTTGAAAAGCTCAAGGAGAAATATTATAATATTTTGAATTCAGATTTGGATTCAAGTTCAAGTGACGAGGATGATGATTCATGCTCTTTATGCATGGTTTTGTCAAAGATTGAGGCAAACAAAGTGAGAGAACAAGATCCAAATAAGTCAAGGATCCTTGATCTCCCCAAACCCAGAAAAGGAGATTACCAACAAGAGAATGGAGCACCACATACCTTGCATCAATGCCTTGAAGGTATATTTCATATTTTGGTATATTGCAAAGTTCGTTCATAACCAATGTCCAATCAACTTTACTCTAAATGGAAGAAATAATAAAGTTGTCAACAAGGAAGATGATTGGTTAGGTAATCAAGAGGATAAGTTGTGTATTCAAGAAGATAGTGTTCTCATGGATCACAAGCTTAAGGATTATGTTTTTCCCAATGAAGATGTTATTGTGGATGATTTTCTTAGTTCTAGACTTGTTGATTTTGAGAAAAATAATGCAACTAGTAAGTTGAATTTTAGTAAGGGTTCTTTGTAAGAACTTGAAGTGCCACTACTCATAGTACATAATTTAATATCATCTTTTGATGTATTTATTCAAGGATGCCCATGTTTTCAAGATGTAAGATAGTATTTCGAGTTGACCCTTACATTATTGAGTCTGGAGAACAAGTGAGTGTTCCTTTACAATAATTGCGGAATTGTAAGTTTGGCACTACATTTCCTTTGTAAGAGTTGGCTGAATGTCAAGAATTACAAATATTGCTCAAATTATGTGGTTTTCCTAAAGATGCACATAAAGTCCATTCTATCAATCAATCTCCAACTAAGATGGTTCAATGGCTTTCTTTCAAGCTTGAAAAGATGAGAAAGGTAGCAAAAACTATAGTAATTGAAGCTTTGTCTATCATCAATAAGCTTCAAGAAGAGAAAGCATTGTTGCAATAAGAGGTTTCTCAAGTGAAGAATTTAACTCTTGAGGAAGTTTTTATACATAAGGATAATGAGATTGTCGATTTGCATACTTAGTTGGTATTTTTTCATGTTCCAAGTTAAGATATTATTCTTAAAGATCTATATGCATTGAATAATGAGGTTTAAGCTAATAATTCTAAAGTCTTTGAGAACTTTTATCAGTTTGTCAATGAAGTTGGAGCAAATGGAATTATGCAAGTACCTATAGCAGATATTTATGCACTTCATGTACATCAGGAATGGTTAATGTCATTTATATTGATCGATTCTTTAGTATGATAGTGATGATTTTGAATGAGCTAAATGCTAGAAGCAGAAGTATGTTACAATTTTCTATATCAATAAGTATTCAAGTCCTTTAGCTTGCAAAGTTATTCCTTACATTTGTAGGAGATTTCATTAGCTCAATAGCTTTTAGGTTTGCTGAAGATGTTAGGTTTATAGGATGGATTGTAAAATCCTAAATTTTTGTAGGAAGATCACAAAAACATGTATTCCTAGAATTCATACAATAGATTCTAGCATTCCTGTAGTTCCTACAACAATAACTCGAATTTCTATAATCCCTACATTGGTAGGAAGTATTACAACAACTTGAAAAATAGAAAATACATTAGAAACTTGAAGAAAACTAGTCTCATAAAACTGAAAATAGACCTTAAAGTTAGCAAATGTAGGTTATATTAGTTTAGATTGATGTTAAAAAAGGCTTGTAGATGATATGATGTAGACTAAAGCTATAGAAGATCTTGATGTAGATGTAGTTCTATATTTTTTCTTTTGTAGGTTTTCTTGGGTTGTCTTACATATTTCTTTGTGATGCAATGCCTTGTTTGAGATCTAGTTTTTGTAGTATATTTCCATGCATTTCTTATGATGCAATTACTGGAGCATCATCAACATATTTTCTAATTGATGTGGCTACTCTTTACCATTAGTATAGTGATTTACTTATTCAGTCACATCATGGTTATATGTCTTTATTATCCATGGCGTGTTATGGATATCATTGTACTTTATGGGTTTCGGCCCTAGCATGCTACCTTGAAATGGAATGTTTCCTCGGGAGGTCAGTCATAAATATGGGTATGTATCATGTGGATTCAACATAAGGGATTTGTAAATTACCACTTTTACACATTTTTTACATACAAAAGGGTCCCATATAAAGGGGTTACTTACAGATTGAATAGAAAAGGGACATGTTTCATTAAGGAAAATTTCACAAATAATGGTACTCATAAATAGGCCTTGAACACATGTGATATAGAGGGTATACATGTAGTGAACTACTCAGGAATTTTTCTATGTATAATGATTTTTCCTAATGACTAGACATGGAGTCAAAAGAGTAGGAGTAATAGATTATAGTCATTTGTGGTATTGCAAAAGAAATTTTGATTCTCAAAAATAAAAATTGAGTCCTCTGTGGGTAAAAGTAATGATTCTACCAATGTTGTATCTACTATCCATGAGAGTTAAATATCTTCAAGTTCTTCTTTTAGGGCTTTGGGTTTCGATTAAATATCTACAAGTTTCTTATGGAGCTCCAGATTATAGGAGCAATCAAGTTGGATGTTGTTCAAATATTGTAGAAGTAGTTACATAAGAAGGAAAAGAATGCAACATTGTAGATGAATTTGAAGCATGTTAAGGATATACACGGTCATGAGATATTTCATCTCAAGAAAGAATTAGAAGACCATACTAGTATGTTTTGGTAGTATAAGGTTTCTTTACAGTTGTTTAAGGAGCAGACTACAAGTATGCATGAAAAGTTTTAGGCTAAAATTCAAGTGATTATGCAAGATTGAAAGCAAAAAGAGTTTTATTAGATGCATGGCTTGAACATTTTTCACATGTTGAGAGGTCGATGTTGCATGATATGGATGTTAATTTCGAGGGGTGAGTCTTTGTGTAGGATGATTTGAATATGGTGAAGTGTTCTTCGACCAAGTATATACATGATCAATGGTATGATATTGCCAAATTATAGGATGACAGAGGTTATAGCAATGCCATATGGATTGATTCAATAGGGATTTGTTTCAACAAACTAGGAAGCTTCAATAGATGAAAAGAATAAGTTGTTGGAAACAATGGATGGCATGCAAGTGGAGTATTATAGAATGGTCAAGATGTTAGCTACTTTGTAGGAATCAAAGCATTGGGAAACAAATGAACTCACAAATGGGCCTTTTAGCCCCCCTCTCTCCTCCTGAAAACAAGGAAAAGATGACAAAGGTATATGCACTATGTACAGCTTGGCCCTTACGGGCGGACACCGGCACTGCCCTTTATCCCAACAATCTCCCCCCTAAAGGCAATGTGCCCAAAGGTAGAGGAAAAGAATCAACTAAGTCTAAGTGTGTACAAAGTTGAAGAGACTATACCTATCCAATACCCATCATCTGCTGGCAATGGGCAAACCTCTCTGTTGGAAGACCCTTCATGAGAAGGTCTGCAGGGTTATCATCAGTGTGCACCTTGACCAGCTCAATGCTCTTTCTGTCAAGTACCTCTTTGATGAAATGATACTTCATCTGTATGTGTTTTGTCTTTGCATGAAAGACAAGGTTTCATGCTAACATGATAGAACTTTGACTATCACAGTGGAGGACTAGAACCTTAGTAATCCCAAGCTCAACAACCAAACGTGACAGCCATAAGGCCTCTGTGCATGCCTCAGTGGTAGCCACATACTCTACCTCCATAGTAGACAGTGCAACACACTTTTGCAATATGGATATCCAAGAAATAGAACTCTTGTGAAGGTAAACACATATCCTGAAGTGGACTTCTTGCAGTCCGCATGTCTAGCATAGTCTGTATCTATAAAGCCAACGACAGATGCCTTTTGCTTACCAAAGAAGATGCACAAATCCTTTGTGCCCTTGAGGTATCTCATAATACCTTTCACTACTTTCCAATGCTTCTTGCTAGGGTTTGCCATGTACCTGCTAACCACTCCCACGACAAAGGCAATGTCAAGACGTGTAGCAACCATAGCATACATCAAACTGGCAACAACAGCTGAAGCATACGGAATCTTGGCCATTTCAGCCTTTTCATCATTAGATGTAGGACTGTCCTCTCCTCTGATACCAGTTTGTTGAGTTAGTTGCAATGGAGCTTCTGTGTAGAGATGCAAGTTGAGAGAGAGAGAGAGAAGAGATAAAGACACACGTTTTGTGATACTGAAGAGTGTACCTCAATAATGTTTTAGATAGGTATATGTACTATATGTAGCCTGGCCCTTACGGGGAGACATGGGCAGTACCCTTATCCCAACATGTATCTTCATCACTCTCCTCCTCTAGGGGTGTATCCAATGCAAGGAGGTAAATTGTCAATGTGCAATCACACTCCACAAGATCCAAAGGTGTTGTACTTGGTGCAATGCCCATGGGAACAGTACATACTCTGTGCAAAGTATCCACATGGGCTAGACACCTATTCACCTTGAAATACCATGAGATATTTCAGAGGTACCCAAGACATATTAGATCCCTCAATGGAGTATCTATAGGTAGCAATGGTGCTCACAAAGTCTTCCAAAACTTGAAGGGGGGCATCTAGTAATGAGAGTATGCTTTCAAGGTTGAAGTTCTTAGAGAAAACCTGAAATATCTTGTCACCTTGGTTGGCAAAGATAATCTCGTGGATCCACTCGTCAAAGTGTGCGCGAGCATCCATTGTAGCACATAGGAGGGATGTGGTGGATGTAAAAAGATGAAGAGAGAAAGTGTAGAATGAAGCAATGAAACAAGAACTAAACTATTTCTACCTTAAAAATATTAATTTTTAAACCATTCAAGGCCGTTCGCATATGATATTTAGTTATGGCTTTACTTAATGTCTTTGTAAAGTTCACATGCATATGTAAATGTGTCGATATAGAAAATATATAACAATTGTATGATTTTGCATAAATACCATAATTTTTAAATATTGCAACTTTGCAAATGATAATATTCTATTGGCAAAAAAAATTGAAAATTTACAAGTGTTGGATATTATAACTTGTGGTGTTGGGATTTTTAGGGAGACTCTACAATTTCTAAAATATGTGGAGCCACACACTTTCCACTGGTAACAGTATCCTCAACTCCACTTCAAATTTTCCTACCATCTAGTTTAAAATAGAAGCTAGCATGTGGATTCTACATTAACATTGTAATTTCCTGGCATATTATACTCAAGGGCCAATTATCCTCCATTTGCAATACTTGGGGCTCGCGGCCCTCACGAATGACAATAACATCCACAGCTACACTTTCACACATGTCTTGATCAAGGCACAACCATTCACCCTTGAGCATCCTCCATCTACGATACTTGAACACTAGGCATAAAGTCTATCGTGTGACAAAGTATCTATAATTGGAAAGGAAAGTTAGTTGATCCATGCCAAAGTAAGATAATAGTCAACTAAGATAGAAATTTTTTACCTGAAAGCCATGTCCCTTGTTGTGATTTGACACTCCATTGTGTCAAGACTGTGAGTCATTTTTTATGTCCAAGTTTTGCCTAGAATCCTTATTATATAATCCTCCACTACACTTTTTTTGACATGCATGTTTTTGGTACGTCTCAAACCCTTACATTCCTTGAACATATGTGCAAAAATTGCAATTGGTATGAACCAGCTTAGATGTACATTCTTTGAGATAGTGCTTGGCTTCATAGAGTTCAATATGCCTGCAAAATTTTTTGTGCTACACATGTGCAAAATATCGCTACTACACAATGGCCATTCTATACTATTGAGATTCGATATATGCATAGAATCAAGGGTTTTATATTCTGGAACCCCGCTTGGGCAATATGTACTTGGAGTAATAGAAAAAAACAAGGTCCTTTGTAAGCTACTTAGTTGTATGCCCCTCAAAGAGCAAGCTACCAATTTCGAGGTGGTAACACTTAAAAGAACCTGTGAAACTCTCGACATTTTGCAATTCACAGCAATTTGAAGGGTATACTTCTATAAATATGAGACAAGCAGTTACATAGATATCATGAAATTTCTCATTCTCAATGAGTTGCAAATACTTATTATTTTCAATGTTTGATTGACAGGGCACAATGGATGCAATATGTATTTGTTTTTTATAACTTGCCCGCCCGAGCTTTCCTTGGCGGTATGTTCTTAATAGCCCATCAAGAGATGTCCTAGGAAGCGCCATCCTGAATTTTGATGAAAACCTCAGAGTTTGCTAACTAGGCTTGCTTGAGTTTACCCGCAGTGGAAATTTCGGCCGTTCCCAAGAGGATTGATCTGAGTCTTTTCGGTCAAATCTATTACTAACGATTGACTACTATTATGTAAGAAACTGCCTTGACAACACAATATGTACCAAAAAATTTAAGAAATCTCCCATGGCAATTTTCTTCATCGTATACATGAGCAAAATCGTTGGTCCTTGCATGAACTCCCCTCCCCCTCTCCCACTAGCAAAATGACTTAAGCCTTAAAAGTACCGAATCGGTGGGGATAAGTTATCCATGTGAACTCCTCCTTAGGCATATGTACACACGTATACACGTGAACACGTGTATGCACATTTCATAAATAAATATATAATTTACGCTTGTGAACTCACTCTTGATGCACGGTTGTGTACTTACTTAAAAGCACGCGAGCATGTGCCAAAAGAATAGTTTTTACAAACACGAGCTAATTATTTTCAATAGTGTATGTGTGGTATTCCTTATCATGAAAACTCCACCTTAGTCATCGACAAAACGCGTAAGAAGTTATGCATGCATGAAAATGAAAAATGGGAAGAAAAGAAAAATCATCCAGTTAGTCTAATTCTAACTAAAAGCCAAAGAGTAGTTAACTAAAAGAGAAAAAGAGTTAGTAGGACTTTACAAGAGAATGACACATGGTGAGGGAGAGATAAGAAATGATTAGAAAGAGTGTGTACTTTTCCTCCCATCTCTTGCCACATAAGTACTCATTCCCCTATTTTTCCAACTTTCATATAAAAAAAACTAGAAAAATCCTAGTACTTTTTAACCTCCACAAGACACTTCATTTCTCATATCTTAATTTTTCATGAAAAATTCAAAAACGATATTATTTTTTTATTGATTAAAAATTCATAAGTTGCCACATCAGTACTCCTCCAATTTTTGCAATTTTCATAAAAAAATTTGGGATATTTTTAGTCACTTCCAATCTCATCATGACACCTCATACTCTCTTTTTTATTTTCTCTTAAAGTCAAAAAATGAGATTTTTTGAAAATTTTCGAACTGCCATCTCACTAGAAATATCCTACACATGGCATTTTCATGTTAAATAGAATTTAGGAAATTTTAACAAGCTGATACCCAATTAATCAACCCATCACCCATAATTTTCATGGTGCTACCATGTGATACCTCGAATGCCACTTATACAGGTAGCATCCCTCCTCCCTCTCCTATAAATAAGATCTCTCTCCTCCATTGTGAGAGCATGAATGTGAAGCTAAATAGACCCTATTGTGAAGAAGGACAATCAAAGAAGCGACAACGACATCCTTACACTGCCAAAATCTTCTCTTAATTTTCTTCTTTATCTAAAATCTAAAAATATCATCATCATGCCACAAAGAAGATGAGGTAGGGCATCATCCCCAAATGTGGCTACGCCACCAACATCCACTTAATGCGGGGTCGGCTACGAATAATCCTAGCCAAAACCATATTCTTAAAAAAATTAAGAAAATGATATTTTATTTTAGAAAATTATTAATAGTCATTTTATTCTTGAAAGCATGAATCAGATTATTACTTTAAAGTAGAAAAACTCAATAAATTAATGATCGAAATTGATTTATAATGTTAGTATTTTGATTATTTTTTTCTTTATTGAATGATAATTCTTTTTTAGAAAGAAAGAATTAGTGATAATTATAGTCAAAGTTAGATTAGGTTTTAGTAATTGGAAATAATTAAAAAATTAGTTGTATATATACATGGGATAATAAAGTTAATTTTAAAAAAAGAATGATTGTTATGCTCTTAAAAAATCCTAACATAGAATGTTATACTAAAGAATAAACAAATATGCTTGCAAATTTTCTAACTTAGAATGTTATACTAACTATTATGCTCTAGGAAATTTAACATAAAATGTTAAGTCAAAAATCTTGTTTAGCATCATATCTAATTTAAGGCTTATCCAAAGTAATCTATTAGAAAACTACCATTATTAGAATATTAGAATTCTTTCCATGATTGAGCTAACCATAAATTTTAGTATCACACTTATAAGAATGACATTAGTGAAATCCTTAAAAATATTAAATATTAATTAAGGATAAATTAGTTAAGTCTATCTCTAAAAGTTAAGTATAGTTATAATTATTTAGATGCATCATTGAAATTTGAGTTATTCTCTTGACTAAAAATTAAATGTTTCTGTGAACGGTTAAACATATATGACTTATTTCTATAATAATGATAATTGTTAATAGAATTGAAGACTCCTTTAAATAAGAACAATGTCTATTGATTGGACCATGGAAAGACTTTTGTAATCATAAACTATCCTAGACGATATAGCAAATATAGATTATTACTTAGAAATGGATTTTCTAACTCTTGGGTGACAAAACAAATAAATATGGAAGTATAGGAAATTGTTGATTTCATAAACTTAGAAAATAATGTCATAAGAAAAAAATGTAATCAAAGAAAGAAACGAATTGGTTGCCATAATTTTAAAAAATTAAAAAAGTGATAAACAAATCAAGCAAAGTCTTCTCACAGAAGATTCAATATAGCCACGAAAAGAAAAAAGTAGTGAATGAAAATCCTTAGAAATTATTGGCTATCCAAATCAAAGTCTTTGAAAAATCTTTTCGATAAGCTATAGCTGGCTTTATAAATTATTGTTTTTAGTAGCATTAATTGCTCAATAAATATTGACTGCAAAGGACTCGATGGTTGATGGTTTCTAATTTTTGAAACCTCGATGTGATTTCGATTTCTTCACTAATGGAAGAAAATGTTCTTGCTCAAATTAAGGGCAATTTTGGTGGGACTGACTTTCCCCTAGGGTCAATTTCTGGAGCTTGAATGAGTTGGATATATTTTTTGGTCTACTTAGAGCATCTGACCAGCACCTAAGATGGAAGGTCTAGTATGGAAGGTTCCCTCCTATGGTGACTCATAACCATGAGCAGCTCTGGTCAGAACTTATTCTTAGAATATGTAGTCGGGTCCTAAGATGGAGAAGAAATCCGTACTGTTATCAATGTGATTTTGCATTGGAGCTTGGAAATGCAGCCTAGAAACACTTCTCTGGTTTTTGAAGACGGATACACCTCTGGTTTTTAGGGCGAAACTAAAAATATATAAATATGATTATATCCAATGTTTTGAAAGGACTAGTTTCATTGTTTCTGTGTCATGAATTAACAAAGACGTGAAATTAACCTTGTGTTAAAAGGGTAATTAATGATGTTGTTTTTATGTGTTCCAACAACATGGTAGTATGCTCTATTTAGATAACTAAAGAAAACACCATTTAAAGGAAAGCGGGCGAGTGACCTTTCCCGATGAAAGCCGTTCGATGGATGGGTGGACCCGATGAGTCGGGTGCTTTCCTGAAAGTGAAAAATAGGATAAGAGCCAACATGATGACTTACCCTACGGTCAGAGTCTTAGAACCCAGACTTATCATTATCTTAGGGAAAAGGTGCAACAGCTATGCCAAAATGTGTTAGGGTTCCACGAACTCGAGCCCGTTACGCTAGAAAAAGCGTTGCACTCCATGAACCAAGGGTAATGACCCCTCTCCTTTCACACGAGAAGCCTCTCAAAGGACACCTTCGACAACGTGAGCTACCTAAAGATAGGAGATTGTTAGATCAATAGGAAACACTCAAGTCAATCCTCGTGGGATAAGGCAGGACGTTCCCATGCGAGGTGGACCTTGGGTCGCCTAGACTTTATCAAAGTCCAAACATTCCAGTGGAGTGTGGATGGCGGCAGCTAGGAAAAACCCCAGATGACCACCGAACGTTATCAACTATATTTAGTGGTTAGTACATCACATATTAGCGGTTCGAGATTCCATTCCCTATAGGAATTTTCTCACTGAAATAGACTTACATTGTGTTAGGTTCAAAGTGAATGGGAGAAGTATGACACTTTAATCCCTTCTGCCCGAGGTTCTAAAGTGATGCAAGTTAGGCTTTCTGGTTTCTAATGGTCCATCAAGTGTGATTTTTATTCCTTCTTAGGAAAGCTCTCAACTTACCGAGATCACCCAACCATAGGTCTGGATCCATTTGGGATCCATCCTCCCGCTTCCTTGGAGAGAGTAGTTTTAGTTACCTAATTATCTACCACTTTAGGTTCAACATATAAAAATAACTTCTTTGAATTATCTCCTGATACAAATTCGTTACATGCTCTTAATTCATGACACAAAAGCAGAGTAAAGCAATTCCTTCTTAATAGTTCCTTTTAGAAAAATGACATTTTACAAATATTTTTTTATTTGAAGGTATTATTCTCTCCAAGTTTTGTTGACCTATTGGAACTTCCACGATACAGTCTGGAAATCAAAGGGTAGTTGGTAGTTCGTAAGAGCCAAAGAAATTTATGACCAGAGCCCTTCGATATCCTTATCTCCTTCTCGTACCGACTAGAGTTCCCTAGGATAAGACCTTTCGTGTCATGATTGATCTATTCTCACTAACGTGAAGCAGAAGAGAAAAACCCCTTGGAGTAGGTTTTATTCATGTTGGCCTTGGGGAGGTCTAGTGCCATTAAGAACACTGCCTCAGTTGGTGTTCTGTGCTCATCGGAATACTACCTCAGTCGGCAATATGTAATCAGTCATTCGTCTTTTAGCCTAATGATTTTAGGAAAGATCAGTAACTAGCTTGAAAACACAAACATCTTATTTTGAATGCATTATACATAACCTCTTAACAAGTTTATTTACAAGAAAAATATTTTCTTTTAAAAAATAATAACATCGAGACAAATTAGCATAAGTGGTGAAATTAGCATAACTGACAATACCTTAATAACATTTAGGCGTTTAGGAGGTAACTCTCCTGGGAGTGAATCACCAAAACAATCTTCATATTGTCTAACAAAATCATGTCTGGCTTAATAAATTAAAGAGAGGGGTTCTTTTAAAGTCAGAGACTTGGAAGCATTAGTTGGTATTGTGTGTCCATTAGAGGCATCAAGTGCCCGTGAATCATTAGCTTCTTTTGACTCTCTCACAAAAATCATATATGCAAAAATAGCTTTCTTCATTTCTTTAGAAATGCTAACCTGACTAACCATTGGCACAGGCCAATCTCCAGCATCAGCAATGCATACTATGTTCTGACCCTTGAATTGAAATGCAAGGGTCTTCTTAACAAAATCAGGAAGAGGTCTAATCTAGTAATGCCAAGGCATACCTAAGATAACATCACAATTACCAATGGGTGCAAGTAGAAAAGATTCTTGGTCGCAGTAAATAGAATTTGAGGATGGTGGAGGAGGAACTTCAATCACATTTGCTTCCTTCCTTTTGTGAGGAAAATCAGGCTTCATATGCCCTAACTCACCATAAAGAAAGTACCTTCCTTCCTCTTTGTACTTTTATATCTCAAAGGGTGAGAGATACTTATGCTTCTTCTTGCTACCCTCTAGCTTTGAATATTGGCCATGGGTATGGGTAGGTCTTCTTCGATTAGTCCTATCTCCTGGTTGATAATAGAGCTGCTCTTGTCTAGCTCTATAAGAACTCATCTCCAACTTTCACAATGTACGAGGTGTATGCAAACTTTAAGCTATGATGGTAGACTCCATCATGGGAGATAAGGTTTCATGTGGATACACCTTCATGGTTCTGTGTAAATGAGGGAGTAGGCCAGCTTCAAAATTCCTTTTCTTCTCTTCATCACTGATCTCCATGAAAGGAGCAACCTTGAGAAGAGTAGACCAAAACTTGCCCACATAACTAGTGACCTTCTCATGCTCTTTCTAGCCTAGACAATCCCACTTCTTCTTGACATCATTCTCAAAATCAGGAGGCAAGAACTGAGCATAAAACTTCTTCTTGAACTTTTTCCAAGTCATAGGTTTTCTTCCCTCCAAAATGAGAGTCAACCACCAATTGCTAGCGATGTCTTTCAAGTGCATGCCTATATGCCTGAGCTTGGACATTTCTAAGAAATTACCATGAGAAAAAACAACTTCAAATTTCCTGACAAAGGCTAACACCTTAATAGGATCTCTCTTACTGGAGTAAGAGTCAAAATTTATGTCCTTATCCCTAGACTTGAAAGTCTTAGTATTTTTAAGCTTGCTCCTCTTACGGTTGGTCCCTCTTTGTCCGTTTGCGGATTGCTCCAAACTTAGAACCAAGAGAGTAGTAACTAGAAGATGATGAGGAGGAGGAGGAGCTTGAGTAATTAGGGGAGTAGCTAGTTGCTGAGGGAGATGACTTCCTCCTTATTAGCCTAACTCGAGGTGAGGTCTTTTTACTCTTATTGACCCAAAAGTCCTTCCTTCTAGGAAGCTTCTTAGCAATTGGATGCTTTGCACCTTCACCATCAATTGATGCAGTGGTGTTTCCTCCAGTATCACCATCTTTTTGAGGATCAAGTCCTTCATAATTAGCTTCTTTCCTTGCCCTTAAGCTGTCAATCATGACGTACTTCGGGAATCTCCAACAAGCTACAATACTCTGTCAATTAAGCCTATAATTGCTCACTTGTAAGCACTTCATCAATTGCCATCTTTACCTTCTTCTTGCAAGGATTGCCTTTACTTTGAGAAAATCAAAGAGTGTGTGCTCTGATACCACTATTATAAGATCTGAGATACCCAATTGACCTTTGTATATACTTAAAAGATATATGGTGAATATTATGTTGGCACAGAGAGAGAACAGATGAGAGGAAAGAAAGATGTAGAGAGAAAGAGAGAGCGATAGAGAGATTGACAACACACTATCGACTAGAAGATGGGCCAGTCCCCCTCTTGTGGAGTTATATTATTGACAAGGAGCAATATTCTCCGATACACATAAACCAGTTCTTAACTTGTAGATATTGGGAACAAGATCATGGTTTCTTGCATGGTATACAGCCGACTAACACTTGCACAACTTGGAAGTTGGCACCATTTGATCTTTCTTGAGTCTCTCCTTCTCTCCTACACAGCTTTCGCAGCACTTGCACCTTCTCTCCTCCTCTTGAAACTTGATTTCAGCAAAGCTTTCACAGTATTGTACCTTCTCTCCTTCTCTTGGAACTTGATTTCAGTAGAGCTTTTGTAGTAGCAGTTGTACCTTCTCTCCTCCTCTTGGAACTTGATTTCAACACAGAGCTTCTGCAGCACTTGCACCTTCTCTCCTCCTCTTGGAACTTGATTTCAGCAGACCTTCCGCAGCACTTGCACCTTTTCTCCTTCTCTTGAAAGTTGGAAAGTGATGCTTCCCTCAACTCCTCCACACCCAAGGAGAGCCTCCCTTTTATAGGCTACAAGAGCTTCTCTTCTTGGAGAGAGATACTTGAGTGCCAATATTGGAAAGGTTGATCTTCATGCAAGATGTGGTTATTCTAGGACCTACTCTGCAACACCAATTTTGGAATATCTCTCCATGTGTTGTTCAGATACCAACACAAAAGTTGTAGATCTCACCATTTCTGATAACCCTCGCGGGCCATTTTTAGAGATCGGATTTCTATTGCGATATATTTTTAAAATGGATTCACCATGTCTATTTTAAGCAGCTTTTTAAACTCTATTCTTAACTTATGGTCCATGCAACCACCTTGAGCCATAGATAAGGATAGTTCATTAGATTGCATTGGGCGTCAACCTTAAGATTGACTTCCACACAAAAGTTTGTGCCATCTTAGACCTTAGAAAGAGAAAATCACTTCTCTCCTCACTTCTAGAGGATCACGTCTCTCGTCTTTCTTAGTGAGAAAATTACCTCTCTTTTCTTTCTTAGTGAAAGAATTCCTTCTCTTCTTAATTCATTAAGAGAGAAAAGACCTTAAACCTTGACTTAAACCTTGACTTATAAGGGAGAGGATGACCCCAAATGAATGCAATGCTCATTACACACAAGTAAATGTTCCTAGGTTTTCTCGGATGCACACATAAATACATATACACAATGCTAATGCACTTCCTCTTCTTAGAGCTCAATCCATATTCATTTATGTGTAGCTCCTTAGTTCTTGTGTACACTCTTTCACTTAGAAAACACTTCCCTTCCCCTTCATAACTTGTATTGCATGTACCAAATATCCCCGTCATAGTGCTTTGATCACCCCATTAAGTGATGCACTAGGAATATTGGTCTCTAAAGGGTCTCATGGCCATGCTAGATCATCATCAACACTTAAAGAAAAGTGAGTCATTAATTTATTGACATAAATTTATTAAATAGAGAATTCATAATAAGCAGTTAATTTAGTAATACGGATGATCTTGCTTCAATCCAAGCCTCTCATGGAATTCAAAAGAGGAGGAGATTGTTGGAGCTAACTGCTAAATTACTGAAAGAGAATTCAGGCATTTTGGTTCAGAATCAGAGATGCCAAAATTGGTGAAAATTGTGCGCCATTTTTTTTCATAAAAAGGGGGGGCGGTGATCTGTTCATGACGTTCTCATCTTATTCTTCTTCTCTTTTTCCGTAAAGTTTTAAGATTTAAAGCTTAAAGCTTTTGTGACTTATCCTACTTGCCAATTTTTAAACATGTTTGGTCAAATTTGACTTATGGTTGACAACTCTCGTTCATGTGATAGCTTGCGTGATGGATGGCTATAGACCTTGTCAATCTGAAAAAATGTTGGGTTAGGATCCTCAGGTTATTTTTCTCGAGATCTTCTCTATTTAATGTTTTAGAGTTCTTCAAGTTCATTCTATGAGAAGTTGAGAAGATTTGAAACTAAAGTCGGGATATCACATCCTTCCCCCCTTAGAGGAATCGAGATGTCCTCATCTCAAATGAAATTGGGGATATTGGTTAAAAAGTGATTTTTGGTCAATCCATGTGGCATCTTCTTCAAGGTAGTCCTTTCACTGGACAAGATAATCTCTAAGGGTTTTGCTTCGTTGAGTCTTCTCCACATGTCAAGTATCCCTTCTAGTTGAAGTTCAAGGACTCCTTGACTATCACAATTTTTTGGTCGTTAATACATGGTCTGGATTAGAAACATAAGCTTTCAATAGATTGACATGAAATACATCGTATACTTCCAAGATATTAGGGAGTTGTAGCTTGTAGGCATTTGGTCCTAGACACTTTAGAATCTTATATGGCCCGCAATACCTATGACTTAGCTTCTTGAATTCCCCCAAAGATAAGGAACTTTTCTTTGGGCAAACTCATAGGAAAACCATGTCACCTTCTTTGAAAATGCGTTCTTGCCTTCGTTGATCGGCATATGCCTTGTGTTGATCCTTAGTAGCTTGAATATCTTGCCTTATAGTTTTCACTTGTTGATCAATTTCTTTTAGCATTTGCCTATGGGTTTTTACTCGTAGGGTAGGATCAGAAAAATTTAATGGTGCAAGACAATATTGCTCATATAGTGCTTGAAAAGGAGTCATTTGAACAATAAGCTCTTAATAAATCTTCAATAACGTAGTTGACCTGCTCAATTTGACCATCGGTTTGGGTATGGTAGGTAGGATTGAAGCAGAGCTGGGTTCCTAGAGATTTGAATAAACTCTTTCAAAATTTTGAGGTGAAGAGAGAATTGTGGTCACTAATGATTCTTTGGGGTAATCCATGTAAGGTGAAAATTTCCTTAATGAAAAGCCTGGCTATATCGGAAGCCTTGTAATTGATTATTACAAGAATAAGGTGTGTAACTTTTGTTAACATATCAATGACAACCATTATGGAGTTATATTCTCCTTGTACTAGGGGTAATCCAACTATGAAGTCCATGCTGATATATTCCCATTTCATTTGAGGGATGTCAAATGGCTTGAGCTTTCATGGCAAATTGACACGCTCGGCCTTAATTCGTTTGGTGGCATACTTGAGTACATCACCCTTGAGTATTTCCCAATAGAAGCTTCTTTCTGATTGTATTAAGAGTCTTAGCATAAGCAGGATGACTCGAAAATGGAGAATCATGAGCTTCCAAGAGTATTTTTCTTTTAAGTTCCTAACTTGCAGGAATATATAGTCTTGTCTTGTAATAGGCAAGATCCTCGTTTATGGAAAAGTCTTGATACTTAATCTTGAGTTGAAGCTTATCCCATGCTCGTATTGGATGCCAAGTTGCATAGGAGATGCGCTAGGGCGACAGCTCCTTGATCTCCCAAAGACCAACTAAAATTTTGGATTTGAATCCTTGAGAGAAATTTCTCTTAATAAGTTCTGATAGCTTGGATCCTTCGTTGCCTCTTCTTTAGTCATTTCTATGAGAGGGTTACTGGGCATTGAAATCATTGTAGCAAGAGTTCCAGCCCTAGAGGGTTCTTCTAGAATTAGAGCATTAAGGAATGATTTATTGCTTAGGGCATCTGCAATCACATTCTCCTTGCCTGGTCTATACTTGATTTCAAAGTCAAATTCTTGCAAGGTCTCAATCCATCGATGTTGTCTCATATTGAGATCCGATTGAGTAAAAAACCACTTTAGGCTTTTATGATGAGTGACTAGAGAAAAACTATTACCAAGCAGGTAATGTCTCCATAGTTTAAAGGCATGAACTACAGCAAGTAATTCTAGATCATGTGTTGCATAGTTTCTTTTGCCGATCTTTAATTTTTTTGAAGCATAGGCTACTGGATGTCCTTCTTGCATAAGCACACAACCCAAAGCAAGAGAGTTTGCATCAATTATGTCTTCAAATTCTTTGCTAAGGTTGGGTAGCCTTAATATAGGGGTGGTTACCAAACTCTACTTAAGCTTTTCAAAGCTAGATTTTTTGGCAGACATCCATATAATGAAGACTTGCTTTTTAAGAAGGTCCATGAGAGGTGTGGCAATTGAGGCATAGTCTTTAATGAAGACTCTATACCAACCCGTTAGCCCGAGAAAGCTTCGCACTTCCTTGACTATTGTTGGGGGTGGCCAGTCTTGTACATCTTGGACCTTGGCAGGATCCATTGAAATTCCATCTACTGATACTATGAATCCTAAATATTCAATCTACTTTTTGAAGAAGGCACATTTCTTCTTTTTAGCATACACTTTGTGGGCCCTCATTGTTTCAAGAACTATTCGTAGCTGTGGTCCATGGTCTTCTTCATTCTTAGAATATGTTAAGATATCGTCAAAGAAGACGAGGAAAAAGTCATCAAGGTAGGGTCAAAAAATATCTTGCGTCAACTTGTTAAAGGTGGCAGGAGCATTTGTTAACCCAAACGACATTACAATAAACTCGTAATGACCATACCTTGTGTTAAAAGTAGTTTTAGGGATATCTTCCTCCCTAATTCTTATTTGATAATATCCTAATCTAAGATCAATCTTTGAAAAGACCTTTGCTCCTCCCTGGAGTTAGTCAAGCAACTTATCTATCCTTGAAATTGGATATTTATTTTTCATTGTCACCTGGTTTAATCCATGGTAATCGATACAAAGACGGAGTGTTCTGTTTTTCTTTTTCTAAAATAAAACCGGGGCTACCCATGGTGAATTACTTGGCCGGATGTATCCGTGGTCTAATAGTTGCTTGAGTTGTTCTTTTAGCTCAATGGCTTTAGGAATTGACATTAGGTAAGGCCATTTGTTGGTGATGGGGACAGTGCATGGAATGAGTTGAATTTCATGATCTACTTCGCTTGTTGGTTAGGTCTTCTGGAAAAACATCTACATATTCTTTTAGCCAAGATGGTTGATCCTTAGCTTCACTATCCTTCTTAGCCTTGTTAAGTTTAATTAAATGGATGGGTAATCCTTTTTTTAGTTCCTTTTCTATTCAGGAGGCTTTAGCCAACTGAATCTTTGGGTTTCCTACTTTTCCCTAAGTGGTTACTTTTTCTCCCTTTGAGTTTTGGAATGTGATTTGGCCCTTTCCATAATGGATATGTACATTATTTGGAATTAACCAATCGATGTCTAGTAGGCAATCATAAGCCTCGAATAGAATATTAGTGAGTTTGGGAATCTCCCAATTCTCATTTTTTGAAAACTAAAAAGGTGGCACTTGGATAACATGCCCATAAGTTTCTCAAAACCATATGATGTGACCTATCATTGGAAAGCCCTTGAAAAATGGAATCTATTGAGCTATAGAGTGCCCATTTTAGAGTTATAGTGTTCAAGTTATGACAAATCCAAATATTTGACCATGTGTCCCAAACTTATGGAGAATTCCCATATTCCCCAATATGGTATTCTTGAGGTTTTGGAATGCGATTTGGCCCTTTCTGCAATGGATATGGGCATTATTTGGAATTAACCAATCCATTCCTAGCAGGCATTCATAAGCCTCGAGGTTCATAATTTGGAAGTTCATTTTGGAAGAATTGCCACCCAAGCTACCTTGCTAGTTTGTTGTGTTGATAAAACTTTGCCATTTGCTAACTCGACAAGCATTCTAGGTACAAGAATAGTGTTTAATATGCCTAGCCTTTTTGCACATTTTGATGATACAAAAGAGTGGTCACTTCCACAGTCGATTAAACTTCCAAAGGGTTTACCTTAATAATCTGCTGGTGTTTAAATTGCTGAGAATTGGCGATTTGGACCCTTTTTATTGAGAGTGGTGTGTATTCTAGCTCTTTCCATATTGGATTCCATTGTGGGATCTTTATCATTACTAACCTCCTTTAGGTTTATTCCAATAACCTTTTCCCCTGGCATCTTAGCTTCTCCTACAAAACTGACCTTGGCCATGTTTCAGGCACTGCCTCTTGAAATGTCTTGGTTCCTTGCAATCGAAACACCTTGGGATCTCATTGCTCCTTCATGTGGGTATAAAACTTTCCACTACATTTGATTTGTTCTTCTTCATCTTGTTTGCTTGGTACTACCCTTGAGCTCTTTTTGCATAACCTTGGAAGTTGCCCTTATTCTAAATGTTACTAAGTTTTACATTTCTTGGCCTTTGTTCAATCTCCTAAACTATTGGAGTTGCTCCAATCAATGAATCTTGTAAATTCAATGGTCTCATTGATTCAAGACGTGTATTTAGGGGTGGATTTAGACCATTGCAAAATTTGGATACTTGTTGTGAAACATCCATCGTAGGTGCATATTTTAAAAGTGTTAAAAATTTGGAGTAGTAGGCTTCTAGGCTTAGGCTTAACTGCTTTAGATTGAAAAACTCATTCATCTTCTGGGCTTGATATGTGGGCCGAAGATATCTCCCACATACTGCATCCTTAATTTTGTACCAAGTGATAGCGCTTTTAGACATTCTTTGGTCCTTGCACCATTGTTCCCACCAAAGACATGCATCTCCTATGAGTTTTAGTTGGTGATCATGGCTTGATTTGACGTTTTAGTCCCTAAAGCTGTGAAAATAGTCTTTCATAGATTCTATCCATGTTTCTACCTTAGTTGGGAAAGTCCCTCTCTTTACCATCAAACTCTAGTGGCTTGTACTACTTGAGAAGAAACTTCTTCTCTTGAGCTTCTATAGTATTGAGATTTGAGGTAACATTCTGGGGAAACCAACCATATTTAAAAAAAAAGGATGTTTACTTGCTTACTCTATCTCATTAATTTAGGAAGGAAATTACATAATACTTGTCCTTCCAAGAATGATCAAGGTTTATACTTCAAAAGAGAGTTTTAATTTTTAATCAAGAAAAAAATCTATCTACTATTTTTTATTTATCAAGGACACAAATGGATGGACAAAAATAATTCTTAACATCAATAGGACGAGAATACATTATTCAAGTAGATCGGGGGCTTGTACTATTCTTGGAACAGATTTTTCTACAATCTAGGCATGGCATTGCGATACATCCATCGCATAGTAATTAGAATTCTGATAATAGATATCAAGATATCTATATTTCAGAGGAAGATAATGTAATCCATCTTTTATCAACCGGTATAACCCTTGTAACCTCCTCATAGATGTACCAGTTTAGTTTGACATGTTGCCCTCTAGTGAACATGTTTGAGTTTACTCTGATGGCCTCATATAGAAGAGATAAATCTTGGTAACCTCAAGGGCTTCCATCCACCTTAACCTCTTTAAATTATTCTGGAGGTAAGAAAGTGTAACGTGTCCCCCTGTCCACTTGTAGAACACATCTTAGCAGCCCATCGGGAAGAGAGTCTAGAAAGCGCTACCTAGTACTCACAAGGAATGTCACGGGGTTTGCGATCAAGGTCTTCCCGAGTTTGCCACGAAGCGGAAGTATCCGGCCGTTCCCACTTAGGACCGACCTGAATCAGGGTTTTCCTAATAGTCAAGTTTCTAGGAAGTAGCTAGCGTCGACGAACCACTTTGCGCAGAAACATCAGGGTCAAAGAGGATTTATACTCACTTGGTTCAAGGAGAATGGAAAACGAGAGGGATGCGAAGCTCAACCTCTCTACCCGTAAGGTATAGTCCCATTCCGTTCACCTAAAACAACATAAATTGGGGCTCTAACTCTTTTGATTCTAGGTCACCACTATTTCGCTATCAATTCCTTCGAGAAAAGTTCCCGGCTAATCGAGACCACCCTTTCATAGGACGGACCCAAATTCACGTCCACCGCACTTTCCTCAGGTTGCTTAGTTATCTAATTACCTACCACATTATGTTTGACCTGCAAAAACAGCTTCCTTAATTAACCAATTTAACACTAGTTCCTTCACGTAACTTAGGCACTGACATAGAAAAACAATGTCAAGCAAGTTTCTTTTTCAACATTTGATCTTTATTTATCATAATCTTTGGAATACATCAAATATCTTGCTCGAAGGCTATCCCTGCAATCCTCAGGATTGCTACTCCAAGCTCCGCCCGTTGACTAGTATGCAAGCCTCGAGATCCCATCTCGAGTCACGTCGACCTCTTGTGCAGGATCCAAAGGTAAGGAATTTACGGCCAGAGCCTCCCCTGGCACCCAAGCGTCCTCTTGCTCTAAGCAGCGCCATGGAGAAACCTCTTGCGGCGGGTTTGGTCCACGTACTCGACGCGGCTAACAACCCCCTTGGATAGGGTCAGGCAGACAGTCGGAGGTAACTGAACCTGCCTCTCTCTCCAGGCTTCTAACCTGAAGCATTAGTTGTTTTTCTTGAATTAGTTCCTTGAGCAAAGAAGTACAAACAGTGTACCTAAGTGTACAATCACGAGCATTCCAGTGGTCATTCGTACGGCCAACTGCTAAGGTGTGATTCCTTTTCCACGAATACTCCCAGCATTTGATCCTAGATCATTCGCGACTTGGCAAGATCCCAAAGGTTTAGCAAGTTGGGTTGCTTGTTTACCCTTTTTCCTTGGGTTAGGGTTTATACCCTGTTGACCCCAAATTATCACTACCTTAGGTTTCCTTATACTATAGTCAAATAGATCCTGGACACCCCCGTCATCCTAACTTGGTTGGTCAATTTGCTTCTTGGCAATTCACCATTGCCCTAAGCTTGACAAATTAGTTCCCAAGAGGGAGTGCTGTAGTAGGGAAACTATTCAATTCTTAGAGAATCTAATTTGTAATTAGAACTCGCCAATCTTGGTCTAAGGTGTAGCAGTACTATCTTGTGATTTATTCGCAAGAGCATATGACCTTGCGGACTTGTCACACGAGATAGGTGTTGGTACCTAACTTGAGGGATTACATCTCTCATCATACGGTATTTCTTGATCAAGAATACTTTTGATCAAGATATAGGGTTTGGGAGTCCCATTGACCCCAATCCAAAACCCTAATCCTACTAGGCTGATAAATGATTTGGCCCTAGGGTCCCTAAATTCCTTGTGAAAGTCTAGCATTTGGTCATCTCATCCTTAGGGTGAGAACCCTAGATCATTCTTGCAAAGTTGTTTTGATAACCCTAACATTTCGTGAATGTGGGTAGAACTTTTAAGATCGAAAATATTAAATCGGCATCCTAAGTGTGATACTGAGCAGAATTTTATCATAACTTAACCCAACCTAGCACATTGAGGTGACCATCGTATGCTAGGTAATCATACCTTTATGAATTTCATGTAAGCTACTCAATTACACGTGAATTACTTAATTGATCTAACCAACTTACAATTAAAGATGATCTTCCCTTTAAAGATGCAAATACTTTCCTCCAAACTTGCAAGTACTTTCCTTAAAAGATGTAAGTAACTGCAAGATGTATGAGATGTATCATTCCATGCGAATATGCAATTTCAAGACCATAGGCCTTTCACCTTTATGCAACTATAGGATCTACAATGATCTTTCCATCTTTCCTTGTCCTATAAGATTTTGATTGACATTAAGAACTATCTCTTATAAACCTTACGTTTATGCATCGAATTCAAAGCTTTTGTATTTTAATGAAGATGAATCCTTTCCCCAATTGTGAACTTTGATAAAAGAACTCTATGCATGGATGCATCATTCTTTCATGACCAGATGCCAATGAATACATCATTGATTTAATCTTTCCTTTTTCACCTCACTTAACCTAAAATGTAATTATCGTTTCATGAAAATTGCATACTATATGTTTTTGTCAAAGTTCATAAATCTTTTCCTTTCATTGCAACTATTTATTCATCATTAAACGACCTTCTACAATTAACCTATATATGATTTACAACAAGGGATTTATTACAAATTCCATAAGTGCATCATGTGCTATATGCCCCATCCTTTCCAACAATGTGAACCTCCCAGTACGTAAGAGTATCCCAAAATGTATTCAACCTATATGCGTGATGCAACAAGGATGTCTTTGCACAAGTGCATCTTGCATCATACATTCAAAAATGCAACTACCCTTGACCGTGGTAGTGCAAGCGTTATAAGCACCTTGTCATGCAACTGAACTTTTTAAATCGAAGCAAAATATATATAAGTTTTCCAATGCATTTAAGTCTCTCTATGTGAATTAAAACATGCTTTATGCATCCTTTCCATGCAAATATATTTTTTGGAACTTGGGCATTTAATATCGGGGCGTTGTCTACTCTCGTGCTTTGGGTGGAAGCTCCTGCGTGTGCTCCTCTCAAATTTTTCTTAAAAGCCATTGACGAAAATAATATCAACTCAACAAACTCTCCCTTGGATCCCTTATGAGTTCCAAAATTACTTGCATCTCGGAATCTCCTTCACAGCGTAGGAATTAAGCCTTGCAGAACACGATCTATGAAACCCGAAAGCCGCAGGTGAACTTGGTATAGTGGAGCTTCAATAGAAGCTTCTCAAGCTTCTGAGTTTCAGAGATGACGTGATGATGATGACGACTAATCGGATGATGATGACGACTAATCGGATGATGATGGTGAAGATGATGATAAACAATCACGTGAGGATGAAGAAGATGATGGTGATGGCGGTAGCCTGACGGCGTTGGCGGCAGCTTGACGGCGTTGGCGGTAGGCTCGGACGATCCCCTCAAGCTTGGGAGGGGGGATTCATATAAGGTGGAGGTGGGGATGGTTAAAGGAGTGGGAGAGGGGTGGGGGGTGGCCACACAGGTGGCAACCGCATGCTTTCCTCCCCATGCCCCTCCATATTAGCTCTTACACACTCTCTCTCTCTCCCCGCCATGCAACGGGAGAAGGAGAGGGAGTTTAAAAAAAAATTGCAATTACTCATTATCCTTTTTCCCTTGAAGGGGAGTTCCTGCGGTGACTTGCGGGTTTATAAGCACATGGTTTCTTATGCACAACGCGGGGGATGATATGGTTATTACACGAGGATGGAGCACTTAGGCCAGAGTTTTTTTGTTGCGGGAGATCATTTCATATTGTTTTTGCACGGAAACTCGGGTTTTATAATATTTTGTTGAAGAAATATTACATTCTCTCCCCCTTAGAGGAATCGAGATGTCCTCATCTCAAGAAGATTTGTGGGTATTGATGGTTGAGAGTACTTTCATCCATCCAGGTGGCATCCTCTTTGGGGTAATCTTTCCACTGGATGAGGTATTCTCTCAAGGTCCTAGACCTCAAATGCCTCTCCCTAACATTTAGGATTCTGTTAGGCCGTAGCTCAACGACTCCTTGGCTAGGCATTACAATTTGTCGATCATCAAGCACATGACTAGGGTTAGGCACATACTTTTTCAATAAGCTGACATGGAATACATTATGAACTTTTAGGTTTTCAGGGAGTTGAAATCTGTAAGCATTAGGCCCTAGGCACTTGAGAATCTTGTAGGGTCCACAATACCTTGGACTTAGCTTTTTGCACTCACCCAAGGATAGGGAACTCTTCTTTGGACGTACGCGAATGAACACCATATCACCTTCAACGAAGGATCTGTCTTGCTGTTTCAAGTCCGCGTAAGCCTTCTGTTTGTCCTTGGCGGCTTGGATGTCTTGTCTTATTGATTTGATTTGGTCATCCATGTCTTCAAGCATCTGCTTTGAAGCTTCAACCCTCAAGGTTGGATCTGAAAAGCTCAAAGGAGTACGACAGTCGTGCCCATACAATGCTTGGAAAGGGGTCATGTGAATGCTTTGTTGGTAAGAAGCATTGTAGGCAAACTCAACCAATGGCAAATATTGAATCCACTTTTTTGGTTCACGACAGCAGTGTGCCCTAAGCATATCTTCAATGACTTGGTTGAATCGTTCCGTTTGACCATCGGTTTGGGGATGGTAAGCTGTACTGAAACATAGTTGAGTCCCAATGGCCTCAAAGATGGCCCTCCAGAAGTGTGAGGTGAAGAGAGAGTCACGATCACTAATGATTCTTCTGGGTAACCCATGCAGTTTGAATATTTCCTTGATGAATAATCTTGCAATATTTGAGGCTTTGTAGTTTGTCTTAATAGGAATAAGATGTGCAACCTTGGTGAGCATATCTACCACAACCATAATAGAGTTGTATCCTCCCTGAACTTGGGGTAGGCCAACAACAAAGTCCATACTAATGAATTCCCATTTCATTTGGGGAACGTCAAGTGGTTGCAATTTCCCTGGCATTTTGACATGTTCGACCTTAATGTGTTGACAAGACAAACATTCCGTGACATATTTGAGAACGTCACCTTTGAGCCTATCTCAATAATAGCTCTTCTTGACTGCATTAAGGGTCTTGGCATAGCTAGGATGTCCCGAGAAAGGGGAGTCATGGGCTTCCCAAAGTATCTTCTGCTTGAGAGATTGGCTTGCGGCAATACATAACCTTGTCCTAAAGTAGACAAGACCACTACTGACAGAGAATTCTTGATACTTCGTCTTTAGCTTCGGGTCTTGATCTTTGATGGGGATCTCCCTTAGCAATTTCTAATAGACTGGGTCATGACATGCCTCTTCTCTAGCTAGCTCAAGAATTGGGTTGTTTGGCATTGATACCTTTGTGGCTAGAGATCTTGCTGTTGATGGATCTTGCAAAATCAGAGAATTTAGGAATGCCTTGCGACTGAGAGCATCGGCAACTACATTCTCCTTTCTAGGCCGGTATTTGATTTCAAAATCATATTCTTCCAATACTTCAATCCATTGATGTTGCCTCATATTAAGCTCATTCTGGGTGAAAATCCATTTAAGACTCTTGTGCTCCATCACTAAGGCAAATTTGTTACCCAGCAAGTAATGTCTCCAAAGTTTGAGAGCATGGATGACAACCAACATCTCCAGATCGTGGGTAGCATAATTCCTTTCATGGCTCTTCAGTTTCCTTGAGGAGTATGCTACGGGATGACCTTCTTGTATAAGCACACATCCCAAGGCAAGTGCGCTAGCATCAGTTATCACTTCAAACTCCTTACTAAGATCAGGAAATTTCAGGATGGGTGTTGATACCAAGCTTTGCTTTAGTTTGTCAAAGTTGGTCTGTTCAGTAGGTGACCATACGATTGCTACTTTCTTCTTTAGTAGACTAGTCAGAGGTGCTGCAATCAAAGCATAGTTTTTAATAAAGACCCTATACCATCCTGTCAATCCAAGAAAACTACGTATTTCTTTGATAGAAGTTGGTGTCGGCCATTCCAGAACGTCCGAATCTACTGAAATTCCTTCTGCTGATACAATGAATCCCAAATATTCAATCTGTCACTTGAAAAATGCACACTTTTTCTTCTTGGCATAAAGCTTGTGTGCTCTCATTGTTTCAAGAACCATGAGAAGCTGGGGTTCATGATCTTTTTCTTTCTGCTTGGAGTAGACTAGGGTATCGTCAAAGAAGATGAGTACGAAGTCATCAAAATAGGGCCTAAAGATATCTTGCATTAACCTGTTGAAGGTAGCAGGAGCATTTGTCAGCCCGAATCACATGACTAGGAATTCAAAGTGTCCATACCTTGTGCTAAATGCAGTCTTCGGGATATCTTCTTCCTTGATCCTTATCTGATAATATCCAGACCTGAGATCTATCTTAGAGAAGATCTTCACACCTTGAAGACAGTCAAGAAGTTCATCTATTCTTGGAATGGGGTATTTATTTTTAATGGTCGATTGATTCAACCCTCTGTAGTCAATGCATAACTGAAGCATTCCATCTTTCTTCTTCTGGAATAGCACTGGAGCTCCCCATGGCAAACTGCTAGGATGGATGTAGCCTTGGTCTAACAGTTGCTTGAGTTGCTCCTTCAGCTCAATCGCTTCCGGGATGGACATCCTATATGGTCTCTTTGTCGACTGGTGCAGCTCCTGGCACCAGCTTGATTTTGTGATTGACTTCCCTTTGAGGAGGAAGTTCTGTCAGCTCTTCGGGAAATACGTCTACATATTCCCTTAACCAAGAAGGTTCTTCCCTAGATTCCTCATTCTTATCTAGCTTATTTAGTTTAATCAAATAGATAGGTAGACCCTTTCTAACTCCTTTTATTATCCGTGATACTTTTTCCAGAGCTGAATTTTTGGCTTACCAGCCTCTCCTTGAGTTGTAACTAGTTGCCCTTTAAAATTTCGGAAGGAGATTTAGCCCTTACCATAGTGTATGTGGGCATCATTAGGTATTATCCAATCCATTCTGATCAAACATTCGTGGACACCTAGGTTCATTACCCTGAATTTGACCAAAGTCGACTTTCCACCTAGTAGGAATTTCACCTTAGCAGTTTGCCTGGTACAAGAGACCTCACGACCATTTGCTAATTCCACAAGTAAAGTAGGTGCATCTATTGTGGCTATTCCTAATCTTTTTGTACAAACTGGTGAAATGAAGGAATGTGTATTGCCACAATCAATCAAGGCTTTGAAGCTTTTACCTTGATAATCCAATGGAGTTTGAATCACCGAGAATTGGCGATTTGGGCCTTTCTTGTGAAGAGCAACATGAACCGTTTCCCTCTCAATGTCAGCTTCCATGGATGGATTTTCTTCATCACCCAGCTCCTTGTTGGCAACACTGGAGGTTCTCCCTCTAGCCATGATGGTGGCTCCTTGGCCATGGACGGCTCCTTGGAATGGCCCTTGGCATTGTCCTCTACTAAGCTTGGGACACTACCTTTTGAAGTGTCCACACTCGTTGCAATGGAAGCAATGGAGATTGTGGCCATTACTTTATGTAGGAACAAAGTTGTTGACATCGTTGGCCCGAGCTTTCTTCCTGTGTCCCTGATTCTGACCCTATGCTCTCTTAGACTGAGCCTTAGACATGCCCTTATTTTGATCCTTGTAAGGCCAAGTCCTATTATTCCTTGGTTTGGGCTGTACCTCCTGTACTATTGGAGCAGCTCGAATCAGTGCATCTTGTAGGTCCATCGGACGCATTGATTCCAATCGAGTGTTTATGGGTGGATTCAATCCATTATAGAATTTTGACACCTGCTGGGTCATATCCATTGGAGGAGCATACTTCAGGAGTGAGAGAACTTTGAATAATATGCCTCAAGGGATAAACCAAGCTGTTTCAAGTCATAGAATTCGTTCATCTTCTGTGTGTGGTAGGCAGGTGGTAGATACCTGCCTCGCACAGCTTCCTTAAGCTTTTTCCAAGTGACTGTCCCTTCCGAGATCCCTTGGTCTCTGCACCATTGTTTCCACCAAAGTCTTGCTTCACCTGTAAGCTTAAGTTTGGTGAGCATAGCTTGGTTAGTAGGTGCAATTCCTGCTGCCTCAAAATAATCCTCCATGGACTCAATCCAGACCTCGGCGTATGTTTGAACAATCCTTCCCTTACCATCGAATTCAGGTGGCTTGATTTATTTGAGAAGAAACTTCTTCTCTTGAATTACAGCAGTACTTAGTGCAGGGGTTGGACTAGGAATCTGCACTTGGGGTTGCGCCTAGGCAATAAGATTCTTTACGTTAAAAACTTACCAAACGTTTCTCATATTACATTAATATGCCTAGTATAGCTTTTAGTCAAGTGACTTAATCACTTAACTCCTTTACCAACACTTATAGCCATGACAGACACTGATAAAAATCTTATTCATTCATGAGGGCATAGCCCTTTTGAGTACATTTATTTTGGGAAAGTAGAACAAGCTGATTGGCACATTAGTTTGGGGAAAATAGGATTGTGTTACATTCGGCTACGGGGACTGAGTAATAATATGGAGAGGGGTCATGGATTCTCAAGAATTGATACGTCATAGGAAGCTTGGGGCATCCCTTCCTTTGATACCCGTTCTTCTCATAACGTCCCAGCACCTTGATTCTGTCACACGGCAGGATCACCCGAGTCACTTCTTTGTACACATACTTGTTCTGCTTGACTTGCGGATCGTCGACATGCAGGGTTGCGTTTGTGTGAGCCTCGGCAAAGATGAATAGCTTCACGATCTTTAAATCCTCCATCCACTTGATTCTCTTCAAGTTGGTCTGAAGGTACGTAAGTCGGTGGGCTGATATGTAATATATTCATGATTCACCCGTACATCTCCGTTCCACGTACAGGGGTGAAGGGTTGTAGATGCGGTCTAGAATATTCATCATGCCTAGCCTCTGTCAATAATCCGAAGCATGCATTGCAGTCATAAACATAACTTGAAGCACCAAGAATTTGTTCCATGCTTCGTGACTCTGCAGCCCAACATCCATAAGTAAGTAAGGAAATGTTCTCAACCGCAACATTACTCTACTTTCCTCCATTAAGTTCCATGGAAAATATTAAATTTCATTGGTTCGTGTTGATTCCAATTGTAACGTGTCCCCCTATCCACTTGTAGGACATGTCTTAGCAGCCCATCGGGATGAGAGTCTAGAAAGCGCCGCCTGGCACTCACAAGGAATGTCACGGGGTTTACGATCAAGGCCTTCCCGAATCTGCCACGAAGCGGAAGTATCCGACCATTCCCACTTAGGACCGACCTGAATCAGGGTTTTCCTAATAGTCAAGTTTCCAGGAAGTAGCTAGCATCGATCTCTAGACGAACCACTTTGTGGAGAAACATCAAGATCGAAGTAGATTTATACTGCATTTCGTTCAAGGATAATGGAAAACGAGAGGGATGCGAAGCTCAACCTCTTTACCCATAAGGCATAGTCCCATTTTGTTCCCCTAAAACAGCATAAATCGGGACTCTAACTCTATTGATTCTAGGTCATCACTATTTCGCTATCAATTCCTTCGAGAAAAGTTCCCGGCTAATCAGGACCACCCTTTCGTAGGATTGACCGAGAGTCACGTCCACCGCACTTTCCTCAGGTTGCTTAGTTATCTAATTACCTACCACATTATGTTTGACATGCAAAAACAACTTCCTTAATTAACCAATTAAACACTGGTTCCTTCACGTAACTTAGGCACTGACATAGAAAAACAATGTCAAGCAAGTTTCTTTTTCAACATTTGATATTTATTTATCATAATCTTTGGAATACATCAAATATCTTGCCCGAAGGCTATCCCAGCAATCCTCAGGATTGCTACTCCAGGCTCCGCACGTTGACTAGTATGCGGGCCTCGAGATTCCATCTCGAGTCACGTCGGCCTCTTGTGCGGGATCCGAAGGTAAGGAATTTACGGCCAGAGCCTCCCTTGGCACCCAAGCGTCCTCCTGCTCCAAGCAGCACCTACGGGAGAGACCTCTTGCGACATGTTCGGTCCACGTACTCGGCGCGGCTAACAACCCCCTTGGATAGGGTCAGGCAGATAGTTGGAGGTAACTGAACCTACCTCTCCCTCCAGGTTTCTAACCTGAAGCATTAGTTGTTTTTCTTGAATTAGTTCCTTGAGCAAAGAAGTACAAACAGTGTACCTAAGTGTACAATCACGAGCATTCCAGTGGTCGTTCGTATGGCCAACTGCTAAGGTGTGATTCGTTTTCCACGAATATCTCCAGCATTCGATCCTGGATCATTCACGACTTGGCAAGATCCCAAAGGTTTAACAAGCTGGGTTGCTTGTTTACCCTTTTTCCTTGGGTTAGGGTTTATACCTTCTTGACCCTAAATTATCACTACCTTAGGTTTCCTTATACTATAGTCAAATAGATCTTGGACACCCCCATCATCCTAACTTGGTTGGTCAATTTGCTTCTTGGTAATTCACCACTACTCTAAGCTTGACAAATCAGTTCCCAAGAGGGAGTGTTGCAGTAGGGCAACTACTCAATTCTTAGAGAATCTAATTTGTAATTAGAACTCGCCAATCTTGGTCTAAGGTGTAGCAGTACTATCTTGTGATTTAGTCGCAAGAGCATATGACCTTGCGGACTTTTCGCATGAGATAGGTGTCAGTACCTAACTTGAGGGATTACATCTCTCATCATACGGTATTTCTTGATCAAGAATACCTTTGATCAAGATATAGGGTTTGGGAGTCCCATTGACCCCAATCCAAAACCCTAATCCTACTAGGCTAATAAAAGATTTGGCCCTAGGGTCCCTAAATTCCTTGTGAAAGTCTAGCATTTGGTCATCTGATCCTTAGGGTGAGAATCCTCGATTATTTTTGCATGGTTGTTTTGATAACCCTAACATTTCGTGAATGTGGATAGAACTTTTAAGATCGAAAATATTAAATCGGCATCCTAAGTGCGATACTAAGCAGAATTTTATCATAACTTAACCTAACCTAGCGCATTGAGGTGAGCGTCGTATGCTAGCTAATCATACCTTTATGAATTTCATGTAAGCTACTTAATTACATGCGAATTACTTAATTGATCTAACCAACTTACGATTAAAGATTATCTTCCCTTTAAAGATGCAAATACTTTCTTCTAAACTTGCAAGTACTTTCCTTAAAAGATGTAAGTAACTGCAAGATGTATGAGATGTATCATTCCATGCGAATATGCAATTTCAAGACCATAGGACTTTCACCTTTATGCAACTATAGGATCTACAATGATCTTTCCATCTTTCCTTGCCCTATACGATTTTGATTGACATTAAGAACTATCTCTTATAAACCTTACGTTTATGCATCGAATTCAAAGCTTTTGTATTTTAATGAAGATGCATCCTTTCCCCAATTGTGAACTTTGATAAAAGAACTCTATGCATGGATGAATCATTCTTTCATGACCAGATGCCAATGAATACATCATTGATTTAATCCTTCCTTTATCACCTCACTTAACCTAAAATGTAATTATCGTTTCATGCAAATTGCATACTATATGTTTTTGTCAAAGTTCATAAATCTTTTCCTTTCATTGCAACTATTTATTCATCATTAAACGACCTTCTACAATTAACCTATATATGAGTTACAACAAGGGATTTATTACAAATTCCATAAGTGCATCATATGCTATATGCCCCATCCTTTCCAACAATGTGAACCTCCCAGTACGTAAGAGTATCCCAAAATGTATTCAACCTATATGCATGATGCAACAAGGACGTCTTTGCACAAGTGCATCTTGCATCATACATTCAAAAATGCGACTACCCTTGACCATGGTAGTGCAAGCGTTATAAGCACCTTGTCATGCAACTGAACTTTTTAAATCGAAGCAATATATATATAAATTTTCCAATGCATTTAAGTCTCTCTATGTGAATTACAACATGCTTTATGCATCCTTTCCATGCAAATATATTTTTTGAAACCTGGGCATTTAATATCGGGGCGTTGTCCACTCTCATGCTTCAGGTGGAAGCTCCCACATGTGCTCCTCTTGATTTTTGCTTAGGAGCCATTGACGAAAATAATATCGACTCAAAAAACTCTCCCTTGGATCCCTTATGAGTTTCGAAATTACTTGCAGCCCGGAATCTCCTTCGCAGTGCAAGAATTAAGCCTTGCAGAACACGATCTATGAAACCCAAAAGCCGCATGTGAACTTGGTATAGTGGAGCTTCAATAGAAGCTTCTCAAGCTTTTGATTTTCAGAGATGACGTGATGATGATGACGACTAATCGGATGATGATGGTGAAGAAGATGATAAACAATCGCATGAGGATGAAGAAGATGATGGTAGCCTGACGGCGATGGCGGCAACTTGACGGCGTTGGCGGCAGCTTGATGACCCTGGCGGTAGGTCTGGACGATCCCCTGAATCCTGGGAGGGGGGGTTCATATAAGGTGGAGGTGGGGATGGTTAAAGGAGTGGGAGAGGGTGGGGGTGGCCACATAGGTGGCAGCCGCATGCTTTCCTCCCCATGCCCCTCCATATTAGCTCTCACACAGACTCTCTCTCCCCGCCATGCAACGGGAGAAGGAGAGGGAGTTTTAAAAAAAATGCAATTACTCATTATCCTTTTTCCCTTGAAGGGGAGTTCCTATGGTGACTTGTGGGTTTATAAGCACACAGTTTTTTATGCACAACGCGGGGGATGATATTGTTATTACACGATGATGGAACACTTAGGCCAGAGTTTTTTTGTTGCGGGAGATCATTTCATATTGTTTTTGCGAGGGAACTCGGGTTTTATAATATTTTGTTGTAGAAATATTATAGAAAGACATTTTGCATCAATGTAACAATACCCTCCGCTAAACATCCATCGCCTTTCGTAATACAAGGGCAAAGGATTGTATATCTTATCTAATATTTGCATCATTCGATTTCTCTAGCTGAAACTAGAGGAGTGCATTGCTGATATAAACATAACTTGGAAAATCAAGAATCGTTTCTAAGGTTTATCTTTTTGCCAAAAATCAAGAATATAAATCAACAAGAGAAGATTTCACTATTTAAGGGATATATATTTCATGTTGTAAATGTAACTAATTTTATTTACTTGTGTCGTGTCCTACATCAATGTGTACTCTAACACCAACTGTAACCTACCTGCCCAACCCATGAAGAGATTTCTCAAGGAGCACCATCCAAGATTTTGATGAAAACCCTCAGAGTTTGCTAACTAGGATCGCTTGAGTCTACCTCGTAGTGGAAGTTTTGGCAATTCCCATGAGGATTGACCTGAGTCTTTCTACTAATGGCTGACTAGTATTAGCAGTTGAAGATTCCATTCCCTATAGGAAATTGCTGACTGAAATGGACTTACGTTGTACTGGTTCAAAGTGAATGGGAGAAGTATGATACTTTAATACCTTCTACGAGACGAGAGGTTCTAAAGTGATGCAAGTCAAGATTTTTGGTTTCTAATGGTCCATCAAGTGCGATTTTTATTCTTTTTTAGAAAAGTTCTCGGCTTACTAAGATCACCTAGCCATAGGTTTGGATCCGTCATCCTCCCACTTCCCTCAAAAGAGTAGTTTTAGTTACCCAACTACATACCACTTTAGATTCAACATATAAAAATAACTTCTTTGAATTATCTCTTAATACAAATTTATTACATGCCCTTAATTCATAACACAAAAGTAGAGTAAAGTAAGTCCTTCTTAATAGTTCCTTTAATAAAAATGACATTTTACAAATATTTTCTTGTTTGAAGTTATTATTCTCTCCAAGTTTTGTTCCCCAACCTTGGTTAGTTTAATTACAAATAGTATCATTTGACAATTTCATCTCAAGGTCTCTTATATACCAAGGATTAGTGACCATGATTACCCATGAAAGATTTCATTTGATCAACACAAAATAAAAAATATTAAATCTTTTAGGGACACACTTCCTTCCTTGTACTCACTTAGGTTCATCTTGTACAAACCCAAGTTACCCCTTGGAATCCACGGTTAAGAATTCTTTTCAAAATATTATACACATGAATTGAATAAAATCTTATTTCAGGAATGTAGCTTTTATTGCTTGTTCATGGGATGAAGGCATGCTAGCTGTTGTTATTTAAAAAAATAGTACCTGGAGATCCATGATGGTATTTGTAGCTTCGTTTGTAATCCCCATACTCGCCATTCCATTTGTAGTAATTGTGTCCGCAGCGTTATTGGCAGCTCCTGCCTTCCTAACCTTCATAACTTTCTTCTTCGTGGCCATGGTCTTTAATTTCAAGATTGAAAAGGGGATTTTTGGCAAAAGAGCTTAGGGGTAATTAGATTGACAAAAATGATTGATGGGGAAAGGTGATTACCAAGAATTTAGAAAAATCCAAAAGAGTCTTGATTCCACAGAGAAATAGGATAGAAGGGATGGAGGATTTGAATTCAAGAGCTCGCAGAGTATCCTCCCTCTCTTCGTGATGAGAAGTTTCTATGCTCGTGCCCCACTCCCTCCTGTTCTATATTCTTAAGAAGGGCCTCTCCCTTCTTACTCGAACTTCCCTCAATGGCTCCCCATGCCTCATATTTATAGCTAAATTGAAGAAGAAGGGTTGTGGCTAAGAAGAGAGCCCATTATGGAAGGGATCTTGGCAAAATCAGCAATTTGAAACTTTCAAGATGCAATATGATGCAGGCACTCTGATCTTTGAGGTTCAAAGAGGCTGCTAGAGATGCCATGAGTGGTTCATTTGGCTCTTGCATGATCTTGATTCAATCCAAGACTCTTGTCAAATTGAGAAAAGGGGGAGATTGCTGGACTTAACTCTGAATTACTGAAGGAGAATTCACACTTTTTGGTTTAGAATCAGAGATGCCAAAATTGATGAAAATTGTGTGTTGTTTTTTTCCATAAAAAAAGAAGGGACGATGGCCTGTTCACGATGTCCTCCTCTTATTCTTCTTCTTCTTTTCCTTAAAGTTTTAAGCTTTAAATCTCAAAACTTTTGTGACTTATCCTATTTGCTAAGTTTTAAACGTGTTTGGCCAAATTTGACAACTCTTGTTCATGAGGTAAATAGCTTCCGTGACGGATGGCTACAGTCCTTGTCAATCTAGGAAAATCTCAGGTTACAATCCTCACATTATTTTGCTTGAGATCCTCTCTATTTAATGATATAGAGTTCTTCAAGTTCATTTTGTGAGAAGTCAGGAAGATTTGAAATTAAAGTCAGGATATCACATTTTTGCATGAATACATGTTGTACCAACACCTCTATTACAAGGTGAGAATCAACATTTCTTTGTTTGAGAGCTAAAATTAAACCCTTCTAGTGCTTTGATACATCTACAATTGTAGATGCTTTCACCCTGAGAGCTCCCTTCATACTTGGACGCATATGTACCCAAGAGGAGCAATGATACGTTATCATGCTGCTGCGCATCCGAGCCATATACACCTCCATTTTTTTTGTTGTGCATTTGTGTTATTTTTCCACGTGTGATTCATTGTGTGTGAGATGCATTACGATAACCCACATTCAATGTATATATTCCGTTAGTGTGTGTGTGTGATTCTGATTGGATGCATGATGTGTGTGTGTGTTAGAAAAATATGAAAAACTGATGCCAAAGGACATTATCAAGCTAATAATTTCAATGATGATCTCTAAGAAAAGTGCAGGGAATTGTGGAATCAAAGGAAGCTTTGTGAAAGCCGATCATAAGCTGCTTAAGCGAGTAAAGGAATCCTTCAACGGGGCTATTGACAGCACTAGTGAAGCACCAAGGGAGCATTTTGCCACCCAATCCTCAAGGCCGAAGTCGAAGTTTGTGCGTAGATCACTCATCGTAAAGTTTACTGTTAATGGGGAAATTCATGACTCCAAAGATACCCTACGTTAGTCCTCAAGGTCAAAATCAAAGTTGGTGCATAGATCTCCTAAGGGTATAAAGAAACTAGAGTTATTCTTGTCAAAGAGGAGTTTTTTTTTCCCGCTCAGCTAAAAAGAGGAGAAGGGGAGACTAATTTGGTCTTAACCGTTTTTGAGGGGAAAAATCGAGTAGCGTCCTGTACCTTGAGGAAAACTGTTTTGAAAATTGACGGCATGCTTTGTTGTAGACCCCAGGATGGCTGGATGAAATTTCAATGAGCTAAGCCTATAATTGAATCAAAGGGCGTGGATTTGCCATCATCAGCATCCTCTGCAAGAAAGCAGGTTGTTTTTGGACGGATGGTCGAGTTCATCCAGGAGAAAAACGAAAAGGAGAAGAGAGATAATTCCGTCATGGAGGCAGAGGAAGCAAAACAATAACATTCTGAACGACAGGAGAAGGAATTTACTGATCTTTCAATTCGAAATTGTAGACCACTCTCTCAATCAGAGCAGCATCCAAGACCTGTCTCTGCTTAGTTTGAATACAGAAATTGAGTTCCTGTGTAAGATTGGGTGCTCATGCGAGGCCCTTAACCTCCTCCCTTGCATAGGCTCCGCCCTTTTGCACGATGCCTACTGGCTTCTCCTTCGCCTTTGCCACAAAGAAAAGTCCCTCTCCCAAGCGAAGCTCATCTACCAGCACCTCTGTGCCAATGAGAAGGACATAAGCACATCAATTCATGAGTATTACATCACCATTTTGATCAGCTGTGGTGACCTTCTGGCTTCCGTACAGGCTTTTTGCCATGTAAAACCAAATTTGTCTTCTTGTGGACTGCCGTCATTTCTGGATATGTCAATTGCAACCAGGGTGCAGAAGCTTTGCGACTCTACAGACGCATGCGTGATGCCAAGAACAACAAAGTACAATTATATGGACTGCAATGCTCTCAGCTTATGTCAACCAAGGCTATGGTAAGCAGGCATTACAACTCTACAAACAAATACAGAGACCAGCGAGCAGGCCTGGAAACACTACAGGAAAAATCTAATTGACTTAGTTCTGAGCTTACAAAGATGATTCATGAGCATTAGCTCTGGACCATCCTAATCAAGCATTTGATTGCAGCTAGAGGTCTAGACATTCAAAATGTTGATCTTATTATACATTATGATGTGGCTAATGACACAGAGACATTCGTGCATCGTTCTGGAAGAATAGGTCATGCTGGCAAACAGGGAACGGCTATTCTTATGCATACACAATTCCAGATGTGGACACTTGATACTCTAGAACGGGAGTTGGGTTGCAGGTTCCAGCACATAGATCCTTTCAGCTCTCTGGATCTTCTGAAATCCTCTGCTGATCAGGCAACTGCCAAGTTACAGAATGTACATGCTGATGTGAAGAACATTTTTCTTCCTACTGCTAAGAAACTGCTTGAAGAACAAGGGCCCAGAGCTCTTGCAGGAGCCATAGCCCATGTTTGTGGCTTAAGAGAGGTGCCTGCCTCACGTTCCTTGATATCTTATAAATCGGGAGTGATGACTTTAAAGATTACTTCTCGAATTTGGGTGCATTCAAACACTTGGTCTTGATCAGTGCCTGCCTATCCTCTCTCAGAAATGAATACTCTCACCTTTTGATGAAGACAATTTAATACCCTGCTTTAGCTTTGGAGATACAAACAAATTTTTCCTCATTTGTGCTTGGCTGGGCATACATCTTTTGCTGCCTACAGAACTCCTTTGTTTTGACTTTGTATGAAATCCTGAAAATTTGTTCAGAGGAATTATTACCCAGTAGAATTTAACAAGTGCCAATGGCAAAACTGAACTCGAGCATCTGAATGTAAAGCTGGATATGTATAGCTTTTTCTAAACATGGACCTCATGTAACTCTCTTGACAAGGAATATAGTGAACATTGGCATCAAAAATTCGATTTCTTCTTGTTAGTCTCTTCACTTGTTGCAACTTGAACTCTGTGTTTAGCAGCCCTTACACGAAATCTACGACATTTCTGGTGAACCCGACGTGAAAGTGCTGCCTCACTTTTCAGCAAGATGGGAGACTCGCAAGAAGAGATGACAGATGACAATGTCATGAAGAACCTGTTTCAATCATTTACAACCTATATGTAGCAGCAAGCTCACGCAAAATGTGATAGTGATGCCATGGATGCCTTGAAAGCTGTCCAACAGGAGATGAAGCAGTTTAACGGCCAACAAGTGTCAACTTACCTGCATTTGTATGAATAAAAGATGAAGTTTTTTTGGGGTTTCTCAAGATGTTTGGAGCCGCTACTTCTTGCGGATCGTGGTGCGTGCTCTTGAAGTCCGAATTTCAGAAATTCAAGAAACACATGCTGGTTGGGCAGAGTTTAAGAAGGCGTTAAAAGATGAATATTTCCTGGAGGATACAGGTCTTATGAACTGCAGAAATTTCTTAGCATGGGTTTCTATGCCTAATAAGGGACTTTCAGTTACCGCCCTTCTGCGAGAGTTTGAGAGCCGCTATGATCAGTTGGATGGAACTGAGTAGCAAGCTTTGGAGATGCAGAAAGTGGAATTATTTTTACAAGTTCTGATGCTGATTTACAGGAAAAGTTGGATGATCTTTTGGAAGATCAAGCTACTGATTCAGGTTTAAAGATCGAGTGGAGACATGTCATTGATGCTGTGAATGCTCTTGTTAAGAAGCAGCGCAGGAGAGTATGATTGCATTGTAATACAGGATCTGCTTCTGAAAAATCCTTGGAGACCTCTTCTTCTACCCCTGCCGCAAGTTCTATGCCTAAACCTACTCCTCCTGTTGTAAATCCACCAGTTCCTGCAGCTCCAGTGCCCTTATCTGTAGATGATGTTATTAAAGGCTTGGCAGATTTGATGATTGAAGCAGTCAAAGCTGAAATTGGTAAGTTAAAAGAGCAACTTATGTCAGTACCTGCTGTAGCACCTGCTCCAGCGATTGCTTTTCCAGCTGGACAAAGAAAAGGGAGACAATGTATTTGGTGCGATAGTACAGAGCACCAACACTGCAGAGATTGTGATGCTTTTCAGGAAGCGCGTAAGAAGAATGTAGTGTTCTGGGGACAAGATGGGAAGATATGGCTGACAAAGACTGGTGCTCCTCTTAACACGAACTTTGGTAAGGGAGGTATGAAGAAGCTCATTGATGATATGGCTGCGCGATCAGCTTATGTGAGTGTTAGAGGAGATGCTTTAGCCTATGGAGTCCAGCTTGAGCAGAAATCAGATGGAGACTCTGCTTTATGGTCCTCTGCCTTAGAGATAGCGAGAAGAGGGAAAGTTCAGGCATCTACTATGACTTGTGTGGGCTCCAGCATTCGAGGAGAAACGGGATGGGATTCTCTTGTTGACAGGTATTCTATTTTTGCTTCTATGGCGAAAACAGAGGGTTTATATGCCATGGTTGAGGAAAAGAGAAGAAGAGATGAGGAGGGTCTCAACACCTCCAAAAAGACTAGAGGGGGTGACTTTGTTTCACCACCTGTTACAACTCCACCTATGACAAGTTCTCCAGCTCAATCAGGTCCTGAACAACCTATGGGAGACAAGCAGATGAAAGAGAAGAGGCAACCAAGAAAGGAGCCAGGATTCAAGCTCTTGTCAGACCTTGATATGCAGACGGATATGAGTAAGATTTTTCATGAAAGAATTTTGAATAGTGAAGTCACTTTTATTGTTGGAGAAGCTCTTGGGATTGCTAGAAGAGAAATAAAGGATCAGATGCAGGATCTTTTGCGGAGGAAACGACATGCAATGGAAGGACCTGCTTTACAGGGATTATGGCATGGAGCTCTTGGGGAAGAGCATGATGATGCAGTGATGGTTGAGAATGCTTCTATCAATCCGCAATTGGAGAAAATAGTTCAGCCTATGCAGTATGAAGATGATGATACCCCTATTCTCATTCCTCGCAGCCATTTTTCACGTAGTCATTGGGCTAGAGCAACCACTGAGACGGTGGTAAGGATTGGAGAGAAACAGATTTCTTTGGTCGCTTTAGTTGATCATGATTCCGAGATTAATCTTATTGCTCGAGGTGTTTATGAAAGTGGCAAGTGGCCTATGGATGCAGAGCATGGCTGGCGCATGAGAGCCGCCAATAATACTTCTGGTGATATGTATGCTGCTTGTCCAAGCATCAGAATTTCTATTGGTAATGTTAAAGAAGATTATCATTGCTTTGTTTAGGATTCTTGCTCTTATCCGATTATTCTTGGACAGCCTTTCATTACAGAAGCAAGAATGGAGACGAAAGTGATGGATGACGGCTCAGCCTATGCATGGATACGCAGTAAGGATGGTATGCGAGCTGTTCAGTTTATGACTGTTGGGGTAAATCATCCGAGAAACAGGGATTCCTTGTGTGAGGCACCACTACTTGCGAAGGAGTTGGATTTTCATTAGGTACCGCTGTCTTGCGAGACGCCAGTGGTACGGAGCGGAGAAAAGAGGAGATCTCGCCTCCTGGCAGCCAGTCTTTCTCCACTAATTTTGTTGGTTTTTCTTCAGATAGTTCAGTGAGTTATCAGAAAATTTCAGATTTGCCTAGAGCTGCCAGGCAGTACATTGGTCGTAAGGAGAAAGAGTTGAAGATTGCAGGTATTTTGCAAGCAGAAGAGCATGTAGATGGATTGTATGAAGGGATGTCTTATGCAGATACATTGTTTGAGATGGGAACAATGCTGAAAACTGATGTATGTAAGGGTTCAAAGATCATACCTGTGCAAACCTTGGATATGTTTCAGGAAATTTCTGATTTTATGCTGAAAACAGAGTTAGAGGCTGAGAAAACTCAGCAAACTGAATTTATGGCTGATCTTGATCAGCTTACAGAGTTGCAGAGGGCTGAAACCTTTCGGCCAACAGAGATAAATGCTTGAAAAATTCAGCATATGGAGTATGAGGCTGCACCCATGCAGTCCATAGAGCCGAGGGCTGAATTCATTTAGCCAACAGAGTTTAATGCTGAAAAATTACAGCATACAGAGTTTCAGCCTGCACCCATGCAGTCCATAGAGCAAAGGGCTGAAATCTTTCAGCCAACAGAGTTGAGAGTTGCTGAAAATTTGCAGAAATTGCAGCAAAGAAAAGAGAGCCTGACTGATGCCAAGGTTGACATGAAGTATAAAACAGTTGATAAGAAGGTTAAGCCGGTTGCAGGGCCGCTTCCTCCTGATAGTGATGAGCAGATAGAAAAAGCTATGAAGTAGCCATGGGGATTTTGGAACCCTCTTCTGCGCCCTATTCTAACAGGTGGTTTACTGTACCAAAGAAGAATGGTACTTTGAGATTTATTCAGGATATGCAGCCCATGAATAAAGTGACAATCAGGAATGTGGGAACAGGTCCAGTTGTGGATGAATTTGCTGAGGCTTTTGCAGGACGAGCCATCTATTCTCTAGGTGACTTGTATTCAGGCTATGATCAGTTTCAGCTTGCCTTGGAAAGCAGGGATATTACTACTATGCGGACACCTATTGGTCTTGTGAGGATGTGTACCTTGCCTCAAGGTGCCACTAACTCAGTTGCTCATATGATGAATGCTATGCATAGAGTTCTATGAGACTATATTCCGCAGTATACCAGGCCTTTCCTAGATGATGTGCCTATTAAGGGTTGTGCAGAAGAAGAAAAGAATGAAAGTCTTGATTTGCGAGGATGTAGACAATTTGTGGCTGAACACTTGGTTGCTTGTGAGCAAATATTGACATGATTAGAGGAGGTAAACTTGACTCTTTCAAGGCTGAAATCAGTCTTTGGTGTTAATGAAGTCATCATAGTTGGGCATATGGTTGGATATTATGGCAGGAAGCCTTCACCTGCAAAGGTGGATGCCATAAGCAGGATTGCAGAGTATTGCTTGACTGCTTCAGAGGTGCGGAGATTTGTGGGAGCTTGTGTATTTTACATGATTTGGATTCCTCATTTTGCTCACATAGCAGATGTTCTCTATCATCTACTTCGAAAGGGGCAGAAATTTCATTGGGATGAGAAGCATTCGAAAGCCATGCGTAAACTCAAGAAGCTGTTGCAGTCAGCTCCTACTCTTCGCAAGGCGGATTATCAGTGTGGACAGGCAATCATGTTGACAGTTGATACTAGCCCTATTGGCATAGGTTGGGTAGTGGGACAAGATGATGCTGATGGAAATAGATATGCAATCCGCTTTGGAGCTAAAGTTCTTAATGAGCGACAGAGGAGATATCCACAGATTAAAAGAGAGTTGGGGGAGTAGTCACTGCACTGAAGTGTGATAAAGGGTATTTTATTGGAGCTTCAATTGTTGTGGAAACAGATTGTTTGCCTTTGCTTGGCATGATTACTAGCTCTTGGACTCCAGATATAGCGATACTTCAGTGGATTGCCTATATCAAATCATTGAATCCAAAATTTTGACACATAGCAGGGAAAGATAATCCAGTTTGCTGACATGCTATCTAGAGCGAGATATGAGGATGAGGAGTCAATGCTTGCAGAAGATGACGAGACAGAGTTTGCAGCTTTTGTCCTTGTTCATGATTGTCATGTATCTACTGTTGAAGCCTTTATTGAAGAACTTTATGTTGATGAGTGGCTGCAAATTGGACAGTATCTAAGTTCATTGACTCGAAGAGCTGATTGGACAGATGATGAATTCAAGAAAATCAGAAGGAAGGCTTATGGGTATTTCTTGAAATATGGTTTTCTTTGGAAGCATCCAAAGAAGAGAGGCGGCTTGCCCCTGAGAGTAGTTTGTGAGGTAGCGATGGAGATACAGATTATGCGAGAGTTTCATGAGAGCTCATGGGCTGGTCATAGAGGTGTGTGGGCTACCTATGAAAAAATCAAAGAAAGATACTGGTGGAAAGGGATGTATAAAGATGTTTCTCACTTTGTGGAGACTTGCAAGGACTGTCAGCTTTACTCTTTAGTGCGGCATCGTGATGAGTTGCATCCGACCTATCTGCTATGTATGCATTATAAGTGGGTGGTAGACTTGGTTACTTTGCCAGTGGGACTTTGGCAGATGAGATATCTTGTCTTGGCTAGGGAGGATCTTACAAATTATGTTGAAGGCAGATCTTTGGGGACGAAGACCACCACTATAGTATGTAAATTCTTGTTGGAAGAAATATTTTGCAGGTATGGATGTATAGGCAAGATTACAGCTGATCATGGAGAGCTAGATGCAGATGAAGGTAGAGAATTTTTCTCACGACTTGGGATTAAGTTGGCTCTTACTACTGCCTATAATCCAGAGGGAAATGGGAAGAGCGAAAGAGGACATCCACCGATAGTTAAGGCATTGGCAAAAGCTTGTAGAGGTCGGATTGGAGATTGGCCGAGATTACTACCTTTTGCATTGTGGGCAGACCGCTCTACACATAGCGTGACTACTGGATATATGCATGCAGAGTTGATGTATGGGCAAAAGCCTGTCATGCCTATAGAAATCTGTGCTCTCACGTGGAGTGTTCTTCCATGGCATGAGAATTTGTCAAGGGAGGAGCTTCTAGCTCTTCGGATTTGTCAACTAGAGAGAAGGACAGAAGATGTGCAGCTAGCAGTTGATCGTTTAAAGGCAGCCCGACTCAGAAATAAGGACAGGTTTGATTTGAGGCATCGCTTGAGGCCTAGAGCCATAAAAGAAGGAGATTGGGTTCTAGTCTACGACAGTTGTCTAGAGAATCAGCATAGTAGCATGAGAAAAATGGTTCAAAGATGGTTTGGACCGTATGAGGTGAAACAGGTTTTTGACAATGGTACCTATGAGTTGGCTGAATTAGATGGAACAGTATTGAGGGTGCCCATTGCTGGAAAACGGGTCAAGATTTTCAAAAGAAGAGAAGATGAAGAATATTCACTTGAAGCATTGGCAGAAGAAGATCAGGTAGAAGAAAGTCAAGCAGAAGAAGCAGAGAATATGGATGATGAAGCTCATGCAGAAACAGGTCCACTAGAAACTGATGAAGGACTCGACCTGTTTGTGGACTTGAATGATCCTGGATAGTTGGCTCATCCGGAGGATGCGCAGGTTTAGAGGGGGTGGATGTCATGCTGCTGCGCATCCGAGCCGTATACACCTCCATTTCTTTTGTTGTGCATTTGTGTTATTTTTCCATGTGTGATTCATTGTGTGTGAGATGCATTACGATAACCCACATTCAATGTATATATTCCGTTAGTGTGTGTGTGTGATTCTGATTGGATGCATGATGTGTGTGTGTGTTAGAAAAATATGAAAAACTGATGCCAAAGGACATTATCAAGCTGATAATTTCAATGATGATCTCTAAGAAAAGTGCAGGGAATTGTGGAATCAAAGGAAGCTTTGTGAAAGCCGATCATCTAATGAAATAGAGTTGAAGGAAGTCTCTCAAAAGCTGCTTAAGCGAGTAAAGGAATCCTTCAACGGGGCTATTAACAGCACTAGTGAAGCACCAAGGGAGCATTTTGCCACCCAATCCTCAAGGCCGAAGTCGAAGTTTGTGCGTAGATCACTCATCGTAAAGCTGACTGTTAATGGGGAAATTCATGACTCCAAAGATACCCTACGTTAGTCCTCAAGGTCAAAATCAAAGTTGGTGCATAGATCTCCTAAGGGTATAAAGAAACTAGAGTTATTCTTGTCAAAGAGGAGTTTTTTTTTCCCGCTCAGCTAAAAAGAGGAGAAGGGGAGACTAATTTGGTCTTAACCGTTTTTGAGGGGAAAAATCGAGTAGCGTCCTGTACCTTGAGGAAAACTGTTTTGAAAATTGACGGCATGCTTTGTTGTAGACCCCAGGATGGCTGGATGAAATTTCAATGAGCTAAGCCTATAATTGAATCAAAGGGCGTGGATTTGCCATCATCAGCATCCTCTGCAAGAAAGCAGGTTGTTTTTGGACGGATGGTCGAGTTCATCCAGGAGAAAAACGAAAAGGAGAAGAGAGATAATTCCATCATGGAGGCAGAGGAAGCAAAACAATAACATTCTGAACGACAGGAGAAGGAATTTACTGATCTTTCAATTCGAAATTGTAGACCACTCTCTCAATCTGAGCAGCATCCAAGACCTGTCTCTGCTCGGTTTGAATACAGAAATTGAGTTCCTGTGTAAGATTGGGCGCTCATGCGAGGCCCTTAACCTCCTCCCTTGCACAGGCTCCGCCCTTTTGCACGATGCCTACTGGCTCCTCCTTCTCCTTTGCCACAAAGAAAAGTCCCTCTCCCAGGCGAAGCTCATCTACCAGCACCTCTGTGCCAATCAGAAGGACATAAGCACATCAATTCATGAGTATTACATCACCATTTTGATCAGCTGTGGTGACCTTCTGGCTGCCGTACAGGCTTTTAATTTCTTGCCATGTAAAACCAAAATTGTCTTCTTGTGGACTGCCGTCATTTCTGGATATGTCAATTTCAACCAAGGTGCGGAAGCTTTGCGGATGCCAAGAACAACAAAGTACAATTATATGGACTGCAATGCTCTCAACTTATGCCAACCAAGGCTATGGTAAGCAGGCATTACAGCTCTACAAACAAATATAGAGACCAACGAGCAGGCCCGGAAACACTACAGGAAAAATCTAATTGACTTAGTTCTGAGCTTACAAAGACAGTTCATGAGCATTAGCTCTGGACCATCCTAGTCAAGCATTTGATTGCAGCTAGAGGTCTAGACATTCAAAATGTTGATCTTATTATACATTATGATGTGGCTAATGACACAGAGACATTCCTGCATCGTTCTGGAAGAACAGGTCGTGCTGGCAAACAGGGAACAACTATTCTTATGCATACACAATTCCAGATGTGGACGCTTGATACTCTAGAACGGGAGTTGGGTTGCAGGTTCCAGCACATAGATCCTTTCAGCTCTCTGGATCTTCTGAAATCCTCTGCTGATCAGGCAACTGCCAAGTTACAGAATGTACATGCTGATGTGAATAACATTTTTCTTCCTACTGCTAAGAAACTGCTTGAAGAACAAGGGCCCAGAGCTCTTGCAGGAGCCATAGCCCATGTTTGTGGCTTAAGAGAGGTGCCTGCCTCACGTTCCTTGATATCTTATGAATCGGGAGTGATGACTTTAAAGATTACTTCTCGAACTTGGGTGCATTCAAACACTTGGTCTTGATCAGTGCCTGCCTATCCTCTCTCAGAAATGAATACTCTCACCTTTTGATGAATACAATTTAATACCCTGCTTTGGCTTTGGAGATACAAACAGATTGTTCCTCATTTGTGCTTGGCTGGGCATACATCTTTTACTGCCTACAGAACTCCTTTGTTTTGACTTTGTATGGAATCCTGAAAATTTGTTCACAGGAATTATTACCCACCAGCAAAATTTAACAAGTGCCAATGGCAAAACTAAACTCGAGCATCTGAATGTAAAGCTGGATATGTATAGCTTTTTTTGAACATGGACCTCATGTAACTCTCTTGACAAGGAATATAGTGAACAAAAAATTTGATTTCTTCTTGTTAGTCTCTTCACATGTTGCAACTTGAACTCCGTGTTCAGCAGCCCTTACATGAAATCTACGACAACGTATCATTGGTCCAATTTCCTTCTTGATCTTTTCTATTATGTACTTCTATCAAGAGAATGCTTGTTCATCTCTTAGGCATTATAACCTAGGCATTAGATGTAAAGAAGTATGTATTAACCCCTAAACAATAAGCATTTTAAGTGTGTCTAGTAATCACCAATATGCCATACAAATCAATATGGCATTAAGAGATGTTTACACTTTTGTAAAGAGATACAAACATCAATATCAAAATGCATGTGGATATGGACATCGACACAAAGCATAGATTCAATTTCAAAGCATCACTTTAGTCAGACCATTTACATGAAATATAATGATAGCACAATAATACTCAGAGATTTTTTCCAAAATAAAATTCATTATAACGAATAGGAGTCTGATTCAACTCAATACATTGTATGAAATGTGGATATCACAAAGTAGTTGTTACAAAGATGGTAGCCACATGATGTGCAAATTTTAATAAGCACGTTGGATTGACACCTAAGATATTCTATGACTCAACACATTGTGCGTTATATGGATGATATGATACAAGATTTTCATGGATCATTGCCAATTGGCATGGAGATCCGAATGGACACACATGACCAATAAAGCTGAGGATTTTGAACTATCGACTTCCAGTAGATCCATATCATCCAGCACAAAGGAATCACTCACCATAGTAAAATAGTCGATCAAGAATTATGTGCTTCACTTAAACCTTGTATAATACCTACATGTATAAAAAAAATATCCACATGAATCCCTTTTAACAAAAAATATCTAGATAATTGCATAAATAGAAGCAACACAAAATAGGCTAATTTACCTATAAGCTGATCTACTGAAGATAAGATTGAATCGTTGCTTATCAAAACTTATTTCAAATGATGGATAAAAGAAAACATCAATCCCATCAAACATACAAGTCACTAATAAAATGAATAAATTTTGGCACCACAAAATATGGTAGATTTACCCGTAAATCAAGCTACAAAATCTATGCTCTACCTTGTGTTAAGTACTATAACAACAATTGATCGTTAAGTTAGAACTAGCATCAAACCCTATTATAAATATAATAGAAAAGGAAAAATGCAAAGAGGAGGAAAGAGAGAGTGTGTGAGTTAGCAGGAGAGAGAAAGAAATGAGCACGTATCTAATCTTGCCTGAATTAATCTCTGCAAAAGACAATAGCAAGAGTTAGTATTTATATGAAGGTATACTGAAAAAATAGTAGAAAAGAGAAAACATAGAGAGAGAAAGAGAGAGGGAGAGAGAGAGATGAGCACTTATGTAATGTCACCCAAAATGATCTTTGTAATAAAACAACAAGGGTTAGAACTAACATCATGCTGTATTGAAAAGATGTCAGAAAAAAAAAAAACCAATCAAAGAGATAGATTCATACCTTTGCCTCTTGCTTTAAATAAAATCTACAAGAAAACAACAATTAGAACCAACATCAAATTCTATTGAAAACACAACATAAAAGAGAAACAACACAAAGAGAGAGAGAGAGAGAGAGAGAGAGAGAGAGAGAGAGAGAGAGAGAGAGAGAGAGAGAGAGATGAGCACATGTACCTCCTGCCCAAAACAACCTCTGCAATAAAACAATAGTAATAGTAAGAAATGATATCAAATCTTATTGAAAAAATACCAAACAAGAGAAAATGCAAAGAGAGATGGGCACTATGTTTTGCCCAAAATCTGAAGCTTCACAGAGAAGAAAGAGTAGAGGTAAGCAGAATGCTCAAAACCATGGAGCTTCAATGGAGACGAAAACTCACCAGTATAGAGAAGAGAGGGAAAGTGCTCTACTACTCAACTTTTGGGTCAAACTGATTTCATGAGAGGGAAACAAATCAAAATTAAAAATTCTCCAAAAAAGAGGGGAAAAATACGAGGTGAGAGAAACTTAAATTTTGTGTACTATTCATTCTCTCTTGTTTTAAATCCCCCACTATCCCTTTAAAAAAAAAACCCAAGATTTGGAGAGAGAAGATTCCCCCTCCATGGATGTCAACATCTAGCCTTTCTATTGGACAATCCAAAAGGCCAACATCTTAAACTATATTATTTTTAAGGGCCCATTTGTGAGTTCATTTTTTTCCTAATGAGGGTTGAGCAAGTGGATGTTTCAAAGTCTTTGGATACTTTGAAATTTGACATTGATGATATTGTTTAGGATATAAACAAACAAGTTAGAATTTGTGAGCTTACAGTAGAGAACATTTACGATATGGATATGCAATTAATTTCTATTTTTGCTATTGAGGTAGAACATGCATGAGAAGTAGCCTCCTTAAACTCAGTCATTGTCAAGAATCACGTGATGGGGGGATGTTCTTGAGTTGCTGCACCAAACACACTGTATACACAAGAGGAAGCTCATTTAAGAACACAAGAAGAGAGATGGAGGCCAAAACATTTTCTTGCTGATTTTTCTTCTTCTTCCACACACTATACAAATGTACACAAAGTATAGATAAGATACAACATAAAGGAAAGTGGCCTTCTAAGTCAAACAGTGCATAACCGACTACACTAATCGACTGGCGCTATGTCTTTGCCAGCTGTAGGTAGGTGTAACAAACTAAATATAATAAGTGATAAGTCAGTGACCATGTGAGTATCATAATGACCACCAACGTGCTAAGTGTAGGCGTGCACACTCATCTAGCCAGGTGGTCCATCATCAATGTCTGCACGTGTTGAGCTTGCCATCTCAACACTCCCCCTCAAGCTCAATTCTATCTCTACAACTCCAAGTAAGCTCCAGAACTTTTGAAGCTTCTCTGCACCCAATGCCTTTGTGAAAATGTCAACTATCTGATCCTGTGTGCTGACATTTGCAAGTACCTTCTCTCTCACAAAGTGGTAGTGCACCTCAATGTGTTTTGTCCTAGCATGGAACACTGGATTCCTAGCTAGTTGTATGTTGCTCATATTGTCACAATTAATGACAACTGGACCATCTCCCTGCACATCCAAATCACCTAATAACTTTTGTAGCCATACCACCTCACATGCTGCCATAGTAGCACCTCTATACTCAGACTCTGTACTTAATAAAGCAACTGCAGGTTGCTTTTTGCTACTCCATGTAACTGCTACACTACCAAGGGAAAACATGAATCCACTTGTAGATCTTATGTCTGACATGCTACTAGCCCAATCTACATCTGTGTATCCAAAGACATGTACGTCCTTACCTGTCTCATAAAAAAATCCATAACGTAAAGTGGACTTCACATACCTCAATATACGTCTAACTATATCCAAATGAGGCTTTCTAGGCATCTGCATAAACTGACTGACAAGGCCAACAACATAGCTTAAGTCTGGCCTTGTGATAGTCATGCAAATCAAACTCCCTACTATCCTCCTGAACATAGTAGGGTCTTCTATCTCATCCCCAATGTCAGCACTTAACTTCACATTTTACTCCAATGGTACTGAAAGAGGCTTACATGTTGTCATACCATACTTGGATAACATATCCAAGCCATATTGCCTTTGGGATAGCCATATACCCCCATCACATCTAATCACCTCAATACCAAGAAAGTATCTCAGCTCACCCAAATCTTTCATTTCAAACTTCTTCTTTAAGAAGTCCTTAACTTCAGCAATCCCATTGTCACTGTCCACCTGTAACAATGAAGTCATCCACATAAATGACTATGATGACAAATCCTGTATCTTCCTTTCTCACATAAAGTGAGTGATCAGCATTAGAAACACAAAATCCAATATTGACAAGATACTCTCCAATCTTGTCAAACCATGCTCTAGGTGCTTGCTTCAGCCCATAGAGTGCCTTCTTTAACCTATACACATATGTGGGATATTCTAAATCCTCATAACTTGCTGGCTACTCCATATACACTTCTTCTTGCAATTCACCATGCAAGAAGGCATTCTTAGCATCCATTTTCTGCAAACTCCAACCTTTGGCTGTGTTGCCAAGGCAATCACATATCTAACAATTGCCATCCTAGCAACTAGACTGAATGTCTCTTCATAATCTATGCCATATGTTTGAGCATAGCCTTTTGCAACCAGCCTAGCTTTATACCTACTAACTAAACCATCTGCATTATGCTTGACTTTGTAAACCCACTTACAGCCAATAGCTTTCTTACCCTTAGGTAAGGATATCAAATCCCAAGTCTTATTGGCTTCTAATGCAGCCATCTCCTCATCCATTGCTGTATCCCAATGAGCATGACCAACAACATCCTCAAAACAACTGGGCTCAACATCCTCAACTAGTTTCACCATATAAGCATAATGGTGAGCTGCATGACCTTCAAAACCAAATCTTTTAATAGGGTATTTGACCCTGCTAGATTTGCATACCATTGGATCACTCAATGGAGCCTTTACATTACTATGAGCTCTCTGTACGCCTGGTGTCCTGCTCATCATCCAAACTCTCCGAACCACTAGAATCTCCATCCAATCCCGAATGAATAGTAGATGCATCATTACCATCCAACACTTTATTCTTTCCTTTGTCCTTCCCTGCAACGCTTATAGATCCACCTGAAGATGTGGGGCTACTCCTTAGTCTCCCAAACCAAGGGCTCACTATAGGTGTAGTACCAGATGATGTTTCTGGTCCATTAAGACTTTGTGATTCTTGTTTATCTTTCTGCACATAGCTGTCCTGATCATTATCATCATCCAAAACATCATCAGCAGGTGTATACCAACTTTCCATCTCGTCAAAGATAGCATCCATGCTCACTCTGAACTCACCTGTGACAGGGTTATAATAGCAATACCCTTTTTGCTCTAAAGAGTACCCAATAAAAATACATTTTTCAGCCTTTAGATCAAGCTTCTTCCGTAGCTCATCTAGCACATGAACATATGCAATACATCCGAATACCTTCAAGTGTGATACATTGGGCTTCTTGCTAGTAAAGCACTCTTTAGGAGTCATCCCATGAACTCCAGCTGTGGGAGTTCTTATTCATAATGTAGATAGCAGTATTGACAGCCTCAGACCAAAAATGTTTGGGCATATTCTTTTCAGCCATTAATGCCCGTGCAACTTCTGCAATATGCCTGTTTTTCTTTCTACAACACCATTTTGCCATGGGATATACCTGCAAGTAAATTGCCTCTTTATCCCATGAGTCCTCAAGAAGCCACTGAACTCATTAGAGAGGTACTCTCCCCCTCCATCTGATCTCAAGCACTTCACTTTTAAGCTTGTTTCTATTTCAACAGCTGCCTTAAAAGATTTGAAGTGCTCAAACACATCACTCTTTTCCTTCATGAAGTATACCCATAGCTTCTTTGAATAGTCATCAATAAATGTGACAAAGTATTTGTTGCCACTAAGAGATACATTCTGTGTAGGCCCCCAAACATCTGTATGTACTACATCAAGTATATTTCTGCTCACTTCTCTATCATGCGAGAAGGGTTGTCTCGCCTGCTTACCAAACTGGCATGCTTCATAGACTTTATGCAATTCTGCAACTCTAAAAGAAGGCAACCCTATAACCAATCCTCTGGACTGCATTAATTTCAGCCTTTGCACATTTACATGTCCAATATGTTTATGCCATTTTTCAATATCTGCAACTACTCCTTTTCCTTTCGCATACATAGCAGCCCCACTGCAGGAATTCCAGTATCTAAAGTGAACATTCGGCCAACTCTACTTCCTTTTGCGACCAACCTGCACTTCTCATTAAAGTCTTCTACAAAACAACCTTTTGCATTGAATCGGACTTGCAATCCCTGCTCTACCATTTGGCCAACAGATACTAGATTCTTTGTAATTGATGCCACATATAATGCAGCTATCAGACTCTTTGTCTGGCCATCATACAAGGACAAGGGAACCTTTCCAATGTGTGAAATTGGGTGGCATGAATCATCACCCGTCTGCACATAACCTGGGTTTTGTAAGTCATGTATCTCTCCAAACCATTCAACATGACTAGTCATATGATTAGATGCACCTGAATCAACATACCATACATCATCATGTGTCCCCTTTCCTGTAACTGCATTCATCATATGTTGTATAACAAACAGATGCTCATTTTTGTCTTCATTCTGTCGTGAAGACGATACATAGTTTCCTTGCTGCAATTTACCACTGCAAATATCATCCTTCTTTGCATAGCAATGGGCTACAATATGGCCTATTTTGACACAATAATGGCAAACAATAGCAGAATTTCCAGACCCTCTATTCTATCATCCACCTCTCCCTCTAGAGCTCCCCCTGTCTCCAAAAACCTGCATTTCACCAAACTGCTGATTGAACCTATTTTGTTGGTTATCGCTAGCACGTCCCATGCCACGGCCCCTTGAAGAGGATCTTCCATGTCCCCTTTCTGAACTCGAGTAAAATGCTTGGACTTGTTCACCATTTCTTTCAGAGGAAACACCCTGCATATTGATCTCTTCAGTAATCATGAGAGAGATTAGCTCATCAAAATCTGGAAATGGCTGATTTCCATGCCTTCTCATTATTAAGGCCACTCAGAGTGGATGAAACCAAATCATCATCATCCGCCGATGCATTGCATCAATCGTTGCTAAGGAATCTGCAATGCTCCTCACCTTCAACACATACTCATTGATAGACATTTTCCCTTTCTTCAAGGCATTCAACTCTTGCTTGAGTTGAATCTTTCATGCCTTTGTATTTACTAAAAACATACTCTCAAAAATTGTCCAAGCTGCATGTGAAGTTTCTTTATTCTTGATATGTCCCAACATAGTATTATCAATGACTACAGATAGCCAGTACATCACCTTTTTGTCTTTTGCATTCCACTCTTTCCATGCTTTTAACTCATCTACAGTCGGAGGGATACCAACCCAGCTCTGGCTCCTTTTCTTCACTTGAGACAAACTCATAAAGGCCCTTTCCAATAAGAAAGTTCGTCACACAAAACTTTCATGAAGGGTAGTTGTTCTTGTCGAGCTTCTCAATGATAGGATTTCCATTGTTCTCTGCCATTATCACAAACAAGGATACAACACAGTAAGCTAGTCTTCTACAATCTTTCACAACACGTGCACAACAATACACCAAGCAACATTTTTCACTGATTGCTCAATAGTACATGTAATCTGCAACCTGTTTGCAGATAAACCTTATGTTTGCTTCCTGCAAACACCTCAAAAATTACAGATTCGCAATCTATAACCTGTGCACCCACTTTCGGTCAATACAGCCAAAATCATAGTGTACCTTGAAACTGTTGTCTGCAACCTTGTGGCTCTAAAAGGAGGCCTGAAACGGCTTTAGATGCCCAAAATAACTGCGGAAAAGTCCTAAAGGGCACATCTATAGAATATACAGTGATCTGCTTGCACACCAAATCTCACAGCAATCTAAGATTTTTGCTTGACTCTGCTTCCGATGTCTCCACTTGCACTATCCAAGAGAGAGAGTGGAAGAATGGGAGAGCTTCTTACCCATTGCTTGCTTTCTTGAACCTTGCTTCTTCTCCTTTACTTTAGCCTTCGAAATCAGCCTCTCTTAGTGGCACGGCTTTGATACCATGTCAAGAATCGCGTGATGGGGGGATGTGCTTGAGCTGCTGCGCCAAACACACATTGTATACACAAGAGGAAGCTCACTCAAGACCACAAGAAGAGAGATGGAGGCCAAAACGTTTTCTTGCTGATTTTTCTTCTTCTTCTACACACCATAAAATGTACAGAAAGTATAGATAAGATACAACATAAAGAAAAGTGGCCTTCTAAGTCAAATAGTGCACAACCGACTACACTAATCGACTGGTGCTATGTCTTTGCCAGCTGTAGGTAGGTGTAACAAACTAAATATAATAAGTGATAAGTCAGTGATCATGTGAGTATCATAATGACCACCAATGTGCTGAGTGTGCAAGTGCAGACTCATCTAGCCATGAGATCCATCATCAATGTCCGCACGTGTTGAGCTTGCCATCTCAACAATCATTGCGAGTAATATCTACTTTTGATTCTCATGTTGCTCATAAGTAATTTAGCTCATGCATGGACCTTACTATATTTTGATATTTACTCTTCATGATCTATGCATATATTTTATTTTGTTAAGAGTCTTTAGGATTGGTCATGCAACTATGTAAGAGATTTGTAAACCTCCTAGAGGGGATCTACTCATGATTACTCTATATGGCTCATTTAGAGGTGGAATGCTTCAGATGGGGTATAACTACACTCTCTACATTAGTCTATTTTGGATAAGGCATTTAGCTTAGGCTAAGGGTTCAAGATATAGTTGTGGCGAATGTTGTGCTAGGTGCTAGGCCTTGGCTTTGACATGGCTATTTCTAGTATGTTTTAGCATTACTCTTTCTTTAGCCATATACTTTGATATGTAAAAGGAATTTATCATTCATGTGATGTGTTAGTTTTATATATGTAACAGGTGTGGCCACTCTAAGGGAAAATTAATCTTGATTCATGATCATGCCTTGTAAGAGAGATAACAATAAGGATAAAAGAATGGTCATGCCAATTTATGCATTGATTTCCTATGTTTTTTCTCTATTCATTATCTATTCTCTACCATTCAAATTGTCTATTCTCTTCTTATGGATCTATAATGGTGTTTATGTCTCATGATTATAGTAATATAGTTTTGCAATAGTAAACTATAATTCTTGCAATAGTTTATTGTAATTCCTCATACAATTTGTTCTAATGCCGATAGAAGCAATGCAATCTTGTCTTTCATTTTATATAGATTTAGTCCTAATCTGATGATTTGCAAAAAAAGTGGCTCCAAGCCACTTTAGTGACTCAAGTCATATTTCACTATATCTGAAATAACATGTGCATATGATAAAAGAATTAGATGGGACTTTATTAATGTTATATGATAAAAGAATAAAATATTTGGAACAATTTTCAAGTGAAATTTTATTTTATAGAAAATTTGGATTTTCAAAAGTTCATAAAAATGGTTAGAATAGCACTCGACAATGCTATTTGGAGCTCTTTAAAAAGTTGATAGTTCTATATAATTGTAAATCTTTTAAGGGGAATGAATACTATACATATGAAAGTATTTTTATTGAAAGTTTTAGGCAAAAATATATTTTTTAAAGATGGTTTTGATTAGAACCACTAAAAGTTTTTTATTTTCTGGAAAAATAGTCTCAAAGGTGAACATAGAAAGATATGCTTCATAGCTTGTTTACCCTGCATTATTTTTTCAACTACTAACTTGTGTTTATTATATTTTTGTAAAACCATTTCTTCTTAATCTCCCTCGTTGATGAGAAATGGAATTTTTTGTAGATGGTCTAAATTGCCACAAAAATAGTTTTTTTGCTACACAACTATGGTTAGGGTTGTAACAAGTCACATTGACCTAGTGCACATATCTTTGTGTGTGCTCTCTTGCACAATAATCATTGCACTATCCTTTTGTGCAAGTGTACTAAGTGCACTAGTATCACTTGCACAATGCACACAAGTGTATGTGCATTCACCTTACACTTGGCCTAGTGTATATATACTTGTGCACAAAACCATACACACTACCCCCTCGCACATCACTTCACCTTAGGCAGATTGACATCCTTAGCCCACTTGTACATAAGAAACCCATTAGGGTAATGACACTTTTGTTAATCACTTGATTAAGAAAAGAGCCAACGAGAGCTTGCTACATGTGTAAAAATATGGTATTCTTGTCTCCTTTTATTTGGAGATAATAGAGACCATTTCGTGGATTTCTCCCCTTTTTTGGCCAAAATCTCTGAAATTTGATATCTTTTTGTAGTTTCAAAGCTCATAAATCCAATAAAAGCTAGTAAAATTTGAGATAAAGACAAGATGTAATTAATACTATTGATTTTGTAACTTTTGAGATGCATTTGAATATTCTTCTTGGCATCGAGTGTATTTTCATTAGTCTTGTTGATATTCATTTTGGGTTCATCGATCTTTTCTTTTTGAGTTTCCTTATTTGCACATTGGTTGCGCTCCCTTTTTTTCATGGCTTCCACAAGGCATCCTTCTCATTCTATGAACTCTTGCACTATCTTTAACAAAAGTGCATATGGAAAATGGGAGCCCAAAATATTTAGTATAAATGATTAGGTTGCCATGTTGCCATCTTGCAGGGGCTCTCATAAGGTGAAGAAAACGAAAGAAGAAGATATCAAGTATCACTGGAAGAGACATATCACTGGTTTTAAAATCACAACTCAAGGGTGGTTTGCTAGGGTGCAACATATTTACATGGTGAAATGTACTTGCCTCCAAATGAACATTTTCATTAGCAAAGCCATTGTAAGTTTGGTTTTAAGTTAAATTGTGTATGTGAATATATCTTTTTAATAAAGCACTAAGTAAACAATGGATTATTAGTGTTAGATATATTTTCATTGATAAGTTCTAAATGGCAGCCCATGGAAAGTCTTAGTGGCATATTCTATGCAATTCATAAAGAATTTGCAAATATTATTTATGTTGATCAAACTATATGTTTTTTTAGTGAAGGCATGATTTTTTTATATTATGCATAATATGTGGCCTTGTCAAGAGAAGGTGTATTTAGATGCATTGGGGATTTATCATTGGCAAGCCTTACATCCTTAAATTGGAAAACTACTGATGAAGTAACGATAAAGAGCTTCAAACTCAGAATAGCCGAAGACATGTAAAGGCCATGACTCATGGAAGGATACCTAAAAGAATACGCTTGTTGTGGTTTGCACTCTTACACATCTTTGTAGCCTGTTTTAAATCTGTGAATTTACAGAGGATGAAGGTTTGATGTCTAAGTAGAAAGATTTCAGAGGAGGATTTGGACAATGTTCTAAGACTATCCTAGAAACTTAGGTAATATGACCACAAGGGTGATTTTATATGGTGCAATGCATGTCTTGAGTCCTTGGCTATATCTTTCAGTATCTCTTGGCAATCTCTTCCTATGGATTTTGACTATAGGAGGTACAAACTTAGGTATGGTACTTGGGTTCCTTTATATTTTGATTTTGATTGTATTCCAATAAAATTGGAGGTGTGAGTAATTGGACAAGAAGCAAATGAGATAATGTAACTTCTAGCTAGAATCTAAAGGATATAAGTGTGGGAGCTCACGCTTGACTGCCAAGACCCAAGGACCATTTATTGTTTCAAGTGTTTCAAGCTAAGTGTAATGTCTACCTCTCACATAGCCGTATGCGCTCTCACACCTACGAGTGTAGTGAGCTTACCTCCATGCTTGATCAAGTTACCTCCTCCCTCAAGCACTCTGGTAGCTCCACGATCCAAGGTGCAAGCTTGATCCCCAAGCTCTAAGCTCCATGCTCCATTGCTACACACAAGAGAAGAGAAGAGAAGAGAAGAAGAAGAAGATAGGAGAAGATAGAGAGCTTCTCCACCATGGTCCCTCACACACTCATTGCCTCTCTCCCTCACACTCCCTCTCTCAAGCACAAGCTCAAGCAAGCAAGAATAGGAAAGAAAAGAGAAGAGGAGAGGAGAGCTAGTTTTGGCCACACACAAGAATGAGATTCTTTATTCATTTTTTGGCTTTTATACATGCCCTAATCCCTTTTGGGCACCCAACTCTTTTTTACATGACTGACCATTTTAGCCTAGATTCTCTTTTCCCATTCCCTTCTATTTACAATATGGCTTCACCCATGGCTGTCTACTCTTTATAAATGACACGGGAGGGAGCCTGGCGCTCTTTTACAAGGATTTAGGAGTGCCTTTTCATTCTAAAATGTGCCTCTTCCATTTTGGCACTCACCTTGGGTTTTTAAGGTGTCTTTGTACTTTTGGCCTTTTTTCCTCTTATTTCTGCTGGGGCACCTTTTTACACTGTCTTGTATTTTAAAATTTTATTTTGCTTCATTTTTTTTCTTTTTTTTCCTTTATTGCATTGGGGTTAACATTACCCCCTCCTAGTCAAGTGCTTGTCCCACGACACTTGTGGGCTTTGTTGATGAGGGCTCGGGTGATTGAAGGGTTGTCATGGAGGTTGATGATGAGGCCTTGTAGAGATTGGACGTGAAAAAGAAGCATATCAAAATGGTTGAGGTTGTGGTGACCGACATGTCAAGATTGTGGGAGAGAAGGAAGGAGTCTCACTTGTAGCTTTCTTGCTTGCACAATGGGGGAATACACACAAGGGTGGAGGCTGAAAACAGTTTTCCTCTTCTTAGTTGTGTAAGACAAAAGAACTCTCATACAAAGAAATAGAAGAACCCTATATATGGGTCTCAAACCAAAGACAACTAACTAAGGTGGCATACTAACTGAGCCACGAACTAGAGTAGATAAGGATAGCTGTCATGTAGCTATTATTCATGGGTGGTGTACCAACCGCGTCTGCAACTGACAAGTCGGTGACATAAATACACAACGGTCACCCTGGCGTATCACGAGTGGAGCTCGATATCTCAACACGACACTGGATTGAGTGGGTGACAGGACCTCTGAAGTTGATGGGCTATTGTGATTGGTCAAATTCACTTAAAAAGGAAAAGAAGGTGCACTGGCTACTAGGGGGTGTGTCTACCTTGTCGTGCAGTACATTGTGTCCATGCCAGTGGAACTAGGAGTTGGGTTCAGAACTACATGCAAGCCTAGGGTATTTTCCCACACTTGAGGACCTAGTTTGTGTAAAGGGGAGGTGCAGTGGGTATAACTTAGGGAGACATGTCTAACCATAGGTGAGTGTGACCTCCGTAGGTGTGTCCTGCCCTTGATGAGCCCTAAGTGTTAAGTGGAAGAACAAAAGGGGCTAGGGAGTTAGGCATGGAGCTAGCTAACCAAGGCCACTGGATGCACCTAACTTGAGAACCCCTAGGTGTAGTGGTTGTGTCACTTTGATGTTATAGTGGGAGACAAGCTAGATGTCATCCTCATGCTCTTTAGGAGCTTCATAAGGGGGACTACAGGATTTTCTAAGGAATGCAGGGCTTAGCATATAGCCCTTCGGATTAATCCTTACATTGAGTGGGGTAGTACAGAGGAATGGATAGTTACATTTTGAGAACCTACTATCACTTATATCTTTCAAGAGACTCATGCAAAATGCTGGCAAGAGTGAAACCCTCAGCATGAGGTGATTCATTACACAGCTATCTATTCCACCATTCACATCAAAGTAGAGCGGTGGCATGGGCTCTTCCTGTGATATTGGATTCTATTTTAATAGGATTTCTAAGAGACAGAGATAATTACAAGTGGTAAGGAAGGCGGGGTTAGGGCATGCTATGAACTCATCTAGGAAGTGAGTGACGGAAGCTCGCAGATCTTGAGCTCCAAAAACAAGGCACTCTTCAAGGATGGAGGCATTGCCATTATAGATCAAAGGGAAGTCGTACCTACCATGCTTTCCCTGGTCAAAATCCACACCATGGCACCTCAGGTAAGCCATGTAGATGAGGTCATCCCTTTCATATGGTAGCGTGTTGCAAAACACTATCCATGCCTCAAAATTAGTATCCTAGATTCTTCGGTGCCATTTAGGTTAGGCTTTATAGCCTTTGACCTCTCTAGGCTCTTCTATGACCTTATCATCCTAGTATCAAGTAGGTTCTCTCCTCCACAATGTGGGATTTTTGATTCTCTCATCTTGCCACCACTTTCCTAGCCTCTTGGAGAGCTATATGGTACCTTCAACCACTTGTGGAGGTAGCACCTTATTCAGTGCATTAGGATAGAAGAATTCAAATTCGAATGGTGTGCACTTGTTCTCCCACTACTCCTAGTGATTCAACTCCCGTGCCCAATTGATTGACAGTTGTTCCTCAATTTGCAGCATTTGGACATTGGGTTTTTATTATGGAATGGCACTAAATTTTCTCATTGTGAGATCCGTTAATTCCCTATGTTTCCTTTTTGCCTCGACTATTTTTTCCATGGTGAGCGGGTCTTCTTCTTGGCCTTCTACTTCTGTTGATGGAGGCAGGGTGGGCTTTGTTTAGCAAATTGTCCTTCAGGGTCATCAATTGGCTCCAAATGAGGGCCTTCCTTCATTGGTGATTCTACTTGGGTGGTTTTGGTTGATATTCCTACTATCCTTGGCCTCCAATTCCTAGCTGCTCTAAATCTTCTCTAGAGAGCCTTGCTTGCAGTAGAATCTGCCTTTGTTGTTCTAGACTTGGGCTTGAGTTGGTTCTAGGGGTGTGTTCTTGGAGCTCGTACTTTATGGCTCTTCTTGTTATTTCTAGTTTCTTCTTTAGGCCTTCTACGTCATCCTCATCTCTTGCATGAGTTACATGAAGCACAATATTCAGGAAGGCCTATTCTTGGACCTCTAGCCCCACCTCCACTACTTCGGCCCTTGCCTCTACCATGATCCTTTCACTTTCTACTAGAGTGAGGCATTTGGCCAAGTCTCTAACCCTTCCAATATTTCTCTATTTCCAAGCCTTGGCCTTCTCATCCATCCTTCCTTGACTATGGCCTAGCTCTCTTGATAATGTTTCCATCACTTCTTCTTGTTCTTTTCAGATGTCAATTGTCTTGGTTATGGTGGTTTAGCTCTTCTTGTAGTCTTCCCTACACTTGGAGAGTCTTGAGGAGTTGGTTCTCCACCTCTAGTAGCTTTTTGGTTGACTCCTTGTCCTTTTGGGCCTTGGCCTCCTGCAAGTCCTTGAGTAGCTATTCATTTTGCCTTCTCTCTTTATGGTATTGTGCATGAGCTTGAGTCTTCACTCTTTTCACCTCCTCTATGAGCTCATCCACGGTCTTCTTTGGTTGCCCAAGGACCTCTTCCTTGTCCTTTTGTCCTACATGAGACTTGAAAAATCCATTTTCAAGCTCGTTTCATCCTCTACCTTCTCCAACTAGAGCTCCTTAGCCTGCTCTTTTGACCTTTGCAACTGGAGTTCTTGTGTGCCTTCTTCTTCTTTTCTCACCTCTACCTCCTTCTTTGCTTCTAACTCCTTCTTTAGGTTGTTTAGATGCCTGTGATAAATAGTCATATGCTTTGTCTTCTCGAGCTAACACTGTCCTTATAGCTCCTGTACATATTCATCATAACTAGCTGCCACTGGTGGCAAGGCTGGCAGCATGGATATCATTGATGTTTCTACTTTGGGCTTCTTTAGGTCCTTTCTAGATTTTTAGCATCCCCTACAACCAGCCTCTTTGTCCTTATCATAGGAGCTCCACCATTGGGCATTGGGCCTAGCTACTTTGATCTCAACAAGTACTGCACCCACATAACCATGTTACTTTGGTCCACTTGAACTTCTGAGGTCTCTTGAGTGGTGGCAGGTGTGATAATCAAGGCTGGAGATGGTGGAAGCTGTGGGACCTTTCCCTTGCCTATCACGACAAGTTCTTGAGCCCTCTCTTCTACAACGATGCTTCATCTTGGTTCTTTCAGGCTTGGGCTTCTCTCTATTAGCTCAAGGGCAGGAGACCTCCTCAATAGATAGCCTTGTGGCTAGGGCCAACTACTCATCATCTTCTCTTTTCAACCTCTCCTCCTCCTCTACTTGCTTCCTCTTTCTTGGAGCTTGCTCAACTTCTTCTCTTTGCACCCTTAGTGCTTCTTCATCTCCTACATTTCTTGTAGAGAAGGAGACTAGAGTCTGCATCTATAATGGTGATTGAGCTCGTGATTCATGGGTAGGGGAGTACTCAGGAGTCTCTTCCACTACTTTTGATTTTTCCAAGTCTCCAATGGCCTCCTGGATAATTGCGGTGAGTAAACCTTCAAATCCTATGCTTGAGGCCTTGGCCGATGGGTTTTCTTCTAGGCCTTCCCCACTGTGGAAGCTAGGAAATCCCCATCTATTGGTCTTGCATTTGTGGCTAGTGCCTTTACTGAAGCTTCAATGGTTTTTCGCATATATCCATTCCAATTCACTTCGTCTAAGGAATTGGTCACAAGGCTCTCTAGGAATGGCACTCCAATCTTTCTCATTAAAGCGTTATACCTCTGACTGGAGGATAGAACATGGATTGCCTTTGCTTGGTCTCGAATGTCAGTTAGGCTAACTCCGTCATTAGTGTAGACTAGGGCCTTGTCCATTCCTAGCATGCTGTGGATATCTCTTTTAGGCCGCCTCTCAATTTTTTTGACCACGCCCAATGCTCTTTCTACCATTTCGGGGCTCAGTTCACTGTGGGTTTCTTCCCCTTGTCTCACTATTGCAATGCCATTGTTTCTGTCAGCATCAAAAGTTCTTAGGAAGTCCGTGCACTTGCTATAATCCATAGCTTGTTTGACCTTCTCTCTACATACTTAAGTTGAATTGGTCAACAATTTTCTTCACAACCTATTCTTCCATGACCACGTCTTCCAAGTTCAAGATGTTCCTAAACTTAAACTAGTTGAAGGCTCTTATTTCTACCATTAGGCCGTACTTCACCTACTCTTCTTTCGTGAACGAAAGTTTGCTACCTTTGTCTTGACCTGCCATGTTGTATTCCTGTCATGACATCACAACTCACCATTAGTTTTCTTGAGACAACTCTTTGCGACAAGATAAGTAGATAATGAATGCAAGCTATGGAAATGTGAAATTCTTAAGTCTAGAATGAAAACTTTTGCTTCAAGCAGTCCACACATTCCAATAAAAATTCTTGATTTTTTCCTTGATCATAAGTTGACCTTCATTCTTCTTTTTAGCTTTTAAAATTCATTTGAGATATTAAGACATGTCTTCTTTTCCACCTTACCCCCTCCCCCTTGGGAATGATGTAAATCCTTCCTAGGTTTGGAGGATAAAGGGTTAAGGACATGAAGTTCATTGGCAGTGCTTCACTTTTGCATGAGCCAAGTGTAGCGGTGTGGGTTATACTCCAAATGAGCATGTTTGTCCATGTCATGAGGTTGAATGCCTACGTGTGCAATGTAGGTCATGACATCGATTAGGAAGTCACCAAAGTTGATCCTATTGGCGATGTGTAGCTCTTCTTCAGTAAGGATTCGATCTAAACAGGGCTGGGCCATGACATGATTTGCTAAGGATCGATTGAGAGTGATGACCAATATTCTAAAGGAGGTAGGAGGAGCTACATAAGAAGTGGGGTCATACTCAGAGGTTTTGATGGTGCGTCTCTGCTTGGCATCGGTCATAATTGGGTAGTCCTCTTGTTTCCATTAGGATGGAGAGTATACCATTTACATAGAATGAAAGAGTCATTGTTATTCGACAGCTTTTTAAGTTCTTTTAGGTCTTGGCTGTGGCAGAGACTTTTCTCTTGCTATAGGAGGTGTGAGAAATCTCATTGGTGATTAGTTCATCGGCTACCATGGGGACTTTAATGAACATGAATTCAAATTCTTCCCAACTGCATGGCAGCGTGCAAAAATCAATTGCTATAGGCTCTTTTAAGAGACCTTAGTCCAACCACACATAGCTTTTAGCAAGCATAGTGAAGGTAGTATCCAAACATCTAATGCAAGTGACATTGTCATCCCCCATGTTCTTGACAAATCTAAGCCCAAAGCAAGAATAGATCAATGCTCATAAGAGGGCCTAAGGCCTGCAAGAGGTTAGGGTATGATTAGGCTAGATAACTCAACAATTGATGCTTGGTGGGATTGGTCTACTGCTTCCTTTTCTATGTCCTTGATCTTTGTGATAGTGGCCACTTTGATGTTAATAAGTGATTGCAGCATTAGTGGGCGACTCACGCAATTGTTGAGATATGGAGCTCCACTCGTGATACGCCAGGGTGACCGTTGTGTATTTATGTCACCGACTTGTCAGTTGCAGACGCGGTTGGTACACTGCCCATGAATAATAGCTACATGATAGCTATCCTTATCTACTCTAGTTTGTGGCTCAGTTAGTATGCCACCTTAGTTAGTTGAGTTTGGTTTGAGACCCATATATAGGGTTCTTCTATTTCTTTGTACTTGAGTTCTTTTTGGCTTACACAACTAAGAAGAGAAAAACTGTTTTCAGCCTCCACCCTTGTGTGTATTCCCCCATTGTGCAAGCAAGAAAGCTACAAGTGAGACTCCTTCCTTCTCTCCCACAATCTTGACATGGTATCAGAGCCTTGTTCGTGGTAAGGGGCTCAAGAAAGCAAGCCAAGCTCGCGGTGGTCTGGTAAGAGGAGCAGTGTTGCTTTCATTTTCTGTTTTGGGAGCAGATCTCTGCAGGTAGCACAGCCGGAAAGTGCAGGAGTGCATTGTCTCAGGTTGAGACGCCCTTCGCGGTGAAGAAAGAGGGTAGTATATGCTGCGGGAAAGGGCTTTAGCCCTTGGCGACCTTGTTTTTTTTATTTGAGGCCATTTCGGGGCCTGTTTTGGAGGCGGAAGTTTTCTGCACGCACTCAGGAAAAGGCCCAGTTTTATGCTGTGCAGCCACTGTTCTACAGGTCGGTGAATAGTTACTGTAAAAATTGCATTGTATGCTTGTGCGCAGAGACATTGGGAGTTACAGAATCATCCCTGTTGCCTGTTGATGCAAAATCGTCACTAGGAAGTGACTGTGTGGTCAAATACCACTTTCGCCAGTTTTGCAGATTTTCCCTTGTGAGGGTGAAGCTGTGGTTTTTGCAGTGACAGAATTTTTTGCAGTCTTCTGTAATGGCATCTGATTCTCTTTCACAGATTGTCACTGAAAAGCTTGACAAGAACAACTTCCAAGCATGGAAGTTTAGAATGACAAATTTCCTTATGGAAAAAGGATATTGGGAATTTGTTGCAGGAAATGAAGAAGAACCACTTCTTCCTGATGTTCCCAATCAACAGCAAATGCAGGCATTTAAAGCATGGCATGAGAGAGCCAGGAAAGTTATGTACTGGCTGTCTATCAGTATTCAGACTCTATAATTGTGCATATTCAGGATGCAAGTACGCCAAAGGTGATGCCAGGAGGCATATTCCACGGTGGATTCCGTGAGGTTTTACGGTGGATTCCGTAAACTTAGATGACCGGGGCTCATACGCAAAGAGGATTCTTTGTGCGAGAAGTTGATGGGGACGCCTGCCCTTTTCGGGCGTTTCATTAATTTAGTGTGTACATGGGTGATTCCATAGCGGGTGATTCCGCAAAATGCATATTAAATTAATAAGCGTTTATGAGTTTAGAGTGCGCACTCGTAATAAATTAAGGTTAGGATTTATTTCTAACCAGTTGATTTATTTATGTAGCTGAAGACTGCTAGGTATTCACTTTTGTCGGTTTAATTGTGTTATTTTACTAACGATTGTGAATGCTTCAGTTGATGTGTAGAGATAGCAGCAGTGGCGGAGGAAAGCATTGGAGTCTAGCGGGTTTTCGACCTTTGGACTATATTTTGATAGGCGCCACGCCTATATTTTGTTATGTCTATAGAGACATCGATTATTTATTATTATTTTGTATGCGCTTATGCGCCTGGATATGTTATTTCTATTTGGACATTGAGATTGGGCGTGCCAGACACTATGGGCACCGTCCATTAGCTTTATTTTCATATTTTTGGTAGAAAGCAAACTCAAAAGCTAAAAGCTTGTCATATTTTTGTAATTGGGCTATTTTTGAGCATAAAGATTGGGAAATATACATTAAATACATGCTTTGTGAAGCGCTCACACAAGGCATGGGGGAGATTGAACCCAATTTGTCTCTTGTCTCATGTCGTGCTTGCTTTTACATGGGTTTTTGTGCTAAAAAGTAGAGTACTTTGTTCTTGGGGACCTTCCGGGATTCACCACGTGAGCTATCTGCGTCCGATCTGCGCACCAGTGGTATCAGAGCGGAGCAGAGATCAAGGGCTTCCAATCGCTACCAATCTCGGGCGAAGGCGGAGCTCCAGGAACAAACGGCCTCTACAGTCAATCTCGTCGCGAACCGTCGATACAGGCAGACTTCTGGCGATCAAGAACCCCTATTTCCACTGTCAGATCGCGAAGGACCAATCTCTGTCGGCGGAGGACCACTCATCAATTCTCTTCATCAAGTCGTTGAAAAAACAGTGAGAAAGCTCTTAATCTTCTTCATTAAAAGCTTAATTACAAAGCTTTAAGAGCTTAAGAGAAGCCTAAGCTTCTCAAAATCGTCTCGAGGTGTAAGAAGATCAGCCCGAAATTTTCGCGTGAAGAAAAAAACGGCCCCCCCCTTCACGAAAAAACGGCGGCCTGTTTTCTCCTTCTTAAGCTTATTAAGCTTAAGCTTAACTCATTAAGCTTAAGACACTTCAAACTCTGCAAGTCAGTGAAGGCAAACAAGTCTGTAAACTCCGGGTCCTGCGCTCCAGAAGTCAAGTTCAGTAAGTCACTTGGAATCAAGTCCTGCAAGTTCTGCAAGTCGGCTAAGTCCAGCAAGTCAACAACTCTGCAAGTCTGCTAAGTCTGCAACTCTGCAAGTCAGACTAAATCAGAACTGACTAACGCTTAAAACTCATAGAAGACTTGTTCGTATGCAAAAACTTTGAACTGGAAAGTTGTTCGCAGCAAGCTGTTTTACCTATCTGCAAGTTCGTTGAAGTACTTTCAGCAAACGGAGATAGCAATATTTCAGAATTTCTGAAAATTGAAGAAGAAAATACCCAAAAATACATAGCCTTGTAACCCCAAATTTGAGCTACGCTCATCCCGCTAACTGATTTTGAGTGAGAAAGGTTTGTTGAGTTTTACAGGATGACTACCCCACATATGGATGATCCTATGGCTGAAGACGACTTACCCGAGCCTACCATGGAACAAAAGCTGGATCTTATCATGCTGCAATTGGAAGAAGAGCGAAGAGCTAGGCAAGCCTTGCAAGCGCAATTGACAAAGCTACAAGGAGCGTCCACTGATAAAGAAGAACCTCAAGCTGAAGATCTGATTCGCCGTACCATCGACGCCACTCTTGAAGCACAAACCATTCGCAAGGAATCCAAGATAAGTAAACGAAGTTTCAAGTTTCGCACTTTCAATGGCATAAGAGAAGGAAAAACTGTTTTATCATTCATTAGCCAGTTTGATGACTATTTCCATGAGGAAACTTATCCTGAGAAAGATAAAATCAAGTGTGTTACTAATCATCTGATAGATAAAGCATCACTTTGGTGGACTGTAGTCCGCAAGAGTATAGAATGTCCTGCTACATGGGAAGATTTCAAGAAGAAGTTCATGCAAAATTTCCTACCACCGCAATTTCATGAGAAGGCTATCAAGCAATGGGATTTACTCCAACAACGCGATCGTGAGCCTATTCCACAGTATACAGAGCGTTTTTGGAATGCACTCCTACAGCTACGCATGCTTGAAGACGTACCAGAGACGACACATAAGCGGAAGTATATATCTGGACTTCTTGGACATTACTACGCTGAGGTGAATATGTTCAAGCCTGCTACCCTTGAAGACGCCATCTTCTTAGCTCACGACACTGAAGATAAGTTACGTGGAAGAGATCGACGACCACAGCCATTCCAAGCAAACGGTAATTATGGATCTAAACAATTCAATTCTAATTTCAGAAGGTTTAATCCAGGTCGTTTTTCATCACCATCTTTCCGCAAGAATTGGTCTAAACCACATGCATTACCATCCACTGTCAATCCAAATCCTAAGCCTATCCAACAAGCAAATCCAAATATACTCAGACTCCCAGCCATTGCAAATAATGTGACTAAAGCCAAGCCCATCGTATGCTACAAGTGTCACCAGCCAGGGCATCTCGCAGCAAATTGTCATTCAAAGAAGCCATCAGCACATATCAACCACCTTGGAGCTATGGACGAAGACGAGCATGAGGATATGCCAGATTTCACTGAAGAAGAAGATGATCCTACTACTACTTCCGACACTTTATCAGGTATGCCTACTTCACATTCATTGTTGACTATGAAATGTATGGTGCATGGAAAAGAAAGAATTATATTGCATGATGACGGTAGTACCCATGACTTTATTTCAGCAAAATTGGTAAAGGAATTGAAATTGCATACAGTACCTACGCACTATCGCATAAAAGCTGCATTTTTAGGCACTAGGTACAATGGCACACAAGAAGTTCAAGATTTAGAAATTCAAATTGGTCCATATATTGAAAGAAGAAATTTCTTAGTTGTCCCATTACAGTCTAGCGACATTATTCTAGGAATGCCATGGAGACACCAACATAATCCCAATATAGATTATTCCACACACACAATGAATATAAATTTTCAAGGAAAATCTATTACATTATTTGGTATGCATGCATCTCATATGTTTCCACTGCTTTCGCATACTCAAGCAAAACGTGCACTACGCAAGAATATTAAATCATATCTCATTTGGGTGAATGAATTGCACGCAAAGGAAAATCATATGCACCCTAGGCATAAGGAATTTCTTGCATATTTTAAGGATTGTTTTGCAGAAGACCTACCACCAGGTTTACCTCCATCACGTCCAGAAGACCATAAGATTGACTTAATACCTGGCACACAACCACCTTGCAAAGCCCCATATAGGCACAATCAAATAGAGCAAAAAGAAATCCAGAGTCAAGTAGAAGAATTACTAAATAGAGGTTTAATTCGACCTAGCAGTTCTCCATTCGGTGCACCTGTGCTCCTAGTCAAGAAAAAGAATAATACTTATCGGATGTGTATTGACTACCGAGCATTAAACAAGATCACTGTAAAAAATAGGTATCCTATACCTAGAGTTGATGACCTTATGGACAAACTGCAAGGATCTTCTATATTTAGTAAAATTGACCTTAAATCTGGATATCATCAGGTGAGGTTAGATAGATCCGACATATTTAAGACTGCATTCAGGACACAGTTTGGCCATTACGAATTCTTAGTTATGCCATTCGGATTAACTAATGCTCCTGCCACTTTCAGTAGAATGATGAACCGTATTTTTCTAAAATATCAATATTGTGTGATTGTTTTCTTTGATGATATTTTAGTATTCAGTCAAAGTGAAAAAGAGCATTATGAGCATTTATCATTAGTTTTTCAATTACTGAAAGAAAATCAATTGTTTGCAAATCCTGACAAGAGTGAATTCTTTAAGACAGAAATAGAATATCTAGGTCATATTGTATCAAAAGAAGGAATAAAAGTTGATCCTAAGAAAATTGATGCAATATTGCATTGGCCTGTTCCTAAAAATGTACATGAATTACGCTCATTCCTTGGTCTTGCTAGTTTCTATAGGAAGTTTGTACGTAATTTCTCATTACTTGCTTTACCACTGACCAAACTTCTTAAGAAAGGCATTGTTTATCAATGGACTGAAAACCAGCAGAAATCCTTTGATTTACTTAAACGTGCATTGACCAATGCCCCTGTTCTACAATTGCCTGACTTTAACCAACCATTCTTTTTAGTTGTGACTGATGCTAGCGGATCAGGAATAGGAGCCGTGCTAATGCAAGACAACCATCCAATAGCATATTCTAGTTCTAAGCTGAAAACCTCTGAGCTTAAATATTCCACTTATGACAAGGAACTCTTAGCAGTTGTACAAGCATTAAAACAATGGAAGCATTATTTAATGGGTTCAGAATTCATGATAAAGACCGACCAGCAAAGCATTAGACATCTACTTAGCCAACCCCAAATTTCTGACCGTCATATCAAATGGGCTTCATTCATTCAAAGTTTCCATCCTATCATTCAATACCAACCTGGAAAAGAAAATGTAGTTGCTGATGCATTGAGTAGAAGACCTGCAATTCATAACATTTCTATCATATCTTTTGATTCTTTGATTGCTATGAAAGACACATATCACCAGGATATTACTTTTCATTCTGATTGGCAAAAATTAGTTCAAAATAATTTCATTCCTGTTGATTCATTGTCATATAATGATGGATTCATGTTCTTTGAAAAGAGACTGTGTGTTACTATTCCATTCCGATCTTTTGTTTTAAATGAAATTCATTGTCCCCCATATCAAGGTCATAGAGGTATCATTTCTACATTACGCATGTTAACTGAAGATTTTTATTGGCCGCATATGGATGCAGATGTATCTAATTTTGTTTCTGAATGTCTGATTTGTCAAAGAATAAAAAGACATCATGGTAAACAGTATGGATTATTAATGCCTTTATCTATTCCATCTAAACCTTGGGAACATATATCTATGGATTTCATTACTGGCTTACCAAATACTAAATCTAACCATGACATGATTTGGACAATTGTAGATAGATTTAGTAAGCAAGCATATTTCATTGCATGTAAGAAAACTTTAACAGCATCACAAGCAGCACAGTTATTTTTGAAAACTGTTTTTACTAACCATGGATTGCCGAAAGTGATTATTTCAGATAGAGATTCTAGATTTTGTAATAACTTTTGGATTACACTGTTTCCAAATCTAGGCACAAAGATTGATTTCTCATCTGCATTTCATCCAGAAACAAATGGACAAACAGAAGCCACAAATAGCACTATTCTAGATCTGTTAGGTGCATACACTATCTCTAAACCTCAAACATGGGATACTCATTTACATTTATTACAGTTTGCATATAATAATACACCGCACACATCTACAAAGAAAGCACCTTTTGAAGTTATTTATGGATATAGATTATCTACACCTGTTGCATCTTTGTCTAATAGAATACAAAGTGCCGATGATATTGCTGTTATGCATAACACTATTTTTGATGAAGTAAAGAATATGATTGCTAAAGCCCAACAATCATATACCAAACAAGCCAACAAGAAAAGACAAGCCATGAATTTCAAAGTTGATGATTATGTTTGGCTTAGAATCGAAAAGCGTAGACTGCAAAGTGTAGATAGACATCCAGTTGTCAAATTAGCCCCTAGATTCTACGGACCATTTAGAATCATTCATAAGATTAATGACAATGCATTCAAGTTAGAACTGCCATCCCATTGGAAAATTCATAATACATTTCATATTAGTTTATTGAGACCATTTAGAGGACAATTACCTATCCACCCTGTCTATGAAAACCCACCTTTACTCGAAGAAGAGACTGAAATACTTGAACCAGAAGCCATCATAGACACTGACTACATGACCACTAGAACTGGCCGAAGGTATTCTAGATATCTAGTAAACGGGGGTATGATGCCAGGAGGCATATTCCACGGTGGATTCCGTGAGGTTTTACGGTGGATTCCGTAAACTTAGATGACCGGGGCTCATACGCAAAGAGGATTCTTTGTGCGAGAAGTTGATGGGGACGCCTGTCCTTTTCGGGCGTTTCATTAATTTAGTGTGTACATGGGTGATTCCATAGCGGGTGATTCCGCAAAATGCATATTAAATTAATAAACGTTTATGAGTTTAGAGTGCGCACTCGTAATAAATTAAGGTTAGGATTTATTTCTAACCAGTTGATTTATTTATGTAGCTGAAGACTGCTAGGTATTCACTTTTGTCGGTTTAATTGTGTTATTTTACTAACGATTGTGAATGCTTCAGTTGATGTGTAGAGATAGCAGTAGTGCGGAGGAAAGCATTGGAGTCTAGCGGGTTTTCGACCTTTGGACTATATTTTGATAGGCGCCACGCCTATATTTTGTTATGTCTATAGAGACATCGATTATTTATTATTATTTTGTATGCGCTTATGCGCTTGGATATGTTATTTCTATTTGGACATTGAGATTGGGCGTGCCAAACTCTATGGGCACCGTCCATTAGCTTTATTTTCCTATTTTTGGTAGAAAGCAAACTCAAAAGCTAAAAGCTTGTCATATTTTTGTAATTGGGCTATTTTTGAGCATAAAGATTGGAATATACATTAAATACATGCTTTGTGAAGCGCTCACACAAGGCATGGGGGAGATTGAATCCAATTTGTCTCTTGCTTCATGTCGTGTTTTCTTTTACATGGGTTTTTGTGCTAAAAAGTAGAGTACTTTGTTCTTGGGGACCTTCCGGGATTCACCACGTGAGCTATCTGTGTCCGATCTGCGCACCAGAGAGTGGGGAAAGCATTTAGGTCTCTAGCGTGCATCCATTGTGCTTCCTCTACAGGATGGTTCTTAAATTTTACTAGATATCTAGAATACCTTCGGCCAGTTCTAGTGGTCATGTAGTCAGTGTCTATGATGGCTTCTGGTTCAAGTATTTCAGTCTCTTCTTCGAGTAAAGGTGGGTTTTCATAGACAGGGTGGATAGGTAATTGTCCTCTAAATGGTCTCAATAAACTAATATGAAATGTATTATGAATTTTCCAATGGGATGGCAGTTCTAACTTGAATGCATTGTCATTAATCTTATGAATGATTCTAAATGGTCCGTAGAATCTAGGGGCTAATTTGACAACTGGATGTCTATCTACACTTTGCAGTCTACGCTTTTCGATTCTAAGCCAAACATAATCATCAACTTTGAAATTCATGGCTTGTCTTTTCTTGTTGGCTTGTTTGGTATATGATTGTTGGGCTTTAGCAATCATATTCTTTACTTCATCAAAAATAGTGTTATGCATAACAGCAATATCATCGGCACTTTGTATTCTATTAGACAAAGATGCAACAGGTGTAGATAATCTATATCCATAAATAACTTCAAAAGGTGCTTTCTTTGTAGATGTGTGCGGTGTATTATTATATGCAAACTGTAATAAATGTAAATGAGTATCCCATGTTTGAGGTTTAGAGATAGTGTATGCACATAACAGATCTAGAATAGTGCTATTTGTGGCTTCTGTTTGTCCATTTGTTTCTGGATGAAATGCAGATGAGAAATCAATCTTTGTGCCTAGATTTGCAAACAGTGTAATCCAAAAATTATTACAAAATCTAGAATCTCTATCTGAAATAATCACTTTCGGCAATCCATGGTTAGTAAAAACAGTTTTCAAAAATAACTGTGCTGCTTGTGATGCTGTTAAAGTTTTCTTACATGCAATGAAATATGCTTGCTTACTAAATCTATCTACAATTGTCCAAATCATGTCATGGTTAGATTTAGTATTTGGTAAGCCAGTAATGAAGTCCATAGATATATGTTCCCAAGGTTTAGATGGAATAGATAAAGGCATTAATAACCCATACTGTTTACCATGATGTCTTTTTATTCTTTGACAAATCAGACATCCAGAAACAAAATTAGACACATCTACATCCATATGCGGCCAATAAAAATCTTCAGTTAACATGCGTAATGTAGAAATGATACCTCTATGACCTTGATATGGGGGACAATGAATTTCATTTAAAACAAAAGATCGGAATGGAATAGTAACACACAGTCTCTTTTCAAAGAACATGAATCCATCATTATATGACAATGAATCAACAGGAATGAAATTATTTTGAACTAATTTTTGCCAATCAGAATGAAAAGTAATATCCTGGTGATATGTGTGTTTCATAGCAATCAAAGAATCAAAAGATATGATAGAAATGTTATGAATTGCAGGTCTTCTACTCAATGCATTGGCAACTACATTTTCTTTTCCAGGTTGGTATTGAATGATAGGATGGAAACTTTGAATGAATGAAGCCCATTTGATATGACGGTCAGAAATTTGGGGTTGGCTAAGTAGATGTCTAATGCTTTGCTGATCGGTCTTTATCATGAATTCTGAACCCATTAAATAATGCTTCCATTGTTTTAATGCTTGTACAACTGCTAAGAGTTCCTTGTCATAAGTGGAATATTTAAGCTCAGAGGGTTTCAGCTTAGAACTAGAATATGCTATTGGATGGTTGTCTTCCATAAGCACGGCTCCTATTCCTGATCCGCTAGCATCAGTCACAACTAGAAAGAATGGTCTGTTAAAGTCAGGTAATTGTAGAACAGGGGCATTGGTCAATGCACGTTTGAGTAAATCAAAGGATTTCTGCTGGTTTTCGGTCCATTGATAAACAATGCCTTTCTTAAGAAGTTTGGTCAGTGGTAAAGCAAGTAATGAGAAATTACGTACAAACTTCCTATAGAAACTAGCAAGACCAAGGAATGAGCGTAATTCATGTACATTTTTAGGAACAGGCCAATGCAATATTGCATCAATTTTCTTAGGATCAACTTTAATTCCTTCTTTTGATACAATATGACCTAGATATTCTATTTCTGTCTTAAAGAATTCACTCTTGTCAGGATTTGCAAACAATTGATTTTCTTTCAGTAATTGAAAAACTAATGATAAATGCTCATAATGCTCTTTTTCACTTTGACTGAACACTAAAATATCATCAAAGAAAACAATCACACAATATTGATATTTTAGAAAAATACGGTTCATCATTCTACTGAAAGTAGCAAGTGCATTAGTTAATCCGAATGGCATGACTAAGAATTCCTAATGACCAAACTGTGTCCTGAATGCAGTCTTAAATATGTCGTATCTATCTAGTCTCACCTGATGATATCCAGATTTAAGGTCAATTTTACTAAATATAGAAGATCCTTGCAGTTTGTCCATAAGGTCATCAACTCTAGGTATAGGATACCTATTCTTTACAGTGATCTTGTTTAATGCTCGGTAGTCAATACACATCCGATAAGTATTATTCTTTTTCTTGACTAAGAGCACAGGTGCACCGAATGGGGAACTGCTAGGTCGAATTAAACCTCTATTTAGTAATTCTTCTACTTGACTCTGGATTTCTTTTTGCTCTATTTGATTGTGCCTATATGGGGCTTTGCAAGGTGGTTGTGTGCCAGGTATTAGGTCAATCTTATGGTCTTCTGGACGTGATGGAGGTAAACCTGGTGGTAGGTCTTCTGCAAAACAATCCTTAAAATATGCAAGAAATTCCTTATACCTAGGGTGCATATGATTTTCTTTTGCGTGCAATTCATTCACCCAAATGAGATATGATTTAGTATTCTTGCGTAGTGCACGTTTTGCTTGAGTATGCGAAAGCAGTGGAAACATATGAGATGCATGCATACCAAATAACGTAATAGATTTTCCTTGAAAATTAATATTCATTGTGTGGGTGGAATAATCTATATTGGGATTATGTTGGTGTCTCCATGGCATTCCTAGAATAATGTCGCTAGACTGTAATGGGACAACTAAGAAATTTCTTCTTTCAATATATGGACCAATTTGAATTTCTAAATCTTGAACTTCTTGTGTGCCATTGTACCTAGTACCTAAAAATGCAGCTTTTATGCGATAATGCGTAGGTACTGTATGCAATTTCAATTCCTTTACCAATTTTGCTGAAATAAAGTCATGGGTACTACCGTCATCATGTAATATAATTCTTTCTTTTCCATGCACCATACATTTCATAGTCAACAATGAATGTAAAGTAGGCATACCTGGTAAAGTGTCGGAAGTAGTAGTAGGATCATCTTCTTCTTCAGTGAAATCCGGCATATCCTCATGCTCGTCTTCGTCCATAGCTCCAAGGTAGTTGATATGTGCTGATGGCTTCTTTGAATGACAATTTGCTGCGAGATGGCCTGGCTGGTGGCACTTGTAGCATTCGATGGGCTTGGCTTTGGTCACATTATTTGCAATGGCTGGGAGTCTGGGTATATTTGGATTTGCTTGTGGAATAGGCTTAGGATTTGGATTGACAGTGGATGGTAATGCAGGTGGTTTAGGCCAATTCTTGCGGAAAGATGGTGATGAAAAACGACCTGGATTAAACCTTCTGAAATTTGAATTGAATTGTTTAGATCCATAATTACCGTTTGCTTGGAATGGCTGTGGTCGTCGATCTCTTCCACGTAACTTATCTTCAGTGTCGTGGGCTAAGGAGATGGCATCTTCAAGGGTAGCAGGCTTGAACATATTCACCTTAGCGTAGTAATGTCCAAGAAGTCCAGACATGTACTTCCGCTTATGGGTCGTCTCTGGTACGTCTTCAAGCATGCGTAGCTGTAAGAGTGCATTCCAAAAACGCTCTGTGTACTGTGGAATAGGCTCACAATCGCGCTGTTGAAGTAAATCCCATTGCTTGATAGCCTTCTCATGAAATTGCGGTGGTAGGAAATTTTGCATGAACTTCTTCTTGAAATCTTCCCATGTAGCAGGACATTCTATGCTCTTGCGGACTACAGTCCACCAAAGTGATGCTCTATCTATCAGATGATTAGTAACACACTTGATTTTATCTTTCTCAGGATAAGTTTCCTCATGGAAATAGTCATCAAACTGGCTAATGAATGATAAAACAGTCTTTCCTTCTCTTATGCCATTGAAAGTGCGAAACTTGAAACTTCGTTTACTTATCTTGGATTCCTTGCGAATGGTTTGTGCTTCAAGAGTGGCGTCGATGGTACGGCGAATCAGATCTTCAGCTTGAGGTTCCTCTTTATCAGTGGACGCTCCTTGTAGCTTTGTCAATTGCGCTTGCAAGGCTTGCCTAGCTCTTCGCTCTTCTTCCAATTGCAGCATGATAAGATCCAGCTTTTGTTCCATGGTAGGCTCGGGTAGGTCATCTTCAGCCATAGGGTCATCCATATGTGGGGTAGTCATCTTGTAAAACTCAACAAACCTTTCTCACTCAAAATCAGTTAGCGGGATGAGCGTAGCTCAAATTTGGGGTTACAAGGCTATGTATTTTTGGGTATTTTCTTCTTCAATTTTCAGAAATTCTGCAATATTTCTGTCTCCGTTTGCTGAAAGTACTTCAACGAACTTGCAGATAGGTAAAACAGCTTGCTGCGAACAACTTTCCAGTTCAGAGTTTTTGCATACGAACAAGTCTTCTATGAGTTTTAAGCGTTAGTCAGTTCTGATTTAGTCTGACTTGCAGAGTTGCAGACTTAGCAGACTTGCAGGGTTGTTGACTTGCTGGACTTAGCCAACTTGCAGAACTTGCAGGACTTGATTCCAAGTGACTTACTGAACTTGACTTCTGGAGTGCAGGACCCGGAGTTTATCGACTTGTCAGATCTGTGTGACTTGCAGAGAAAGCTTAATGATTTAAGCTTTGTATTAAGGATTAAGCTTAGAGAGCTTAATGATTCAACACAGAGGCCGCCGTTTTTGATCGTGAAGGGGGGGGGTCCGTTTTTTTCCGCGCGTGATTTTCGGGGGCTCCTCTTGCTGATCGATTTGAAGATTTGAAGCTTTATGAGCTTCTTAAGCTTAAGACTAAGCTTTAAGGTATTAATAAACTTGATTATGAAAGATCTTATCTCTGTTTGCAACGACTTGATGAAGAGAATGTATGAGTGGTCCTCCGCCGACAGAGCCTGGTCCTTCGCGATCTGACAGTGGAAATAGGGGTTCTTGATCGCCAGAAGTCTGCCTGTATCGACGGTTCGCGACGAGATTGACTGTAGAGGCCGTTTGTTCCTGGAGCTCCGCCTTCGCCCGAGATTGGTAGCGATTGGAAGCCCTTGATCTCTGCTCCGCTCTGATACCACTGGTGCGCAGATCGGACGCAGATAGCTCACGTGGTGAATCCCGGAAGGTCCCCAAGAACAAAGTACTCTACTTTTTAGCACAAAAACCCATGTAAAAGCAAACACGACATGAAGCAAGAGACAAATTGGGTTCAATCTCCCCCATGCCTTGTGTGAGCGCTTCACAAAGCATGTATTTAATGTATATTCCAATCTTTATGCTCAAAAATAGCCCAATTACAAAAATATGACAAGCTTTTAGCTTTTGAGTTTGCTTTCTACCAAAAATAGGAAAATAAAGCTAATGGACGGTGCCCATAGAGTTTGGCACGCCCAATCTCAATGTCCAAATAGAAATAACATATCCAAGCGCATAAGCGCATACAAAATAATAATAAATAATCGATGTCTCTATAGACATAACAAAATATAGGCGTGGCGCCTATCAAAATATAGTCCAAAGGTCGAAAACCCGCTAGACTCCAATGCTTTCCTCCGCACTGCTGCTATCTCTACACATCAACTGAAGCATTCACAATCTTTAGTAAAATAACACAATTAAACCGACAAAAGTGAATACCTAGCAGTCTTCAGCTACATAAATAAATCAACTGGTTAGAAATAAATCCTAACCTTAATTTATTACGAGTGCGCACTCTAAACTCATAAACGTTTATTAATTTAATATGCATTTTGCGGAATCACCCGCTATGGAATCACCCATGTACACACTAAATTAATGAAACGCCCGAAAAGGACAGGCGTCCCCATCAACTTCTCGCACAAAGAATCCTCTTTGCGTATGAGCCCCGGTCATCTAAGTTTACGGTGGATACCATCCTGTAGAGGAAGCACAATGGATGCACGCTAGAGACCTAAATGCTTTCCCCACTCTGTTAGCTCCACATTGAGCTAATAGCAATTGAGGTCAATTGCTATCTCACCCCGGGGGTATGATGCCAGGAGGCATATTCCACGGTGGATTCCGTGAGGTTTTACGGTGGATTCCGTAAACTTAGATGACCGGGGCTCATACGCAAAGAGGATTCTTTGTGCGAGAAGTTGATGGGGACGCCTGTCCTTTTCGGGCGTTTCATTAATTTAGTGTGTACATGGGTGATTCCATAGCGGGTGATTCCGCAAAATGCATATTAAATTAATAAGCGTTTATGAGTTTAGAGTGCGCACTCGTAATAAATTAAGGTTAGGATTTATTTCTAACCAGTTGATTTATTTATGTAGCTGAAGACTGCTAGGTATTCACTTTTGTCGGTTTAATTGTGTTATTTTACTAACGATTGTGAATGCTTCAGTTGATGTGTAGAGATAGCAGCAGTGGCGGAGGAAAGCATTGGAGTCTAGCGGGTTTTCGACCTTTGGACTATATTTTGATAGGCGCCACGCCTATATTTTGTTATGTCTATAGAGACATCAATTATTTATTATTATTTTGTATGCGCTTATGCGCCTGGATATGTTATTTCTATTTGGACATTGAGATTGGGCGTGCCAGACACTATGGGCACCGTCCATTAGCTTTATTTTCATATTTTTGGTAGAAAGCAAACTCAAAAGCTAAAAGCTTGTCATATTTTTGTAATTGGGCTATTTTTGAGCATAAAGATTGGGAAATATACATTAAATACATGCTTTGTGAAGCGCTCACACAAGGCATGGGGGAGATTGAACCCAATTTGTCTCTTGTCTCATGTCGTGCTTGCTTTTACATGGGTTTTTGTGCTAAAAAGTAGAGTACTTTGTTCTTGGGGACCTTCCGGGATTCACCACATGAGCTATCTGCGTCCGATCTGCGCACCAAAAGGAGGCATGGGATACTTTGTCAAAAATGTATAGCACAAATACTCAAGCCAGGAAAATGCAGCTCATGCAAGAGTTGCATAATGTGCAAAGAGAAAATATGAGCATCAATGACTACCACATGAAGGTGAAGAAGATTGCAGATGCACTTGCTTCCATTGGGTCGCCAGTGGAAGATGATGATTTAGTTTCTGTGACCTTGAATGGTCTAGGAAAGGATTATGCACAGTTTCGGACATCCATTTCAGTTCGTGAAAGATTTCCTGATTTTGAGGAGTTGATTGCTCTTCTAATTTCTGAGGAGCAGAGAAATGGTGGTGCATCTTCTTCAGGAGGAACTTCAAAAGAAGCTGTCTTCTACTCAAATGCTGGAAGAGGTAGAGGCAGAGGTAGAGGAGGCCGATTTGGAGGCCGTGGTAGAAATCAGAATATGCAGCAAGCTCAAGAAAACCAGTCCTATGGAGGAGGACGTGGTAACTCTAGAGGCAGGGGGAGCCAAAGAGGTCGTGGTGGATGGCAAAGAGGCCAAAATGCAAACAGTAATGTTGAATGCTACTACTGTGGTAAAATGGGTCATATGGCTAAAGACTGCTATAAAAAGCAGAATGACATCATGAATGGAAAACTGCAACAAGGAAATTATGCATCTTCTAGTAGACAGGGTGATGACAGAAATGAGCATTTGTTCATGGTGCAGCACATGAACAATTCTGTGACAAGTGCAGAAGAAAGCAATGATGTATGGTATGTTGACTCAGGTGCATCAAACCACATGACAGGTCATGCAGAATGGATGGAGGATGCAAGGAAAATGGAAAAACCAGGATTTGTGGAGACTGGTGATGATACTGCACATCCTATTGTGCAGATTGGAAAAATTCCCTTGTCTATGCAGGATGGGAAAAAGAAATACCTGTCCGATGTATTTCATGTCCCGAATATCACCAAGAATCTGGTTTCTGTCGGTCAAATGGTTGAGCAGGGCTTGCAGGTCAGATTTAATCCTCATGGATGCTTTGTTGAGGATATGAAAAATAAAGGTCGCTTGATAGCAAAAGGAAAGAAGAAGGGCAGAATGTTTACGTTGGATGCAGACATGTCTGAATTGAGTGCAGCAATGTTTGCACATGGGACCGATGTAGTTGCAGATATTGATATCTGGCATAAACGCATTGGTCATGTTAATGTACAGTGACTTAAATCAATGCAGGCCCAAAATATTGTTGCGGGATTGCCCAAATTCAAGGTTGCAGAAATGCATAAGGTATGTGAAGCCTGTCAGTTTGGAAAATAGGCAAGGAAACCATTTCCTAGACATGTTCAAGAGAGTGAGAAGCCATTGGAATTAATCCACTTTGATGTGTGGACTACTAAAGCTGCATCTCTTGGAGGCTGTCATTATTTTGCCACTTTTATTGATGACTAGAGCAGAAAAGTTTGGGTGTATTTTATGAAAAAGAAAAGTGAAGTTTTTGGGCATTTCAAAACTCTTAAAGCTATGGTTGAAAAAGAAACAGGCATGCAGATAAAATGCCTAAGGTCAGATGGAGGGGGAGAGTACCTCTCAAATGAGTTTGCAAAGTTCTTACAGGAGCATGGCATAAAGCAGCAATATTCATGCAGTTATACCCCACAACAAAATGGAATTGCAGAAAGGAAAAACAGGCATATTGGAGAGGTATCTCGTGCCATGCTCAATGAAAAAGACTTGTCAGATTTTTATTGGGTTGAAGCAGTTGCTACAGCAGTCTACATAATGAACAGGACTCCCACTGCAGCAATACATGGAATGACTCCAGAGGAGAGGTATACTGGTAGGAAACCAGATATTTCTCATTTGAAAATTTTTGGTTGCATTGCCTATGTACATGTGCCAGATGAGCTGAGATCCAAGTTGGATCCAAAAGCTGAGAAGTGCATCTTTATTGGTTACTCTCTACAGCAAAAAGGGTATAGATGCTATAACCCTTCTACTCGTAAGTTTACAGTGAGCAGAGATGTTGTTTTTGATGAGATGAGTAGCTGGTATAAACCAGTAAATGTGATTGATGATGTAGATGCACAAAATGGTAATGCTGCACAGAATTCACAGCAGTAGTCACAAAACATTAGTGGACCTGGAGCGTCCTCTAGCACTAGTTCACATTCTTCGCCATGGACAGGCAGATTGAGATCAGGAGATTCTTCTCAAAGCAATGCAGATAGTGGTATGCAGGTATCACGAAAAGGAAAAGAGAAGGTTGATCAGCCCATGTTTGATGTGAATGCAGGTCACTCTTATGTGGATGGTGAATCCAGTGGCTCAGAATAGAGCATTGATGATGAATTGGGTATTCCTTCTATTGTTACACCTGGAGTAAGGAAGACCAGGGATGTTTTGAGAGCACCTGGGAGTGAACCCACTTTGTGCAGGTCTACCAGAGTTAGGTATCCTGTGGATAGGCTGAAATATGATGGATTTACAGCCATTCACTATGCATATATGGTCAAGGTGATACAGGAACCAGAACCCACTTCTTTTGAGCAAGCCATGGGAAAAGAAAAATGGGAGAAAGCCATGGATGAAGAAATAGATGCCTTGGAAGCAAATGCTACATGGGAATTGGTACCTTTGCCTAAAGGTAAGAATGCAATTGGCTGTAAGTGGATTTATAAGGTGAAGCACAATGTAGATGGTTCTATGAACAGATACAAGGCAAGATTAGTAGTCAAGGGGTATGCACAAACATATGGCATTGACTATGAAGAAACATTCAGTCCGGTTGCAAGGATGGCAACCGTAAGAGCAGTCATTGCTATGGCTACATCAAAGGGATGGTCTCTACATCAGATGGATGTAAAGAATGCCTTCTTGCATAGTGATTTGCAAGAAGAGGTCTATATGGAGCAGCCACCAGTTTATGTGCATGCTGTTCATCCTGAGTTTGTTTGCAGGTTGAAGAAAGCTTTGTATGGCTTGAAGCAAGCACCTAGAGCATGGTCTAACAAGATAGGACAGTATCTTGTCACTATTGGCTTTCAGATTTCCAAGGTAGATTTCTCACTTTATGTGAGAAAAACAGAGAAAGGTATTATGCTACTTGTCATTTATGTTGATGATTTGATTATGACAGGTGACAGTGATGAAGATATCCTTCATGTGAAAATGCTATTGAAGCAGAAGTTTGAGATGAAGGATTTGGGAGAGCTGCGTTATTTCTTGGGCATTGAGGTGATTAGATCACCAAGTGGGATACAGCTCTTGTAGAGGCAGTATGGATTGGACATGCTGTCCAAATATGGGATGACAGGCTGTAAGCCTATTTCAGTTCCTTTGGAGCAAAATGTGAAGCTGAGCGCAGATGCAGGTGAGCTTCTGGAAGACCCTACTATGTACAGGCGCATAGTAGGAAGCTTGATTTATATGACTATTACCAGGCCAGATTTGAGCTATGTTGTTGGATTGGTAAGTCAGTTTATGCAGGCTCCAAGGAAATCGCATTTGGATGTGGCTAGACGCATACTCAGGTATGTGAAGTCCACATTGCAGTATGGACTATTTTATGAGACTGGGGTTCAGATACAGCTGCATGGATACACTGATGCTGATTGGGCTGGTAGTATTTCTGATAGACGATCTACCAGTGGATATGTGTTCTCTTTTGGGAGTGCTGCAGTCACTTGGAGCAGCAAGAAACAGCCTACAGTTGCCTTGTCGAGCACAGAGGCTGAGTACAGGGGTGCAGCAATGGCTGCATGTGAGGTAGCTTGGTTGCATAAGCTACTTTATGATATGCATCAGTCTACAGATGGGCCAGTTGTCATTTATTGTGACAACATGAGCAGTATACACTTGGCAAATAACCCAGTCTATCATGCTAGAACAAAGCACATTGAGGTGCATTATCACTATGTGCGAGAGAGGGTTTTACTAGGTCTTATTGATCTAGTTTATGTCAGCACAGAGGATCAGGTAGCTGACATATTTACGAAGGCATTGGGCGCAGAGAAGCTGCGCAAGTTCAGAGACCTGCTTGGTGTGCAGGAATTGGGATTGAGCTCGAGGGGGAGTGTTGAGATATCGAGCTCCACTCGTGATACGCCAGGGTGACCGTTGTGTATTTATGTCACCGACTTGTCAGTTGCAGACGCGGTTGGTACACCGCCCATGAATAATAGCTACATGATAGCTATCCTTATCTACTCTAGTTTGTGGCTCAGTTAGTATGCCACCTTAGTTAGTTGAGTTTGGTTTGAGACCCATATATAGGGTTCTTCTATTTCTTTGTACTTGAGTTCTTTTTGGCTTACACAACTAAGAAGAGAAAAACTGTTTTCAGCCTCCACCCTTGTGTGTATTCCCCCATTGTGCAAGCAAGAAAGCTACAAGTGAGACTCCTTCCTTCTCTCCCACAATCTTGACAGCAATGGATAGGTTGGAGGGTACTACTTCTTGAGGCGACTACCATTGAAGAAGCCTATGCCCTCACCCTCTAAGGTCTTGAGCTCGACATTGTTGGTTCGACTAATGTTATGGACTTTGAAAGGCCCTAATCCTCTAAACTTTATTTTTTGCTTATGGCCCTTTATAGAGTATAGCAACACGAGGTTGCCTTGCTCCAAGTCATGATGTTTGACATGCTTGTCAAACCAACTCTTGAGTCCTACTTTTTCACATATTAGTGCATGGGTAGCTAAGAGCCCGATCTTAGAAAGACATTCTAGCTCTACTAGGCATTCTGTCTACATGCCTCCTTTCCATCCCATCTCTCTTGTATTGCTACTCTCAAGATTAGAATTAAAAACTCTACTAGTAGGATCGCTTCGGTGTTGTAGGTAAACTTGAAGGATGTTTGCCCCAGTGCCATCTTCTAGGCTGTCCTATAGGCCATAACACTGCCATGAGCTTATTATTCGAGTTACTGTTGCGCGAGGCAGAGCCAACTTTAGTCAGGACATTCACTAGGGATTTGTTCGTGGATTTTGCATAGCTATTGGCTTGAGGGTAGTAAGGTGATTATTTCCTATGGATGATCGAGAATGTGGATAGCAAATGAGAAATCACTTCATTAATGAAATGCATGTCTTGGTCACTAACTAGCTTGATGGGGCAACCAACTTGTGAGACCACTTGCTCCCAAAGAAACTCAGCTATAGTTCTAGCATCATTCTTCCTATTGGCTTGAGCTTTGGCCCATTTTGTAAGATAGTCAGTGGGCTACTATGATGTACTTGGCATGAGAGTACAGTGCCATGGGACTGATTGATCCAATGAAGTCAATTTCCCATTTTTCAATTATGATTAGCAACTTGTAAAATGGGCTAGCATTCAATATATAGTTTAAGACAAAGCATTGATAGTATCATGTGTGCCCCAAGAAGCACTGAACTCCCTTATAGTTTGTTGGTGGTGGCAAGTCCACAATAACCCTGATTTTAGAGAAGTTAGTGGCAATGCTATTCTTGGACATCACATGTCGTAGGATACATCCATGTTTTATCCAAAACTGACACTTTAAGGGGTTTGAAGAGAGACTATACAATATACACCATTCAAAGACTATGTAAAGCTTTTCTAGGTGTTTAGTCCAACTAGAGTGTATGCATAGGTCAATGAATATGTCTAGTTCTCACCTAAGCATGTCTTTGAAGATGGCATACATTAGACGCTAAAAGGTGGCAAGTATGTTAGCTAGCCCAAATTTCATGACTATATAAGCAAATACACCCCATTCCATGGTGAATGCTTTCTTGTGTCTATCGTCAGGGTGCATCTAAACTTGGTTATAGCCCAAGAAGCCATTTAGGAAATTATAGGCTTATTTTCCTACCACTCTCTCGATCATGTGCTCCATGTAGGGCAATGGATAATTGTCTCTCTTAGTTGTGGCATTGACATTTTTTTAGTTTACGCACAATCGGATATTTTTGTTCCTTTTCAAGACAATTACAATGGGTGATACCAAGTCCATGTGCTCAATCTCATAGATGAACCCCACCTTCAATAGTTGATAAATCTCTTTCTTGATGGCATGAGCATGATTTGGATTCGTCGGGTAAGATCGATGATTTATTGGTGTTGCATCAAGAGTCATTAGAATGTTATGTGTTACGACCCTCGGATGGACTCCTTTGAGTTCATCTAAGAACCAGGAAAGCATGTTTATGTACTCTCACAAGAGAGCAATGAGATCAGCCTCCTCTCACTCGATCAGATCATCAGCTATAAACACATGTTGAGGCTTCTCCCCTTCCCCTGCTAAGCTGACTTCCTTGACTTTGGTAGGCCCTTCTATTGGTTCACTTGCCTATCCTTGCTTCTTCCCTCCCAACATGATCACTACCCTATCTCCCTTCTTAAATTTAGTGAAGCACTTTGGTAGGTCATGGGGCTTCCTTTGTTGTTTGGCCTCTGACCCCTTTGGTTGTCATCTCTTTTCCTCCTTCAACCGTGTGCACCTTAGATGGATCGGCAAGTTCCCCTTGATGCATCTGGTTTTAAGTGGTTGAGGTGTCTCTGGATTGCTCTAAGAGCTTACTTTCGATTCTAAGTTAAACTCACAACCCTCCTCTAGGGAGGAGGGAGTCTCCCTTGGTGGTCGCAACTTTGAGGCTAATTTTGTTCTAATGAGAGATGCAGCACTAGGCTCCACTAGCCCTGCTTGTTCATAGTCTATCATGCCTAAGTGATCCAACCAAGCACAATCACATTTATTTCTAAAGACTCCTCTTTTAATTCTAAAAGCATTGGCTCTCCGCGGCTTGGAGTCTACTCTTATTTGTTTGATCAATCGGTCATTTGTGTCGTACTCTATCATCTCAATCGTTTCTTCAGTTTTCTCTTTAGAGGAGTAGCAATCCTTGTACTTGTCATCCTTGTCTACGTCTTTAGACTCAACTCTCTTTTCATCCTGATCAGTGCCCAATTGTACATAGATTTAGGTCGTACACCTTGGTCCATTGTCATTTCAATTCATCCATGAGGTCTTGGAGTGGCTTGAGATTAGCGGCTGGTGGGTTACTGACTAGCTCCCTCATCAAGTGCTCAAGAATCCCCTTGAGCTCAAGTCAGTTAGAAGGAATATGGGAAGGGGCAAGAGTTTTTCATCTGCTAGGGCTTCCAGCCATCATATAAAGTGGTGCTGAAAGTGGGGTCCTACCCTTTAGCTAGGATGTGGTGGCTTTATGAGACTCACCTGTTGTCCTTGTAGCTTGCTTATAATCATCTTCTTCATCCGAAAATGGTAGGTCGATGGTGGCTAGCACGTTTATCCAATATGACTTGTCTTCAAGATAGGGAATATACTTTATTAATGGACCATATGAATTCCCAGCCTATGAGTCTCCCTTCAAGATAAAGGAGATGGCATCTAAGTCGACCGGCATGGTCTTCCAAGTGTCCATCTTGATTCTTACTGCCTCCAACCTATTACCTAGGAATATAAGGTTGTTACTCAAGTCTTCAATTACTCGTGTGTTTTGCATCCAGGGTTAGGCTAGCATAATGTCATAGTCTACTCTCTTCATAACTATGAAGTTTACTAAGAACTGGACACCCACTATTTTCAAGGGCCAATCTTTCAACACTCCGAATGGCCTAACTTTCATGCCATTAGCCAAGTGATGTTAAACCTTGCGGTCTCCATGGGTGGGTTACCCCATGCCTATAGGACTACATGGCTGAGCACACTGACTCCTATTATTGTGTATACAATCCCCTTTCTTGTGATGTCTCCTAATGCTACCATTGGTAGGACTGCATGCATCATGTGCCCTCCTAGAAAGCATTTACATGCAAGGACTCAGGCATTGAATTTAGTGTTAGACTCAATATATATATGGCTACGTTGTGGTCATGCAAATCGGCTTCTCCTAGATCATTAGATCCCTCTACCCACTTATTTAACTCTCGCCATAATGAGGAACTTTGCCTAAGTAGATCCCCCATTGGCAGAGTCATAGGGGCTGATATCAACATTGTAAGTAGGCTATTAGTAGCTGCTTGCTTTCATTATGCTCTATTCTCTTTTTCCACTACTCTTGGGTAATCTGTCGTGGCATGTGGCACCTAGGTTTCATCTTTGTGGTGCTACATGAGTGTGTTATTTTTGCGAGATTTTGATTTCGTGCTTTTGCAATTGAAATTGATTTTTAGAGCTTTTTGAAACAACCTTGGATGATTTCTACAAACGACATGTCATGCAATACTACTATTCTTTAACAAAAACATATATTGCGCATCATGCATGCATCATCATTTGGGAGCTCCCAAGGAGAATACTAAACCATTCACAATAAAGAGAGCAATGGTGTTGAATAATCACAACAAATAATAACATTCCAAAGTTTTGCATTACCCAAAAGGAGTACAATATCTAGAAAGGTTCCAAGATTGCTATGCCTTGATCGATCTTCATGTAACAAAAAGGACATGTCACACCCTAATGAAGTGCATGATGATGAGTCCTCCAGAACAATGAATGAGCCATGCTTACTTTGGGCTTCCTACATAACAGGGCATATCTTACATGTTTGCCCTAACACAAAGGCAAGGTCAGTGGGAGTTAGTGCAGGCTGATGTATGACCATGTGCTCCCTGGGTTGAAAGCCAAGTATGTGCATGTACACATAATACATATGTTTACAAGCAAGAAATGCCTTTTGGGTAGATTCTCTTTTTTGAAAATCAAGACAAGTGCACCTAGGCTCTTCTTTGATGTGCACATCATAACAACTCTCTGTCAAGTCTCGAAATACTGAATGTTGTCTCTCAAGTTGCACTAGCTCCTCCCAGAATGTCACAACCATGCAACCAGCTGCCTCTATTCTCTTTTGTGCATCTTTGGAAATTCCATGTCTCCACTTGCGTCTTCTCCCACTTGAACCACATTCTGTAGAAATAGGAGGTTTGCTCTTCTCGTTCCTTGGTGGTGCTGTAAAGCAGGCAAACTTGAAACTAGCCTGTCTTAGGCTGCTACACTCTTCCTTTGATATATTTATTCCTATATCAATTGGCCACAAAGATGGAACAATTGATGATGCTATCACTTGTTTCTGCACAGCATTTGTATGCTTGACATCATGACTACAGAACCATATCCATTGTGCAATGGCCTTGTTCTTATAGGCTCTCTCAGACCAAAAGCATGGCGCGACTAACCCCACTTTCCGACTTTGTAATTTGTTGCTGCAATTCTTTCTACCCTCCATACCAAAACACTTTCTCACATAGTTAGGTGGTGTCCTTCGTAAAGCCCACTCCTCCTATGCCACTTCTACCTCTTCTACGTGGGTTGATGTTCCCACATCTGGTGCACTTACTCCACTTGCAAAGGGCTTGATTGGTATCTCCTCATCCTCTTGGATACATATCTCTTCCATCTTTCCATCGTCAAACTATATACTCCGCGGCCTGCCCCTGATTTTCCTTTGCCTTGACTCCATCACATACCCCGGTCTATGAGAACTTACAGTTGCTCCACCTCCCTTCTTTTTTCTTTGCACAGTCTCCCTATCACCTTGCATTATAGGCTCCTCATACAAAGGACTTCCAGCTACAACACCTTGCAACGCACGTGCAACAGAGGTGGGATTTGGGGATTTCCTTTTGCTGGCACTAGCCAACAAAGACTCCATAGAAGGCCCAGATCCAATAAACCTCCCTGTGGTATAGCCCAACCTCTTTGCACATTAAATATATGCATTCAAAACATCACTAACACATGCATCATAAAGTGATATCTTTCGTTTTCCACCCTCACCTGCTAACCAACTAGCATGGACACTTTCTGATAAGTTTATACTTGGAATTTGAGCATGTTCCCAAGGACTTTTGTTAGCCTGCGTAGTCAAATCCAAAAATAGAATCACTAGCTCTCCCCATTGCTACATTGTGCAACAAATCTTAATGAGCTGGAAAAAATGTCACACTTACATGAGATTCAATTCCTCCCCAGTGGGCAATTCTTTGCTCCCACCATTTCAACCACCTATCCAAAGCCTTGATGTGTTCCTTGTTTACATTTCATGCCCACCAATCTTAGATAGCAGAGGCCTGAAGTGAGGCTAGTTGAGTTGTCGTTGCTAGCCTCCATGCTTCACACAATTCAATGTGGTGCATTTGTTTATCCACAGTGACTAATTTCTTGGTATGCTTTTGCAAACTTTGCTCCCAATGAAAAAGACAAGAACGCTCCTTCCCTTCCATTATGTTATGAGGTCCTCCATTGTACACAGCCCTTATTGCCATCCAATTCGCACTTGCCTCATCGGACATAAATCCAGCAAAGTCAGGTGAATCATGGCCACATTGAACCATGACAGAATTCAAATTTCTCCAAAACACGATTTGAGACTCTTCGTCCTCCTCTTTAAATTCACATATTGTAATTACCTGTAATGCTCTCATGCTAGTTCATGATTGATACATTAGTATAGTGTTAATTAACAACAATTTAATTTCAATACAAGCTTTAATTATGTTGCCACATACCCGTGATCATAAACTGAACAAGACACAGTTGCCCACCCATCAATCCTATGGGTATGATCAAAGTGCACCCATGCATGTCGTAAATCTCCAGTCCCTATTCGCCTCATACGATTCACTAATTCCACCCCTGATGTTGGTCCCTTGATGGACATTTTAAACAAGTAGCACTTCTCCTTGGCATCACCTTGTCCCGGAAATCTACTTCCATGGAAAAATGGGAAGACACAACGTTTTTGTAAAAGAAGTATATTGTCATACCCATCACCAACCACCTAACCTTGTTTGGCTCTCTATTGTGAAACAATGCCTTTGAACCTATGTGTTTATTAGAGGGTTATTTCAAAAGCAGGACATACATTGTAAGCAAAAAATAATAATTCACATGCTTACCCTTTATTCTGCACAAGTGGCATCATTTCTTCTAGAAAATGATTAAGGTCCACCTCAGTTGCCTCCAACTCGTCTTCTTTTGTTAAAGATTCAAACAACATCTGTCGAGCGACTAGCATCTGTATTTTTTGTGGGCCTCCCTTTTCGATCTTTAGGACCGTGCTCACAAGCCTCCACACCTTGTCAAGGGTTGCCCTCTTTGTGCCCTGTTGAACACTGTGAGCATGCTCCCCAACATGGATCACCAAACGTGTCATTGTAGGATCCAGTGGCAACACATAATAGATCATGCATTTGCAAATGGTTGCACAAGTAGCAACATTTTGACAATAGTGACATGTTATCTTGGTGTTTCCCTCAATTGCAGGATAACCCATGCTCACGGTTCTATCCAAGTGACCATGAAAAAAAACATCATTGTATTTTTCCTCTGTTATGTAGTAAGGACAAGTGATCTTGAGACATTGAAGACTTCCAAGACAATAGCTCAAGCGCACAGTGCACTCAATTGCCATATTTGTTTGTGAGGGCCACGACCACAGGTGACCATCATATTTTTGTTCCATACCCATCATTCGTTTCTTGCTATGTGTGGTTGGAAGCTCAAAAGAAATTGTGCCATTATACTCGATTGGGAGCTCATCCACCCTTGGTGCAGGTCCACAGAGCGCTAGTAATTTTTTCAATCTACCAGTTCTAGCTTTCTCCTCAATGAAGGCTGCAATGGAGTTATCATAGGAAGATAAGTCCTCGCTTTGGCTGCCCACACATAGGTCCTCCTCGACATTTGTGTCATATAGATCCTTATGGATCCCTCCGTCATTGCATGCACCTATTGAAATTGTTACTTCATCAACATCCTTCTTGTTATCTAAGGGTATGTCAAGACACACTGGAGTTGATTTGCTACAACCAGGAGTACAATTAATGTAGTTGTCAAACTCATCTTCTATTGACTCAATACTGTTAGAGATGCACACATAGTCATTTGAGTGCATGATAGAGTAGGTGGCTGATAATGTACTATCAATCAGATAGTGCGCATGCCCTTGATGATCCCATCTTGGAGACACGGTGACGTTGTTTGCTCCACCATCATTCTCTATGACGGCTTGCAACCCCTAGAATTTTTGTGTTGGAGGAAATAGATTCTGTAGGTAGTACTCACTCAAAAGAACCTCTCCATTTCTTAATGAAACCTTGTGCTCTAAGCAATCACTGGCTAGTCTCCATGTCAAAATAGCAAAACTCGACATGTTGTGCCCTCTAGTGGGTTAGTATTTGATGAAGAGAAGAAAACTCTGAATAGAGCTCACAGTGTGTATTTGATGAAGAGAAGGCAACAGTTCACCGTCGAATGACCGTGTAGAGAAAAAAGGGAGGCATGGAGGAAGTTACAAGAGGGTTAGAATAACCTCGAAGCTATAGCAAGTGTCACTACAAGCAGAGATGACTAAATAATGAATATGCACACTCATCAAAATTTAAGAGCCACAGTCATTCATCGACATTTAAGAGCAATAATAAATAAGCATAATCATTAGAAATTAAAAGAAAAATTTACGACTCAATCACCCACCATCCTTCACGTTTATTGCCCTCTATCATTCTGACTATATATCTAACTAAATAACCAACTATGCACTCATAATTAAGAGCTCTCGCCCCATGAGATTTTCAAAATAATGTTGTAAATTAGATTAAATTAATATTTTTAAGATTTATTTATGTTGTATTAATTACCTTATTATTTAACGACTAACTAATTAACTAATTACATAATTACCTAATTATTAATTATTTAACGGCTAACTTATGAGAGAGAGACTAACTAGCTTATTAGTCTCTCTCTCTCTCTCTCTCTCTCTCTCTCTCTCTCCTCTCTTTCTCCCTCTCTCTCTCTCGCGACACACACACACACACACTCTCTCTCTCTCTTTCTCCCTTCTCTTTCTCCCTTCTCCCTTCTCTCCCTCTCTCTCTCTCGCGACACACACACACACCCCAAGGCAAAAAGACTCTTTCTCCCTTCTCTCCATCTCTCTCTCTCGCGACACACACACACAAGAACTGCAACCTGGACCCTCCTCAGACCTGCAGCCTTAACGCCCTGCAGCCCCTACCCCGCAACTCCTGCCCTTGTTGAGGTACGCCTCTCTGAAGAAAAATGCTCGATTGTGTGTGCTAGCATGGTGTAGCTCGATTGTGTGTGCTCAATTGTTGAGGTTTGCGGTGCAGCTCGATTGTGTCCATTAGCGTGGCATGTACAGCTCCAAGTGGCATCGTGCAGCTCCGCATCCACGCAATCGTTGACATACAGACTCCAAACGTTGAGATTGAAGCCCCCCAATCGTCTGCGTCCGCGCGGACGATGGGTGGGCTTATGCACCTCCGCGTCAGCGTGGCATCTTGTACCTCCCCGTCAATGTTAGCATCAACGTTAGCATCTTGCACCTCCGCGTGGCGTCTTGCACCTCCGTGTGGCATCGTCCATGTCACCTTAGCTCTCCCGTGTGGCGTCGTGCAGCTGCACCTGGCGTCGTCTGTGTCATGCATCTCTCCTGTGTGGCATCGTTCGTGACCTCAGCTCTCTCGTGTGGCATCGTTCGTGACCTCAGGTTTGCCGTGTGGCTTATGCACGACGATGGGTGGGCTTATGCACAAGCCCCCCAATCATCCGCGTCCACGTGGACGATGGGTGGGCTTATGCACAAGCCTATTTTCATTGAATTTTCTAAATTAAAGAGGTTCATTGTGTATCATGAGATTGATTGTGTATTAAAGAGGTTGATTGTGTTATTAACAAGTACTTCAATCTATGTAAACATCTCGTCGCTTTTGTAGCAATAGTTTTTGTGCTCATGCATGGGAATCAAAGGGTGAATGATACTATGTAGGATTCAAGGAGGAAGTTGATACTCATGAACTGCTTACCGCACCCACCACTGTAGAGGAGCAAGCAACCAAGGATACCAAAGGTGCAGAAGCAAGTACTCAGGCTAGTGAAGCTAATGCTACACATGCCACCCAAGGTACTCAAGGTAATCCAGGGAGAAAAAATGTGCCAAAGTCCTCTATGGCGCCCACCACCTCCTTTGTTGCAGATTCATCTCTTGGTCGAGAGAATTGGGAGAGGCGACCTATGACCTGTTTAGTAGGTGAGAAGTCTTATATTAACTTGAAATTCATGTGCTTTATTGGTCGCCCATGAAGATAGTTGTGTATGATTATTAAAAATAAATTACTTTGAAATAATTGTTGCAGGGTTCCAATATCAAACATATGTCGATGCTCTATTAGTGGATGTGACCCAAATTGATAGATTTGCCCTTGATAGGTAGACATGACAACTACATATTGCAAGAACATCAATTTACATGTTGCATATAGCATTGCATCATCGTTTACTTTGCATTAATGACTATGTTGTTTTGTGTATAGCATCAACAAGTTTTTTGCAACACAAAAGATGCATCTTTATAGCAAAGATGGAGTTCCATGTCAAGAGGTGGCTCAATTGATATTTGTAGATTTCCCTACAAGCTTGCTTGTGGATGCTCTAGGTCCCATCCCATTGGGTAAGTTATGCTTTCTATCACACAAGGTTTACATCAAACTCACTTCTCATATATCATAATGCCAATGTTGTTTGTAGAGGGCATGACTATTCCCAAGTGGAACACGTTCTCAAGGGGTCTAGTTATGGGTTGTATGGACCTTGCTCGCGAGTATTTGGCCGACCAGGGATTCTTAGTCACTATGTGCTTAGCAGAGCATATAGGTGAGTTTATTACGGATGCGGCAAGAGTGGGGCTTGTGCTTCACTGCACTTGGACACCTATCTGTGACTCCAAGGCTTATCGACATCCCGTTACTAGAGAGGCAGTAAGATAACAAAGTTGGATACGTTGAACGTATGGTTGTATGTTCTAAATAAAGTTTATGTTACATGATTTAAATAAAAACATGGATCACTTATTCTATTTCCACTCGTGAATAGGTACTTGATCTTACTGTGTGTCTTTGGCATTGTGCTAGTCATGTTGTGCCTTGCTACGACAAAGAGGCTGGGGAGAAGATTTCAGAGAGATTTTTTCAAGCGTATTGTAGCTACATGATGGATGATTGTGTCTTTCCCATGGATGTTGATGGTGTCATTGTCAGAGGCGGAGCAGAGAGGTCTCATATTTTCTATCGGTAAGTAGTCTTGCATGTTTTTGCTCTCAGGTTACCTTGTATGGTATTTTCATTGTTTCTACTTGCATGGCCGCAAAGATTCTGTATCTTGATTGGTGATATGTGATTGGTGATATGGTTAGGTGGTTACTAGCTACATTTACGAAGCGCTACAACTATGTTTTGGATGTGTTTGTCGGGTGTGGTGGTTTGGCGCGGGCCAGTGCAAAGGAGATGAGACATTGCATGTGTTTAGAAATAGATGATGTGCTCTATGGGGAGTGTTTGTACACCATAGTGTGTGGACCGGTACCATGCTGAGAGAGAGTGTGTGTTTTTTTTTCGAGAGACTCTAGACATTTCATTTTGTTACTACTTTTATATGTTTATTATACACTTCGTCATGTGACTATGCCCGATTTTGTCTAAGAGATTACATGCATTGGGATCTTTGATTTGTTTTTAGGAAGAGTGTACCTTGCGACTATTTGACACGAATATTTCCGTTGGTTTTGTTTTCTTGATGCGTGTTCATGTAAATGCAATGTGTCGTACTCCTTAAGTAAGAGTGAATAATTTCTATTTTCTTTTTGTGTCACTTTATGCCCACATGTAGTATGACTTTGAATTAGTAATCCTGCTATGAATGTATACATGCAAACCACACATGACATGAGATACTTCCATGTGGGGTATGCTGCAAAGAGATATTTATATGCAGAATGGATATGTTGCACGAAAAAGCTCGAAAAAAAGAGATTTATTAGAAAAGAACGAAAATGAAAGCCTGCAAAAATAAAATCCCCGTGCTACATGGGGTGCAGATGCTTCTCTAGATTCTATGCGAGTAGGTGAGATAAGCATGCTCACACAGTAGAACTCATCGAGCTCATCTTTTAGGATGGGCTTGACATCCTTTAGGTGCTCATGGGCCTCTCTCACCCACTCCATGACTTTGTCAACCACTCCTAATTGGTGCCTCAGATTAGGATATTCCCCAACCTTGGCACTTCCCTTATCTGCTATCTTAGGAGAAAATATTTCCACTTCTACATATGTGACTTGCTTACCCTTTGATAGTGTAGTAGCATTATCATTTTTGAGTGTGAATTTTGTCTCAGCTCTGTTCCTTCTTCTCCTATGACTCCTCTCCTTATGGAGACTGCATCAAGGTTGCTAGGTCTAGGTAATGAGATACTGACTGGCCTCATCTACACGTGGTCATGGCCTTCAATGAGATGGTCGTGACCTTCAATGAGATGGGAATGGCCTCGCCATCAAGTGTCTCGACTCCAAATAGCCCCAGAGGTACAAATGGCACAGTAGTTGAACTAGCATACGGTTTCCATCTAGGACACTTAGCATACAAATGAATGATTCCACACTCACTACATCTCAAGTCGGCCTTTTCTTGATTAGCTTGCTCTCGTTTTCAGGGCAACAAGATGAGATGTGTCTTGGGTGTGGCCATAAGTCCAACATGCGATTGGCTCTTGGTTTGACCTCGTAGGCCTCTACCCCTTCTCCGTCATAAGACCATCACCAATATTAGTATAAAATCCATTAGAATGGGATTACCCTCTTCTTTGTAGGAGATGTAAGGGTTTACATATGCCTCTTCCTCGTTTGGATCCTTGACATAATGCACTAGAGTATCACTTGGTGGATGGGTCATGAAGGGTCTAGGTGGTCTAAATATGCCTATGGGGTTGATGTCCATTCTAGGGATAGCTGGCTTAGCATCATTAGGCACTGGAAGAGCTAATGGAGATCCCCTTTCTAATTGTGGCAATCTATTTTCTAAGTAGTATGGCTAGTTGTAAGGCTGTGAGTATGGTAATCTCTATGGTAAATGGCAATGCATGGCACCATGGCCAAACCTACCGCAATTGGAACAAGGTCTGGATCTAAGATCCATGCACTTGGCCCAGAGGTGGTTCCCTCTGCAATGCATGCATTGCACGTGCGATCAGTTAGGTTTTCTTATCATCTCCTCTTAGAGCTTGGCCAGCTCTAGCTTTGCATTCGCCAATTCCTAGCTTGGGTCAACAACAGTACAGTTACATTATAGAGACAGAGTAGAGACAGAGGCTCTACAGAAGGTCTACAGAGGGTTACACAACCTCATACTCATACTCAAACCATTCCAAACTATCAAAAACTATTCAATAAGCTTTCAAAAGATCTCAAACTTCATCAATCATCAATCCATGCTTCATATAGAAGAAAATCATAACAAAACAGAAGCTATACAGAAGGTATACAGAACCAATCAGAACCTCAACAAAACCTATCAGAACATCACAGAGTTTCATATCTCCACTAAGAATCATCATGAACTTCCAAAAAATAATCAATATCATCCAAAACACTCTCAAATACTTCCATTAACAACCATACATCACTCTAAATCCATAAAAAATCAATCATTCAGACCTCAAAAACAACAAAAATCAGTCAAAAATTCAGTCTTTTTCCACTCTCAACATATCCCCACACTTAGAAAGGAAGCGTCCTCGCGAGCTAAGGAAAAGAAGAATATAAGTTCACTAAAGAGCTCAATTTTATCTTCCGTAGGATCTTCAATAATCTCACCAAAGCACGACCCCAACTTATCACCTATATCTGATAGAAAAATACTACTAAAGGAAAACTCGCGTTATTCATTAACTCATCTGATTAATCATTTAAAAGCCATAACAAATTTGTAAAGGATATGCGAGGTTCTCTTCAGCTTTCCACCATAGGCTTTCCATCCACCATCAATTGTTTGAAAAGAGCTCTCGAACAAATGATTCTCAATCAGCATGAACTCATCACATACAATTATTACAATACACACACACACTAACACAACTATCTAAATGACACATCCAAAAAGAGAGATATATCATTAAGCATCATCCAAAATACATTGCAAAGGTATCAATGAAGATGAACCCTTTTAAAGGCTTGGTGGTTTCGAAAACGATCCATAGAGAAGGATTCATCTACAAATGTCTTTGGAGGATTTTGAAAGAACTGCAAGCAGCACATCCTTTCTAGCAAAACAAGGTATCTGCTAGGTAGACATAGGGCATGAAAATACAGGACATCCAACTGGTGGGAGTCAATGTTCACATTAACATTCATACAAAGTTTTGGAATGGCCTTTTGATCATTATGGAAATGCCTATGCATGTATGCTAGATACCAAGCAAAATGAGCTGTCAATCTCACTGAAGGATTTAGAGATTGTGAATATTGGTGAGAAAAATGAAGGTAGTTCTAGTATGCTTGACTGGTAGTGTCCAATCCCCTGGAATTATTGGCCAGTTTATGTGAGGTCTTGTAAGAGAATCAGTCGAGCTCCATCCTCTTCTTGACCAGCAGGCAGAGGGGATTGGAGCCCCATAATCGATTGGTATGGTTGTTCAGAGGCAGCATGCTTGATTTCCCATGATGATGGCGCAAATTTCGGCCGTTGACAGGCGCCCTCATCCTCATGCTTTTGTTGATCTTCTCTCTCCATGATTGGCACATTTGATGTTGCATAAAATTTGGGCCCCAACCTTCCCCAAAGGTCATGACCACTTGGCCACTCCAATATCCACCTCTTCAAATCTTGCCCAACTTCTTGGCCATTTCCCCGTCCAGACTCCGAATTGAGCTCTGAAAAATCCTGGGCATCCGGCTTGACATCCCGCATTGGCCGGTAACTCTTGACAACCCACACGATAGTCTGAAAAATTATGAAAAATCAACAAGTGTCGCTCGGGCGCCTTTAAAGCACTTTGACGCTTAAAATCATCCTAGATCGAGCCGTCGCCTTCGACGTTGAATATTTTTCCCTTAATATTCGTAAATTTTAGCTATTTTTAAGCACTTCTCGGCATCAAAATTCCGCTCTCATGTAGTAAGGGATATGATGTATTATTGAGAGTGTATGAGTGTGTGAGAGATCATATGCAAGAGATAGTCAAATCTATAAAAACAATGCATCTTTCTATGAGAGATTGAGAGAGAAAACTATGAAGACATTGAAGATGAATACTATGTGATTGATTTCCATTCAAAAGTGGTGTATTATTTTATGTTCCTAAATGTATTGATGGATTTTATGAAGATGTTGAAGATTATCGTTGATTCTATCAAATCCGTGGGAGATATATACTATGATGATGCGTGAAGATTTGTTGTTTTCCTTGTTTTGGTCATCAAAGAATTGGGGCTTCACCGCACTTTTCCTTTGTGACAGGGCCACTATCACTAGCTCCTACCTTTTCCATTTTTGTTCAAGTTCCTCTTTTTCTTTTGTCAAGCACCCAATCTCCTTTTCTAATCTCGCTTGTTCCTCTCTTTGTCTTTGCATTTCACACTCTGTTTCTTCCCTATTTTTTTTCCATTCCTCTTATTCATGCACTCTCTATGTTTCTAGCACGGTGAGCTCTTCCATGCCCTCTTGGAGTTTTCTCATATGCATTTTGCTTATTGTGTAGACCTAGGCATTTGTACTCCCTTTGCATTCCAACCAACTCCTAGTTATCTTCTTCTAGTCTTTTTTGCCACTATTCCTCTTCGTCTTCCTTGGCCCTCAGCTTTGCTTTTCCTACGCAGATTTCTTTTTGTTGCAAGGCCACTTGGCGAGTCTTTTCTAGTTGGAAGGTATTTGACATTTCCCTTTCTGTTTCTAGCTTTGCTACTGCTTCTCTCTTCTCCTCCTTTGCCCTTTCCAATTGAGCATAAACCTCTTTGACATAATCGTCCTGGTCAGTGGGCTACAACCCCATGGTAGTAGTACCTGTTCTCGGTTCCAACCAACTCCTAGTTATCTTCTTCTAGTCTTTTTTGCCACTATTCCTCTTCGTCTTCCTTGGCCCTCAGCTTTGCTTTTCCTACGCAGATTTCTTTTTGTTGCAAGGCCACTTGGCGAGTCTTTTCTAGTTGGAAGGTATTTGACATTTCCCTTTCTGTTTCTAGCTTTGCTACTGCTTCTCTTTTCTCCTCCTTTGCCCTTTCCAATTGAGCATAAAGCTCTTTGACATACTCATCTTTGTCAGTGGGCTACGACCCCATGGTAGTAGTACCTGTTCTCAGTTTTTTGGGTCCCTGTTGTGATTTGAAGTCCGTGGTTTCTAGTCTTTTCATTTGTGTCATTGGGGTTCCTGCACAAGAGGTGGGCATTGGGTTATGTGCCTTATCAACCAAGAAATGCATCCATGCCATGAGGTTACTAGCATCTACTATGGTTGGAGTGCCTAGCATTGCTGTACTGCGACATCTTCAGCTTCTGTATTAGCCATGATTTCTCATTAGTGCTTTTCCAAACAGTCACTTGCTGGAAGAAAAAACTTCATGCTTGGCATATTAAAGTGTTTTTACTATAGAATTAGACTTTTTCCTCCAAGTAGTCTATTGATTTCAAATTTTATTGACATTTCCTCAATCACAAGTTGTTTCATCCTACCATTGAGGTCCCGCATGTGTGCTTTTCCTTCATTGTTTTCCTTATGTATTTGGTTTGATTCACCTTACCTCCCCCCTCTCCAAATTGAGAAGAATCCTTCCTAGGATTAAGGGTTTAGAGGATGAAGGGCTTGCATCACACATAATATTAGTGTTTTACTATCGCATGAGCCAAGCATAGAAATTTAGGCTATATTCTAAAGTAGCCTAGCTATCCATGTCCAAAGGGCATATGCCCACATGTGTAATATAAGTGAGGACATCAAGCAAGAAGTTGTCGATTCGGCTAGCGATGTGCAGCTCTTCCTCAGTGAGGTTGTAATCTAAATAAGGATGTCCCTTAATGTGTTCTTCAAGGGGTCGGTATGGTAGTCAACACCCTATAGGAAGATGGAGCTACATATGTTGGGTCATATTACAATGACTTGATTGCACGTTGTTGCTCAGTGTTCATCATGATTTGACATCCTTCTAGTTTCCATTGCAATGGAAGAGTGTACCATTTTCACAAGAAGGAGGATTTGTTGTCGGTAAGTTGTTGCAACCATGCGATTTCTTGGTTTGTGGCTATGACTGTGATTTTGTTATACGATGTAATGAGACACTATGTGGTTGCCTGTTCTTTGGATATATATCTCAATTGCAATTAACTCCTCGGTTGCTTCAAAAGCCTTTACAAATACAAATTCTGACTCTTCCTAGGAGCAAGGGAGCGTGCGTACTTTTGTTGCCATAGGCTCTTCCAAGAGACCTAGGTCTAGTTGATCGTAGCTTTTAGTGAGTGTCATGAAGGTAGCGTCTAAGCATCTTAGACAAGCAACTAAGTTGTCCCCCATATTTTCAGCTAGGTATGCGACCAAGGTTAGAATTGATTGTCACTTTTAAGAGGATTTAAGGCCAGCAGAGGTGGTTGAGGTTTGATGGTAATAGAGAGTTTATTGAGTGCTGTTTAGTTTGCTCCTGAGGGTGTATCTTGGCCTAATGTGGGTTTGGATGTAGGCACGATTGTCATGCTACTAGATGTTTCTGAGATCTGAAAGGAACCATTGGTGCTAGATTTGGGCGGTTTGTTTATAGCACGTTGTGGTTTTGGGTGATAGATTGGCTTGGGCCTCACTAATCTAGGTTTTGGAGGTTCTATGGATGTAACGGCCCGATTCTCTTGTGGCTCTCTACCTTAATGTTTCGTGTGGTTAAGTAGGGTGGCATTTCAGTAGGGATTTTGGTTGTGTTGGCTTTAGGTAGCCAAATCCAGGTGTTACCCTCATAGTAGCCTTGCACTTGCAATAAGGTCTTGGAGACCCATCGCAGCTTGACCATGCATCATTTTTTATAGTTTTGTCTTGGCCTCCTAGGCTTTAAGTGTGGGTCATTAGCCTTGCATGGCCGTGGGTTTCTGGTTCCAGGTGGTGATCCTTGATGTTTAGGTACCCATTTGAGTTGGGGTTCATGGGCTTCAATGTTGGGTTCAACGGTTTGGTGGCATTGGGGCTTGGCAGATTGTGACGAGTCATGACCCCCCCTCCTTAGACTTGATGGTGGGTTTCTCTACCAATGGCTTTGTGGACTTGAAAGGAGTCATGTTGCCCTTGTTGAAAGCTGTAAATATGTTGACATTGCCCATGGCTAGGTGGATACGCTGTGATTCATAGTCGATATGGCAATGAGCTTGCTTCTTAAAGGTTTGTCCTAACACTGATTCTATGCTTGCATTTCTAGCATTGGGCAACACATAGAATATTATTAGAATACTTTCAAACTCGATAGAAACTGCAACCTTGCACTTTCCCAAAAGTGTGTATGATCAATCTCCATACGGGGTGAGCTTAGCATTAGTGAATTGTAACTATGCTTTGCAAATTTGGGTCCAATGATCATGAGTTAAGACATTAAAGTAAACTCCCTCATCGATCAATGCATTGATGGTGCATGTGTGCTTGGCAATGACTATTATGCTTAGGTAAGCTAGTTCTACAGCTTTCTCATCCTCATCGTCCATCTTATGATAGTGGCTACTCATACCTGGACATGGGATGCTAGCATTAGAGGCTCATGCAATGGGTGTGTGGAAGGGAAGTACTTCTTTATGTGGCTACCATTGAAGAAGCCTATGCCCTCACCTTCTAGGGTTTCGAGTTCCACGTTGCCAGTTTGGCTGATGGTTTGAACTCTAAAAGGACCTAGCCCTCAAAACTTCACTTTTTGCTTATGTCCTTTGACTGAGTATAGTAGTACTAAGTCAGTCTGTTTGAAGTTGCGCTGCTTGACATGCTTGTCAAACCAACATTTGCATCTTGCCTTCTTTCATATTAGCGCATGGGTGGCTAGAAGTTGGGTTTTCGATAAGCATTCGAGCTCAATTAGGCATTCTATCCATGCCTCCTTCTTGTCCCATCTCTCTTCAAGGGCTATCTTGAGGCTAGGCACAAACAACTTTAAGGGGAAAATTGCCTCCGTACCATAGGTCAACCTAAAGAGGGTCTATCCTATAGCCATCTTGTAAGCCGTGTGGTAGGCCCACAAGGCCACCATCAACTTGTGATCCCAATCATTGTGCAAAGCTGAGATGTGTAAGAAAACATGGATCTAGAACATGGCTCGAGGCGGAATCTATGGAGTTTGGAAGAGAAAGAGAAAGTTCATGAAGACATTGACATAACTGACTATTACACAAGTGAATTAGGTTCCAAGATGGAATCTTGGACTCCTAAACACAATATTGTGTATAGACTAACAATGTCACAGAGACTTTACTGAAGGACAAAAGTACTATGACATTGCATTTGAAAAGAGAGCAAGTACAATGCTTTATAGGAAACTGGATGGTAGCACTTCTCCTACTATGCTTATGGGATTCTAGTCTTGTGCCCTCACTGCTCCTTCCAAAGAGAGACTGAAGTAGGTGTGATTGCAAACATCTCAATACCCCTCCTCAATCACAACTAGAAGTACAAAGCATATAGAGGCTTTAGTGAAAGCAACACCTGCAAAGTGTGGGCACACCATAGATATGGCAAAACACCAGAGGCTATCGCAAAAAAGGCTAAGTGTGGGTACCACAAACATTAAGTTTGTTAATGTATTAAGGTTGTTAATGCATTATTATATTCAGGAGGCAAATTTTTAAGCAGAACACCAATGCAAACTTCTTCTTCCAATTTAATGTTGATTCATGTAAGCTATGTTGAGATGACAAGCTCAACACATGCAAACATTGATGATGGACCGCCTAGTTAGATGGGTCCACACATCTAAACTTAGCACGTCGGTGGTCATTATGACTCTCACATGGCCACTGAATCATTACTTATTATATTCAGGTTGTTACACCTATTTACAGCTGGCATAGTTATAGCGCCAGTCGACTAGTGTAGTCAGTTATGCATTGTTTGACTTAGTAAGCCACTTTCCTTTATGTTGTATCTTATTTATACTTTGTGTACATTGTAAAGTGTGTGGAAGAAGAAGAAGAAACCAGCAAGAAGACGTTTTGGCCTCCATCTCTCTTCTTGTCTCTTGAGTGAGCTTCTCCTTGTGCATTCTGTGTGTTCGGCGCAGCATCTTGAGCAAGTCCCTCCACCACGCGATTCTTGACATGGTATCAGAGCCGCGCCACTAAGAGAGGCTAATTTCGAAGGTTGAAGCAAAGGAGAAGAAGCAAGGTTCAAGCAAGCAAGCCACGGGTAAGAAGCTCTCCCATCCTTCCACTCTCACTCTTGGATAGTGCTCCGGTGCTTGTGGAGGCACGGGAAGCAGGGTCAAGCAAAAATCTCAGATTACAGTGAGATTTGGTGTGTGCGAAGAGCATTGTGTATTTTGCAAATAGGCCCTTTAGGGCTATTCCACAGTTATTTTGGGCATCTGAGGCCGTTTCAGGCCCCGTTTTAGAGCCGCAAGGTTGCGGACAGCAGTTTCAGGGTATACTGTGATTTCGGCTGTTTTGACCAAAAGTGGGTGCGCAGGTTACAGATTGCGAATCTGTAATTCTTGAGGTGTTTGTAGGAAGAAAACATAAGGTTTAAAACAGGTTGCAGATTGCATATATTGTTGAGCAGACAGTGAAAAAGGCTGTCTAGTGTATTGCTGTGCACTACAGGTCGAGGATTGCAGAAGATTTGCTTGCTGTTTGGTATTAGTTTTGTGATAATGGTAGAGAACACTGGAAGCCACATCATTGAGAAGCTCAACAAGAACAACTACCCATCATGGAAGTTCCGTGTCACGAACTTCCTTATTGGAAAAGGCCTCTACGAGTTTGTTTCAGGTGAAGAAAACAGCCGGAGGTGAGTGATCCTCCAACTTTAGAAGAGACAAAGGCACGGAAGGAATGGAATGCAAAAGATAAAAAGGTCATGTATTGGCTGTCTACAGTAATTGACAATAATATGCTGGGACATATTAGAAATGCAGAGAATTCATATGCAGCTTGGACCATACTTGAAAGTATGTTTTCTGTAAATACAAAGGCACGAAAGATTCAACTCAAGCAAGAGTTGAATACATTGAAGAAAGGGAAGATGTCTATCAATGAGTATGCACTGAAGGTAAGGAGCATTGCAGATGCCTTGGCAGTGATTGATGCAATGCCCAATGATGATGATTTGGTGACGTCTATCTTGGGTGGACTTAATAATGAAAATGCTTGGAAGTCTTTTGTAAATTCCGTATATGTTAGAAAGCCATTCCTAGATTTTGATGAGTTGGTCTCCCTTATGATCACTGAAGAGATCAACATGCAGAGTGAGACATCTGAAAGAAGTGGTGAATAGGTCCAAGATTTCTACTCCAGTTTAGGAAGGGGACGTGGCAGGTTCTCTTCAAGAGACCGTGGTACAGGACGTGGTAGTGACAACCAGCAAAACAAATTGAATCAACAATTTGGCAATATGCAGGTTTCAGGAGGTCCTGGTAACTTTAGAGGCAGGGGGAGCTTTAGAGGAAGAGGTGGATGGCAGAACAGAGGTTCTAACAACTCTGGTATTGTGTGTCACTACTGTGGCAAAATAGGTCATATTGCAACCCAATGTTATGCTAAGAAAGATGATATTCGCAGTGGTAAGTTGCAGCAAGGAAACTATGCATTGTCTTCACGACAGAATGAAGACAAAAATGAACGTCTGTTTGTTATGCAGCATATGCTGAATGCTGTTACAGGAAAGGGAACACATGATGATGTTTGGTATGTTGATTCAGGTGCATCCAATCATATGACCAGCCATGCAAAATGGTTTGGAGAGATGCAGAATTTGCAAAATGCAGGTTATGTGCAGACGGGTGATGATTCATGCCACCCAATTTCACACATTGGAAAAGTTCCCTTGTCCTTGCATGATGGTAAGACAAAGAGTCTTTCAAATGTATTACATGTGCCATCTATTACAAAGAACTTGGTGTCAGTGGGTCAGTAGGTAGAGCAAGGGTTGCAAGTCAAATTTACTGCAAAGGGCTACTTTGTAGAAGACTTCAATGACAAGTGTAGATTAGTTGCAAAGGGAAGTAGAGTTGGGCGTCTGGTTGCTGGGATTCCTACTATGAATGTTGCTATGTATGCTAAAGGAAAAGATATTGTTGCAGATATTGAAATTTGGTACAAATGCATAGGGCATGCAAATGTACAAAGGCTAAAATTAATGCAGTCCAAAGGGTTAGTTACAGGTTTTGCCTACATTTAGAGTTGCAGAATTTCATAAGGTATGCGAAGCATGTCAGTTTGGTAAGCAGGCAAGACAACCCTTTTCACATGACAGAGATGTAAGCAGAAATATCCTTGATGTTGTGCATACAGACATTTGGGGGCCTGCACAAAATGTATCTCTTGGAGGCAGTTCATACTTTGTCACATTCATTGATGATTGTTCTAGAAAGCTGTGGGTATATTTTATGAAGGAAAAGAGTGAAGTGTTTGAGCACTTTAGAACTTTCAAGGCTGCAGTTGAAAGAGAAACAGGCTTGAAAGTAAAGTGCTTGAGGTTAGATGGAGGGGGAGAGTACCTCTCGAATGAGTTCAGTGATTTTCTGAGGTCTCATGGGATAAAGAGACAGTTCACATGTAGGTATACCCCATAGCAAAATGGGGTTGCAGAAAGGAAAAACAGGAATATTGCAGAAGTTGCACGTGCCTTGATGGCTGAAAAGAATATGCCTAAGCATTTTTGGTCTGAGGCTGTTCATACTACTGTTTATATTATAAATAGAACTCCCACAGCTACAGTTCATGGTATGACCCTCGAAGAATGTTTTACAGGTAAGAAGCCTGATGTCTCACACTTGAAACTGTTTGGCTGCATTGTGTATGTTCATGTGCTAGATGAGTTGCGGAAGAAACTGGATCCAAAGGCTGAAAAGTGTGTCTTTATTGGATACTCTTTAGAGCAGAAAGGGTATCGTTGTTATAACCCTGTCACATGTAAGTTGAGAGTGAGCAAGGATGTCATCTTTGATGAAATGAGCAGTTGGTATGCATCTAGTGGTGATGCGTTGGATGATGATGATGATCATGACACTCATGTGCAGGCTAAAAAGCAAGAATCACGGACTCTTAGTGGACCAGAGACATCATCTGGTAGTCCTTGGTCTGGGAGACTAAGGAGTACCTCTACATCTTCAGGTGCATCTAATAACACTACAGGTAAAGACAAAGGAAAGAATAAAGTGTCAGATGGCATTGATGCATTTCTTGATGGAGACTCCAGTGTCTCAAAGAGCTTAGATTATGAGCTTGGTATTCCTTCTGTGAAGACACCAGGTGTACAGAGAGCTCATAATAGTGTAAAGGCTCCATTGAGTGATCCGGTGGTACGTAGATCTAGCAGGGTCAGATACCCTATTAAAAGATTTGGTTTTGAAGGTTATGCAGCTCACCATTATACTTATATGGTGAAACTAGTTGAGGATGTTGAGCCCACTTGTGAGGATGTTGTTGGTCATACTCATTGGGATGCAGCAATGGATGAGGTGATGGCTGCATTAGAGGCCAATAAGACTTGGGATCTAGTATCATTGCCGAAGGGCAAGAAAGCTATTGGATGTAAGTGGGTTTATAAGATTAAGCACAATGCAGATGGTTCTATTAGTAGGTACAAAGCTAGGCTGGTTGCAAAAGGCTATGCCCAGACATATGGCATAGATTATGATGAAACCTTTAGTCCAGTTGCTAGGATGGCAATTGTCAGATGTGTGATTGCCTTGGCAGCAGCCAAAGGTTGGAGGTTGCAGCAAATGGATGTGAAGAATGCCTTCTTGCATGGTGATTTGCAGGAAGAAGTGTATATGGATCAGCCAGCAGGTTATGAAGATTTAGAGCATCCCACATATGTGTGCAGGTTGAAGAAGGCACTCTATGGGCTCAAGCAAGCACCTAGAGCATGGTCTGACAAGATCAGAGAGTATCTTGTCAATATTGTCTTTTATGTTTTTTATGCTGATCACTCACTTTATGTGAGAAAGGGAGATGCAGGTTTGGTCATCATAGTCATCTATGTGGATGACTTGATTATTACAGGTGATAGTGATAGTGGGATTGCTGAAGTCAAGGATTTTTTGAAGAAGAAGTTTGAGATGAAGGATTTAGGTGAGCTAAGGTACTTCCTTGGCATTGAGGTGATCAGATGTGATGATGGTATATGGCTGTCCCAAAGACAATATGGCTTGGATATGTTGTCCAAGTATGGTATGACAGCATGCAAACCATTTTCAGTCTCGTTGGAGCAGAATATAAAGTTGAGTGCTGATGTTGGGGATCAGATAGAAGACCCTATTATATTCAGGAGGATAGTGGGGAGTTTGATCTACATGACCATTACAAGGCCACACTTGAGCTACGCTATTGGTCTTGTGAGTCAGTTTATGCAAGTACCTAGAAAGCCACATTTGGATGCAGTCAGACGCATATTGAGATATGTGAAGTCCACATTACATTATGAACTTTTCTATGAGGCAGGTACAGATGTACAAGTGTTTGGATACACAGATGCAGATTGGGCTAGTAGTATGTCTGATAGAAGATCTACCAGTGGATACATGTTCTCTCTTGGTAGTGTAGCAGTTGCTTGGAGCAGCAAAAAGCAATCTACAGTTGCTTTGTTGAGTACAGAGGCTGAGTATAGAGGTGCTGTTGTTGCAGCAGCATGTGAGGTAGTATGGCTACAAAAGTTAATGGCTGATTTAGATGTGCAGGTGGAAGGTCCAGTTGTCATTTATTGTGACAACACGAGCAATATACATTTGGCTAGGAACCCTGTGTTCCATGCCAGGACAAAACATATTGAGGTACACTACCACTTTGTGAGAGAGAAGGTACTAGCAGGTGAGATTGACTTGGTGTATGTCAGCACACAGGATCAGATAGCTGACATCTTCACGAAGGCATTGGGTACAGAGAAGCTTCAAAAGTTTCGAAGCTTACTTGGAGTTGCAGAGGTGCAGTTGAGCTTGAGGGGGAGTGTTGAGATGACAAGCTCAACACATGCGGACATTGATGATGGACCGCCTAGTTAGATGGGTCCACACGTATACACTTAGCACGTCGGTGGTCATTATGACTCTCACATGGCCACTAATTCATTACTTATTATATTCAGGCTGTTACACCTATTTACAACTGGCATAGTTATAGCGCCAGTCGACTAGTGTAGTCGGTTATGCATTGTTTGACTTAATAGGCCACTTTCCTTTATGTTATACCTTATCTATACTTTGTGTACATTGTAAAGTGTGTGGAAGAAGAAGAAGAAACCAGCAAGAAGACGTTTTGGCCTCCATCTCTCTTCTTGTCTCTTGAGTGAGCTTCTCCTTGTGCATTCTGTGTGTGTTCGGCACAGCATCTTGAGCAAGTCCCTCCACCACGCGATTCTTGACAAGCTGGGTTAGAAGTCCTTCCATGTAATTTAGATGTGTGGAAAGTGATGTGTTGTACTTCATGCCAAGCTTGAAAAATTCAGTCAAGAGACCGTATTTTGATGACTCAGACTGTGCACCAAACAAGGTGTCAAGTCTTTTCCATGTATCATGTGAAGTATCATAGTTATCCACATGGTGGATATAGCTGTCATCTAGCTCCAATTTGATAATGGCCTGACCCTTATCATCATTCTTTTGCCAAGTGACTCCAAGGTCCACATCACGAGGCTTCTTCTCTTTGCCACTGGTGATGGCCCAAAGACCCTTCTTCATTAGAATGAGCTTGATGCGGGTCTACCATGTGTGAAACCCAACCCCTTTGGCCCATATTTGAGTTGGAGGATCAGCAGCAAATCAGCTTCAAAATTCTCAGATTTCAATAGCAGAAGACTTGATCTTGAGTGTACTCAAGAAGCACAAGTGCCAAAAGACACTAGATGAATAGTATCAAGAGATACTAATGCTTGTGGCTCGAAGCTTGAGACCTTCAAAATCTACCCATCTTGATTTGATGTTGAACAAAGTGCTAGACAACTTCAGATTCAATGAATCAGAGTGGCAGAGGCTTGGTTTGAGTGTCAGGAGAGAGAAAATAATGAGATTTTTGAGCTTAGGTGAAAATGGCTATGAAGTCACAGTTAGGGTTTCTAACAGTTGCCTGTTTTTTTTTTACATTACATGAGCTATACTTGTTGATTTTTGAAACTCTTTTTATGAAAATGAAGCTAACTTGATGCTCTATCAAATCCCTATGAGCGTCTTGAAGATTGGTTACAGCTCGTCACGCGCAGAAGAGCGAAATGTAGACACACACATTTTTGTCAACGATCTAAAAAATTCACAATGCCATGGCCAGAGAGCAGTAATGTCAATTATTTGTGTGATGTCAGGTTGTGCCTTGATTTGCAGAATGATCCTTTGGAAGAAAGCAAGAGGAGATATGCTTTGTATTGAGAGATCCACGGACTCCAAGTAGGGTAGGTCCTGTGGGTCACAGTTGCAAGCTATGATAGTGACTAAGAATTTTGACAATGCTGAGCCTATGGTTGCCTTATGTCAATGATTGAGGTGAGAAGAAGAAGATCTAGAAGTAGGGGAACACTTTTCTAGAAGGAAGCTTCAAGAGATTTGACCTGTGGAGTGAGATATAAGAGCTTCAAGCTGACAGGGTGCAGTTGGCTATGGTTGCCATGGAATCTCAAGTGAAGGTAGAGTTGAGAGATGAAGTCATGGGTTGGAATTGAGCCGACCAGAGTTGAAAAGGGACTGAGAGAGAGCAGAGAAGAGCTAAGCTGAGCTGACCCATGCCGGACTGGGCTCTGATACCATGTAAGAAAACATGGATCTAGAACATGGCTCGAGGCGGAAGCTATGGAGGTTGGAAGAGAAAGAGCGAGTTCATGAAGACATTGACATAACTAAATGTTACACAAGTGAATTAGGTTCCAAGATGGAAGCTTGGACTCACAAACTCAATTTTGTGTATAGACTGACAATGACATAGAGACTTTACTAAAGGAAAAAAGTACTATGACATTGCATTTGAAAAGAGAGCAAGTAAAATGCTTTATAGGAAAATAGATTGTAGAACTTCTCCACCGACTATGCTTATGGGATTCTAGTCCTAAGCCCTCACTGCTCCTTTCAAAGAGACTAAAGTAGGGGTGATTGCAAACATCTCAACAAGATGACCTTGGTCAGAATGTTTACTAAGATTTTATTTGTGGATTCATCTTGACCGTTAGACTGAGGGTAATAGGGTGAAGATTTCTGATGGATGATTAGGAAGGAGGACAGGAGGTGAGCTCTCACTTCATTGATGAAGTGTGTGCCTTGGTCGCTAACTAGTTCAATGGGATAGCCAAGAACTGTGACATCACCTGCTCCCATAGGAACTTGGCACTGGTCCTAGCATCATTTTTTCTCATAGCTCGTGCTTTTGCCCATTTTGTTAGATAGTGGGTGGCTACAATGATGTATTTGGCTTGTGAATACTATGCCATGAGACTAATGGGTCCAATGAAATCAATCCCCCATTTTTCAAAGGATTGTCATGCAATAATTGGAGTTAGCTCCATGTGATCTTTACAAATAGGGACTTTAATTTGTTGGAACTCATCACAATGCTTCACAAATCATGCTGCATCTCAGAAGAGAGTAGGCCACCACAGTTGGGACTATAGCACTTTGCAGGTTGTCGTGTCTCTACTGAAATGTCCTCCTATGATTCTCTTGTGTGCCTCTATGAATATGTCATGCATCTCATGCTCACACATGCATCTACATAGTAATTTGTCTTGCCCCAACCTGTAGAGTTGGCTTGCTATCAACTGATAGGGTTGGATTTTCAGGATGAGTAGCCTAAGTTGGGCCTTTTCTATCAGTCATTTTGGTAGTTTGTGCTCAAGTACTTGAACTATGTCATCTTCCTAATATGGCATCATGTTAGCTCTAAACAAATCCTTTTCGCTGGATAAACAAAATAGATGTGTGTTTGGTAGTTCATCCACAATGCCTTGTCCATCAGCTTCTCCCATGGGGACGTGAGACAGATGGTTAGCCATGTAATGCTGCTTCCCTTTACGCACCACCATGGAGAAGTCAAACTCCAAAAGCAGAAGTAGCCATCTAGTGATGCATCTTGTAGTGCATGGTTTGTTAACAAGATACAAAAAGGCTTGATGGTCAACAAAGAAGGTAAAAGGCATAGCCAAAAGATAATGTTGAATTTTTTTTATAGAAAACACCATTGCCAAGCCCTCTCTCTCAGTTGTTGAGTATTTTATTTCGGTCTCAGTGAGTTGTTTGCTAGCAAAGCTCACTAGGTAATCTAGGTTGTGTTCACTAGGTTGGTACAACACAACTCCCACAGAAAATTTCAAAGCATCAATGTGCACATGGAATGTAAGTGACCAATCTAGAGCTCATAGAATTGGTTCCGTGGTTAGAGCCTATTTTAGTTCCTCATACATGAGTTGGCATTCCTCGGTCCATTTGAATATGATCAACAACGTGTATAGAGACCTAGCAATCAATGCATAGTTCAAACGAACTGTTGATAATACCCTATATGTGTTGAGATATCGAGCTCCACTCGTGATATGCCAGGGTGACCGTTGTGAATTTATGTCACCGACATGTCAGTTGGTAGATGCGGTTGGTACACCACCCATACATAATAGCTAGATGACAACTATCCTTATCTACTCTAGTTCATGGCTCAGTTAGTATGCCACCTTAGTTAGTTGAGTTTGGTTTGAGACCCATATATAGGGTTCTTCTATTTCCATGTACTTGAGTTCTTTTGGCTTACACAAGTAAGAAGAGGAAAATTGTTTTCAGCCTCCAATTGTGCAAGCAAGAAAGCTACAAGTGAGACTCCTTCCTTCTCTCCCACAATCTTGACATGGTATCAGAGCCTTGTTCGTGGTAAGGAGCTCAAGAAAGCAAACCAAGTTTGCGGTGTTCTGGTAAGAGGACCAGTGTTGCTTTCATTTTTCTATTTTGGGAGCAAGTCTCTGCAGGTAGCACATCCGGAAAGTGCAAGAGTGCATTGTCTCAGATTGAGACGCCCTTCCCGGTGTAGCAAGAGGGCAGTATATGTTGCGGGAAAGGGCTTTAGCCCATGGTTGCTCTGTTTTTTTATTTGAGGCCATTTCAGGGCCTATTTTGGAGGCAGAAGTTTTTTGCACACACTCAGGAAAAGGCCCTGTTTTATGCTGTGCGACCACTGTTCTACAGGTCGGTGAAAAGTTACTGTAGAAATTGCATCGTATGCCTGTGCTGCGCAGAGACATTGGGAGTTACAGAATCATCCTTGTTGCCTGTTGATGCAAAATCGTCACTAGGAAGTGACTGTGTGGTCAAATACCACTTTCGTCAGTTTTGCAGATTTTCCCTTGTGAGGCTAAAGCTGTATTCTTTACAGTGACAGAACTTTTTGCAGTGTTCTGTAATGGCGTCTGATTCTCTTTCATAGATTGTCACTAAAAAGCTTGACAAGAACAACTTCCAAGCATGGAAGTTTAGAATGACGAATTTCCTTATGGGAAAAGGATATTGGGAATTTGTTGCAAGAAATGAAGAAGAACTAGTTCTTCCTGATGTTCCCAATTAACAACAAATGCAAGCATTTAAAGCATGGCATGAGAGAGCCAGAAAAGTTATGTACTGGCTGTCTATCAGTATTTCAGACTCTATGATTATGTATATTTAGGATGCAAGTACGCCAAATGAGGCATGGGATACTTTGTTAACAATGTATAGCACAAATACGCAAGCCAAGAAAATGCAGCTCAAGCAAGAGTTGCACAATGTGCAAAGAGAAAGTATGAGTATCAATGACTACCACATGAAGGTGAAGAAGATTGCAGATGCACTTGCTTCCATTGGGTCGCCAGTGGAAGATGATGATTTAGTTTCTGTGACCTTGAATGGTCTAGGAAAGGATTATGCATAGTTCCGAACATCCATTTCCGTCCGTGAAAGATTTCCGGATTTTGAGGAGTTGATTGCTCTTCTAATTTCTGAGGAGCATAGAAATGGTGGTGCATCTTCTTCAGGAGGAACTTCAAAAAAAGCTGACTTCTACTCAAATGCTGGAAGAGGTAGAGGCAGAGGTAGAGGAGGCCGATCTGGAGGCCGTGGTAGAAATCAGAATATGCAGCAAACTCAAGAAAACCAGTCCTATGGAGGAGGACGTGGTAACTCTAGAGGTAAGGGAAGACAAAGAGGTCGTGGTGGATGGCAAAGAGGCCAAAATGCAAACAACAATGTTGAATGCTACTACTGTGGTAAAATGGGTCATATGGCTAAAGACTGCTATAAAAAGCAGAATGACATCATGAATGGAAAACTGCAACAAGGGAATTATGCATCTTCTAGTAGACAGGGTGATGACAGAAATGAGCATTTGTTTATGGTGTAGCACATGACCAATTCTGTGACAAGTGCAGAAGAAAGTAACGATGTGTGGTATGTTGACTCAGGTGCATCAAACCACATGACAGGTCATGTAGAATGGATGCAGGATGCAAGGAAAATGGAAAAATCAGGATTTGTGGAGACTGGTGATGATACTGCACATCCTATTGTGTAGATTGGAAATATTCCTTTGTCTATGCAGGATGTGAAAAAGAAATACCTGTCGGATGTATTTCATGTCCCGAATATCACCAAGAACCTGGTTTCTGTTGGTCAAATGATTGAGTAGGGCTTGCAGGTTAGATTTAATTCCCATGGATGCTTTGTTGAGGATATGAAAAATAAAGGTCGCTTGATAGCAAAAGGAAAGAAGAAGGGCATAATGTTTACATTGGATGCAGACATGCCTGAATTGAGTGCAGCAATGTTTACACATGGGACCGGTGTAGTTGCAGATATTGATATCTGGCATAAACGCATTGGCCACGTTAATGTACAGCGACTTAAATCAATGCAGGATTGCCAAAATTCAAGGTTGCAGATCAACTTGCCACCATTGGATCTTCTGTGTCTGAGGATGATATGATTGCAGTGACATTGAATGGACTTGGCAAAGAGTATAAAGCATTTGATACGTCCATTTTTGTGAGAGCTGAATCCCTTGATTAGGATAAGCTAATTTCTTTGCTACTGCATGAGGAAGTTAAGCTTGGGCTTAATACAAGTTCTAGTATGTCTCAAAGCAGAGACATTGTTCTTTACTCTAGCTAGCATGGTAGAGGCAGAAGAGGATGTGGCTCTTTTCAAGTCGAGGAGACACTCAAAATACTTATGAATAGCATCAGCAGAATGCCTGGCATGACACAAATACACAGGCCCAATGTGGATTTGGTGGCTTTAGAGGCAGGGGGAGATCATCCCATGGTAGAGGTGGTGAATCTGGTTCATGGCAATCAAATGATAGCTAAGGTACTTCCTTGGCATTGAGGTGATCAGATGTGATGATGGTATATGCCGGTCCCAAAGACAGTATGGCAGGATTGTCATTACTATGGCAGATATGGACGTTGCAAAGAATTATTACAAGAAGTAGGGAGAAATAAAGGCAAAGGGCAAACATCATGGGCACCATGCATCTTCTAGCGGTGTTCATGATGAGGAGGCTGATAAATTGTTTGCAATGCGGCATGTGTCTAAGAATGCATCTAGGCAAAACAAAGATGAGAGATGGTATATTGATTCAGGGGCTTCAAATCATATGACACCCCATGGAGAATGGTTTGATGAGATGGTTGCAGGTTCACATGGTTATGTGCGACTGGGGATGACACCCAACATGACATTCAGCACACAATATTTGTTCTGTTGTTGATGTCTGATGGCAAGAAATAGAGCCTGTATGATGTACTACATGTACCTACAATAACCAAGAATCTTTTGTCAATTGGACAGATGGAAGAACCAAATTTGTAGGTGAGACTTAATAGAGATGAATGCTTTGTTGAAGAATATGGCAATGATTGCGAATTGATTGCTAGAGGCCGAAGAGATGGCAGAATGTTTACTCTTGATGCGTCAATTCTAGAATTGAAAACAGCCATGTTTGCACATGACGGTGGTTCTATACGGGATGTTGAGATATGGCATAATCGGATTGGCCATGTGAACGTATAAAAGCTGAAATCTATGCAGCAGAAGGAGATTGTGCTTGGACTGCCTAAGTTCAAGTATCATAACTTTGGACATGTATGTGATGCATGTTAGTTTGGAAAGCAAGCACGATTTCCAATAATGAGACATGTACGGAAATAGCTCATGACCCTTGCAGTTGGTACATTCAGATATATGGGGTCCATCTCATAATGCTTCATTTGGTGGTGCTCGTTACTATGTATTCTTCACTGATGATTTCAGCAGGTACACTTGGCTTTACACAACACTAAAACATGAGGATGATGTGTTTGATGCATTTAAGGATTTCGAGAAGCATGCTGAAAATGAGTTGAGCTGTAAAATTTCATGTCTTAGATCAGATGGAGGTGGAGAATATGTCTCTAATTACTTTGACATGTACCTTGCTAAATATGGGATCATAAGATAGTTAACTTACAGCTATAAACAACAGAAAAATGGTGTAGTAGAAAGGAAAAATAGGGTACTTATGGAATTGGCAAGAGTTATGCTGAATGAGAAGAGTTTGCCAAATGGTTATTGGGTTGAAGCAGTAGTGACTGTTGTATATATGCTGAATAGAACCCCTACAACAGGGATTCATGATGTAACTTCATATAAGAAGTTGTATGGTCATAATCCTGTTGTATATGTGTTGAATAGAACCCCTACAACAAGGATTCATGATGCAACTCCATATAAGAAGTTGTATGGTCATAAGCCTGACATTTCACACTTGAAGATATTTGGCAGCATTGCATATGTGCATGTTCTTGATGAAAAGAGGAAGAAATTGGATCCTAAAGCTTTCAAGAGTGTGTTTCTTGGTTATGCACAAGATCGGAAAGCTTACGAGTGTTATGTACTATCTATACATGAGACATTGATTACCAGAGATGTTGTTTTTGATGAGCTGGCATTGTGGTATGGTAATATTGTTGTAGTGGCTACTGATGGATCAGCCAACACTAGTAATGCTAAAAATACACCTACAATGAGTATATCTATGAGTGGTCCTATAGGTGATGGGTCACCTACAATAAGTCCTTGGCCAGTACGCTTGTGGAGTCGTACTCCTACGTCCACTAACACGGATATGTCAATGAGGGGGAGATTGGATAAGGGAAAAGAAAATATGCTTGAGGATATGACAAGTCCACTTACAACAGGTTATGAGTCATCTAACAGTGATAGTTTGGATAGTGAGTTGGGCATTCTATCTATTATGACACATGGAGCAAGGCAGAGTTGTTATGTACTACCTCATGAGAGGCAAGCTCAGAGTGAGCCACAGTTACAGAGATCTGAGAGAGTCAGAAAACCAATTGGTAGGTTTACATACACTGGTTATTCAACCCACCATTATGCATATATGGCTAGTGTGACAAGTTACAAAGAACATACAAAGTTTGACGATGCAATTACATATGATAACTGGTGTGCTGCCATGGATGAGGAGTATGCAGCCTTGGCTAAAAATGAGACATGGAAATTGGTTGAGCTACCTGAAGGAAAAATCCCCATTGGTTGCAAATTGGTGTACAAGGTTAAGTGCAAGTCAAATGGTTTGTTAGAATGCTATAAGACTAGGCTGGTTGCAAAAGGGTATGCGTAGCAATATGGCCTTGACTATGAGGAGACTTTCAATCTGGTGGCTAAAATGAAAATAGTCAGAACTGTCATTGCTTTGGTAGCATGCAAAGGCTGGAAATTATGGAAAATGGACGTCAAGAATGCTTTCTTGAATGGTGATTTGGTTAAGGAAGTATATATGGAGTAGACTGAAGGCTATGTTCACCCGACTTTCCTACACATTTACGTAAGTTGAAAAAGGCTTTCTATGGGCTAAAATAGGCACCTAGAGCATGGAATGCTCAAATCAACAGTTATTTATAACAACATGGATTTAGATTGGGTGATGCAGATCACAGTTTGTTCACAAAGAAGACAGATCATGGATATGTGTTTCTAGTGGTTTATGTAGATGATCTTATCATCACTAGAGATGATGAAGAGGGCATTGCTAAAATTAAATCATGTTTATAGGTTGAATTCAGAGTCAAAGACATTTAGATGATGCAGTAGGGTTGATTAGTCACTTCATGCAGAAGCCTCGCAAAACACATTTAGATGCAGTTATGAGGATCATGAAATATGTAAAGGGTACTACAGATTATGGGTTGTTTTATGCATATGGAAAATCCCTTGACTTGACAGGGTTTATTGATGCTAATTAGACTGGTTGTGCCTATAATATGAGGTCAACCAGTGTTATGCATTTGGATTGGGCAGCAGTATGATTAGTTGGCAGAGTAAGAAATAGCCTACTATTTCATTGTCTAGTACTACAGAAGCTGAGTATAGAGGAGCTTCCTTAGTGGCTTGTGATGTAGTGTGGTTGATGAAACTACTGAAAGACTTGGGAATACAGCTAGAAAGAAAAGTGAGATTGCATTATGATAACCTTAGCAATGTTATGTTGGCTAGCAATCATGTCTACCATGCTAGGTCTAAACATATTGAGGTTCACTACCATTTCATCATAGAAATGGTTCTTACACGACAGATTGACTTAATTCATGTGAAGAATAAAGACTAGGTAGCAGATATATTTACCAAGTCTCTTGGTAAAGAAAAGTTCATATACTTCATACAGCTACTTAGATTTTATTAGATGGTTTGAGCTTGAGGGGGAGTGTTAGAATATCAAGCTCATGTTACTCTTCAGCTAGTCTATATTTATGTGTGTGACCGGATATAGTTATACATGTGTGTGACATTCAATAAGTTTGTGTAGTCGATGAATTAACCATAGTTAGTATTGGTTAGTCTTACCTATGTGGAGCCCCAAGAGGAACACCAAGGAAAAAGGAATTCTCTTGCAAGAAAATCTATCTTGTAACATCAACAAGCTTGTTTATCATGTTTCATATGATCACAATGAAGAAAAGAACACCAGGCACAACAAATCTTCATACAGCATCATGTAGATCTCCCACGGTTTTGATAGAATCAACCATATTCTTCAATATCTTCATAAAATCCATCAATAGAACAAAGAAAGCAAAGGAATACACCATCTTTGAATGGAAATACATCACATAGTATTCAACTTCAATATCTTCATAGTCTTCTCTCTCAATCTCTCATATACAATCACTCTGTTTGAGTAAAATTGGCTATCTCTGACTCTCTCTCTCTCTCTCCATCAATAATACATCATATCCTCACTACAATCTCTCAAAATCACTCTCAATAATCTCTCTTAGGTCGTGGATACCCCTCCCAAGAGGTATGTCTGATATGAAGAGTCACCAGAGCCACTACAGTGTCCTTTCATAGCTCACTACTGTCACTTCACTTTAATCTTCTCTTGAGTCTTCAGCAGCTACTTCTTCCACTTCCTCCAGCTCTTTTGCACTTGTATTCACCTCTTTCCAAGGCTAGAAAACTTTCCCAAGCTACACTCTCATCCACCACAACACATACAGAAGCATACAGAATAGTCTACAGAACAGTACCAGAACATCTACAGTACAGAACAGAACAGAACAGAACAGAGACAGAGGCTCTACAGAAGACCTACAGAAGGTTACAGAAGGTCATCAAAACCACATAACTTACTCTCAAATCATTCCAAACTCTCAAAAACTATTCAATAAACTTTCACAAGATCTCAATCTTCATCAATTAATACTCCATCCCTCCTTACAGAAGACAATCAGAACAAAACAGAGCAAAACAGAAGGTATACAGAACCAATCAGAACCTATCAGAACATCACAGAACCACCAATAAACATTATGATCTTCCAAAACCCAATCAACATCATCCAAAACACTCTCAAACCACTTCCAAATCAATCAATCATCTCATAAAATCAACCATTCAGCTCTCAAAAACAACAAAAATCAGCCAAAAAACAAGTCATTTCAACACTCAACATATCCCCACACTTAATAAGGAAGCATCCTCGCGACCCAGGAAAAAGGGAATACAAGTTCAGGGAAAAGCTCAACTTTGATCTTCAATATCTCCTCAAAAATAATCCATCCACCACGACCCCAACTTATAACCTGTTTCTGATATAAAAATACAAAGAAAGGAAAACCCTTTTGAAATTAACACCGCTTAGTAAACTAAAAATCACAACAAATTTATAAAGGATATAAAAGTTTTCTTCTTCTTCATCAGCATCAGCTTCAAGTCTCCATCCACGACCCCATCACCACAAATCTCCAAAATGTAGCTCGTACACGAAATCCAATAGGAAACCACCACGTTGATTTGACATAAATGAACTCACAACACAAACACTAATACACAACACAACCATCTGAATGACTCCTTCAAAAAGAGAGTTGTTCATTAAAAAGCTTCCATCATACATTGGAAAGGTATCAATGAAGATGATCCCTCTTAAAAGATTGATGTTGTCGGAATCAATCCATAGATAAGGATTCATCTACAAAGTTTTTGGGAGGATTTTGAAAAAATTGGAGACAGCACATCCTTTCCAACAGGACCAGGTATCTGCTAGGCAAACAGAGGGCGTGAAAATACAATATCTCCAGCTATTAGGGAAACAATATTTACATTAACATTTATGCACAACTTTGGAATAGGCTTGGAATCATTATGAGAGTGCCTATGCATATACGCCAGGTACTAAGCAAAGTGAGCAGTTAATCTCACTGAGGGATCTGCAGACTGTGAATACTGCTGGGCAAAATGAACATAGTTCTGATAAGCTTGACTGGAAGCTGTCCATTCTCCTGGAATTACTGGCCAATTGATCTGCGGTCCTGTAAGGCAATCATTCGAACTCCATCTCCTTCTTCTGGAAATCTGATTATCAAACCCATCACAGTCACTAACCAACTGAGGTGGTTGAGATATGGAAGTGTTAGGAGAGGGTAATGGAATAAGGAAAAGTGGATGAAGGGAGGGATAGGAAAAATCATAAAAAGAAGAAAAGGTTAAAGAAGGAGTGGCAAAAATTTGGAAGGAATCACTAAGGAATGGTGTTAACTGATAAATAGGAAATGTAGAGGGTACATTAATGGAGGGAGAAGGACAAGGTGGAGAAGGGGAAAATACTCTATCCTCAATAAAGGAACAGTAAGTGAAAATGGGAATTTGAGGGAAAGATGAAGGTTGGAAAAGAAGGGGTAAAATAGTGGTGGAATTAGATTGACAAAGGGAAAGATATATAGCATAGCGGTGAGCCATTTGTTGGTAATAGAGGAGGGTAGGAACAGAAGGTCCCAAGAGAGATCGTCGATGATAGGCATCAAAGAAGGGAGCATCAAATGGATTATGTTTTGAAAGATAGGCTAAGAGATCCATCCTCAGTTGATTAGTACTCTGGGCAAAGGTAGGAGCTGTGTTTTGTCTTTGATTTAGGACCACAGAATCAATCATGGGATGCCATGAATTATCATGACAATCAGCTACTTTGGAGGAATAACTCTAGAACATATCAGCTATGCGCAACTCCAAATGATTGACATACAAAACAGCCTGTAAGACCACATCCCCCACATACCATGCCATATCCACCTCATCTGGAATTAACAAGTCTCCTCGTAGATACATGTACGACATCAACATGGTATCTGGTGTGACAGAATCTTCAAACACCATTCTGACTACCTCTGTCAACAACTCAGCAGACCAAGTCCCACTCCAGCCATCCTCTGGAAGAGGTAAATCCATCGTGGAAAGCTTCATGTAGAAGACCAACTTCTATAAGTGGTAGTGGACAAAGAAAGAATGGTCTGGTAAGACATATTCCTGAAACTGCTCAAAGATAGACCATAACAAGTCCATTCTGGACTGCAATCTTTCCACTTTATCTTGGAATAGAGGGCACAAAGTAGCCTGTCTCTGAAGAGCAGCCAAGTCTTACTGTGAAAGAGAAGGAATCAATGGAACATGAGGGCTTGGAGGAACCGAGCGGGACTTTGCAAGTTGATCTTGCAATTGCTTGATTTGGGAGGCTTGGTTGGCCACTGTGTCATTAGCAGTCTGTAAAGCTGAAAGTTTATCATCTAAGATAGCTTGAAATTCCTTTGCTTCTCTGGTCATCCTCTCCTTCTCTTCTGAAAGGCTAGTAACCTGGGATTGAGCCTCTAGTAACTGGGTCTTCAAAGAAGAAATCTCATCGCTTTGGGTGGCAACCAGTTGGGTTTGCTGTTCCATTTGCTTAAATAAATCTGCTAGGGTATCCTTAGCAGAAGCTAACTCAGATGTTGCCTTATGCAACTGGTCCTTAGACTACATGAGCTCTTCATAAAAAGACGCGTACAGCTCTGTTGAACACAGGCTGTCACAGACAACTCAATGGAACTTTGAATATCCTTGCAGAGGAAAGGAATCGCATCTCCTGAGACTAGATTGTTCAGGGAGGGAACTGATATGTCCAATGATCCTTCTCGATGTGCTCTGAACAGGTTAGTACAAGTGAGATACCCAGGGAGTTCACTGCCAGAGGTAGCAGGGATGGGCACTGAAGGAAGTACAGAAGGAGCTTTATCCGCTATCCTCTTCAAGCGTTTGCACTGTATGACCAGGGGAGGCGGAGAATCATCATCCTCTATGTCAATGGGTTCTGACTCATCTGAAGGTGGAGGAGGAGGTACTGGATCTGATGGAGGAGGTGGAGGCATAGTCTTCTGTAAACCTGAATAGGTCAAGAAGGCAGACAAATATGATCCATATGTGACATTGGTAACATTACCCCTGGTGACTTTAACGAAATGCTGATCCATTTTAGTGAGGAGGTAACTGCTCCAATCAATAGCAACTCCTTTCAAGACCATCCTGGAAGCTGTAAAAAGCTCTTTGGACAAGTACTGGGATGGCGTTTTGGTAGGCATAAACCTGTCCTGAAGAAACTGACAGATCGTCTTCCATACGAGATCAGTGATCATAGAAAAAGAAACTCCGGAAGAGTTGATCACCTTCTTAACATCGAGGATTTCCCTTGTCTGCTTTTGCAACAGCTTCAGAATCTCATCATTAGAGAAAAGCTGACGAGTGGTCACAAAAGGTTCACCTTTGAAGGGTAGAGACAAAGCCTTCCCTAAGCCTCGAGGTGTCAAAGTCATAGAAATTCCTTGGACTAGTCATGTCTTATTGCTGTAAGAGGCCAGAAACTCATCACATAACGATGGATCCTCTGGAAGCAATGGAAAAGAAGTAGCCACAAAAGCAGCAAGTCCTGCCTTCGTGAGAGGCTCAAAAGTAAGTAGGGAAGAGTAATCCCTACTAACTAATGGGACGTACTGGATAGGGGGAGGAGCATGAGAAGGCGCCATTCAGATGGTTACACACACACCACAAACACAGACAATCAAGGAGAATGCCTACAAAGCAACAGACAAAAAACCAAGGATAAGAGAATAACCAAACAAGAAAACGTGACTCGACCAACTAACCCCAAGCAATCCACATCCTAGAAAAAATTCGACATGACCTTGAGACAAATGCGACCGAAAGCTTCATGCGATGCATCAGACAAACACCCAGAACCCCGTATCAGGCAATAAAAGAAAGAAAATTGCATACCGTACCCGTAACCGTAACAAAGACAGTAAACCAAAACAATACCATATCCGACACATTTCAAGACTACATCGGTTATAAACCGGGACTGGACCAAGAAAATAACTCGAATGACTGCGCATACCCATCCCACGAAACGGTTCATTAAAAAGGGAAATTAAGTGCAGTGAGGGGGAATTAATTTAATGAAGGGTTGATTTTAATAAATTATTAAGAATGGGTGAATTTTTATTAGGTGATAAACCTTAGCAAGAAAACGGCGGTTCCTTATTATAAATTAAATTACCAATTATTAAGTTAAAACGGTGCTTTTATTCGAATCCCGACTTCGATACCCGACTGGGTCTCTAAATGCAAGTTTATTGATTACAAATTAAGGTGATGTGGAGCGCTTTTGTGCCAGCGCGTGCTCATGTGACGACTGGTTCATTTTAATTAAAAGTTAAAGTGCCTCTGTAGCGCACGTAGCGCGTGCTAAGTGAACGGCTGGTTTATTTTAATTAAAAAGTATGTGTGTTGAGCGCGAATGCGCGTGGAAACTGTGGGTGAAGAAAGAGTTCATTTTAACAATTAATATGTGATTAAGGGGAAAATGAAAATAAATAAAACACATAAAATAAATACCTGGAAGGGGTGTGTATGTAATGCAGAAATGCGCACGGAAGAGTCCCCCAAAAGAAGTGAATCCAGTAAAGGAAAAGTAAAGACCACTGACGAAACAACAAAGACAACACCTTAGCGGATGTGTTGATTTGGTTTTTGGTGGTTTTTTAATGTTTGTAATTTGTGATTATTTATGGTGGTTGTTTTGTTTGTGTGGTTATTATGGGTTGTGGATGTGTTTTATTGTTTTTGGTTTTTGTAGTTTGTTTTTTTTTTTGTTTTTGTGTTTTTGTTTTTTTTTAAATAAGAATAAAAATAATAATAGGAAAATCAAGATAGATAACACATGAATATGTGATGAAGGGAAATAAATAAAAATGCAGCCATGGAGAAAATATCCACAATGGAATCTAGGCAAATAATAAAATAGAGAGTGTAAAGGGAAATTTCCGGTTGTTGGTTTGTTAGTGTGTTGTTCTTTTGTTTTTTGTTTTTTTTTGTTTTTTTTAACAATAGGGGTAGCATGTATGATAATTTTTTAAAATTAAAAATAAATGAAAAATGGTCAAGGGGGTGAGGGGAATTTTTTAGAAATTTTTAACTATTTTTAAATGAATTTTCTACATTTATTGGCAATTTGGGGGATAAATTAGGAAATATTTAATTTTCAGAAATTTTAGGGTGGGAAATTTCCAGCGGACAAACTCCCAAAAATTGGCAAAAAGCAAAGGGAATTTTTAGAATTTTTTCTGAATTATTGTGATGGAAAAATTAATGTAGAAATTAATTAAATCATATAAATCATGTTAATCAGAGAAGTCAGTTAGAAGTAAGTCAGTTAAATCTGGTTAGTTTGGGTAAGTCATGTAAGTCACAGGAAGTCAAGTCAGGTTAGGTTAGTCAGGTTGGATAAGTCATATTAGTCCAGTTAGTAGAAACTAACCTAAAGGGGGTTAGGTAACCTAAGGTGGGTTAGGGTTAGGGTTAGGGTTAGGGTTAGGGACAACTAACTAGGGTTAGTTAAGGAAACTAACTAGGGTTAGTGTTTTAACTAAAGTGAAGTTAGTTGTTAACCTAATTGAACTTAGGTTAGTGTTAACTAAACCAAGGTTAGTAACTAACCTGAGTGTGGTTAGAGGAGGAGGAGGTGATTAGAGGAGGAGGAGAAGGAAGGCGGCGGCACGGCCGGGGAGCGGTGGTCCACGCGGCTGCAGGCACTGTCCCAGAGGCGGCGGCGGCGATCCACGCGGCGGCGGGCTGGCAGGTCGGCGGCGACGCTCAGACGGTGACGAGGCGGCGACGGCGACTGGGGGCTCCAGTGGGCGGCGGCGCAGTGACGCAGGTCGGCGGGCGGTGTCGGCGATGATGGCAGCGGTAGGAGACAAGGCGACGACAGCCTCACGGCGACAGGCGGCGGTCCACGCGCTCCAGAGGGCGGCGGCGACGCGTCCACAGCAGGCTCCAGAGGCGGTGACCCAAGCGTTCCGCAGGCGGCGTTGACGCAGAGGCGGCGGCAGCGACGTGACGCAGCAGTCCACAGAGGCGGCGACGGGGCAGGAGGAGACGGCGGCGAAGGAGCGCAGGTCGGCGGCGTCAGAGCGGGCAGGAGACGGGGGAGGGAGGGAGGAGGAGGAGGGAAAAGGAGGAGGCAGGACACGCAGAGGGAAGGGAGATGGGGAAGGAGGTGGTTGGGGGGAAGGGGTAGGGTGGTTGGGGGGAAGGGGTGGGTGGGCAGGGTGGGCGGGCAGGGGCAATGGGCGGGGGAAATAGGTGGGGTAGGGGAGGGGCAATGGGCGGGGGGAAAGGGTGGGTGGGCAGGGTGGGTGGGCAGGGCCCAAGGGGGTAGGCAGGGCCAAGGGGGTAGAGAGTGGGCCAAGGGGGGTAGGGGGTGCCCGAGGGAAGGGTAAGGGTGGGAAGGGATGGGCGCGTACCCCCGTCCCGCGCACGTGCGCGGGGCGGGGTAAAAAAAATTTGCCGTGACGGGATTAAAATGGCACCGGGATGACGGTATGGGTCATGCGGACACGACCGGGGCGCGTGGAGACGCGTAAAATCGAAAAAGGGCGCGTTCACGCGCAAAACGGGCGCGCGAATACACGTAAAAATAAATAAAAATTAATAACTCCCAATCCGGACGTCAAAACGAAATAGCGTAAAAACAAAAAGTGGGCAGGACGATAGGGGGAGAACAAGGAAAATACGGGACGGAGGTTCCAGGGGGGGAAAGGGCGGTCACATGCAAAAAATCCAAAAAACGAACCAAAAAATGCAATTAAAAATTAATATCGAAAAATCCGTGCATCGGAATGAGGTGCAAAAAAAAGGAAAACTGTGCAGAAAGATGTGCCCAAATATCCTATCACATCAAAACATAATTCCGATGGAGATAAGACGCGTTCACGTGGGAAAAACCCAAAAAACAAACCCAAAAATGGGATCGGAAATTAATATCGGACGAACCGTTCACCGGAATGACATGCAGTAAGAAGGAAAAATGTCCAAAAGAAGGGGGGACACAGGGTTATCACGTTAAACCGCAGTTCCGGTGGAAGTAGGAAGGGTTCACATGTGAAAAACACCAAAAATACTCCCGAAAACATATTTAAAAATTAATAAGTAAAAATCCAAAAGTCGAAAGAGGGTGGAGGAAAAAGAAAAAAGGTGGGGGAAGGAACAGGGGACACGGCTGTCAGATCAAATTGGAATTCCGATGCAAACAAGGCAGGTTCACATGGAAAAATGTCAAAAATACGCACGAAAAATGTGTAAAAAAACCGGAAAATTAATAATGGACAAACCGTGTATCAGAATGATGCGGAGTAAAAAGGAAAAATGTCAGGGGAAAAGTGATTGGCAGGGCTATGATGTCAGAGCATGGTTCCCAAGCAAGAAAAGTGCGTTCACATGGAAAACCGGCTAAATTACGCAAAATACTTCGAAAATTAATAACTCGAAAACCGTGCACCGGAATAGGGGTAGGTAAAAAGGAAAAATGGTCACGGCAAAGAGAGGAACAGGGCTATGAGGCTGGATGTGAATTTTAGGGAACGTAGGGTGCTTTCACACGGCAGGACCTCAAAATTAGGGAATGAAGGAAAACTGCAAGGGAACAGCCCCAAGGGTGGGTGGAACATAACCGGGTGGGTGGGAAGGGATCCCATTAGGGTAAAAGCAAGTCATGGCATACATGCATGAGCAGGGTAAGGCATATGCAGAAAGGTATGCACTGTAGACGCTCAGGGACGCGTCCCCACACTTAAGACCTTAACGGATAGGGTTAACAGAGCAACAGGGACCTAGGACCACGCCACAGACCATCCAGTAACGTCCCCACACTTAAAACATGACCGTCACGAAGAAACCAAAGTGGGAGGGTTAGAAAAACTTGGCCCATTTCGTCAAGAAGCAAGGTTGAGTGTCGATGGCACGTCCAGTGTTGTTGTCGGCGCTGGAGGTACCAAGGCATCTTCTCGGCGCACACGTCCGTCATGGCAGGGACCACGCGGCAGCACCCAAGGAGGTAGCTGATGGAAGGAATCGCAGGAAATTCGTCGATGATGAGGGATACTACACTCAACTCACAATCACTCAAATGAAATGAAAGAACAGTCACTCGCCCCATGACTAATATCACTCGAGGAAGAATGATTAAAACCCATATCTCGTACCCGATTGAGGAATCAACAAGGGGGAAATGGTGCAGAAAGAGTATGCAAGGGTGCACAGTTGATGGTCCATTAGTGCGTCCAACCCGGCTGGCATAAGTGCAAGAAGGAAGGCAAGGGAGCCTTACAGTGCAGTGTACAGAACAGGGTGGCGTGTCTTATGATGACGGCAAAGACCCATTCCATGGGTGCACAGGGAAAGTGGAACATACCTGACTCCAAGTGTCGTAACGTCCCTCAATCTCACCTCTCGGTAATTGATTGAAGAAACTCCAGTCACACTCATCCCACCCTCTGTCTCACTCTCTGTTTTGATAGATACAGGAGGGCAGCCTTTTCCTGAAACCCATTGATGTAATCCTCACGGTCACTTGTGCAAAGATTGTATGCCTTGTGTGCATTTGATGGTGCAACAGTGCATCCCGCCCTGTGCTGGCATACGGTGCGAGAAGGAAGGTAAGGGAGCCTTATGGTGCAGTGCACATAACAAATTGTGCTGTGTGCATTGAGAGACCCATCCCGTGCGTGCAACACTTCATTCACACTTCTCACCTCTCATTTGATTTGAAGGGAAAAGACTGGTCTCTCGCCCCACCCTCTGTCTCACTCTCTGTTGATAGATACAGAGGGGCAGCCTTACTCACTTTCCCATCCGGTTAGGATGAAAGCTCACGTCACTCTATTGTTTGTCAATGAAGATCGCGTCATCAGTTATTGAAGAGGCGTACCCAGGGAGGTAGCCATCAAATCGAATGTGGTATTGGACATGAATATGTCGTCTGCGACGAGAGGACAGGCACTTTGCAGAGAGACCTAGAACACAGCATACCAAGGGAGGTAGCTTCGGAATTGGATCCTGGAAATATCAATTAATGAATCCACTTTCTGGACTGCTGGGTGTTACCACCTTTTCCACAGCCAGCTTCCCGCCCAAGGGTGTTTACCACCTTTTCTTGGAACGAGGCCTGCTATGACAGGGAATTGCTTCCTTTTCTCTCATAACAAATTTGTTTTTTTCTTTTCTTTTTCTTTTTCTTGTTCTTGTTTTCCCCTATTCCCGAGGGTGTTTCCACCGTTTCTCGAAGAATAGGTCGGCATGACAGGGACCTAAGTCCGTTTCTCCCATAACCGATATGTTTTGTTTTTTTTTTCTTTTCTTTTTTTTCAAATTGAGCAAGGGAATGGTAGAAAGACCATGTATCAAGACCAACCTCGCCACTGTCGCTGGTGGAAAATAGAGGATAAGAGATCAAGGCTGGAGGGTGGAGTTGAGGGGACAGAGGGTTGCGTCCACTTCATCAGGAGTGATTGAAGAACGGCTATCAGAAGTAGCATCATAAGAAGTACAATGCCGCGCCAACGAGGAAAAAGATCAAGTGTCCGTAATTGTCAAGATCCCCAAGGAGGGAAGTACTTCTTCAGGCAATATCCATTGATCAGAAAGGGATCATCAGAGGCATCAACGGTCTGCACTTGGACAGAGCCATTAGGGTTGACGGCAAGTACCTTATAGGGGCCCATCCACCCCTGTTGAAGCTTGCCAGGAAACTTGCCAAAGCGTGAATCATAGGCTAGGACCAAATCACCTTCTTTGAACTCCTTGTGCTTGATGAAGCTATCATGGTAAGCCTTACGTCGAGCTTACGTGGCTTCCATGCACTGTAGAGCCATCCTACGAATTTCGTCCAAACATTCCAAGTGCAGGAGACGGCGTTGCAGTGAATTATCATCCCCCAACCGCTCTTTGATAGCCACTCTCAAAGAGGGTAGTTCTAGTTCAACAGGAAAAACAGCTTATGTACCATACACCAGCTGGAAGGGTGTCTGTCCTGTTGCTGCTTTATGGGAGGTTCTATACGCCCAGAGGGCCTCTGTAAGTCGATCGTCCCAATCACGACGATGTGCGGCGATTGTTCTTGTCAGAATCGAACAAAGGATGCGATTGGTGACTTCGACTTGGCCGTTGGCTCTGGGGTAATAGGGAGTGGACTTGCGATGGCGGATCTTATACAACTCTGTCAACTCTTCCATGACTTTGTTGAGGAAATGAGTGCCTCTGTCACTTACCAGATCTAAGGGATTGCCAAAACGGGTGATGATATTCTCATACATGAACAGGGCCATGCTGTTACCATCGTCCCGCTTTAGGGCTTTAGCTTCACACCACTTTGTAACATAATCCGTACATACGAGGATGTATCGGTTCTGTTTCCTTCTGGTAGGAGGATCGATCGGACCTATGAAGTCGATGCCCCACTTCTCAAACGGCTTCAAAGGAAGGATAGGTTGCAGTGGCATGGCACTTGTCTTTGTGGGTTTCCCCATTCTTTGACAAGCATCACATCTTTTATAGTAATCATAGGAATCTTTGTGAATGGTAGGCCACCAATAACATGCTAGTAGAGCCTTCCTGGCTGTAGCTTCTCCTGCAAAGTGACCTCCACATGGCTTGTCATGGCAAGCCTTCAGAACAATCCCAATTTCATTTCCTGCAACACATCTTCTGAGCACTTCATCTTTGCCTTTCTTGTACAGTGCGCCACCTAGCAGGGTGTAGGGGGCTAATTCTAGCATGAGCTTCTTCCTTTCCCGACTAGAAATACCAGGAGGATACTGTTGGGTGGCCAGCAGATTGGCAATGTCTACATACCAGGGAGTGACAGTTTCTACCAAGAATAGGAAAGCATCAGGGAGGTCTGGATCATCCTGCTCCTCGTCTGCAGTTTGTGGGATACGCGACAGATGATCAGCCAGAACATGGGAACGACCAGGCTTAGTAATCACCTCAAAGTCGAACTCCTGAAATAGAAGGAGCCATCTCATCATTCGTCCTTTCACATCTGCTTTGTTCATCAGGAAGGACAGGGCCTCATGATCCACATAAAATTTAAAGTGGGTGGATAGGAGATAGTGGCGAAACTTCTCCAGGGCAAACACCATTGCCAAGCACTCCAGCTCTGTCACTGTATAGTTTCGTTCCCTATCAGTGACTTTTCGCTTGCGTAATAGATCGGTTGATCCAACTTCGAGGAGCCCTTTTGGCAGAGGACAGCACCTAAGCCTTCAATTGATGCATCAGTGTATACATGGAACTCTTTCGTCCAATCAGGAGGTTGCAGAATGGGTGCCTCTATCAGACACTGCTTCAGAGTGTGAAAGGCTTTGTCACATTCTTCCGTCCAAGTAAACTCTGCATCTTTCCTCAGAAGCTTGTGCAAGGAGGTTGCCTTTGTTGCAAAATGGGCTATGAACCTTCTGTAGTAACCCACATGGCCTAGGAATCCCCTCAACTGTTTGAGGTTGGTGGGTGCTGTCAGAGCTGCGATCTTTTCGATCTTTGTAGGGTCTGTTGATATCCCTTGTGCAGAGACAATGTGGCCCAACAGAACTCCAGAAGAAACCCCAAAGATGCATTTGTCGGGGTTGAGGGAAATCCATACTCCCGGCATCGGTCAAGGCATCGGTCAAAGCATTGTTCCAGGTGCTCCCAATGTTCACAGATCGAACTATAGACACAGAAGTCATCTAGATATACCTCAATAAAGTCGTGCAGATGATTTTGAAATGCGGCCATCATGACTCGCTGGAAAGTAGCAGGGCCATTGCAGAGCCCAAACGGCATCACTCGGTAAGCGTAGGTCCCCCATTCTGTGGTGAAGGTTGTTTTGGATTGGTCTTCTTCTGCGATTTGGACTTGGTTGTATCCACTGAATCCATCCAGAAGGGAATAAAGTTCATGTCCTGCCACTGTGTCCAACAGTTGGTCTGTGAAAGGGTTAGGAAAGTGATCCTTCTTTGTCTTGGTATTAAGCTTTCGAAAATCCACACATATTCGCAATTTTCCATTCTTCTTGGGTACAACCACGATGGGTGAAACCCATTCACTATTTGCCACTGGATAGATGAACTTGGCTTCCAAAAGCTTCAGCAGCTCCGCTTTCACCAATGTGGAATAATTCGGGTTCATTCGCCTTTGTCGTTGCCGTACTGGCTTGGCATCAGGCTCCAAGTCAATATGATGTTGACATATTGTGGGATCAATCCCCTTTAGGTCTTTGTAGGACCATGCAAACACGTCCAAATTTTCTTTCAACAAGTTGTACAAGGTTGACAACTCCTCTTCTGGGAGACTTCTACCCACCTTCAAGTGGCGTTCAGTGCCTTCTGCATCCACAAAGGTTAACTGCCTTTCACCTTCTACTTCACGGATGAAGGTCCCGCGGACTGCTTCTGGGTACAGATCCGACTCCTTCAAGGGAGTGGTGTCCTCTTCTGATGTCCCACTAGAACCAATTTCTTCTTTTGGTGGAGACTTAGGTTGCTCTTTAAGACGTTGGAATGGGATAAGAGCCGTTTCGGGTTTGGTTTCAAAACTAATTACCTCTTGGCTTGAAGACTCCTCTTCTGAAGATGACACATCCAAGAACGTCACATAACAGGGACCCTCTGATGCCTGTTGGGTTTGTGGGACTGGTGCTTGTTGGCACGGTGCATCATCATCATCTTTCTTTGGCAAAGATGGGTTAGGACGGCATGAGCCACTGCTAAAAGACGGTTTGTTCTTCTCAACCCACGTCTTATAAGAATTTTGCATATAAGAAAATCCATTTACCAGACCAAATGGTACCATCACCATTCTATCCCATAGCATGAGCTCGTCTGCTTCTGATGCTTCTGGAACTTCTTCTCCATACATATCCTCTTTAGTTGGGATAGACTCTTCTGGCTCACTTTCATAACCTTCTTCGTCCATTTCATATCCAACCTCTTCTGTCTCTGTCTCTGCTTCTGTCTCTGCTTCTGCTTCTGTCTCTGCTTCTGTTTCTGCTTCTGTCTCTACTTCTGTCTCTGTAGGCGCTCTGTAACAGAAGAACAGATTCTCTGTTTCCTCTTCTGCCTCTATCTCAGCTTCTGCTATGGCCATGTAACAGGGAGAGCAGTACATCCATGCTTCTATCTCACTGTCAGAAGTGATTTCAGAAGTCATTCCTGGTTCAGGCAGGAAGTATTCACCCATTGATAATGGCGTTGCATCTTTTGGAAGTCGGCTTACAGTATCCACTGTTAAGGAATGTGCCATTGTTTTCTTGGGAAGGATCTGTTTGACAGCATCTTCATCTGCTGATGTTCCATCTGTAGCCTCATCAGGGGAGTCAGAAGATAATTCCAAGGAGGTGGATCCATGTCCTTTTTGAGAACCATACAGTTTCAGCACCACTTTGTTGGGTCCTCTACCCAAGGTCAAGGTCCCTTTGAACCAATCCGTCCTTGCTCGGGCTTCAAAAAGCCATGGTCTGCCCAGTAACAGAGGATAGGATGTACCATAAGAGTTTGGCTTCACCACCAAATAGGTTAGCCAATAATCTTTTCCAGCCACTGTAGTCTTCACATATGGGAGAATGCCCAAAGGCTTGATTCTACTCTGATCTGCCAGTCTGATGAGCCATTGGGTTGGTTGCACACCTTGTAAGCCTAGATCCTTCATTGTAACATCCGTCATAATGTTTACTGATGAACCACCATCAATCAGTGCATTTGAAATAAAGCAACCTTCTATCCATACGCCAGTCTCTGGAGTACCCGGATCTAGGAAAGCATTAGCCACATCCACTTCTTTTACAGGCTCTGGAGCCTTGTTGGACTTTGTTGCTATTGAGGGAGCAATCCTTAAACCACGTCTTCTTGTCAGTATAATTTTGAACCTTTTCCGGCAACTGGGAGACAACATCAATAATTGTCGAAATGTGAGGTTTGGTTTAAAGGTATCTAGATCTCTGACCAGATCGTATACCTTAATAGGATCCACTGGCTTCTCTAACCAATTAGGGAATGGGGCAACACCCATTTTCATTTTCCCTCGTTCTTCCAACAGAGGCATCATGGGGACTTCTTCTGCTACCTGTGGCACTTCCTCCTCTTCTGTCTCCTGGACCTCTGGTCCTGTCTCTGTAACTGTCTCTGTAACTCTCTGTGGCACTGTAATGCTCTGTACGGCACTGTTAGGCTCTGTTCTGTTCTGTTCTTCTGGTGGAAGATTGAACTTCACTGTTCTGGCAGGAGGGTTATTTTCTTTCTGGATAGGTGGTTCCTTCTGCTTTGCACGCGTGATGGTAGCAACTTCCGATTCCACTAAATTGGAGGTAGGCTCTTGGGCCTTGGCCGGACTATCAGTAGCACTGTTTTTCACTGGGGCTGGGCTTGGACAGTCTTTTGCAGTGTGGCCTTCTCCTTTGCATCGACTGCATAAGGGCTTGTAATCCATTGACCTTTGAGGATTTGGACAATTTGGTGAGATGTGTCCCTTTTCTCCGCATCTGTAACATTCCACTTCTGATCTCTGACCACCGCCAGACTGTCTTCCTCTGTAACTTTGGGAAGGAAATCTTTTGGGTCCGAAATTAGGACCAAACTCTCTAGGCTTGGGTCCAATATCTTGTGTTGTCATTTTGGATTCCAACAAGTTGAATCTTGCGTCTTCTTCCTTCCTTCTCCTATCATGCATCTCCTTCAGAGAGCAAATGTCCTCTGTATGGTTCTTCCGCAAACAGTAGGAACAGAAGGCCCCAGGAATAGTTGGTTTTCGTGTACATTCAGTGGCTAAATGGCCTGCTTGATGACACTTACCACACCAAGTATTTGACCGCATCACATCTCTTCCTGCTCCTGCAACGTTGGATATGCTAGCAATATTCACTTTCAACGTCTGTAGTTGTTCTGTAATCACATCCATCAACTCCTTTTTGATGTTTGCAACTGAGTTAGATAAGTAATCCTTCAAGCTTTCTCCTCCTGACGTACTGGCAGGAGGGTTTTGAGGAGTTTCTGTAATCATTGCATAAACGGGTTGGGCTGGTACAGAGGGATCTCTGTTCTGGTTCTGATTCAGAGCTCTTGTTTGAACTATTGGCTGTTGGCTCCAGTTGGTAGGATTCCACTGTTGCTGCTGATTTGGCATTGAGGGAATTGGTTGGGACCATTGTTGTTGTGGTTGAACCACCATTTGAGGCATGGATTGTGGCCACTGTGGATTTGGTGCACTGTACTGTGATACCGGGGACATCTATTGGTAAGGGTAGGGAACAGTCCTTGGAACTGCATTTGGTGGGTACATCATTCCTGGCATCAGAGGAGGTAGGACTCCTCTTCCTGAATTCATCGCCAATCTAGCTTCCACTTCATCGTACAGTCTTGCACCTTCTGTTGCAGCTTGCAGGGTGGCTGGTCTTTGTAGCTCCACAAACTTACAGACTTCTGGTTGTAATCCTCTGAGAAACACCCCCTTCTGAATGCCATCATCTAGATTATGGTTAGTCCATCTCTTCAGGATGGATTCCATTCGTGAGACATAAGCTTCTACTCTTTCTCCAGAGGATTGACTTAGGTTCATAAATTCCTCTCGCATCCGCTCTTCAAAACCTTCACGCTTGAATTTAGTGAGGAAGGCCAACTTCAGGCGTCCCATGTGCCAAAAGTTCCTGCTGCTTGTCTCTCATACCACTGAAACGCCGCACCCTTGAAAGTGGCGGGGAATATTGCTAACCAATGCTCAGGGGTTCTAGCATTGTTAGCCACAGACGCTACCATAAACTCTGCTACATGAAGATCGGGGTCTTCATTGTACTCTCCCTTAAAAACTGGCAATGGGACTACATTCGCTGGCCTGTCATCAATATTTCCAGGACGGATCTCGCTTGGAAGTGGACCTCCAGCAGGAGGAGGAAGGGCTTGATGTGCCATTGGGACTTCTGTAAAGACTTCCGCAAGGGCGTCAAAGGCAGCTTCTGCTGCGAGCTCGCTCTCGGCTCTGATTTTTGCTTTCTCTCTTCTCACGTACCTCTGGACTCGTTCTAACGCTTGCCTTTTTATTGCGTCATTCATCAGGGGTGTGGCTCCACTAGGTTGTTAGTGCTCCACAGAGGGTTAACAAAAGGCTTCAGTCTCTGGAGGACTCTCTTGCCAACATTTCTTCTACTTCTTTCTTTTCAATGTCCCTGAATTCTGCTTTCATGCCACTGCACAGAGGAAGGTATTCGGTTCTGAAGGTATCAAAATGCATACGTCTGAGCATTGTGATGGTGCCATCATCATAGTAATGCCAGCTTCTGATGGTTTCAACAGTGTATGTTGTGAAAAACACTCTGTCTACCAACTTCCAGTGGGTTGCTAATTGAACAAACAGAAGATTATCAGTACACCAAGCATCCCATGTATCTTGCTATTGAGCATCCACGAACAAATTCCAACTCTTTTCCTTCTTGTCCCTGTGAACCTTTACAGACCAAGACTCCTGAAGCTTCTTCACAATCTCCCACTTGATGTTGTCTGGAAACTTTTCAATGAATGCCAAATCTTCCATGGATGGTCATTCTCTCTGTTTCTGCTCTTCAGTTTGTTCCCAAACAGTTTGGCACCAAGATGCAAGTTTCTGCTGCTTCAACAGGAAGAGGAAACTGTCCACCACATAGAGCATGCATCATGATGGTGATGTGTTTCCGCCATTGTGGGATGAACTTCTTGTGGAAAGTGGCTTTGATTATGAGAAATTCCAACTCCTCAGTGGAAGAAGGAACTTTACAAACATCCATTGAATTCTTCTCTTCTTGGCAATGCCATTTCCTTCATTTTCAGCCTCTTCTGGTGCTTGTTGATGGCAAGGTTCCCCGGCTGCGCACCAAAAACATGGAGCCCCAAGAGGAACACAAAGGAAAAAGGAATTCTCTTGCAAGAAAATCTATCTTGTAACATCAATAAGCTTGTTTATCATGTTTCATATGATCACAATGAAGAAAAGAACACCAGGCACAACAAATCTTCATACAGCATCATGTAGATCTCCCACGGTTTTGATAAAATCAACCATATTCTTCAATATCTTCATAAAATCCATCAATAGAACAAAGAAAGCAAAGGAATACACCATCTTTGAATGGAAATACATCACATAGTATTCAACTTCAATATCTTCATAGTCTTCTCTCTCAATCTCTCATATACAATCACTCTGTTTGAGTAAAATTGGCTATCTCTGACTCTCTCTCTCTCTCTCCATCAATAATACATCATATCCTCACTACAATCTCTCAAAATCACTCTCAATAATCTCTCTTAGGTCGTGGATACCCCTCCCAAGAGGTATGTCTGATATGAAGAGTCACCAGAGCCACTACAATGTCCTTTCATAGCTCACTACTGTCACTTCACTTTAATCTTCTCTTGAGTCTTCAGCAGCTACTTCTTCCACTTCCTCCAGCTCTTTTGCACTTGTATTCACCTCTTTCCAAGGCTAGAAAACTTTCCCAAGCTACACTCTCATCCACCACAACACATATAGAAGCATACAGAACAGTCTACAGAACAGTACCAGAACAGCTACAGTACAGAACAGAACAGAACAGAGGCTCTACAGAAGACCTACAGAAGGTTACAGAAGGTCATCAAAACCACATAACTTACTCTCAAATCATTCCAAACTCTCAAAAACTATTCAATAAACTTTCACAAGATCTCAATCTTCATCAATCAATACTCCATCCCTCCTTACAGAAGACAATCAGAACAAAACAGACCAAAACAGAGAAAAACAGAAGGTATACAGAACCAATCAGAACCTATCAGAACATCACAGAACCACCAATAAACATCATGATCTTCCAAAACCCAATCAACATCATCCAAAACACTCTCAAACCACTTCCAAATCAATCAATCATCTCATAAAATCAACCATTCAGCTCTCAAAAACAACAAAAATCAGCCAAAAAACAAGTCATTTCAACACTCAACACTATGTGTGTAAGTCTCTTTCAGTGGAGTATGATGGAAGAATAATGGAAGAACAACAACAATGAGCTGAGGCTCATCTTTTGCTTCACTCTGTCTCTCTCCCTCTCTTTCAATAGAGCTAAGACTGGCAAGACTGCATGCATTTTTATGCCTTCCCAAAAGGCATTGACATGCAAGGATTTAGGCATGAAGTCCATCGTCAAACTCGGTATTTGCATTTTTGCATTGTGCTCAGGCCGGTCTATGGCAACTGGCTCATTTGGTTCTTCGACCCACTATTTCAGCTCTTCCCATTGCATTGGATGCTTGCTTGAGAAAGTTTCCTAAGCTTAGAGTCATAGGGGTGGTCATTAATGTATTAAGGAGGTTGCTAGCCGCTTGTCTCTCTCCTCACTCTACTATTCTTGGCCAATGGCCCTAACTGGTTTGCTGGCCCATAGCACTTGGACTTCGTCTAGGCAGCACTATTTATGATGCCAGCACATCCCTTGACCTTGGTCGTGGGGGGAGAGACTGGCATGCTTGTGCTCGAGAGATCATCAATCCCATCTTCTAGTATGGGCTTAGCATATTTTAGGTGCTCTTGGGCCTCCTTCGCCCATTCCTTCACTTTCTCAATGGCTTTGAGTTGGTGCTTTGGTGTAATATTTCCGGACACTGCGTGCCGTAAATATTGACTTCCCGCACGTCGTGTAAATCCTGTGCAAGGGTATCACCTACATCGTATTATTGGTAGCTTAATCCATACCGTGCATGCTCAAAAATGAGGCCGCCACATTGTAAATACGAGGCTGAGGTTGAAAACCGTAAAAAGCCGCGAGGGAACACCCTTTTTGAAGGGGCAATTTGGAGATTTTTTAGGCAAATTTTTTTAATTATTATCCCTTCCCCCAGCCGATGCATGGCTGGAGGAGAGGGAGTGTGGGGAGGAATGGCCAAGGAGGAGTGGGACGGATATGCATGAGGAGGAGTCCTCCACGTGTGTGGAGGCCCTCTTTCCCAAGGCCTATAAGAACCCCCTCTTGGGGGGGGGGGGGGGGGGGGGGAAAGGAGGAGATGGCGGCAGAAGGCTGTTGAGAGGGAGAGGCCGGACGTGAAGGGAGATGGCGGCAGAAGGCTGTTGAGAGGGAGAGGCCGGACGTGAAGGGAGGGGCCGGACGTGAAGGGAGGAGGCCGGCCGTGTGAGGGAAGGGTCGCCATGTCGCCGTGCTGAAGGAGGTGAGAGGAGACGTGGCTGTCGCCATCGCCATAGACCAGGCGGTGTGGTAATAGAGGGGGGGAAAGTCGCTGGCCGCTGGGGGAGCCGCCGACAGGGTGCCGCCACCTCGCTGGAAACCACCAGGCTGCCGCCGTCCTCGCCTCGACCACACCCTTTCCTCCCATGATCATTGGACCCTCCCCCCGACATGGACGTGCTGCCAGAAGCTTCTTAGAAGCTTCTCTAGGAAGCTTCTAAGGGGGCTTCTCAAAGCCCCCTTCCCGTGGAGTCCCTTTATAGCCCATTTTACCCCGGGATTTCTAAGTCCCCTTCCCTTTGGATCTCACACAATCCATTCCCTAGGCGGGTTTTAAAGCCCTCCCTTCTGAACCTCAATAAGCCCATTCCGGCCCTTGAAGCAAAGGAAGCTACTAAGGCCCTAGGCCCGGTTCGTTATAAAAAAAGGAGAGGGTTTTCTCTAAGCCCTTCCCACTCGATTTTTCCCCATAAGCCCATTGAAGAGGATTGCTTTAAGGTCATTTTTCAAGAATCTTTACCCCAGAATTTTGAGGAAATTAAGTATAAAGGCCTTCCATAAGGTCAAATTCCGCAAGCTGGTATTCCCAAGGATCCACTTTTCGAAAGGGATCTCCCGCGTACCAGGGAGAAAAGAGCAAGATCTTGAGGCTGCGTACCAGGGCGAGCAAATTCACCGATTGCGTAAGGGAAAAGGCAACCTGGAAGTCCGTAATTATGTCATAATGGCCCCTAAAAAGTCACAAGACGCGCCTGCGGAAGGATCTTTTCCTAATATTTACATGGATAATTCCCGGAGCTCACAAGTCCAGGTTTGATCTATTTGGATTCCACACAGAAGTATTGAGTTAATCATGATAAACTTCATGAATTAGGAAGCACTCATGCATGTTCGAATTCAACTAAGTCAAGTTAAAAGCAACTGGAAAAATGAATTGGCTATTTGAACATTTATTAGAAATAGCTTAAGATATGAAAATTGATCATTGGTACGTTCAATGGAATGATTGGAAAGGGCATAAGGTGTCCATGCATTTGTAGGACCTTATTAGCAAGTTTCCTTTTGTGTATTCAAAAGTGACGAGCCTAGGACAACTGTTGCCTCATTACAAGGTTGAAATTATTGAGGTACACCTTTTTACTAGGCATGGAAAGATTAATGGCATGTCCCATTTTTAGATCAATCTTCCTTGTAATGATTCATGAGGAAAAGTTAACACCCATAAGATGTTATTCGAAAAGGAATAGAAGGGCACGAAAATGATCTATGGACTTGCAAGTGGCATGATTATTTGATGTAAGTCCTAGTAGGACCTAGGAAAGTTAGTGTTCAGATTATCAGGTATTTTTACTTTGCCAAGGAAAGATAGGATTATTGTGAACCATGTGATGCGTAGAAGCAGTGAATCGCATGTTTACACGTATTGGTGAAGTTGTATCTATTGTTCTCCTTTAGATCTAGTTTATTACCTTTAGGAAAGGTTTCATCCTTGTCGCAAGACAAGTATATTGAGTTGTCTAAGTCACCTAAACCACAAGAGATTCATATGGGCATGGTTCAGTCGATATGACAAATATCCCAAGTGCTAACTAGTGTTTAGCGCGATAAGGATTTGACCTAGTTTTACACTTGTTGCCAAGTTAAAACCCGCAAACCCAAAGATCTTACACACATTCACGGAATGTCGAGTCAATTGGATGTTCATGCATAAAATGATCTAAGGTTTTATCCTAAGGATCATTCGTTCTAATGATGAAACTCCGACAGAGTTGCAAATTTCTAGGACCATGGGACAACATAATGGGTTGGAGGATACCCTAAACCCTGCTACTCGGCTAGAGGTAATTCCGTGGCCGGAGGACGCCATTCAATGGGTGGAATGATCCCGTGGAATGATGCAACACATGTGCAAAAAGGTTGCAACATCGTATAGACTTGAGATTTGTCCACAAGAGAGTTTTGTCATCTCTCGAAATGAGGTTGGCAAGTTATTGAAAGAATTTAACTTACAAGAGGATGAGTAATCATCCTGTTACTCACTTTTCTTGGGGGATAATTGCCAAGGAAAAGGAAAGTTAGGTATTTGCCTTGAAGCAAATGACCAGACAATAAACTAAAGCGACATGGTCGCTGGAATCTACCACAACAAAACCTAAAGTATTGGTAGGGTATGACCCTAACCCAAGAATGATAGGAATCTTGCCAAGTTGCAATTGATTCCGGATCGAATGCGGGTTGCATTCGGAGAAAAGGAGTCACTCCTTAACAGTTTGCCAGCTAAACGACCACTGGAATTGATTGTGCTTGTAATAGTTTAGAAAGCACTGTTTGCATTGTTTGCTCAAGGAACTAAAGGATGAAAAGATATCTAAAGCTTCAGGTTGAAGCCTGAAGGGAGAGGCAGTTTCAGTTACCCCCGACTGCCTGCCTGACCCTAACCAAGGGGGTTGTTAACCGCGCCGGGAACGTGGACCGAACCCACCGTGAGAGGTCTCTCCGTTGAGTTCCACTTGGAGCAGGAGGACGCTTGGGTGCCAGAGGGGGCTCTGGCCGTAAATCCCTCGCCTTCCGGGCCCTGCACAAGAGGCTAACGTGACTCGGGATTGGATCTCGAGGCCCGCATACTAGTCTACGGGCGGAAACTTGGAATAGTGATCCCTGGTGGATTACTGGATAGCCTTCGGGCGGATTATGAATACGCCTACGGGCGGGAACTCCTTGTATTTCAAAGATAAAAGGATAAAATGATAATAAAGAAGTTGTTTGGCATTGTTTTCTTTATGTCCTGTGATAAGATTACATGAAGGAACCGGTGCATAACAGGGTTAATCAAAGAAGCTGTTTGTATATGTCAAACTAATGTGGTAGGTAATTACATAACTAAAACAAACCGAGGAAAGTGCGGAGGATGGACCATGGGTCCGTCCTATGGATGGGTGGTCCCGGTTAGCCGGGAACTTTTCTCAAAGTCTTCGACGAACAGAAGGATGATCAACATCACCGAAACAAGTAATGAGAACAATGACTTGGAATTACCGATTACCCGATTCACGCTGTTTTAGGGGAACGGAATGGGACTATGCCTTTTGGCAGAGAGGTCGAGCCTTGCATCCCTCTCGTTTCCCATTCTCCTTGAACCAAGTGCAGCATGAATCCGCTTCGGACCTGGCGTTTCTGCGTAAAGTAGTTCGCTCGGATCTGACGCTAGTTGTTGCTAGCTAATGACCAAACAGGAAAACCCAAACTCAGGTCGATCCTAAGTGGGAACGGCCAGGATACTTCCGCTACGTGGCAGACGCGGGAAGACCTAGATCGCAAGTCCCGTAACATTCCATGGGAGTGCCAGGCGGAGCTTTCTAGACATCCTTCCCGATGGACTGCTAAGACGTGTCCGGGATGATTCTAGTGGACACGTTACAGTTGGTATCAGAGCAAACCAACAAAGGACTTGTTTTTAGGAAATTTTAATAAGAAGAAGTAAAGCAAATGTTGTGTCCCAAACATTTCCTTACTTTGATTACTGTCTTCCAGAATTATGAAGCATGGAACAGGTTCTTAGTGTTCCGAGTCATGTTCATGACCGCGATGCATTCCACGAATTATCGACAAAGGGTTGAGATGATGAACATCCTAGACCGCATTTACAATCCATCACCTGTGTACATGGTACAGAGATGGATGGGTGTTTCAGGGATCTATTACATAACTGCCTATCGACCTGCGTACCTTCAAATTAACTTGAAGAGAATCAAGTGGATGGAGGATTTGAAGATCGTAAAGCTGTTCATCTTTGTTGAGGCTCACGCAAACGCGACTCTACAGGTTGGAGGTCGAAGGGTTAACCAGAATAAGTACGTGTACGGAGAAGTAATTCAAAGAATCCCTACCGACCGAATCAAGGTTTTGGGACGTCATGAGAAGAATGGAATAAAACTTTTTCCCGATTGTCTTGACTGTGAATATTGATAAAAGTAGTAAAGTGAATTGGTCACTTGGCTGAAGGAATACGTGGACGTAGTTCTGAAGAGTTAACAGAACTTCCGCTTTAAAGAGAAGTAGATCATGAGATCAAGCTAGTAATAGGAGCTGCGCCAATTGCAAAGAGACCCTATAGAATGTCTATATAGGAAGCAATTGAGTTGAAGGAACAACTCAAGCAACTACTAGATTAGGGCTACATCCGTCCTAGCAGTTCACCATGGAAAGCACCAATACTGATCCAGAAAAAAGAAGATGGAACACTTCAGCTATGTATTGATTACCGTGGGTTGAATCAATCATCAGTCAAGAACAAGTATCCTATTCCTAGAATAGATGAGCTTCTTGACCGCCTTCAAGGTGCAAAGATCTTTTCCAAAATTGATCTCAGGTCAGGTTACTATCAAGTCAGGATCAAGAATGAGGATATTCCCAAAAACGTCCTTCAATACAAGATATGGGCACTTTGAATTCTTGGCTATGTCATTCGGCCTTACAAATACACCTGCCACCTTCAATAGATTAATGCAGGATATTTTTAGACCATATTTTGATGATTTCGTGCTTGTCTTCTTCAATGACACTCTATTCCAAACAGGAAGGAGATCATGAATCCCAACTTCGGATTTTCCTTGAGACAAGGAGGTCACGCAAGCGGTATGCTAAGATGATGGAATTGCACATTCCTCAAACATCAGAATGATCATCTAGAATTCATCATATCGGAAAAAGGAATCTCAGTGGAGCCAGTCTAAGTTAGAAATGTTCTAGGATGGCCAAATACCAACAACTGTCAAAGAAATACTCAGCTTTCTTGGATCGACAAGATGGTATAGGGTCTTCATAAAAAACTATGCCTTGATTGCAGCACCTTTGACAGAATTATTGAGGAAGCAAACGCCCATTGCATGGTCAACTGCCGAACAAACTAGCTTCGATAGGTTGAAGCAAAGTTTGGTATCAGCACCTATTCTAAAACTTCCTGAATAAGGAGTTCGAGGTAGTAACTGTTGCCAGCATTCTTGCCTTGGGATGTGTTCTTATACAGGAAGGTCATCCAGTAGCATACTCTTCAAGGAAATTGAAGAGTCACGAAAAGAATTATGCCACGCATGATCTAGAGTTATTAGCTGTCATCCATGCTCTAAAGCTTTGGAGACACTACCTGTTGGGTAACAAGTTCACTCTAGTAACCAATCATAAGAGCCTCAAATGGATTTTTACCCAGAACGAGCTCAACATGAGGCAACGTCGATGGATTGAAGTATTGGAGGAATATGATTTTAAGATCAAGCACCGACCTCGAAAGGAGAATGTAGTTGTTGATGCACTCAATCGCAAGGCATTCCTTAATTCACTAATCTTGCAAAATCTATCAATAGCTAGATCTCTAGCTACAGAGGTGTCCATGCCAAATGACCTAATACTTGAGCTAACTAGAGAGGAAGGATGCCATGATCTAGCCTATCAAGGGATGCTAAGGGAAGTCTTTATCAAGGACCAGGAACAAAAGCTAGAGGCTAAGTATCGTGAATTCTCTGTCAGTAGTAGACTTGTCTACTACAGGACGAGAGTATGTATACAAGCAAGCCAGTTATTTAAATAGAAGATATTGTGCGAAGCTCATGATTTCACTTTCTTGGGACATCAAAGCTGCGAAGGATAGACAGAAGGCATACACGGATTTGAAGTGTCAAGATAGAATATTTGACGAAGGAGACATGGTCTTCATTCATGTATGCCCAAAGAAGAGTTCTCTATCCTTAGGAGATTGCAGGAAGCTAAGTCCAAGGTATTGTGGACGATACAAGATCCTCAAGTCCTTAAGACCTAATGTTTATAGACTGCAACTCCCTGAAAACCTAAAGGTTCATAATGTATTCCATAACAGTCTATTGAAGAATGAAGTATGTACCTAGCCCAAATCATGTACTTGATGACCAACAAATTGTAATGCCTAGTCAAGGAGTCCTTGAACTAAGGCCGGACAAGATTTTAGATGCTAGGGTGAGACAACTAAGATCCAGAACCTTGAGAGAATGCCTCGTCCAGTGGAAAGATTATCCCGAAGAGGATGCTACCTGGATGGATGAAAGCTCTCTCAGTCTTCAATATCCCCAGTTTTTCTCGAGATGAGGACATCTCGATTCTTCTAAGGGGGAGAGAATGTAATATTTCCGCACAGTGCGTGCCGTAAATATTGACTTCCCGCACGTCGTGTAAATCCTGTGCAAGGGTATCACCTACATCGTATTATTGGTAGCTTAATCCATACCGTGCATGCTCAAAAATGAGGCCGCCACATTGTAAATACGAGGCTGAGGTTGAAAACCGTAAAAAGCCGCGAGGGAACACCCTTTTTGAAGGGGCAATTTGGAGATTTTTTAGGCAAATTTTTTTTAATTATTATCCCTTCCCCCAGCCGATGCATGGCTGGAGGAGAGGGAGTGTGGGGAGGAATGGCCAAGGAGGAGTGGGACGGATATGCATGAGGAGGAGTCCTCCACGTGTGTGGAGGCCCTCTTTCCCAAGGCCTATAAGAACCCCCTCTTGGGGGGGGGAAAGGAGGAGATGGCTGCAGAAGGCTGTTGAGAGGGAGAGGCCGGACGTGAAGGGAGATGGCGGCAGAAGGCTGTTGAGAGGGAGAGGCCGGACGTGAAGGGAGGGGCCGGACGTGAAGGGAGGAGGCCGGCCGTGTGAGGGAAGGGTCGCCATGTCGCCGTGCTGAAGGAGGTGAGAGGAGACGTGGCTACCGCCATCGCCATAGACCAGGCGGTGTGGTAATAGAGGGGGGGAAAGTCGCTGGCCGCTGGGGGAGCCGCCGACAGGGTGCCGCCACCTCGCTGGAAACCACCAGGCCGCCGCCGTCCTCGCCTCGACCACACCCTTTCCTCCCATGATCATTGGACCCTCCCCCCGACATGCACGTGCTGCCAGAAGCTTCTTAGAAGCTTCTATAGGAAGCTTCTAAGGGGGCTTCTCAAAGCCCCCTTCCCGTGGAGTCCCTTTATAGCCCATTTTACCCCGGGATTTCTAAGTCCCCTTCCCTTTGGATCTCACACAATCCATTCCCTAGGCGGGTTTTAAAGCCCTCCCTTCTGAACCTCAATAAGCCCATTCCGGCCCTTGAAGCAAAGGAAGCTACTAAGGCCCTAGGCCCGGTTCGTTATAAAAAAAGGAGAGGGTTTTCTCTAAGCCCTTCCCACTCGATTTTTCCCCATAAGCCCATTGAAGAGGATTGCTTTAAGGTCATTTTTCAAGAATCTTTACCCCAGAATTTTGAGGAAATTAAGTATAAAGGCCTTCCATAAGGTCAAATTCCGCAAGCTGGTATTCCCAAGGATCCACTTTTCGAAAGGGATCTCCCGCGTACCAGGGAGAAAAGAGCAAGATCTTGAGGCTGCGTACCAGGGCGAGCAAATTCACCGATTGCGTAAGGGAAAAGGCAACCTGGAAGTCCGTAATTATGTCATAATGGCCCCTAAAAAGTCACAAGACGCGCCTGCGGAAGGATCTTTTCCTAATATTTACATGGATATTTCCCGGAGCCCACAAGTCCAGGTTTGATCTATTTGGATTCCACACAGAAGTATTGAGTTAATCATGATAAACTTCATGAATTAGGAAGCACTCATGCATGTTCGAATTCAACTAAGTCAAGTTAAAAGCAACTGGAAAAATGAATTGGCTATTTGAACATTTATTAGAAATAGCTTAAGATATGAAAATTGATCATTGGTACGTTCAATGGAATGATTGGAAAGGGCATAAGGTGTCCATGCATTTGTAGGACCTTATTAGCAAGTTTCCTTTTGTGTATTCAAAAGTGACGAGCCTAGGACAACTGTTGCCTCATTACAAGGTTGAAATTATTGAGGTACACCTTTTTACTAGGCATGGAAAGATTAATGGCATGTCCCATTTTTAGATCAATCTTCCTTGTAATGATTCATGAGGAAAAGTTAACACCCATAAGATGTTATTCGAAAAGGAATAGAAGGGCACGAAAATGATCTATGGACTTGCAAGTGGCATGATTATTTGATGTAAGTCCTAGTAGGACCTAGGAAAGTTAGTGTTCAGATTATCAGGTATTTTTACTTTGCCAAGGAAAGATAGGATTATTGTGAACCATGTGATGCGTAGAAGCAGTGAATCGCATGTTTACACGTATTGGTGAAGTTGTATCTATTGTTCTCCTTTAGATCTAGTTTATTACCTTTAGGAAAGGTTTCATCCTTGTCGCAAGACAAGTATATTGAGTTGTCTAAGTCACCTAAACCACAAGAGATTCATATGGGCATGGTTGAGTCGATATGACAAATATCCCAAGTGCTAACTAGTGTTTAGCGCGATAAGGATTCGACCTAGTTTTACACTTGTTGCCAAGTTAAAACCCGCAAACCCAAAGATCTTACACACATTCACGGAATGTCGAGTCAATTGGATGTTCATGCATAAAATGATCTAAGGTTTTATCCTAAGGATCATTCGTTCTAATGATGAAACTCCGACAGAGTTGCAAATTTCTAGGACCATGGGACAACATAATGGGTTGGAGGATACCCTAAACCCTGCTACTCGGCTAGAGGTAATTCCGTGGCCGGAGGACGCCATTCAATGGGTGGAATGATCCCGTGGAATGATGCAACACATGTGCAAAAAGGTTGCAACATCGTATAGACTTGAGATTTGTCCACAAGAGAGTTTTGTCATCTCTCGAAATGAGGTTGGCAAGTTATTGAAAGAATTTAACTTACAAGAGGATGAGTAATCATCCTGTTACTCACTTTTCTTGGGGGATAATTGCCAAGGAAAAGGAAAGTTAGGTATTTGCCTTGAAGCAAATGACCAGACAATAAACTAAAGCGACATGGTCGCTGGAATCTACCACAACAAAACCTAAAGTATTGGTAGGGTATGACCCTAACCCAAGAATGATAGGAATCTTGCCAAGTTGCAATTGATTCCGGATCGAATGCGGGTTGCATTCGGAGAAAAGGAGTCACTCCTTAACAGTTTGCCAGCTAAACGACCACTGGAATTGATTGTGCTTGTAATAGTTTAGAAAGCACTGTTTGCATTGTTTGCTCAAGGAACTAAAGGATGAAAAGATATCTAAAGCTTCAGGTTGAAGCCTGAAGGGAGAGGCAGTTTCAGTTACCCCCGACTGCCTGCCTGACCCTAACCAAGGGGGTTGTTAACCACGCCGGGAACGTGGACCGAACCCACCGTGAGAGGTCTCTCCGTTGAGTTCCACTTGGAGCAGGAGGACGCTTGGGTGCCAGAGGGGGCTCTGGCCGTAAATCCCTCGCCTTCCGGGCCCTGCACAAGAGGCTAACGTGACTCGGGATTGGATCTCGAGGCCCGCATACTAGTCTACGGGCGGAAACTTGGAATAGTGATCCCTGGTGGATTACTGGATAGCCTTCGGGCGGATTATGAATACGCCTACGGGCGGGAACTCCTTGTATTTCAAAGATAAAAGGATAAAATGATAATAAAGAAGTTGTTTGGCATTGTTTTCTTTATGTCCTGTGATAAGATTACGTGAAGGAACCGGTGCATAACAGGGTTAATCAAAGAAGCTGTTTGTATATGTCAAACTAATGTGGTAGGTAATTACATAACTAAAACAAACCGAGGAAAGTGCGGAGGATGGACCATGGGTCCGTCCTATGGATGGGTGGTCCCGGTTAGCCGGGAACTTTTCTCAAAGTCTTCGACGAACAGAAGGATGATCAACATCACCGAAACAAGTAATGAGAACAATGACTTGGAATTACCGATTACCCGATTCACGCTGTTTTAGGGGAACGGAATGGGACTATGCCTTTTGGCAGAGAGGTCGAGCCTTGCATCCCTCTCGTTTCCCATTCTCCTTGAACCAAGTGCAGCATGAATCCGCTTCGGACCTGGCGTTTCTGCGTAAAGTAGTTCGCTCGGATCTGACGCTAGTTGTTGCTAGCTAATGACCAAACAGGAAAACCCAAACTCAGGTCGATCCTAAGTGGGAACGGCCAGGATACTTCCGCTACGTGGCAGACGCGGGAAGACCTAGATCGCAAGTCCCGTAACATTCCATGGGAGTGCCGGGCGGAGCTTTCTAGACATCCTTCCCGATGGACTGCTAAGACGTGTCCGGGATGATTCTAGTGGACACGTTACAGTTGGTATCATAGCAAACCAACAAAGGACTTGTTTTTAGGAAATTTTAATAAGAAGAAGTAAAGCAAATGTTGTGTCCCAAACATTTCCTTACTTTGATTACTGTCTTCCAGAATTATGAAGCATGGAACAGGTTCTTAGTGTTCCGAGTCATGTTCATGACCGCGATGCATTCCACGAATTATCGACAAAGGGTTGAGATGATGAACATCCTAGACCGCATTTACAATCCATCACCTGTGTACATGGTACAGAGATGGATGGGTGTTTCAGGGATCTATTACATAACTGCCTATCGACCTGCGTACCTTCAAATTAACTTGAAGAGAATCAAGTGGATGGAGGATTTGAAGATCGTAAAGCTATTCATCTTTGTTGAGGCTCACGCAAACGTGACTCTACAGGTTGGAGGTCGAAGGGTTAACCAGAATAAGTACGTGTACGGAGAAGTAATTCAAAGAATCCCTACCGACCGAATCAAGGTTTTGGGACGTCATGAGAAGAATGGAATAAAACTTTTTCCCGATTGTCTTGACTATGAATATTGATAAAAGTAGTAAAGTGAATTGGTCACTTGGCTGAAGGAATACGTGGACGTAGTTCTGAAGAGTTAACAGAACTCCCGCTTTAAAGAGAAGTAGATCATGAGATCAAGCTAGTAATAGGAGCTGCGCCAATTGCGAAGAGACCCTATAGAATGTCTATATAGGAAGCAATTGAGTTGAAGGAACAACTCAAGCAACTACTAGATTAGGGCTACATCCGTCCTAGCAGTTCACCATGGAAAGCACCAATACTGATCCAGAAAAAAGAAGATGGAACACTTCGGCTATGTATTGATTACCGTGGGTTGAATCAATCATCAGTCAAGAACAAGTATCCTATTCCTAGAATAGATGAGCTTCTTGACCGCCTTCAAGGTGCAAAGATCTTTTCCAAAATTGATCTCAGGTCAGGTTACTATCAAGTCAGGATCAAGAATGAGGATATTTCCAAAAACGTCCTTCAATACAAGATATGGGCACTTTGAATTCTTGGCTATGTCATTCGGCCTTACAAATACACCTGCCACCTTCAATAGATTAATGCAGGATATTTTTAGACCATATTTTGATGATTTCGTGCTTGTCTTCTTCAATGACACTCTATTCCAAACAGGAAGGAGATCATGAATCCCAACTTCGGATTTTCCTTGAGACAAGGAGGTCACGCAAGCGGTATGCTAAGATGATGGAATTGCACATTCCTCAAACATCAGAATGATCATCTAGAATTCATCATATCGGAAAAAGGAATCTCAGTGGAGCCAGTCTAAGTTAGAAATGTTCTAGGATGGCCAAATACCAACAACTGTCAAAGAAATACTCAGCTTTCTTGGATCGACAAGATGGTATAGGGTCTTCATCAAAAACTATGCCTTGATTGCAGCACCTTTGACAGAATTATTGAGGAAGCAAACGCCCATTGCATGGTCAACTGCCGAACAAACTAGCTTCGATAGGTTGAAGCAAAGTTTGGTATCAGCACCTATTCTAAAACTTCCTGAATAAGGAGTTCGAGGTAGTAACTGTTGCCAGCATTCTTGCCTTGGGATGTGTTCTTATACAGGAAGGTCATCCAGTAGCATACTCTTCAAGGAAATTGAAGAGTCACGAAAAGAATTATGCCACGCATGATCTAGAGTTATTAGCTGTCATCCATGCTCTAAAGCTTTGGAGACACTACCTGTTGGGTAACAAGTTCACTCTAGTAACCAATCATAAGAGCCTCAAATGGATTTTTACCCAGAACAAGCTCAACATGAGGCAACGTCGATGGATTGAAGTATTGGAGGAATATGATTTTAAGATCAAGCACCGACCTGGAAAGGAGAATGTAGTTGTTGATGCACTCAATCGCAAGGCATTCCTTAATTCACTAATCTTGCAAAATCTATCAATAGCTAGATCTCTAGCTACAGAGGTGTCCATGCCAAACGACCTAATACTTGAGCTAACTAGAGAGGAAGGATGCCATGATCTAGCCTATCAAGGGATGCTAAGGGAAGTCTTTATCAAGGACCAGGAACAAAAGCTAGAGGCTAAGTATCGTGAATTCTCTGTCAGTAGTAGACTTGTCTACTACAGGACGAGAGTATGTATACAAGCAAGCCAGTTATTTAAATAGAAGATATTGTGCGAAGCTCATGATTTCACTTTCTTGGGACATCAAAGCTGCGAAGGATAGACAGAAGGCATACACGGATTTGAAGTGTCAAGATAGAATATTTGACGAAGGAGACATGGTCTTCATTCATGTATGCCCAAAGAAGAGTTCTCTATCCTTAGGAGATTGCAGGAAGCTAAGTCCAAGGTATTGTGGACGATACAAGATCCTCAAGTCCTTAAGACCTAATGTTTATAGACTGCAACTCCCTGAAAACCTAAAGGTTCATAATGTATTCCATAACAGTCTATTGAAGAATGAAGTATGTACCTAGCCCAAATCATGTACTTGATGACCAACAAATTGTAATGCCTAGTCAAGGAGTCCTTGAACTAAGGCCGGACAAGATTTTAGATGCTAGGGTGAGACAACTAAGATCCAGAACCTTGAGAGAATGCCTCGTCCAGTGGAAAGATTATCCCGAAGAGGATGCTACCTGGATGGATGAAAGCTCTCTCAGTCTTCAATATCCCCAGTTTTTCTCGAGATGAGGACATCTCGATTCTTCTAAGGGGGAGAGAATGTAATATTTCCGCACACTGCGTGCCGTAAATATTGACTTCCCGCACGTCGTGACATCTCGATTCTTCTAAGGGGAGAGAATGTAATATTTCCGCACACTGCGTGCCGTAAATATTGACTTCCCGCACGTCGTGTAAATCCTGTGCAAGGGTATCACCTACATCGTATTATTGGTAGCTTAATCCATACCGTGCATGCTCAAAAATGAGGCCGCCACATTGTAAATACGAGGCTGAGGTTGAAAACCGTAAAAAGCCGCGAGGGAACACCCTTTTTGAAGGGGCAATTTGGAGATTTTTTAGGCAAATTTTTTTTAATTATTATCTCTTCCCCCAGCCGATGCATGGCTGGAGGAGAGGGAGTGTGGGGAGGAATGGCCAAGGAGGAGTGGGACGGATATGCATGAGGAGGAGTCCTCCACGTGTGTGGAGGCCCTCTTTCCCAAGGCCTATAAGAACCCCCTCTTGGGGGGGGGGAAAGGAGGAGATGGCGGCAGAAGGCTGTTGAGAGGGAGAGGCCGGACGTGAAGGGAGATGGTGGCAGAAGGCTGTTGAGAGGGAGAGGCCGGACGTGAAGGGAGGGGCCGGACGTGAAGGGAGGGGCCGGACGTGAAGGGAGGAGGCCGGCCGTGTGAGGGAAGGGTCGCCATGTCGCCGTGCTGAAGGAGGTGAGAGGAGACGTGGCTGCCGCCATCACCATAGACCAGGCGGTGTGGTAATAGAGGGGGGGAAAGTCGCTGGCCGCTGGGGGAGCCGCCGACAGGGTGCCGCCACCTCGCTGGAAACCACCAGGCCGCCGCCGTCCTCGCCTCGACCACACCCTTTCCTCCCATGATCATTGGACCCTCCCCCCGACATGCACGTGCTGCCAGAAGCTTCTTAGAAGCTTCTCTAGGAAGCTTCTAAGGGGGCTTCTCAAAGCCCCCTTCCCGTGGAGTCCCTTTATAGCCCATTTTACCCCGGGATTTCTAAGTCCCCTTCCCTTTGGATCTCACACAATCCATTCCCTAGGCGGGTTTTAAAGCCCTCCCTTCTGAACCTCAATAAGCCCATTCCGGCCCTTGAAGCAAAGGAAGCTACTAAGGCCCTAGGCCCGGTTCGTTATAAAAAAAGGAGAGGGTTTTCTCTAAGCCCTTCCCACTCGATTTTTCCCCATAAGCCCATTGAAGAGGATTGCTTTAAGGTCATTTTTCAAGAATCTTTACCCCAGAATTTTGAGGAAATTAAGTATAAAGGCCTTCCATAAGGTCAAATTCCGCAAGCTGGTATTCCCAAGGATCCACTTTTCGAAAGGGATCTCCCGCGTACCAGGGAGAAAAGAGCAAGATCTTGAGGCTGCGTACCAGGGCGAGCAAATTCACCGATTGCGTAAGGGAAAAGGCAACCTGGAAGTCCGTTATTATGTCATAATGGCCCCTAAAAAGTCACAAGACGCGCCTGCGGAAGGATCTTTTCCTAATATTTACATGGATATTTCCCGGAGCCCACAAGTCCAGGTTTGATCTATTTGGATTCCACACAGAAGTATTGAGTTAATCATGATAAACTTCATGAATTAGGAAGCACTCATGCATGTTCGAATTCAACTAAGTCAAGTTAAAAGCAACTGGAAAAATGAATTGGCTATTTGAACATTTATTAGAAATAGCTTAAGATATGAAAATTGATCATTGGTACGTTCAATGGAATGATTGGAAAGGGCATAAGGTGTCCATGCATTTGTAGGACCTTATTAGCAAGTTTCCTTTTGTGTATTCAAAAGTGACGAGCCTAGGACAACTGTTGCCTCATTACAAGGTTGAAATTATTGAGGTACACCTTTTTACTAGGCATGGAAAGATTAATGGCATGTCCCATTTTTAGATCAATCTTCCTTGTAATGATTCATGAGGAAAAGTTAACACCCATAAGATGTTATTCGAAAAGGAATAGAAGGGCACGAAAATGATCTATGGACTTGCAAGTGGCATGATTATTTGATGTAAGTCCTAGTAGGACCTAGGAAAGTTAGTGTTCAGATTATCAGGTATTTTTACTTTGCCAAGGAAAGATAGGATTATTGTGAACCATGTGATGCGTAGAAGCAGTGAATCGCATGTTTACACGTATTGGTGAAGTTGTATCTATTGTTCTCCTTTAGATCTAGTTTATTACCTTTAGGAAAGGTTTCATCCTTGTCGCAAGACAAGTATATTGAGTTGTCTAAGTCACCTAAACCACAAGAGATTCATATGGGCATGGTTCAGTCGATATGACAAATATCCCAAGTGCTAACTAGTGTTTAGCGCGATAAGGATTCGACCTAGTTTTACACTTGTTGCCAAGTTAAAACCCGCAAACCCAAAGATCTTACACACATTCACGGAATGTCGAGTCAATTGGATGTTCATGCATAAAATGATCTAAGGTTTTATCCTAAGGATCATTCGTTCTAATGATGAAACTCCGACAGAGTTGCAAATTTCTAGGACCATGGGACAACATAATGGGTTGGAGGATACCCTAAACCCTGCTACTCGGCTAGAGGTAATTCCGTGGCCGGAGGACGCCATTCAATGGGTGGAATGATCCCGTGGAATGATGCAACACATGTGCAAAAAGGTTGCAACATCGTATAGACTTGAGATTTGTCCACAAGAGAGTTTTGTCATCTCTCGAAATGAGGTTGGCAAGTTATTGAAAGAATTTAACTTACAAGAGGATGAGTAATCATCCTGTTACTCACTTTTCTTGGGGGATAATTGCCAAGGAAAAGGAAAGTTAGGTATTTGCCTTGAAGCAAATGACCAGACAATAAACTAAAGCGACATGGTCGCTGGAATCTACCACAACAAAACCTAAAGTATTGGTAGGGTATGACCCTAACCCAAGAATGATAGGAATCTTGCCAAGTTGCAATTGATTCCGGATCGAATGCGGGTTGCATTCGGAGAAAAGGAGTCACTCCTTAACAGTTTGCCAGCTAAACGACCACTGGAATTGATTGTGCTTGTAATAGTTTAGAAAGCACTGTTTGCATTGTTTGCTCAAGGAACTAAAGGATGAAAAGATATCTAAAGCTTCAGGTTGAAGCCTGAAGGGAGAGGCAGTTTCAGTTACCCCCGACTGCCTGCCTGACCCTAACCAAGGGGGTTGTTAACCACGCCAGGAACGTGGACCGAACCCGCCGTGAGAGGTCTCTCCGTTGAGTTCCACTTGGAGCAGGAGGACGCTTGGGTGCCAGAGGGGGCTCTGGCCGTAAATCCCTCGCCTTCCGGGCCCTGCACAAGAGGCTAACGTGACTCGGGATTGGATCTCGAGGCCCGCATACTAGTCTACGGGCGGAAACTTGGAATAGTGATCCCTGGTGGATTACTGGATAGCCTTCGGGCGGATTATGAATACGCCTACGGGCGGGAACTCCTTGTATTTCAAAGATAAAAGGATAAAATGATAATAAAGAAGTTGTTTGGCATTGTTTTCTTTATGTCCTGTGATAAGATTACGTGAAGGAACCGGTGCATAACAGGGTTAATCAAAGAAGCTGTTTGTATATGTCAAACTAATGTGGTAGGTAATTACATAACTAAAACAAACCGAGGAAAGTGCGGAGGATGGACCATGGGTCCGTCCTATGGATGGGTGGTCCCGGTTAGCCGGGAACTTTTCTCAAAGTCTTCGACGAACAGAAGGATGATCAACATCACCGAAACAAGTAATGAGAACAATGACTTGGAATTACCGATTACCCGATTCACGCTGTTTTAGGGGAACGGAATGGGACTATGCCTTTTGGCAGAGAGGTCGAGCCTTGCATCCCTCTCGTTTCCCATTCTCCTTGAACCAAGTGCAGCATGAATCCGCTTCGGACCTGGCGTTTCTGCGTAAAGTAGTTCGCTCGGATCTGACGCTAGTTGTTGCTAGCTAATGACCAAACAGGAAAACCCAAACTCAGGTCGATCCTAAGTGGGAACGGCCAGGATACTTCCGCTACGTGGCAGACGCGGGAAGACCTAGATCGCAAGTCCCGTAACATTCCATGGGAGTGCCGGGCGGAGCTTTCTAGACATCCTTCCCGATGGACTGCTAAGACGTGTCCGGGATGATTCTAGTGGACACGTTACATTTGGGTTGGGGTACTCCCTAGCCTTAGCACTCCCCTTCTCAGCCGTCCGTGGAGCTGACATCTCTACCTCCGTGTCAATGACCTTCTTTCCAATAGGCAGTGTTGTGGCACTTTTGGTTTTGAGAGTGATCTTAGCGTCTGGCCTTTTCCTCCTCCGTCTCCGACTCTTCTTTCCAACTGAGGTTGCATCAAGGTTTCTAGGCCTTGGCAATTATATGACCGCCTAATTTGTCTACGCACAATTCATGACATGCAATGGGATAGGTGTGGCCTCCCCATTGAGTGCCTCGACACCAAATAACCCCAATGGAATTGATGGCTCATTTGCCAAACTAGAGGATGGCTTCCGTCTAGGGCAATCAACAAAGAGATGAGTGATCCCACACTCAGCGCATCTTAGGTCAGCCTTATCTCTATTTGCTTGCTCCCTCTTAGGGCAGCATGAAGAAACATGTTATGGATGACTACAAGTCCAACACACGATTGGCTCTTGGGTCTACCCTCCTAGGTCTCTACCTCTACCTCTACCTCTCCCTCTACCTAATGCCATCACTGAACTGATCAGTAGTCCATAAGGATTGCATTGCCTTCTTCATCATATGATACATAGGGGTTTACATAAGGCTCATCGTCGTTCGGCTCCTCCATATAGTGGATCGGAGTATCGCTTGTTGGTGGATGGGTTATGTAGGGTCCCGATGGTCTAGGGAGGCTTGTAGGGTTTATATCCATCCTAGGGATGATTGGCTTGGCATCAATAGGTGCCAGGAGGGCCAATGGGGCTCCCCTCCCCAAGAAGTTTGGTGGCCTTTTTGCAAGGTAGGGTTAACCATAGAGCTATGATTATGGGAGTCTCCGAGATAGTTGACAATGCATGGCGTCATGGCCGCCTCGAACCTACCACAATTAGCACAAGGTCATGACCTAGGATCCTGACACTTGACTGGCAGATGGTTACCATTGCAACACACACAATGGACATGTGGGCAAGTTGGTTGTCTCATCATCTCTCCTGTAGTTTAGCTAGTTTCATCTTCATCTCTATTAGCTCTTGTCTTGAGTCGATGCCCTTCCCTTTACCTTGAGTGCTTGGGCATGATCTCTCACTTGGTGTTGAAGCCCTCTCAGAATTCCTAGCACTAGACTCTTCTCAATTCAAGCTTCTGGAGCTTCTCTCCTTGATCTGGGCATCCACTCTAATAGCTTCTTCAAAAACCCTTGCCAGCTCGTATCGCTGCAAGCTCAGTTGCCAGCCAAGGATTTATAGAGCTCTTCACTTCATATTCTGTTAATAAATATTGTGGGCACCGCTCTTTCGGTTGGTCTCTCACCCATAGGGATTCTCTTAAAGAGGCTCCTCACATGGGTCACGTAATCCTGGATGTTTTCTTTCTCTCTCTACTTGACATTCATGAGTCATACTAGCAGGTTATCAGAGTACCCAGGTTTGAAAAACCTCTTAATAAAGAGATTTTTCGGGCCGTTGAAATTGGCTTGCTCCTCCACAGCATCTAGATTTTTGTACCAAGTTGGCCCTTGTCACCTAAGCACAGTCCAAAACCTTGGGAGCATTGAGTATGATCAGTGAGGCCATTGGCCTCGTAGACCTGCTCAAACTACTCCACAAAGCTGTATGGGTCAGTTGCTTGGTATTTTTCCAGCTGCTTTGCTACTATGGGGATTTTTTATTGGCTCTTAGAGCCTTGATTGACTCCCAACCCTACCAGTAGCGATGTTGCCAATGCTGCATCGCTCTATTTTGTTGTGGTGTTATCTAGCAGCCGCTTCGTCAAAAGCTCGCTCAACGTGAGGTCTCCTTCTTGTGCTCTCTTGCCCTCTATGTGATTTCTGCTTGCTAGGGCTAGCACTCTCTATATCTCTCACATTTCCATGCTCTAGTGTAAACTCCTAGTTTGTTGGTACTGATTGTATGTGGCTAGGCCTTGTAGGGCCTTGCGTGGTAGCTTTCTCTCCTCCTCAAGATCTACTATGATATCCTCTACAGGTCTGCCACAGTGTTCTAGCCTGGTTTGGGCATCATATTTTCTCACTAATTGTTGGATTGCCTTAGGAAAGTCTCCTAGGTCAAGTTCCTCATCGCTTCTACAGCCCGAGCTGCCCTCTACCATGTCTAAGACTTCCTATTGCACCAAGTTGTCGATCAAGTTGATGGGGTCACGTAGATCCACTTCCTCGATAGTGTCGGCCCTTGCTGTGTCTAGCTCTTCGATCACGTTCTTCACCTGGTCCTACTTTTGGGGATTCGATCACCTGTCTATGTCTTGGGATCTTCTTTTACTTGTGGGTTCCTTCAAGTTCTTATGTTTGGGTGAGTTTCTTGTTAATTATAACGAGTTCTCAACTTACCCTCACTCTATGCGTGTGTGTTCTTTTATATGCACTGTGCGAAACCATGCTTTTATCTCTTCTCAAGAGTGTTTTGAGGGCTGGAAATTAGAGTGAGTGAGAAAACAAAGTGTCTAAGCAGCTCTAGCACTCTCGTCATGGGTTTAGTCTGATAGGCTTGTATGCTCAGTTTCTGGCCATCCTCCCTTGTTCATAGGGTTCTCCACTATGCCCTCTTCGTAGTCAAGATTCGTTTGGGCTCTATGACTCCGCTTGATGTCGCTAGCGCACTAGATCATTAGATGGTCGACTAGTGTTGCCTCTATATCTATGTCTTGCTGATTCCTTTGTTCCTTGTGCAAGAAATGCATCTCGAGCATATTTTTTTCTTCGGGTGTTCGTATGGCCCGTGTCTCGGTGGGCTTCACACTTGCCAAGCACTTCCAGATCCTACCTATGCATGAAGCAGAAGGTGTGGGTATATCTATAGTGGGCAAGAAAATGGTCGACGGCACAATTGAAGTAGATCCATACAATGGAGCTCTCTCTCTCTCTCTCTCTCTCTCTCTCTCAACCAAGGTTTCAGATGAGATCTCCTTGATTCTCTTGCCTATTAAACCCCTTCCACTCAAGGTTCTTGCCTCTCCTACCCCTCACTTGTCAACCTCAACCCCCTTAAGCACTTTTTCTTCCCATTTTTCTTGATGTGTGCCTTATTTGGACTTGTTTTACAACAGCAAACCCTACACTTTTCCAATCGATATCTTAACCTTAACCTACTCTAAATGCAAAAAAAATCAAAAGCAAAGTACTAAACAAATTTCTCCTACTCTTCTATTCATCCAACTATCAAAATAACCAAAATACTTACTTGTTGTGAAGATCAAAGACCCCAAAATTCCTACCTATCCCAGGCTCTAGTTCGGGGATGAAACCCTTACTTTGATGCTTGATTTAAAGCACGAAGTGCTCAAGCTTGAATCCGTTGGTTCTCGCAATAGAACCAAAATGTAGGGAGTTCACGCTCAACCGCGAAGACCCATGGATCACTTATTGTTCAAGCGTTTCAAGTGAGTACTAATGGCTACCTCTCACATAGCCAACACGCTATCCCTCTCTATGAGTGTGGTGAGCTTACCTTAATGCCTAGTTGAGTTGCCTCCTCTCTCTAGCACACCAATAGCTCCACGATTCTTGATGCAAGCTCAAGCATCCTCAAGCCTCTTCCTCCATGCACCATCCTCCATAGCGACACGCGAGACAAGAGAAGAGATGAGAAGAGAAGAAGAGAGGAGATGATGGAGGGCTTCACCTCCAATATCCCTCACCTTCACACACTCACTCCCTCACTGAACAGCCCAAGGACATCACCTAATCTACCAAGAGAGCAAGCCTCATGGTGGCATCTACAATGCTCGTGCCCTCAAAAATCTGCAAGAAACACCCTTCCTCTCAACAAGAAACCATGCTCACACACAAGAATCCAGCACACAAGAAATATAACCATAATCTTCATCCTCACTCTCTCCTTCTTCCATGGAAGAGATAAAGCAAGAGAGCACAAGAAAGGAAAGAGAGCAAGAGGAGTGCCAATGCAAGAGAGAAAAGAAGATACGTGCAAGTAGGTAGATAAAGGAGAGGAAGAGAAGTTGTAACTCCCCAAACCACCTTTTTCCACAAATTGCATGGCTCTTCATTTCCACCTTTTCATATTCCTTCACCTTTTCATATTCCTTTAAGGGTTTGTTTTACATGAGCATTCTTAGACCTTAGAAAGGAGGTCTATGAACATTGAAACATTAAAACCTTTCAACTTTTGCAAAACACACACACTACTTCTCATGCTCATGGCTTTACAATGTGGACCCAATAAAATACCATGGCAAATTACAAAGAATATTGTCAATGATAGCTGCTTGATTTTATTTTTTGCCGATGTAGACCACATTTTGTGCCTTTTTCTTGCATAAATTTTGGGCTATCATTCCTCCTCTTCCAATCTTGTGAGTGTCCTCGCGAGCACTTTGGAAAGACACTTTGCCTTGGAATAAGCACCTTATGTTGATGAAGAAACTACATCTCTTTACTTCACTTCACTTCAAATTGGACCACCTCAATCGGTACCCGTCCAAAAACACCATACTTCTTCACACTTCCACTTCAAATCTCATCTCTAACTTTTTCTTCACACCAACATTTTAAAAACCTTCCACTTTCACTTTGAAAAGAGCACAAGGCAAAACACCCTCCAAAAGAACACAAATCTGCCCACAATCTTTAGCAAAGAAGGAAAGAGAACCACCTTCATCTTGAATCACATTGTAGACCGATCCATGGAAAGTACCATGGAACTTTAACCTGCAAAAGAATCTTCCTTTAAGTGCATCCTCACAAAAGATTTGCCAATGAAGAGCTCCACTAGGTTGATGTATTCGTGTTGTTTGGTATAAAAGGAAAGAAGAGTGGTTTTATTTATAAAAGGAAAATAACTATTTTAATAGCTAGACTAAGTATGATGCTTGTGTGAGGGATTAAGGCTCTTAGTTAAGAAGAGCATGCGAACAAACTCAAAAGAGATTTGTTGTTTTCTTTATTCATTGTAAGCGATGAGAGAGATGAGAAAGTTGTGGCTATTGTTGTCTATGCAGAATATGGGGAATAAAAGGAAGAGGATAGGAAGAGAGAGGAGTGGATTGGGAGGTTACTCTCTGTCTGTCTCTCTCTTTCTCAGTCTCTCTGTCTCTCTCTCATCCTCCTACTTTCAAATCTGTTTCCTTTGTGTTTCTCTCTTCCATTGCCTCCTCTCTTTTTTTTCTATTTGTCTGTCTGTCTCCTCCTTTTACCTAGAAAAAAAGTTCTTTCTGAAGCTTTGTGAGAGCCAAAGTTTCTGATCCATGCTCGCATGATGTGGGATGTGCCACGGATGGCCAGGACCACAGCTCCATGAGGTCGGTCCAGGCACACGGCATACGCAGGCCGGAGAGAGTCAGGGTCCGGATTCCATTCGACATGGACAATGGCGGATTCCGGCAATTGTGTCTGCAGGGAAAATGAGGCACGGTCACATGAATACACCGCCTCAGCCCCACTGCCCTCTAGTGCTGAGCACGAGCTACAAACTCTGCATTTGTGCTCAGCTCTTCGATGGGCCTGCCAGGGGGCGGGGGAGGCTCCTTCTCTGCAACCTTGGCCATTGCTGCCACGCTCAAGGTGAGGTCCCTGACAAACCAGGGGCCGATGTGCTTCTGGAAACTTGTTGCCCCCTTGACGATGATTTGCACAGGGAGAGAGCCCTGGATGCCGCCATCGCGGGCTTCCTAGAGATTGTTCCATGCCTTCTAGCTCGCAACGAGAGCCTCGAGAGCGCCGACCCCTACAACCACGACCCTCCAAATGAACGCCTGCGAGCATATTCAATGGATTCCTTTATGATATGGGGCCTCTAGACAGCACTCTTGCTCCGCCCCTCTCTCTCTCTCTCTCCACACAACAGGTTGCAATACATTTTTCTCATTTTCTTCTTGCAAAGCTCGAGAGCATCCATGAGTTCCCCCTAGCAGGATCGCCAAAAATGAACAGCCCAAGGACATCACCTAATCTACCAAGAGAGCAAGCCTCATGGTGGCATCTACAATGCCCGTGCCCTCAAAAATCTACAAGAAACACCCTTCCTCTCAACAAGAAACCATGCTCACACACAAGAATCCAACACACAAGAAATATAACCATAATCTTCATCCTCACTCTCTCCTTCTTCCATGGAAGAGATAAAGCAAGAGAGCACAAGAAAGGAAAGAGAGCAAGAGGAGTGCCAATGCAAGAGAGAAAAGAAGATACGTGCAAGTAGGTAGATAAAGGAGAGGAAGAGAAGTTGTAACTCCCCAAACCACCTTTTTCCACAAATTGCATGGCTCTTCATTTCCACCTTTTCATATTCCTTCACCTTTTCATATTCCTTTAAGGGTTTGTTTTACATGAGCATTCTTAGACCTTAGAAAGGAGGTCTATGAACATTGAAACATTAAAACCTTTCAACTTTTTCAAAACACACACACTACTTCTCATGCTCATGGCTTTACAATGTGGACCCAATAAAATACCATGGAAAATTACAAAGAATGTTGTCAATGATAGCTGCTTGATTTTATTTTTTGCCGATGTAGACCACATTTTGTGCCTTTTTCTTGCATAAATTTTGGGCTATCATTCACTCACTCACACTCCCTTCCTCAAGCACTCACAAGCAAGCAAGCAAGAGAAGAGAAGAGAAGGAGAGAAGAAGAAGAGTCAATTTTGCCACACACCAAAGAATGATCTCTCATTCACTTTTTGAACTTTATATGCATGCCCTAATTTAATCCATGGGCGTCCATCCCCTTTTTACATGGCCTGCCGTGGCCTAGGCCCTTTTTTCCATTGTCCTCCTATCTTCATAGCTTCCTTCCTACCATCCATCTACCTTTACAAATTGCACGGGGTGCTTTTAAAACAAATCATGATGCGCCTTGCACTCTTTTGCAAAAGTATTGACTTGCGCTTTTTCTTGTGCACCTTTCTCCTAGATTTAGGAATTTTCTGCGCTTCTTGTGTTTCCATATTTTTCTTTGTGTGCCTTCGTCTTCTGTTTCACTTTTGCCTTGGCCTTGTCTTCTACTTTAGATTTTTCAGATTTTCTACCTTGTTCGTCTGAGGGTTAACATCTTTCTTCATGGTCTTGAGGTCTAGATATATCCTCAACATATTGATTTATTTGACCATCATTTGCTACAACTCCATCTCTACTACAACTTCTAGTCAATACCAAGATTCGTACTCATTTAATCTTACATCCATGCTTATATAGACCTCTTTATTGATAGGATCGTATCACTTGTAACCCTACTTCTCATCTATGTATCCAAGAAAAATGAATTTAATAGCCTCTTGTTCCATCTTTTCTCTCAAATCATCAAGGACTTGTACATAACATACACACCAAACACCCTAATGTATGCAGTTGTAGGTGTCCTTCCATACATCTTCTTATATGGAGACATGTGATGCGTCAAAGTTGTGGGTGTCATGTTCATGATATGGACTACAGTATATACTGACTTAGCCCAATAAGTCAAAGACATGTGCATTTCCTTCATCATTTCCCTTGCTACTTCCATAATAATCCTATTCTTCCTTTCTACCACACCATTCTTCTATGGTGTATACCTACATATAACCTATTGTTTGATCCCACGGTCTCTCAAATAGTAAGAGAATTCATTTGAAATATATTCTCCTCCATTATTACATCTCAAGAATTTTATGTAGCTCCCAAACTTCTTTTGTGCTATGGACTTAAACTCTAAAAAATTTTCAAATGTCTCACTCATGTTGAGACTTCAAGCTCGTGTGTGTGACCGATAGTGTCTAAGCTATGTCCAGCTATACATGTGTCGGACATTCACTAAGTTGGGTTAGTCGATGTAACCTAGCCAGATTTAGTCTTGTTTAATGAAACCTAGTGTGTTGGACATTTAATAAGTCCAGTTAGTGGGTTTGACCTAACCAAAGTTATTAGTCTTGGTTAGTAAAACCTAGTGTATAGCTTACTCTTTAGTAAGTGGTGAAGTAGAATGGAATAATGAATGGAAGATAGAGAGCATGACTGAGCTCTCCATTCCTCTCATGTAACTCGCTCTCTCTCTTAGCTTAGTATCAGAGCCATCTTGAAAGGGATCTCTGGAGCAGGAGGTTATGAATAAGACTTAAATAACTTGAAGGCCAGAGTATCTGAGAAGAGAAGCAGCCTGCCATTGGTTCTTGAAAGGTATGCATTGAGACATTGAGTTTGCCATTGCTCAAGCATTGTCTCTGGCTTGTCTGGGAGTGAACCAAGGCTCCATAGATCCCTTATAAGTTTTCAATGAGCACCATGTGCTGTTGGTTTGCTACAAACACAACCTGTCAGGCTATGTGAACTGCGCCTGTTGTTGCAGGCTTAACTTCCTTGATTGCGAAGACACCACATAAAGTGGGAACTAAGTGGTTAAATGTTGGCCAAGACCCCTTGAACGGTGCTTGAAGATTGCTGCATGTAAATGCTTTGGAGAGGGCTCAGTTATGAGTTGAGACATGAATGTACAGATCTAAAATTCAGTCCTGAACTGGTGGTAGAATACACAGCATCTATGTTTCCTTTACATGATCTTGAAGCTCTATGTCATGCTCAGAAAGCATCAGTGAAGTATAGATACATCCTAGAAGACATATGTATTGTGGCTTATGCATTCAAGTTGCAATTTTTTAAGAAAATACTCAAATCTTGAAGTATCCGATAGGCTGAAATCTGTCTTGGAATTTCCAGCACTAATATAGGACACTGTTTGATCCATACATGCCTTGGAATGATGGATATCACTATCTAGAATGTTAGGTGAATGTTTGGGCAATACCCATGTACACTTGGGCATGATTAAAAGGATTAAAAATTTGGTTTTGGAATGAATTTATAAATCTAAAAATTATAGGCTAAAAATTGTCATAAAAGTGTGGACAGCAAGCATGGTCTTTGCCTGAAGCACTACATGACATTGATTGGTCCCTATCAAATGTATGGCTTGGGATATATTTGGGAATATTTGGAACATTAGGAAAAGCATTGAATGCTACTAAAAATTGAAGTCTGGAGCTGAAAAAAAATGCATTTAAAGTGTCTTTGCTAGTTACAAGTAGGGAATGCAGTCCATGACATTACTTCTTGAAGACAGAGTGTCTATGGTTGTATGAATGGTCATGTATTGACCCCGACACACTGAAGAAAATATATGAACTAATTTGAAGACATTTTGGAACTAGATAAAGCTTTCTTTACTGAATATTTGTTGGCTGCAATCTATGAACAGGAGTTTTGACACTTGTACTTGCTAATTATGCACTGATTTGTGCCTGTATGGTCATATTTGGATTGCTATATGTACTAGAAGATGTCTATGAAGCTTTGGAGCATGTATGACATGAATACATATCAATTTCAACTATAAATCAACTATTGTTGATAGTTTACAGATTTTAGACTGCATGTATGTACTCTGACAATAAGGTTGCATGAGGCAGAGTTAAAGCAACTACATGGTCTATGTCTGATGTACCTACGGGTTATGCCACATGTTTTTGGATGGTTTTGAGATGTTGATGGACTGAAATACTCTAGTTTTAACATGAATTTGTTGCAAAAAAATTTCATAAATAGTCAAAGATTGCAATTGGTCAGTTAGACTTGTTGGCTTGCAAGAAGTCAAGCAGTAACTAGATATTGTTTGGTACAATATGGCTAATGCAGACACAATAGACAACATAACCTAGATAGTGGGGGAAAATCTTCATAACAATAATTATGCCATATGGAAGTTCCGCATGGAGAACTTCTTGATAGGTAAAGGAAATTGGACTTGGTGATAGGTGTTGAAGCTGAACTTGAAATTCTAGAGAGAATTCCTACAACTCATCAAAGACAAGTGCATGGAGCTTGGTTGGAAAGAGCTCGCAGGGTGCTACACTGGTTATCTTTGTGTATCTCGGATGCTATGGTAATGTAGATCATGAACTGTAAGTCACAAGCAGATGCATGGAACATCTTGATCAAATATTATGGCACAACTACCAGTGCCATGAAGATACAGTTAAAACATAAATTCAACAATATAGAAAGAAAAGGTAGATCTATACATGATTATGTCACAGCATGGTTGCAGTGACATTAAATGGTTTGGGATTTGAATATAATTCATTTGATACTTCCATCTCTGTGTGGGCTGAAATGTTAAATCTCAATGAGTTGGTTGCATTTCTTATTCATGAGGAAGTTAAACTTGGATTGGCTACAGGTTCTAACAGCTCCAAGAACAAGGATATTGTATTTTATTCGAATCAATGCAGCCATGGCAACCGTGGTAGAGGTTATGTTCTGGAAGAGGAGGCTAGCAAAATGTATCCTATGGTCATAATAACCAGTAGGGTTCAAATGAACGAGGAGGTGGAAATTTCAGAGGGAGGGGGAGATCTAGCCCTAGAGGCAAAGGCTCCTGGTAGCAGCAGCATCCATCTGGCAATCCTAATAAGGATAAGGATTTCCACTACTTTGGAAAGTATGGCCATATTTCTAAGGACTGCTAAAAGAAGTAGGGCAATCAAAGAGGCAAACAGCATGGACATTATGCATCGTCCAGTGAAGTAGAAGATGCATCTAGGGATAGATTGTTTGCCATGACATATGTGAAAGACAAGGCTGCTGAGAAGTCTCGTGAGGATGTAGTTTGGTACATTGATTTGGGGGCATCAAATCATATGACGCCTCATGGTGTGACTGGTTTATTGACATGGTGCCTGATAGGAATGGCTATGTATGCACAGGGGATGACATGGAGCATAGCATAGAACATAAAGGCAAAGTACCTTTGGTAATCCATGATGGCAGGAAGAAGAACTTACATGATGTACTGCATGTCCCGTCAATTACTAAAAATCTATTGTCTGTGGGTTAGATGATTGAGCAGAATTTGTAGGTCCAATTTAACAAGCATGGATGCTTCATTGAGGAGTTTGGTAATGGCTACAAATTGATTGCTCGTGGTCATAGGAATGGCAGGATGTTTACTCTTGATGCCACTTTGCCACAACTAAAATCAGCAATGTTTACCCAAAGATCTGGCATAGTTAGAGACTTGGAAATATGGCATAGGAGAGTGGGACATGTTAATCTTCAGTGGCTACAAATGATGCAAAAGAAATAGCTTGTGACAGCATTACCCAAGTTTCAGTAGACAGATATTGGTCATGTCTGTGATGCTTGCGAGTTTGGTAAACAGCAGAGGTTGCCATTTGTCAGGAATATAAGAAATAGTACACCACCATTACAGTTGGTTCACTCTAATGTGTGGTGGCCAGCCCATAATGCATCTACGGGAGGCTCTAGGTACTATGTGACATTTATTGATGATTACAGTCACTATACTTGGTTTTATATACTGAAAAACAAAGGATGAGGTGTTTGCTATTGTTCAACAATTCAAGAAGTAGGTTGAAAATGAATTTGATTGTTATATCTCTTGTTTGAGATCTGACGGTGGTGGGGAGTATGTCTCAAATGAGTTTGACAATTTTTTGGCTGAAAATGGTATACGTAGGTAGCTTACATGTAGCTACACTCCATAGCAAAATGGGGTAGTTGAGCAGAAGAACATGGTATTTGTGGAAGCTACTCGAGCAATGATGAATGAAAAGAGTATGCCACTCTATTATTGGGTCAAGGCTGTTATGACAGCCATGTATATCTTGAACAAGACTCCCATTGTAGGTATTCATGAGATGATACCATTTGAGAAATTGTAGGGCTACAAGCTTGATGTTAGTTACATGAAAGTATTTGGCTGTCTTTCTTATGTGCATATACCTAATGAGAAGAGGAAGAAGCTGGATCTGAAAGCGCATAAGTGTGTATTTATTGGTTATTCTCAGGAGAAGAAGGCATATAAATGCTATGATCCCTCTATTGGAGAGACATTAGTCACAGTAGAGATGTTATCCTTGATGAGATAGCCTCTTGGTATGCATCATCAGCTCCAATGCCATTAGATATGCCTTCTACACATGTTTCTATAGTTGATTCACAGTAGCAGAGTATTGAATTGATAGGCCCTAGTGGTACGACGATATCTCCATGGACAAGGAGATTGAGGAGCTCTAGCTCACCACTGACTCCACTATGTCAGTGAGGGGGAGATATGATGTGATAGACAACAAAGGGAAAGAAAAAGTCCTTGAGGATACATCTAGTATGATGACACATGGCATGATGACTTCAAGCTATGACTCAACTGATAGTCTAGACAATGAGCTTAGTATTCCAACAATGTATATATGTGGCACTAGGCAGAACATGTAGATTCTGCCTCATGAGAGAGGGGAATCAAGTAGTGCACCACAGCTTAGACGCTTGCAGAGAGTCAGGTACCCTGTGGATAGACTGACTTATAGTGGTTTTTTTGCAAGGCATTTTTCTTATATGACAAAGCTGACAAAGGTCAAAGAGTGTGCTACATTTGCCAAAGCAATTATCAATAAAAAATGGTGCACAGCTATGGATGAGGAGATAGATGCCTTGGCTGAAAATAGTACTTGGGATCTTATGCCACTCCTAGAAGAAAAGAAGACCATTGGTTGCAAATGGTTCTACAAGTTTAATGCAAGTCAAATGGCATTGTAGAGAGGTACAAAACCAGGCTGGTTGCTAAAGGATATGCTCAGTAGTATGGGTTAGACTATGAGAAAACATTCAGCCCTATTGCCAAGATGGCAGCCATAAGAATAGTGATTGCATTAGCTCCTACTAAAGGCTAGAAATTGCAGCAGATGGATGTGAAGAATACTTTTATCAATGGTGACTTAGAAGAGGATGTTTATATGGATCAAGCCAAAGGGTATGTACACCCTGATTTTCAGCATTATGTATGTAAGCTGAAAAAGGTGCTGTATGGGCTAAAGCTGGCTTCGAGAGCTTGGCATGCAAGGATCAGTAGTTACTTGTAGAGTTTGGGATTTACTATTGGTAGGGCTTACAAAAAACACAGACAAAGGCTTGGTAGTGCTGGTTATCTATGTTGATGACTTGATAATCATAGGTGATGATGACTTGGGGATATAGTATGTTATGCAGATGTTGAAATCTAAATTTGACATGAAAGACTTAGGTGAACTGAAGTATTTCTTGGGTATTGAGGTGATCAAGGCTGAAAATGGTTAATGGTTGATGCAAAAACACTATGCCATGGAAATGCTTAAGAAATATGGCATGGCTGAATGTAAAGCAATGGATACACCTATTGATCACAATGTCAAGTTGGACATTAGCACTGGAGCTGAAATTGATGATGTGACTATGTATAGGTAGATGGTTGGTAGTTTGATCTACTTGACTATCACTAGGTCGACGGACTTGAGTTATGCAATTGGGCTCATAACTCAATTCATGCAAAAGCCTAGAAAGCCACATTTGGATGCTGTTAGGCAGATTATGAGATATGCTAAGTCCACTGTAGATTATGGGTTGTTTTATGTAAAAGATAAGCCCTTGACATTGGTTGGATACACAGATGCAGATTGGGCATGATGCTCATATTATCGTAGATCTACAAGTGGTTATGCCTTTGGATTTGGAAGTGGAATGATCAGTTAGAGCAGCAAGAAGCAACCTATGGTTGCATTGTCTAGTAATGAGGCAGAGTACATGGGTGCTGCATTGGCAGTATGTTAGATTGCATGGCTGCTCAAGCTTATGGCTGATTTGGACATACAGGTGGATGCTCCTGTGACTTTATTATGTGACAATCTCAGTAGTGTACTCCTAGCAACAAATCCAGTGTATCATGCCAGGACTAAACACATTGAGGTACACTATCATTTCATCCAATAGATGGTTATTGCAAGGAAAATAAACCTTATGCATGTGAAGACAGATGAGCAGGTAACATATATCTTTACCAAGTCTTTGGGTAAAGATAAGTTCAATCGATTCCGACAGCTACTTGGTGCACAGGTTTTATCTTGAGCTTGAGGGGGAGTGTTGAGAATTAAATCTCATGTGTGTGATCGAAAGTGTCTTAGATGTGTCCAGCTGTACATGTGTTGGACATTCAATAAGTTGGGTTTTTCGTTGTGATCTAACCAGAGTTAGTCTTGGGTTAGTGAAACCTAGTGTATAACTTACTCTTTAGTAAGTGGAGAAGTAGAATGGAATAATGAATGGAAGATAGAGAGCATGACTGAGATCTCCATTCCTCTCATCTATCTCTCTCTCTCTCTTAACAACTCTTATGTTGCAAAAAATACACCCATGTTATCCTATTGAAATCACGAATGAAAGTGATATATAACCTGTATTTTCCATTCAAAGAGACATTTTGACATGGACCCAAAATATCTAAGTGCACCATTTCCAAAGGATAACTTCTCAATATCCCCCCCTTTGAATGGGATTCTAGACCGCTTGCCAAACTAACAAGCCTCACATACATTATTATAATTCACATATCCAAATTGTAGAATCCCATGAAGTACTTGTCTAAATTGTATCTTTTTAAGCCTTTGCCAATTTACATGCCCAATCCTTCTATGCCATAGCCTCCATGGCATTGTCTCTATAGGTTTATGTCATTATGATAGACATAGAAAAGGATGGTGATACACTACTGGCCTAGTGGTAGTTCAACTCAACAATGCTAATTTTGGCCATGATGGTGGTTCCAGATGACGTGCCTTCTATGAATAGGGTTCGAGAAAAAGGCATGGAGCACAAGTGGCCAAGCTTCAATTAACAGCGTTGATGCTTCAATCCGAGTGTTTTTGACCGATCCTATCAACATCATGGCTAGAGGATAATAGGTGGCTTGTTGCTTATTGGTAAGTGGAGGTTCTTAGTGACAAGATGACACAGTAGCAAATGACATTTCCAAGGGGAAGGCAATGATACTTGCTACTTGAGCCCAATATAGTGTGGTAATAGAGGTGGTTGTGGCAGGAAATGACTACAATAATGTGGCTCCAATCGACAAGAATAAGGGGGCTTAACCCATTTAGGATTTCCCCTATTACCAAAAGCAAGGGTTTTTATTTATTAATAAGTTTATCAATAACAATAACAAGTCTCCATTTTCACACAAAAGGGCAATGTTACACTCCATGAACTTGACATGGGACCATTGGACACACTCTTATTATTTTTAAGGGGTTTGACTCACAAAGTGAAGGATTATTTATCAATAGTCTACTCACATGCATGGGACATAATGAACTAACCTAGGAATCACGAAATGATAGATTGATTCAAGGCCTTTATAGAAAGAACGCTTACCATCTTACCATGTTATAGTCATATATCTCATTAACCATTGCTCCATGATCCATATGCATTACTTCTTTCTCACAGACTAGCTTGTACTATCACCACATGACAAAGCAAGAAGCCATTATAGGTGATGGTGAGGAGAACAAGAGAAGAATAGATCTTCTCTCAATGTGCACAAATTTCTTTACACATTAGGATTAAGGCTTAGGATAAGGGAGGTGCATGAAATTTGAGGGAGACCTGGAGCCCCAAGAGGAACACCAAGGAAAAGGGAATTCTCTTGCAAGAAAATCTATCTTGTATCATCAACAATCTTGTTTATTATGTTTCATATGATCACAATGAAGAAAAGAACACCATGCACAACAAATCTTCATACAGCATCATGTAGATCTCCCACGGATTTGATAGAATCAACCATATTCTTCAATATCTTCACAAAATCCATCAATGGAACAAAGAAAGAAAAATAATACACCATCTTTGAATGGAAATACATCACATAGTATTCATCTTCAATATCTTCATAGTCTTCTCTCTCAATCTCTCATATACAATCACTCTGGTTGAGTAGAATTGGCTATCTCTGACTCTCTCTCTCTCTCTCTCCATCAATAATACATCATATCCTCACTACAATCTCTCAAAATCACTCTCAATAATCCTTCTTAGGTCGTGGATACCCCTCCCAAGAGGTATGTCTGATATGAAGAGTCACCAAAGCCACTACAGTGTCCTTTCATAGCTCACTACTGTCACTTCACTCTAGTCTTCACTTGAGTCTTCAGCAGCTACTTCTTTCAGCTCTTTTGCGCTTGTATTCACCTCTTTCCAAGGCTAGAAAACTTTCCCAAGCTACACTCTCATCCATCAGAACACATACAGAAGCATACAGAACAGTACCAGAACAGCTACAGTACAGAACAGAACAGAACAGAACAGAGACAGAGGCTCTACAGAAGACCTACAGAAGGTTACAGAAGGTCATCAAAACCACATAACTAATTCTCAAACCATTTCAAACTCTCACAAACCATTCAATAAGCTTTCACAAGATCTCAATCTTCATCAATTAATAATCCATCCCTCCTTACAGAAGACAATCAGAACAAAACAGACCAAAATAGAGCAAAATAGAAGGTATACAGAACCAATCAGAACCTATCAGAACATCACAGAACTACCAGTAAACATCATGAACTTCCAAAACACAATCAATATCATCCAAAACACTCTCAAACCACTTCCAAACCAATCAATCATCTCATAAAATCAACAATTCAGCTCTCAAAAACAACAAAAATCAGCCAAAAAACAAGTCATTTCAACACTCAACATATCCCCACACTTAATAAGGAAGCATCCTCGCGACCCAGGAAAAAGGGAATACAAGTTCAGGGAAAAGCTCAACTTTGATCGTCAATATATCTTCAAAATAATCCATCCACCACAACCCCAACTTATAACCTGTATCTGATATAAAAATACAAAGAAAGGAAAACCCTTTATACATTAACACCTCTGATCAAACTAAAAAAATCACAACAAATTTGTAAAGGATATAATAGTTTTCTTCTTCTTCAGCAGCATCAGCTTCAACTCTGCAACCATGAACCCATCACCACAATTCTCCAAAATGTAGCTCGCACACGAAATCCAATAGGAAACCACCACGTTCGTATTACATAAATGAACTCACAACACAAACACTAATACACAACACAACCATCTGAATGACTCCTCCAAAAAGAGAGATTTTCATTAAAAAGCATCCACCATACATTGGAAAGGTATCAATGAAGATGATCCCTCTTGAAAGATTGATGTTGTCAAAAATGATCCATAGACAAGGATTCATCTACAAAGTTTTTGGGAGGATTTTGAAAAAACTGAAGACAGCACATCCTTTCCAACAGGACCAGGTATCTGCTAGGCAAACAAAGGGCATGAAAATACAATATATCCAGCTGCTGGGAATCAATGCTCACATTGACATTCATGCACAACTTTGGAATAGGCTTGGAATCATTATGAGAGTGCCTATGCATATACGCCAGGTACCAAGCAAAGTGAGCAGTTAATCTCACTGAGGGATCTGCAGACTGTGAATACTGCTGAGTAAAATGAACATAGTTCTGATAAGCTTGACTGGAAGCTGTCCATTCTCCTGGAATTACTGGGCAATTGATCTGAGGTCCTGTAAGGGAATCATCCGAACTCCATCCCCTTCTTCTGGAAATCTGAGTATCAAACCCGTCACAGTCACTAACCAACTGAGGTGGTTGAGATATAGAAGTGTTAGGAGAGGGTAATGGAATAAGGAAAAGTGGATGAAGTGAGGGATAGGAAAAATCATAAAAGGAAGAAAAGGTTAAAGAAGGAGTGGCAGAAATTTGGAGGGAATCACTAAGGAAGGGTGTTAACTGATAAATAGGAAATGTGGAGGGTACATGAATGGATGGAGAAAGACAGGGTGGAGAAGGGGAAAATACCCTATCCTCAATAAAGGAACAGTATGTAAAAATGGGAATTTGAGGGAAAGATGAAGGTTGGAAAAGAAGGGGTAAAATAGTGGTGGAATTAGATTGACAAAGGGAAAGATATATAGCATAGCGGTGAGCCATTTGTTGGTAATAGAGGAGGGTAGGAACAGAAGGTCCTAAGAGAGATAGTCTATGATAGGCATCAAAGAAGGTACCATCAAACGGATTATGTTTGGAAAGATAGGTTAAGAGATCCATCCTCAGTTGATTAGTACTCTGGGCAGAGATAGGAGCTGTGTTTTGTCTTTGATTTAGAACCACAGAATCAATCATGGGATGCCAGAAATTATCATGACAATCAGCCACTTTGGAGGAGTAACTCTGGAACATGTCAACTATGCGCAACTCCAAATGGTTGACATACAAAACAGCCTGTAAGACCACATCCCCCACATACCATGCCATATCCACCTCATCTGGAATTAACAAGTCTCCTCGTAGATACATGTATGACATCAACATGGTATCTGTCATGACAGAATCTTCAAACACCATCCTTACTACCTCTGTCAGCAACTCAGGAGACCAAGCCCCACTCCATCCATCCTCTGGAAGAGGTAAATCCATCGTGGAAAGCTTCATGTAAAAGACCAACTTCTATAAGTGGTAGTGGACAAAGAAAGAATGGTATGGTGGAACATATTCCTAAAACTGCTCAAAGGTAGACCATAACAAGTCCATTCTAGACTGCAATCTTTCCACTTTATCTTGGAATAGAGGGCACAAAGTAGCCTGTCTCTGAAGAGCAGCCAAATCCTGCTGTGAAAGAGAAGGAATCAAGGGAACATTAGGGCTTGGAGGAACAGAGCGGGACTTTGCGAGTTGATCTTGCAACTGCTGAATTTGGGAGGCTTGGGATGCCATTGTGTTATTAGCAATCTGTAAAGCTGAAAGTTTGTCATCTAAGATAGCTTGGAACTCCTGCGCTTCTCTAAACATCCGCTCCTTCTCCTCTGAAAGGCTAGTAACCTGTGATTGAGCCTCTAGTAAACTGGATCTTCAAAGAAGAGATCTCATCTCTTTGGGTTGCAACCAATTGGGTTTGTTGTTCCATTTGCTTAAACAAATCTGCTAGGGTATCCTTAGCGGAAGCTAACTCAGAGGTTGCCTTATGCAACTGGTCCTTAGACTGCATGAGTTCTTCATAAAAAGACGCGTACAGCTGTTGAACACAGGCTGTCACTGATAACTCAATGGAACTTTGAATATCTTTACAGAGGAAAGGAATGGCATCTCCTGAGACTAGACTGTGCAAGGAGGGAACTGATATCTCCAATGATCCTTCTCGATGTGCTCTAAACAGGTTATTACAAGTGAGATACCCAGGGAGATCACTGCCAGAGGTAGCAGGGATGGACACTGAAGGAAGTACTGAAGGAGCTTTATCCGCTACCCGCTTCAAGCATTTGCGCTGTATGACCAGGGGAGGTGGAGAATCATCATCCTCTATGTCAATGGGTTCTGACTCATCTGAAGGTGGAGGAGGAGATACTGGATCTGATGGAGGAGGTGGAGGCACAGTCTTCTGTAAACCTGAATAGGTCAAGAAGGCAGACAAATATGATCCATATGTGACATTGGTAACAGTACCCCTGGTGACTTTGACGAAATGTTGATCCATTTTAGTGAGGAGGTAAGTGCTCCAATCAATAGCAACTCCTTTCAACACCATCCTGGAAGCTGTAAAAAGCTCTTTGGACAAGTACTGGGATGGCGTTTTGGCAGGCATAAACCTGTCCTGGAGAAACTGACAGATCATCTTCCATACGGGATCAGTGATCATGGAAAAGGAAACTCCTGAAGAGTTTATCACCTTCTTAACATCCAGCATTTCCCTTGTCTGCTTTTGCAACAGCTTCAGAATCTCTTCATTAGAGAAAAGCTGATGAGTGGTAACAAAAGGTTCACCTTTGGAGGGAAGGGACAGAGCCTTCCCTAAGCCTCGAGGTGTCAAAGTCATAGAAATTCCCTGGACTAGTCCTGTCTTCTTGCTGTAGGAGGCCAGAAACTCATCACATAACGACGGATCCGCTGGAAGCAATGGAAAGGAAGTAGCCACAAAAGTAGCAAGTCCCGCCTTCGTGAGAGGCTCAAAAGTAAGTAGGGAAGAGTAATCCCTACTAACTAATGGGACGTACTGGATAGGGGGAGGAGTGTGAGAAGGCGCCATTCAGATGGTTACACACACACCACAAACACAGACAATCAAGGAGAATGCCTGCAAAGCAATAGACAAAAAACCAAGGATAAGAGAACAACCAAAACAATAAAACGTAACTCGACCAACTAACCCCAAGCAAACCACATCCTAAAAAAAATTCGACATGACCTTGAGACATATGCGATGCATCAGACAAACACCCAGAACCCCGTATCAGGCAAGAAAAGAAAAAACTACATACCGTACCCTTAACCGTAACAAAGAAGTGGAACCAAAACAATACCGCATCCGACACATATCAAGACTACATCGTTGATAAACCAGGACGGGACCATGGAAATAACTCCAATGACTGCACATACCCATCCCACGAAACGGGTTCGTTAAAAAGGGAATGAAGTGCAGTGAGGGGGAATTAATTTAATGAAGGGTTGATTTTAAGAAATTATTAAGAATGGGTGAATTTTTATTAAGTGATAAACCTTAGCAAGAAAATGGCGGTTCCTTCTTGTAAATTTAATTACCAATTATTAGGTGAAAACGGTGCTTTAATTCGAATCCCGGACTTCGATACCCAGACTGGGTCTCTAAATGCAAGTTCATTGATTACAAATTAAGGTGATGTGGAGCGCTTTTTTGCCAGCGCGTGCTCTTGTGACGGCTGGTTCATTTTAATTAAAAATTAAAGTGCCTCTGTAGCGCACGTAGCGCGTGCTAAGTGAACGGCGGGTTTATTTTAATTAAAAAGTATGTGTGTGTAGCGCGAATGCGGGTGCCATGGTGGTAGGTAGGTTTGATTTATGTTAAATATTGGTTTGTTTGTTTGTGTGTTTTTTGTTGTTTTTCGTGGTTGTTTGTTTTTAGTTGTATATTAATCGTGGGTTTTGGGGTAGCTTGTGTGTTTTTTTGTTATTTTTGTTTTTAAAAAAAACGAATAAAAGGGAAATACCTAGTAGTGGGTGTATGAAAATGCAAAGAATGCACTCTCCTCAATCCAAAAATATCTGGATTTTTTTCGAGACGGTTAGGGGGTGTGTTGGATGAAAAATGTTTTTTTTTTGTTATGTTATGGATTTGTGTGATTTAGTGTGAAAGAATTGAGGTGTGAAAGAAAATATTATGACAGCTTAGAAAAATATGCCAAAGATAAATAAAAATGTTAAGGGAAGTGTTAGGAAATTTTCAGAAATTAATTTGGAATTGTTTAACATTTTAAATGAGTTTTTATCATATTTTTGGGTATTTTGAAAGATTTTGAAATTTAAAAATGGGCAAAAATATTTTTTTCTGAAATTTACAGGTTGAGAAATATGGCCATGGGTTGCAAAAATAAAAGGAAATTGTCCTAGATTTTTCTGTAATTTTTTCAGAATTTAAAGTGGTTTTTAATGAATTGTGTGTATTTTTCAATGTTTTTGTGTTGTTGTTTTGTGTTTTTGTAAATTGAAAAAGAATTTGTGGGTGTGTTAATTAAAAATCTGGGAAAAATACCAAGCAACAGGCTGCGTGGCAGCTGCGTGGCAGCAACCAACGATCAAAATCCTGCAGCCACGTACGATCAAGTGCGAACAATCTCCAGCGCCTGCACGTGCGTACACACCGATGCGTGTGGCGATGTCGCGAGGGTGTCAATGGGTGGGACTGAGGTTGATGGAGGGGGTGTGGTGAGCTGCTGCGGGTCTGCAGGGTAGGACAGGGGGCTTGTGTAGGGGAGTGTGTGTTAGGGGGGCACGTGGGTAATGGGGGGAATGAGGGTGGAGAAGGGGGGAAAGTGAGGGGATGGTGGGAATGGGGGTTAGATAGGGTTGGGTGTTAGTGGGGGTGGGAAAGTAGATGATGAGGGGCTTAGTGGGAGGAATGGGGGTTTAGGTGGGGGAATGGGAGTTAGGGTGGAGGTGAGGAGAAAGTGTGTGTTTGTGGGGGGTGAATAGGGGTTTGTGTGGGGGTAGGGGGAAAGTGGGTTTATGGTTGAGTGGGTGGGAAAAGGGGCTAGTGGGGGTGGAAGGTGGAATGGGTGGGAAGGGGGGCTTAGAGGGGGGTGGGGTTCGGATGGGTGGGAAGGGGGGTTAGTGGGGGTGGAAGGTGGAATGGGTGGGAAGGGGGGCTTAGAGGGGGGTGGGGTTAGGATGGGTGGGAAGGGGGGTTAGTGGGGGTGGGGTTAGTGGGTGGGAAGGGGGGTTAGTGGGGGGTTAGGCTTAGTGGGTGGGAAGGGGGGCTTACATGGGTAGTGGGATGTGCACGTGGAGGAGGTAGGAGGTCAACGGGCGGGGCAGGGCCCCAGGGCAGGAGACAACGAACGGACAGGGTCAGAGGGGCGGCCATGGGGCGGGCAAACGGTGCAGGGCAGCGCGCAGCACTTGGCGGCGTCCACCAACATGCCGACAGGGCGTAGCAACCACAGGCGGGCGGCGGCGACGGAACTGGCGGGATGACGACGACGCTGGAGGCCGGCGAGGAGGGGGGGCGTGGGGGCGAGGCCACGGGGGAGAAGGAAGAGGTGACGAGGCAAGGAAGGAGGGAAGCAGAAATGGCGGAAGAGGAGGGAGGAGAGAAGGGAGGAGAGAAGGAGGAGAGGTATGGCAGGGAGGAAGAAGGAGGTAGAGAGAAGGAGAGGGAGGGCCGGAGAAGAAGGATATGGAGGGGGGAAGCACAGACGCAAAGGGAAGGGAGAGAGAGAGGGAGGCGGTTAGAGAGGAAGGGGTCGTGAGAGGGGAGGGGGGATAGGGAAAGGTAGGGGTGGGAAGGGCCATGGGCAGGGTAGGGGTAGGGGTTGGGGGTAGGGTAGGTCATATGGGGGGTGCCCATGGTCATAGGGGGGGTAGGGGTAGGGGAAGGGCAATGGGCGGGATAGGGGGTCATGGGGTGGGTAGGGGTAGGGGAAGGGCAATGGGCAGGGTAGGGGTAGGGGTTGGGGGGTAGGGTAGGTCATATGGGGGGTGCCCATGGTCATAGGGGGTGTAGGGGTAGGGGAAGGGCAATGGGCGGGATAGGGGGTCAAGAAGGAGGCATATCCCGTTCTGCGCGCGTGCGCGGAGCGGGGTAAAAAAAAAATTACCGTGACGGGATTGAAAGAGCACCGAAACGACGGTCCGGGTCACGCGGATGCGACCGGGGCGCGTTAAGACGCGTAAAATCGAAAACGGGCACGTTCACGCGCGGGATGGGCGCGCGTAAAAACACATAAAATAAAGAAAAAATAATAACTCCCAATCGGATCATCAAAACGAAATATCATAAAAATAAAAAGTGGGCAGGACGACAGGGGAAAACAAGGAAAATATGTGACGGAGGTTCCGGGGGGGGGGATAAAGGGCGGTCACGTGCAAAAAACCCAAAAAAAGAACAAAAAACGCAATTAAAAATTAATATCGAAAGATCCATGCATCGGAACGAGGTGCAAGAAAAAGAAAAACTGTGCAGAAAGATGTGGCCAACAATCCTATCACATCAAAACATAGTTCCGACAGAGATAAGACGCGTTCACATGGAAAAACCCAAAAAATAAACCCGAAAATGGGATCGGAAATTAATACTGGACGAACCGTTCACCGGAATGTCATGTAGTAAGAAGGAAAAATGTCTGTAGGAAGGGGTTGCACCGGGTTGGCATGTTAAACCGCAGTTCCGGTGGAAGTAGGAGGGGTTCACATGCAAAAAACTCCAAAAATATTCCCAAAAACTCATTTAAAAATTAATAAGTAAAAATCCGAAAGTCGAAAGAGGGGGAGGAAAAAGGAAAAAGGTGGGGGAAGACACAAGGGACACGACTATCAAATCAAATTGGAATTCCGATGCAAACAGGGCAGGTTCACATGGAAAAATGTCAAAAAGTCACACGAAAAAGTTGTAAAAAACCGGAAATTTAATATTGGACAAACCATGTATAGGAAGGACACGGCGTAAAAAGAAAAAATGCCAGGGGAAAAGTGGTTGTCAGAGCGATGACGTCAGATCACGGTTCTGAAGCAAGCAAAGCGCGTTCACATGGAAAATCGACTATTTTGCGAAAAATGCTTCAAAAATTAATAACTCGAAAACCGTGCACCGGAAGGAAAAATGATCATTTCAAAGAGAGGAACAGGGCTATAAGGTTGGATTTGGACTTCGGTGAACGTAGGGTGCATTCACATGGCAGGACCTCAAAATCGGGGAATGAAGGAAAACTGCAAGGGAACAGTCCCAAGGGTGGGTGGAAAATGAACGCTTGGGTGGGAAGGGACCCCATCAAGGTAAAATCAAGGCATGGCATAGAGGCATTAGCAGGTTGAGGCATATGCAGAAGGGTATGTAATGTAGACGCGCAGGGACGCGTCCCCACACTTAAGACCTCAATGGATAGGGTTAACCGAGCAACAGGGACCTAGGACCACGCCACAGACCATCCACTAACTTCCCCACACTTAAAACATGAACATCACGAAGAAACCAAAGTGGGAGGGTTAGAAAAACTTGGCCCATTTTGTCAAGAAGCAAGGTTGAGTGTCGATGGCACGTCCAGTGTTGTTGTCGGCGCTAGAGGTACCAAAAAAATCTTCTCGGTACATGTCCGTCATGGAAGGGACCACGCGGCAGCACCCAGGGAGGTAGCTGATGGAAAGAATCGCAGGAAATTTATCGATGATGAGAGATACTACACTCAACTCACAGTCACTCAAATGAAAGGAAAGAACAGTCACTCGCCCCATGACTAATATCACTCGAGGAATAAGGATTGAAACCCATATCGCGTACTCGGTTGAGGAATCAACAGGGGAATGGTGCAGAAGGAGTATGCCAGGGTGCACAGTTGATGGTGCATTAGTGCGTCCAACCCGTCTGGCATAAGTGCAAGGAGGAAGGCAAGGGAGCCTTACAGTGCAGTGTACAGAACAGGGTGATGTGTCTTGTGATGACGGCAAAGACCCATCCCGTGGGTGCATAGGGAAATGGGAACATACCTGACTCCAAGTGTCGTAACGTCCCTCAATCTCACCTCTCGGTAATTGATTGAAGAAACTCCAGTCACACTCAACCCACCCTCTGTCTCACGCTCGGTTGATAGATACAGGAGGGCAACCATGTCCTGAAACCCATTGATGTAATCCTCACGGTCACTTGTGTAAAGGTTGTATGCCTTGTGCGCATTTGATGGTGCAACTGTGCATCCCGCCCTGTGTCGGCATACGGTGAGAGAAGGAAGGCCAGGGAGCCTTATAGTGCAGTGCACAGAAACAAATTGTGCTTTGTGCATTGAGAGGACCATCCCGTGTGTGCAACACTTCATTCACACTTCTCACCTCTCATTTGATTTGAAGGGAAAAGACTGGTCTCTCGCCCCACCCTCTGTCTCACTCGTTGTTGATAGTTATAGAGGGCAACCAAACTCACTTCCCCATCTGGTTAGGATGAAAGCTCACGTCACTTGATTGTTTGTCGATGAAGATCGCGTCATCAGTTTTGCTGAAGAGGCGTACCCAGGGAGGTAGCCATCAAATCGAATATTGTATTGGATAGGAACATGTCGTCTGCTAGAGGACAGTTAGACACTCTGCAGAGAGACCCAGGACACAGCGTACCAAGGGAGGCAGCTTTGGAATTGGATCGTGGGGATATCAATTAATGAATCCACTTTCTGGACTGCTGGGTGTTACCACCTTTTCCACAGCCAGCTTCCCGCCCAAGGGTGTTTATCACCTTTTCTTGGAACGAGGCCTGCTATGACAGGGAATTGCTTCCTTTTCTCTCATAACAGTTTTGTTTTTTTTTTCCTCTCTTTTTTTTTCCCTATTCCCGAGGGTGTTTCCACCTTTTCTCGAAGAATAGGTCGGCATGACAGGGACCTAAGTCCTTTTCTCCCATGACCGATATGTATATTTTTCTTTTTTTCTTTTTTTTTTCGAATTGAGCAAGGGAATGGTAGAAAGACCATTTGTCAGAACCAACCTCGCCACTGTCGCTGGTGGAAAATAGAAGATAAGAGATCAAGGCTGGAAGGGGGGTTTGAGGGGACAGAGGGTTGCGTCCATCTCATCAGGAGTGACTGAAGAACGGCTATCAGAAGTAGCATCATAAGAAGTACAGTGCCGCGCCAATGAGGGAAAAGATCAAGTGACCATAATTGTCAAGATCCCCAAGGAGGGAAGTACTTCTTCAGGCGATATCCATTGATCAGAAAGGGATCATCAGAGGCATCAATGGTCTGTACTTGGACAGAGCCATTAAGGTTGACGGCAAGTACCTTATAGGGGCCCATCCACCGCTGTTGGAGCTTGCTAGGAAACTTGCCAAATCGTGAATCATAGGCTAGGACCAAATCACCTTCTTGGAACTCCTTGTGCTTGATGAAGCTATCATGGTAAGCCTTGCGTCGAGCTTGTGTGACTTCCATGCACTGTAGAGCCATCCTACGAATTTTGTCCAAACATTCCAGGTGCAGGAGACGGCGTTGCAGTGAATCATCGTCCCCCAAACGCTCTTTGATAGCCACTCTCAAAGAGGGTAATTCCAGTTCAACAGGGAAAACAGCTTCTGTACCATACACCAGCTGGAAAGGTGTCTGTCCTGTTGCTGCTTTATGGGAGGTTCTGTACGCCCAGAGGGCCTCTGTAAGTCGATCATCCCAATCACGACGATGTGCGGCAATCGTTCTTGTCAGAATCGAGCAGAGGATGCGATTGGTGACTTCGACTTGGCCGTTGGCTCTAGGGTAATAAGGAGTGGACTTGCGATGGCGGATCTTATACAACTCTGTCAATTCTTCCATGACTTTATTAATGAAATGAGTGCCTCTGTCACTTACCAGCTCTAAGGGACTGCCAAAATGGGTTATGATATTCTCGTACATAAACAGGGCCACGCTGTTACCATCGTCCCGCTTTAGGGCTTTACCTTCACACCACTTTGTGACATAATCCGTACATACAAGGATGTATCGGTTTTGTTTCCTTCTGGTGGGAGGATCGATTGGGCCTACGAAATCGATGCCCCACTTCTCAAACGGCTTTAGAGGAAGGATAGGCTGCAGTGGCATGGCACTTGTCTTCGTGGGTTTCTCCATTCTCTGACAAGCATCATATCTTTTACAGTAATCATAGGCATCCTTATGAATGGTAGGCCACCAATAACCTGCTAGCAGAGCCTTCCTGGCTGTAGCTTCTCCTGCAAAGTAGCCTCCACATGGCTCATCATGGCAAGCATTCAAAACAATCCCAATCTCATTTCCTGCAACACATCTTCTGAGCACTTCATCTTTGCCTTTCTTGTACAATGCACCGCCTAGTAGGGTGTAGGGGGTTGATTCTAGCATAAGTTTCTTCCTTTCCCAACTAGAAATGCCAGGAGGGTACTGTTGGGTTGCCAGCAGATTGGCAATGCCTGCATATACCAGGGAGTTACAGTTTCTACCAAGAATAGGGAAGCATCAGGGAGGTCTGGGTCATCCTGCTCCTCATCTGCAGTTTGTGGGATACGCGACAGATGATTAGCCAGAACATGGGAACGACCAGGCTTAGTAACCACCTCAAAGTCGAACTCCTGGAATAGAAGGAGCCATCTCATCATTCGTCCTTTCACATCTGCTTTGTTCATCAAGAAGGACAGGGCCTCATGATCCACATAAAATTTAAAGTGGGTGGATAGGAGGTAGTGGCGAAACTTCTCTAGGGAAAACACCATTGCCAATCACTCCAGCTCGGTCACTGTGTAGTCCCATTCCCTATCAGTGACTTTTCGGCTTGCATAATAGATCTGTTGATCCAACTTCGAGGAGCCCTTCTGGCAGAGAACTGCGCCTAAGCCTTCAATTGATGCATCAGTGTGTACATGGAACTCTTTCGTCCAATCAGGAGGTTGCAGAATGGGTGCCTCAATCAGACACTGCTTCAGAGTGTGGAAGGCTTTGTCACATTCTTCCGTCCAAGTAAACTCTGCATCTTTCCTCAGAAGCTTGTGCAAGGAGGTTGCCTTTGTTGCAAAATGGGCTATGAACCTTCTGTAGTAACCTACATGGCCTAAAAATCCCCTCAACTGTTTGAGGTTGGTGGGTGCTGTCAGAGCTGCAATCTTTTCGATCTTTGCAGGGTCTGTTGATATCCCTTGTGCAAAGACAACGTGGCCCAACAGAACACCAGAAGAGACCCCAAAGATGCATTTGTCGGGGTTGAGGGAAATCCCATACTCCCGGCATCAGTCAAAGCATTGTTCCAAGTGCTCCCAATGTTCACGGATCAAACTATAGACACAAAAGTCATCCAAATATACCTCAATAAAGTCGTGTAGATGATTTTGAAATGCGGCCATCATGACTCGTTGGAAAGTAGCAGGGGCATTGCAGAGTCCAAATGGCATCACTCGGTAAGCGTAGGTCCCCCATTCTGTGGTGAAGGTTGTTTTGGACTGGTCTTCTTCTGCGATTTGGACTTGGTTGTATCCGTTGAATCCATCCAGAAGGGAATAAAGCTCATGTCCTGCCACTGTGTCCAACAGTTGGTCTGTGAAAGGGATAGGAAAGTGATCCTTCTTTGTTTTAGAATTGAGCTTTCGGAAATCCACACATATTCGCAATTTGCCATTCTTCTTGGGTACAACCACGATGGGTGAAACCCATTCACTATTTGCCACTGGATAGATGAACTCGGCTTCCAGAAGCTTTAGCAGCTCCGCTTTCACCAATGTGGAATAATTCGGGTTCATTCGCCTCTAGCGTTGCCGTACTGGCTTGGCATCAGGCTCCAAGTCAATATGATGCTGACATATTGTGGGATCAATCCCCTTTAAATCTTTGTAGGACCATGCAAACACGTCCAATTTTTCTTTCAACAAGTTGTACAAGGTTGAAAACTCCTCTTCTGGGAGACTGCTACCCACCTTCAAGTGGCGTTCAGTGCCATCTGCATCCACAAAGGTTAACTACCTTTCACTTTCTACTTCACGGATGAAGGTCCCACGAACTGCTTCTGGATATAGATCCAACTCCTTCAAGGGAGTGGTGTCCTCTTCTGATGTCCCACTAGAACCAACTTCTTCTTTTGGTGGAGACTTAGGTTGCTCCTTAAGATGTTGAAATGGGATTAGAGCTATTTCGGGTTTGGTTTCAAAATTAATTACCTCTTGGCTTGAAGACTCCTCTGAAGATGACACATCCAGGAATGTCACATAACAGGGACCCTCTGATGCCTGTTGGGTTTGTGGGACTGGTGCTTGTTGGCACGCTGCATCATCATCATCTTTCTTAGGCCAAGATGAGTTAGGACGGCATGAGCCACTGCTGAAAGACGGCTTGTTCTTCTTAACCCACGTCTTATAAGAATTTTGCATATAAGAAGATTCATTTACCAGACCAAATGGTACCATCACCATTCTGTCCCATAGCATAATCTTGTCTGCTTCTGATGCTTCTGGAACTTCTTCTTCATATATATCCTCTTCAGGTGGGATAGATTCTTCTGGTTCACTTTCATAACCTTCTTCTTCCATATCATATTCATCCTCTTCTGTCTCTGTCTCTGCTTCTGCTTCTGCTTCTGTCTCTGCTTCTGCTTCTGCTTCTGTCTCTGTAGGCGCTCTGTAACAGAAGAACAGATTCTCTGTTTCCTCTCCTGCCTCTGTCTCTGTCTCTGCTATGGCCATGTAACAGGGAGAGCAGTACATCCATGCTTCTATCTCACTGTCAGAAGTGATTTCAGAAGTCATTCCTGGTTCAGGCAGGAAGTATTCACCCATTGATAATGACTTTGCATCTTTTGGAAGTCGACTTACAGTATCCACTGTTAAGGAACGTGCCACTGTTTTCTTGGGAAGGATCTATTTGACAGCATCTTCGTCTACTGATGTTCCATCTGTAGCCTCATTAGGGGAGTTAGAAGATAATTCCAAGGAGGTGGATCCATGTCCTTTTTGAGAACCATATAGCTTCAGTACCACTTTATTGGGTCCTCTACCCAAGGTCATGGTTCCTTTGAACCAATCCGTCCTTGCTCGAGCTTCAAAAAGCCATGGTCTGCCCGGTAACAGAGGATAGGATGTACCATAAGAGTTTGGCTTCACCACCAGATAGGTTAGCCAATAATCCTTTCCAGCCACTATAGTCTTCACATATGGGAGAATACCCAAAGGCTTGATCCTACTTTGATCCGCCAGTCTGATGAGCCATTGGGTTGGTTGCACACCTTGTAAGCCTAGATCCTTCATTGTAACATCCGTCATAATGTTCACTGATGAACCACCATCAATCAGTGCATTTGAAATGAAGCAGCCTTCTATCCACACGCCAGTCTCTGGGGTACCCGGATCTAGAAAGGTGTTAGCTACGTCCACTTCTTTGACAGGCTCTGGAGCTTTGTTGGACTTTGTCACTGTTGAGGGAGCAATCCTTAAACCACGTCTTCTTGTCAGTATACTTTTGAACCTTTTCCGGCAACTGGGAGACAACATTAATAATTGTCGAAATGTGAGATTTGGTTTAAAGGTATCTAGATCTCTGACCAGATCGTATTCCTTAATAGGATCCACTAGCTTCTCTAATCAGTTAGGGAATGGGGCAACACCCATTTTCATTTTCCCTCTTTCTTCCAACAGAGGCATCATGGGAACTTCTTCTGTCACTTGTGGCACTTCCTCCTCTTCTGTATCCTGGACCTCTGGTCCTGTCTCTGTAACTGTCTCTGTAACTCTCTGTGGCACTGTAGTGCTCTGTACGGCACTGTTAGGCTTTGTTCTGTTCTGTTCTTCTGGTGGAACATTGAACTTCACTGTTCTAGCTGGAGGGTTATTTTCTTTCTAGACAGGTGGTTCCTTCTGCTTTGCACGCGTGATGGCAGCAACTTCCAATTCCACTAAATTGGAGGTAGGCTCTTGGGCCTTGGCCGGACTATCAGTAGCACTGTTTTTCACTAGGGCTAGGCTTGGACAGTCTTTTGTAGTGTGGCCTTCTCCTTTGCATCGACTGCATAAGGGCTTGTAATCCACTGACCTTCGAGGATTTGGACAATTTGGTGAGATGTGTCCCTTTTCTCCACATCTGTAACACTCCACTTCTGATCTCTGACCACCGCCAGACTGTCTTCCTCTGTAACTTTGAGAGGGAAATCTTCTAGGTCCGAAATTAGGACCAAACTCTCTAGGCTTGGGTCCAATATCCTGTGTTGTCATTTTGGATTCCAGCAAGTTGAATCTTGCGTCTTCTTCCTTCCTTCTCCTATCATGCATCTCTTTCAGAGAGCAAATGTCCTCTGTATGGTTCTTCCGCAAACAGTAGGAACAGAAGGCTCCAGGGATGGTTGGTTTTCGTGTACATTCAGTGGCTAAATGGCCTGCTTGATGACACTTACCACACCAAGTATTTGACCGCATCACATCTCTTCCTGCTTCTGCAACGTTGGATATGCTAGCAGTATTCACTTTCAGCGTCTGTAGCTGCTCTGTAATCACATCCATCAACTCCTTTTTGATGTTTGCAACTGAGTTGGATAAGTAATCCTTCAAGCTTTCTCCTCTGGAGGTACTAGCAGGAGGGTTTTGAGGAGTCTCTATAATCACTGCATAAACCGGTTGGGCTGGTACAGAGGGATCTCTGTTTTGGTTCTGATTCAGAGCTCCTGTTTGAACTGTTGGCTGTTGGCTCCAGTTGGTAGGGTTCCACTGTTGCTGCTGATTTGGCATTGAGGAAATTGGTTGGGACCATTGTTGTTGTGGTTGAACCACCATTTGAGGCATGGATTGTGGCCACTGTGGATTTGGTGCACTGTACTGTGATACTGGGGGCATCTGTTGGTAAGGGTAGGGAACAGTCCCTGGAACTGCATTTGGTGGGTACATCATTCCTGGCATCAGAGGAGGTAGGACTCCTTTTCCTGAATTCATCGCTAGTCTAGCTTCCACTTCATCGTACAGTCTTGCACCTTCTGTTGCAGCTTGCAGGGTGGCTGGTCTTTGCAGCTCCACAAACTTGCGGACTTCTGGTTGTAATCCTCTGAGAAACACCCCCTTCTGAATGCCATCATCTAGATTATGGTTAGTCCATCTCTTCAGGATGGATTCCATTCGTGAGATATAAGCTTCTACTCTTTCTCCAGAGGACTGACTTAGGTTCATAAATTCCTCTGCATCCGCTCTTCAAAACCTTCACGCCTGAATTTAGTGAGGAAGGCCTCGTCCCATGTGCCAAAAGTTCCTGCTGCTTATCTCTCATACCACTGAAACGCCGCGCCCTTGAAAGTGGCAGGGAATATTGCTAACCAATGCTCAGGGGTTCTGGCATTGTTAGCCACACACGCTACCATAAACTCTGCTACATGAAGATCGAGGTCTTCATTGTACTCTCCCTTAAAAACTGGCAATGGGACTACATTCGTTGGCCTGTCATCAATATTTCCAGGACGGATCTGGCTTGGAAGTGGACCTCCAGCAGGAGGAGGAAGGGCTTGATGTGCCATTGGGACTTTTGTAAAGAGTTCCGCAAGGGTGTCAAAGGCGGCTTCTGTTGCGAGCTCGTTTTCAGCCTTGATTCTTGCTTTCTCTCTTCTCACGTACCTCTGGACTTGTTCTAACGCTTGCCTCTTTATTGCGTCATTCATCAGGGGGTTGGCTCCACTATGTTGTTAGTGCTCCACAGAGGGTTAACAGAAGGCTTTAGTCTCTGAAGTACTCTCTTGCCAACATTTCTTCTACTTCGTTCTTTTCAATGTCCCTGAATTCTACTTTCATTCCACTGCACAGAGGAAGGTATTCGATTCTGAAGGTGTCAAAATGCATACGTCTGAGCATGGTGGTGGTGCCATCATCATAGTAATGCCAGCTTCTGATGGTTTCAACAATGTATGTTGTGAAAAACACTCTATCTACCAACTTCCAGTGGGTTGCCAATTGAACAAACAAAAGATTATTAGTACACCAAGCATCCCATGTATCTTGCTGTTGAGCGTCCACGAACAAATTCCAACTCTTTTCCTTCTTGTCTTTGTGAACCTCTACAGACCAAGACTCCTGAAGCTTCTTCACAATCTCCCACTTGATGTTGTCTGGAAACTTCTCAATGAATGCCAAATCTTCCATTGATGGTAATTCTCTCTGTTTCTGCTCTTCAGTTTATTCCCAAACAGTTTGCCACCAAGATGCAAGTTTCTGCTGCTTCAACAGGAAGAGGAAACTGTCCACCACATAGAGCATGCATCATGATGGTGATGTGTTTCCGCCATTGTGGGATGAACTTCTTGTGGAAAGTGGCTTTGATGATGAGAAATTCCAACTCTTCAGTGGAAGAAGGAACTTTACAAACATCCATTGAATTCTTCTCTTCTTGGCAATGCCATTTCCTTCATTTTCAGCCTCTTCTGGTGCTTGTTGATGGCAAGATTCCCCGGCTGCGCACCAAAAACATGGAGCCCCAAGAGGAACACCAAGGAAAAGGGAATTCTCTTGCAAGAAAATCTATCTTGTATCATCAACAAGCTTGTTTATTATGTTTCATATGATCACAATGAAGAAAAGAACACCAGGCACAACAAATCTTCATACAGCATCATGTAGATCTCCCACGGATTTGATAGAATCAACCATATTCTTCAATATCTTCACAAAATCCATCAATGGAACAAAGAAAGCAAAAGAATACACCATCTTTGAATGGAAATACATCACATAGTATTCATCTTCAATATCTTCATAGTCTTCTCTCTCAATCTCTCATATATAATCACTCTGGTTGAGTAGAATTGGCTATCTCTGACTCTCTCTCTCTCTCTCTCCATCAATAATACATCATTTCCTCACTACAATCTCTCAAAATCACTCTCAATAATCCTTCTTAGTTCGTGATACCCCTCCCAAGAGTTATGTCTGATATGAAGAGTCACCAGAGCTACTAGAGTGTCCTTTCATAGCTCACTACTGTCACTTCACTCTAGTCTTCACTTGAGTCTTCAGCAGCTACTTCTTTCAGCTCTTTTGCGCTTGTATTCACCTCTTTCCAAGGCTAGAAAACTTTCCCAAGCTACACTCTCATCCATCAGAACACATACAGAAGCATACAGAATAGTCACAGAACAGTACCAGAACAGCTACAGTACAGAACAGAATAGAACAAAGACAGAGGCTCTACAGAAGACCTACAGAAGGTTACAGAAGGTCATCAAAACCACATAACTCATTCTCAAACCATTCCAAACTCTCACAAACCATTCAATAAGCTTTCACAAGATCTCAATCTTCATCAATCAATAATCCATCCCTCCTTACAGAAGACAATCAGAACAAAACAGACCAAAACAGAGCAAAACAGAAGGTATACAGAACCAATCATAACCTATCAGAACATCACAAAACCACCAATAAACATCATGAACTTCCAAAACACAATCAATATCATCCAAAACACTCTCAAACCACTTCCAAACCAATCAATCATCTCATAAAATCAACCATTCAGCTCTCAAAAACAACAAAAATCAGCCAAAAAACAAGTCATTTCAACACTCAACAAGACCTATCAATGGGATGTTGGCTAGATACCAAAGGGAAAGGTGGGAACCCTAACCCCAAGAACTTGTATAAAAAGTATGAGAAAGAATGAAACAAGATCTTTATATGTATGCTAACTTGCATTATCTTTATTGTCTGTTGCCTATTGTGTAAAAGAAGTTGTAGTATCTTGTCTTTCTATCTTTTTCTAAGTTTCTTACAATTTTCATGACCGACTCTCAATTATTCTCATTAAATATCAAAAGTTGAAAGTATAATAGCTTTAAGTTTTCCTTCCAAAAATTTGTGATGCATGTTGCACATTAAAGTTAACATTGTGCCTTGAGCATAGCTAACATTGTGCCTCTTCTAGCTCTCTCCTTGTTTTTTCACTTCAAATCCTTATTTTCCTCTTCTACTTTGTTGGCTCTATTCTTCAATTCTATCTTTATTTGTTACTTCATTGTCTCTATTTTCCAGTTTTGTCTTTCTCTTATAAGTGGGCTTGTAGGTTTGATATTGCTAGACAAAGTGTATAAAAGTATCTGATAGGCCTCGGTCTCATCTTGCTATACTTCGAGTTCCAACTTACCTTGAAGAGCTTTGGCCTTGTCTCTATGGAGCTCTTTATATAGCTATTCCAAAGTTCTTAGGTTGGTTATTTTACTTGATACCAAACCCCATTTCTATGGACTTGTGATACAATCAGCAAGGTAGCATTGCTTATCTCGCTATGAAGTGATATGTAAAAATTACATAGTGCAGCAAACAAAATCCTAGTAAGAAATAGAGAGTACATAAAAAATATAATAAGTAGAAACTTCTTTAATTTAAAAAAATGATACAAAGATGGCTATATCCACCCATACACCTTTATTGTAAAGGCTAGATGGTGACCTAGATAAATGATAAGTAAATAACTTAACGCGAACTAGAAGAACTCTAACTATGTTAAAAATACATTAATGAGAGCTTTGGAGAGGTCTTCCTTTTATGGCCTAGAAAGGTAGTTTGGTCAGCTTGTCCAACCATATTATGAACCTTTTCTAGTCAACCAATAAATATTTCAATAAATATTCTCTTTAATATCAGGTCAAGAACACACACCCCAAATCCCTACTAGGGAGCCCACTCACCCCCCTTGGGATCCCCTAGCTAAAGGACACTTTTGTGACCCCTTGATCCCAAATAGGGATCCTTAGTAACTCCTCCCCACAAATCGATGCAATGTGCCTCGAGTTTCTACCAACTCAATTACTCTATCTTACCCAAAGTTAGACCCACAATGATCAAATTTTTTCTATCCAATCATATAGACCTCATCTAGCATACAAGTCAAGATCCATTGAGCTCGCACATGGCTTCTCCTCATAATGGGACCTTACAACTTTCAGTACCGTGGATCATTGGTAGCACCTTATGAGGGCGGGATATTAAGCATATCCAACAACCCCCTTAATGAAAATTGGCATAGGTGAACTGTATCCTTAGCCCAATGCCAAGTTTATGAAGATAAAGTCGAAGAAAATCCTTCGTAAGAGCTTTGGTAAATAAATATGCTCCATTGTCCTCTTTAAAATAGTAGACAAAGTCTACTATCCCATCCTTAGTTACATCACATATATAGTAATACTAAATTTCAATGTGCCACATGAAACACTAGTTTTTTAGCAATGGTGATGGAAATCTAATTGTCACATCATAGCATTATTGGATCTCCATCTTGCACTCCTATATGCCGTATGATCATCCTTAATATGCTGCTTCACAACTAGCAGAAAAGTTTTCTTATACTCTACTTTGATAAAAGACAACACCACTTTTGGTTGCTTCTTACTAATCTAAGAGAAGATTCTTGAACCTAAAGAGAAACAATATTCAAAATTTGACTTCCTAGAATCATTGTCACTTGGCCAATCTGAGTTACATTTTCCTATAAGAGAACTTCTAGAGCTATATGTGATACCGTAGTTAAGAGTTCCCTTCAAGCATTTAAGCATCCGTATCCTAAGTATCCAATAACTTTCTCATGGTTTGTTTGTGAACCTACTCAAAACATCAATAAAAAAACTAATATTTGACCTCATGTTGCACAAGTAGATGAGATTTCTAATAACCAACCTCTTATACCTCCCAATGTCTACTAGTGCTAATGTATCCTCAATGGACAACTTCTCATTTAATCTCCATAGGCATAGCTACCTCGTTGCACTTGGTCATACCAAATATTTTCCTTCCATGTGTACTTCTTTGCGTTTTTCTCCTCTACTATGTGTGACTTCTCCTTGAACACCACATCACAACTTGTGATGATATTCTTTGCCTCTTGGTGATATAATTTGTAAGACTTTTTCTCATCACTATAACCCAAGAAGATACATTTGTTGCTTTTTGGTTTTATCTTATTTCTCATATCTTTTGGAATATGTGCATAGAATTCATGTCTAAAAGTTCTCAAGTGTGAGATAGAAAATTTATTGATAGTATAGGCCATATCAGGAGTTTTTTCCTTGAGAGCCTTTGTGTATCTCTAATTTAGAATGTAGATTACCATATTGTCATTTGGCCCAAAACTAGTTAGGGAATACTGTTGAGATGACAAGCTCAACACATGCGGACATTGATGATGGACCGCCTGGTTAGATGGGTCCACATGTCTACACTTAGCACGTCGGTGGTCATTATGAGTCACACATTGCCACTGACTCATTACTTATTATATTCAGGTTGCTACACCTATTTACAGCTGGCATAGTTATAGCGCCAATCGACTAGTGTAGTCGGTTATGCATTGTTTGACTTAGTAGGCCACTTTCCTTTATATTGTATCTTATCTATACTTTGTGTACATTGTAAAGTGTGTGGAAGAAGAAGAAGAAACCACCAAGAAGACGTTTTGGCCTCCATCTCTCTTCTTGTCTCTTGAGTGAGCTTCTCCTTGTGCATTTCTGTGTGTGTTCGGCGCAGCATCTTGAGCAAGTCCCCCCACCACGCGATTCTTGACAAATACCTTGCTCTTAAGCATGCACATTTCCATGTCCACAATGGTACATTTTTGGCATTCAATAATATCATTCTACTAAGGTGTATTAGACATCATCAATTGATGCTTAATCCCTTTTCTCTTGTAAACGTCTTCAAAGTCCTTTGAGTTGAACTCACTACCACCATTTGTTCTAAATTTCTTTAGACTTTTCTCTATTTTATTCTTAACTAGTTTAAGCTATTCTTTGAACTTACCAAAAGCTTGAGCATTATCACAAAGAAAGTTCACCCATATTGTCCTGCATTAGTCATCAATGAACAACATAAAAGAAGAAGATCTCCCGAAGGTTTATGTAGGCATTTTACTGCACAAGTCAACATGCATCAACTCCATAGGAGTCTTCCCTCTATTCTTTATTTATTGTGGAAATGACTTTCTCTATTGATTTCCCATCATACAAGCTTCAAATTGGTTTCTCTATTCCATTATATTGTAGGTATGTGAGCAATCATACCTTTCTTATGCATCAACTTTAATATTTTAAATCTAACGTGACCAAAGCTTTCATGCTAAAGTTTACTTGTATCCATATAGGAAGTGATGGTTGTAAGAGCACTCAACTCATATAGTTAGTTCTTTCTTTCTTTCTCCTTTGCTAATAACTTTGCTAGTACTATCAAGAATTTATACACCTATCTTGGTGAATCTCATTTCATGCCTAAGATCAAATATATAAGCAATTGATAATAGATTTTTATTAATCTCTGGAAAATACAATACATTTGAAAGCTTTTTGACTTCACCATTTTCAACAACAAAGAAAATAATACATGTTCCCTTAGTAAGGGATTTTGCATCGTTCTCTCAACTGACATATTGATGGATTCTTTCAGAGGTTGCATGGAATTATATCATGTGATAGGGAACACCACTATCTAATACACATAATCTATAATAGATATTAAGGGTAGTTACTAGTTCATCAAACTTTGGTGGAAAAATCCAAAGACATCTCTCAGCTAGCTCCTTAGTAGTATTTTGTATCCCAACTCTAGTCATCTAGTCACACAAGACTCAAGTGATGAATACTTCAATCATCTCTCGTTCAACAAATTTATCTGCTACTAGCTGATTCTCTAGGTTCTAAATCCTTATTTGGTTTCGTATTTCTACTAACTCTTTAGTACATTCCAAGCCTCTGATGATGTAACTCGTCTTTGCTAAAGGCTACTGGACAAATCTTTAGTGTTTGAATTGTTGGTGCAACATCACCACTTCTTGCTATGCCGAATCTCATTTTGGATGACAACATTTCTACTCTTCACCTCGAGGGGTGACTCTTGAATATATATATGTATCATGTGAGTTAAAAATAAGTTTTTCAAACACCATTTTTATACATTTTTTACAAAGAAAATGGTATAATGTAAAGGGATTACTTATAGATTGAATAAAAAAGGATTATGTTTATTCATAAAAAATTCATAGATAAGGATATTTGTAAATAGACCTTGAGCGCACATGATATAGAGGACATATATATAGTAAACCCCTTGAGCTCTTTACACTATTCAATGCTTTGTATCTTTTGTACTCTTCACTTCTTAGAGTCCCCTGGGCTGTGATACCATGTAAAAATTCCAAAATGGAGTGAACATGATTTGAGTAAGGAATAGAGAGTACACAACAAATATGAGAAGAACAAAATCTTCTTTAATTTTAAACAAATTGATATAAAGACGACTCTCTCCACATATGAATTTTAACTATGAAGCTTAGATGGAAACCTAGAGAGATGATAGAGGAAGAGCTTATGAGTTTTGACTAGGTTAAAGTTATATTGATTATGGATTTGTAAGGGTCTTGCTTTTATAGACCTAGAAGATGGTATGGTTAGCCTATCTAATCATATTATGAACCTTCCCTAGTTGCCTAGGGAATATTTCCTTTATTATCGAGTTGAGGGTAATGATTTTGAGCCGTGTTGGGGGGGCATTGCTATCCTTGAGATCCCCATCTAGGTCACTTTCATGGCCCCTAGACCCCAAAATAGGCATCCATGATAGCTGCCACTCCCCACAACTTGATGCAGTGTGCCCTGAGTGACTACTAGCTTAACTACTCTATCTAACCCAAATGCTAGACCCATAATGGTCACGTTTTTTCCATTCAATCACATAGACCTCATCTAACATACAATTCAAGTTCCAATCAATATACAAGGCCACACATCTCTTCTCCTCATAATGTGAACCTTACAATTTTGAGCATAAACAATCATTGATGGTAGCTTACAAGGGTGGGACATTGAGAATATCTAACAAAGTGACCTCCTCTATGGCTTTTCCTTTTTCAAGATTTATGAGTTTTATTTACATGCTTTGGGTGCAACTATATGTTGAAGGGCTTATTGATCAATAGGTAAGAGGTTTTGAACATCCTTTCTTTGCCCTTGCTAGAGCTACTTTCCCCTCTCCAAGTTAACATTTCTTCGACCTATTCTAAAATGGTTTCATGTCTTATTTTCTTGTCCTCTTCATGGAACTATAAGAGTGCTCTTTTGAAGTCCTTATTTTCATTTCTAAGTGTGGCTTCTAATATTTTTTGTTCATTTTTGTACTTCTTATTGGTAGTAGAGTTGTTGTTCATTCCTCTTTAGTCTCTCCTTCACTAGAATTTTCTAAAGATGAACTTTTCTCACCTTGCTCCTTCTCTTTCTATTGGTTATCATGCTCTCCACTCGAAGATGAGTTTTTTATATCCTCCTCTCTTTGTTTTTCTTTCTTTCTTGCATTTTTTGCTCTTATTATTGTGCTCTCTCAGGCCCTTTCTAAGTGGCTTTGTCTGTTGTGAGACTTCTATGAGGTGATAGATTAGGATATTTTGATGGGTGAATTACCTTAATAGGGACTCCTAAGTAAGTGTTAATGACACTTATGAGAGCACTTGGCATAGTTTGTTGATGATCCATTTTACTTATATTGTTGTAAGCTTGATTTTGGGGGGTCCTATGTAGGACTTTGTGGGCTCATTTAAGGGATTCACAAATGCATTCTACCATATCCTATTTACAATCTTCGATGAGATTCTATCTTCTATCAATAATTTTGGGAAACTTTCCACAATAGTGATGGCTTATTATACATGATTAGGTGGTGAGAGACTTGTATTAAGACTCTTTAACTCCTCCTTTGGTATGGATGTAAACTAGAGTCCATCTTGGGTTATATCATGTGCATCTTGCCATGTTTGAGTCATGTAGGGGTCATAGTAGCCTTGTGTGTTTCCTTGAATCTACATGTTTCTCAAGGACTCTTCTAACTTTGAAGTGAGCTCTATCTTGCTAGTTCTCTTCTATTGTGTATTCCCCAATGTATATAGTAGCATGATGAACCTAGTGTTGTGGTTGTAGTTTTCCTAATGAAGTTTGTGGATGCCATGAGGTGTGTTGGTACCCCCTACAAAATTGGCATAATTTTCTAATGATGTTGTCAAGGTTTCCCAATAGTCAGAATATCAAGTGTCCACTCCTCACATTCTTGCTTCAAGTTTAAACTCTTGTCACTACTGGACAATGAATATCTTGTCATTGAGCAAATCCTTGATCTATATAAGGGTCAAGGGTGTTGAGACATCGAGCTCCACTCGTGATACGCCAGGGTGACCGTTGTGTATTTATGTCACCGACTTGTCAGTTGCAGATGCGGTTGGTACACCGCCCCTGAATAATAGCTACATGATAGCTATCCTTATCTACTCTAGTTCGTGGCTCAGTTAGTATGCCACCTTAGTTAGTTGAGTTTGGTTTGAGACCCATATCTAGGGTTCTTCTATTTCTTTGTACTTGAGTTCTTTTGGCTTACACAACTAAGAAGAGGAAAACTATTTTTCAGCCTCCACCCTTTGTGTATTCCCCCATTGTGCAAGAAAGAAAGCTACAAGTGAGACTCCTTCCTTCTCTCCCACAATCTTGACATGGTATCAGAGCCTTGTTCGTGGTAAGGAGCTCAAGAAAGCAAGCCAAGCTCGCGGTGTTCTGGTAAGAGGAGCAGTGTTGCTTTCATTTTCTATTTTGGGAGCAGATCTCTGTAGGTAGCACAGCCGGAAAGTGCAGGAGTGCATTGTCTCAGGTTGAGACGCCCTTCGCGGTGAAGCAAGAGGGCAGTATATGCTGCGGGCAAGGGCTTTAGCCCTTGGCGACCTTGTTTTTTTGATTTGAGGCCATTTCGGGGCCTGTTTTGGAGGCGGAAGTTTTCTGCACGCACTTAGGAAAAGGCCCAGTTTTATGCTGTGCAGCCACTGTTCTACAGGTCGGTGAATAGTTACTGTAAAAATTGCATTGTATGCTTGTGCGCAGAGACATTGGGAGTTACAGAATCATCCCTGTTGCCTGTTGATGCAAAATCGTCACTAGGAAGTGACTATGTGGTCAAATACCACTTTCGCCAGTTTTACAGATTTTCCCTTGTGAGGGTGAAGCTGTGGTTTTTGCAGTGACAGAATTTTTTGCGGTCTTCTGTAATGGCATCTGATTCTCTTTCACAGATTGTCACTGAAAAGCTTGACAAGAACAACTTCCAAGCATGGAAGTTTAGAATGACGAATTTCCTTATAGGAAAAGGATATTGGGAATTTGTTGTAGGAAATGAAGAAGAACCAGTTCTTCCTGATGTTCCCAATCAACAGCAAATGCAGGCATTTAAAGCATGGCATGAGAGAGCCAGGAAAGTTATGTATTGGCTGTCTATCAGCATTTCAGACTCTATGATTGTGCATATTCAGGATGCAAGTACGCCAAAGGCGGCATGGGATACTTTGTCAAAAATGTATAGCACAAATACGCAAGCCAGGAAAATGCAGCTCAAGCAAGAGTTGCACAATGTGCAAAGAGAAAATATGAGCATCAACGACTACCACATGAAGGTGAAGAAGATTGCAGATGCACTTGCTTCCATTGGGTCACCAGTGGAAGATGATGATTTAGTTTCTGTGACCTTGAATGGTCTAGGAAAGGATTATGCACAGTTTCGGACATCCATTTCAGTTCGTGAAAGATTTCCTAATTTTGAGGAGTTGATTGCTCTTCTAATTTCTGAGGAACAGAGAAATGGTGGTGCATCTTCTTCAGGAGGAACTTCAAAAGAAGCTGTCTTCTACTCAAATGCTGGAAGAGGTAGAGGCAGAGGTAGAGGAGGCTGATTTGGAGGCCGTGGTAGAAATCAGAATATGCAGCAAACTCAAGAAAACCAGTCCTATGGAGGAGGACGTGGTAACTCTAGAGGCAGGGGGAGCCAAAGAGGTCGTGGTGGATGGCAAAGAGGTCAAAATGCAAACAGTAATGTTGAATGCTACTACTGTGGTAAAATGGGTCATATGGCTGAAGACTGCTATAAAAAGTAGAATGACATCATGAATGGAAAACTGCAACAAGGGAATTATGCATCTTCTAGCAGACAGGGTGATGACAGAAATGAGCATTTGTTCATGGTGCAGCACATGAACAATTCTGTGACAAGTGCAGAAGAAAGCAACGATGTATGGTATGTTGACTCAGGTGCATCAAACCACATGACAGGTCATGCAGAATGGATGGAGGATGCAAGGAAAATGGAAAAACCAGGATTTGTGGAGACTGGTGATGATACTGCACATCCTATTGTGCAGATTGGAAAAATTCCCTTGTCTATGGAGGATGGGAAAAAGAAATACCTGTCCGATGTATTTCATGTCCCGAATATCACCAAGAATCTGGTTTCTGTTGGTCAAATGGTTGAACAGGGCTTGCAGGTCAGATTTAATCCTCATGGATGCTTTGTTGAGGATATGAAAAATAAAGGTCACTTGATAGCAAAAGGAAAGAAGAAGGGCACAATGTTTACATTGGATGCAGACATGTCTGAATTGAGTGCAGCAATGTTTGCACATGGGACTGGTGTAGTTGCAGATATTGATATCTGGCATAAACGCATTGGTCATGTTAATGTATAGCGACTTAAATCAATGCAGGCCCAAAATATTGTTGCAGGTTTGCCGAAATTCAAGGTTGCAGAAATGCATAAGGTATGTGAAGCCTGTCAGTTTGGAAAACAGGCAAGGAAACCATTTCCTAGACATGTTCAAGAGAGTAAGAAGCCATTGGAATTAATCCACTCTGATGTGTGGACAACTAAAGCTGCATCTCTTGGAGGCTGTCATTATTTTGTCAGTTTTATTGATGACTATAGCAGAAAAGTTTGGGTGTATTTTATGAAAAAGAAAAGTGAAGTTTTTGGGCATTTCAAAACTCTTAAAGCTATGGTTGAAAAAGAAACAGGCCTGCAGATAAAATGCCTAAGGTCAGATGGAGGGGGAGAGTACCTCTCAAATGAGTTTGCAAAGTTCTTGCAGGAGCATGGCATAAAGCAACAATATTCATGCAGTTATACCCCACAACAAAATGGAATTGCAGAAAGGAAAAACAGGCATATTGGAGAGGTATCTCGTGCCATGCTCAATGAAAAAGACTTGCCAGATTTTTATTGGGCTGAAGCAGTTGCTACAGTAGTCTACATAATGAACAGGACTCCCACTGCAGCAATACATGGAATGACTCCAGAGGAGAGGTATACTGGTAGGAAACCAGATATTTCTCATTTGAAAATTTTTGGTTGCATTGCCTATGTACATGTGCCAGATGAGCTGAGATCCAAGTTGGATCCAAAAGCTGAGAAGTGCATCTTTATTGGTTACTCTCTGCAGCAAAAAGGGTATAGATGCTATAACCCTTCTACTCGTAAGTTTACAGTGAGCAGAGATGTTGTTTTTGATGAGATGAGTAGCTGGTATAAACCAGTAAATGTGATTGATGATGTAGATGCACAAAATGGTAATGCTGCACAAAATTCACAGCAGCAGTCACAAAATATTAGTGGACCTGGAGCGTCCTCTAGCAGTGGTTCACATTCTTCGCCATGGACAGGCGGATTGAGATCAGGAGAATCTTCTCAAAGCAATGCAGATAGTGGTATGCAGGTATCACGAAAAGGAAAAGAAAAGGTTGATCAGCCCATGTTTGATGTGAATGCAGGTCACTCTTATGTGGATGGTGAATCCAGTGGCTCAGAACAGAGCATTGATGATGAGTTGGGCATTCCTTCTATTGTTACACCTGGAGTAAGGAAAACCAGGGATGTTTTGAGAGCACCTGGGAGTGAACCTACTTTGCGCAGGTCTACCAGAGTTAGGTATCCTGTGGATAGGCTGAAATATGATGGATTTACAGCCATTCACTATGCATATATGGTTAAAGTGATACAGGAACCAGAACCCACTTCTTTTGAGGAAGCCATGGGAAAAGAAAAATGGGAGAAAGCCATGGATGCCTTGGAAGCAAATGCTACATGGGAATTGGTACCTTTGCCTAAAGGTAAAAATGCAATTGGCTGTAAGTGGGTTTATAAGGTGAAGCACAATGCAGATGGTTCTGTGAACAGATACAAGGCAAGATTAGTAGTCAAGGGGTATGCACAAACATATGGCATTGACTATGAAGAAACATTCAGTCCGGTTGCAAGGATGGCAACCGTAAGAGCAGTCATTGCTATGGCTGCGTCAAAGGGATGGTCTTTACATCAGATGGATGTAAAGAATGACTTCTTGCATGGTGATTTGCAAGAAGAGGTCTATATGGAGCAGCCACCAGGTTATGTGCATGCTGTTCATCCTGAGTTTGTTTGCAGGTTGAAGAAAGCTTTGTATGGCTTGAAGCAAGCACCTAGAGCATGGTCTGACAAGATAGGACAGTATCTTGTCACTATTGGCTTTCAGATTTCCAAGGCAGATTTCTCACTTTATGTGAGAAAAACAGAGAAATGTATTATGCTACTTGTCATTTATGTTGATGATTTGATTATGACAGGTGACAGTGATGAAGATATCCTTCATGTGAAAATGCTATTGAAGCAGAAGTTTGAGATGAAAGATTTGGGAGAGCTGCGTTATTTCTTGGGCATCGAGGTGATTAGATCACCAAGTGGGATACAGCTCTTGCAGAGGCAGTATGGATTGGACATGCTATCCAAATATGGGATGACAGGCTGTAAGCCTATTTCAGTTCCTTTGGAGCAGAATGTGAAGCTGAGCACAGATGCAGGTGAGCTTCTAGAAGACCCTACTATGTACAGACGCATAGTAGGAAGTTTGATTTATATGACTATTACCAGGCCAGATTTGAGCTATGCTGTTGGATTGGTAAGTTAGTTTATGCAGGCTCCAAGGAAACCACATTTGGATGCGGCTAGACGCATACTCAGGTATGTGAAGTCCACATTGCAGTATGGACTATTTTATGAGACTGGGGTTCAGATACAGTTGCATGGATACACTGATGCTGATTGGGCTAGTAGTATTTCTGATAGACGATCTACCAGTGGATATGTGTTCTCTTTTGGGAGTGCTGCAATCACTTGGAGCAGCAAGAAACAGCCTACAGTTGCCTTGTCAAGCACAGAGGCTGAGTACAGGGGTGCAGCAATGGCTGCATGTGAGGTATCTTGGTTGTATAAGCTACTTTATGATATGCATCAGTCTACAGATGGGCCAATTGTCATTTATTGTGACAACATGAGTAGTATACACTTGGCAAATAACCCAGTCTATCATGCTAGAACAAAGCACATTGAGGTGCATTATCACTATGTGCGAGAGAGGGTTTTACTAGGTCTTATTGATCTAGTTTATGTCAGCACAGAGGATCAGGTAGCTGACATATTCACGAAGGCATTGGGCACAGAGAAGCTACGCAAGTTCAGAGACCTGCTTGGTGTGCAGGAATTGGGATTGAGCTCGAGGGGGAGTGTTGAGATATCGAGCTCCACTCGTGATACGCCAGGGTGACCGTTGTGTATTTATGTCACCGACTTGTCAGTTGCAGATGCGGTTGGTACACCGCCCCTGAATAATAGCTACATGATAGCTATCCTTATCTACTCTAGTTCGTGGCTCAGTTAGTATGCCACCTTAGTTAGTTGAGTTTGGTTTGAGACCCATATCTAGGGTTCTTCTATTTCGTTGTACTTGAGTTCTTTTGGCTTACACAACTAAGAAGAGGAAAACTGTTTTTCAGCCTCCACCCTTTGTGTATTCCCCCATTGTGCAAGCAAGAAAGCTACAAGTGAGACTCCTTCCTTCTCTCCCACAATCTTGACAAAGGGCACATGAGGGCTGAAGACTTAATATTTGCATAAACAACATAAAGACTAGCATGCGATTTATATGAATAGAGGAAACACTCATTACCAATTTCTCATCTTGCTTTTTATGTTAAAAACTATTGCCACAACATGAGAGAGCCAATGCATTCCTCCCTAAAAAAATAAATGAAAACTCTTCCTAGCTTGATGGACTATATTTTTTTGTGTGAGAAGTTTTCTTAAAGAACTCTATTTTATTATTATATGAAAAAAGGATGTGGTGATTTTTTAATGTACAACTCATTTAAGGTAGTGTTTTTGACATCCATCAAATCATAAACATAAGGGTTGTATTTCAATTTTTCTCTAGGGCACCTAAATTGAAGTTTTTTATTACGAGGACACAAAGGTACAACGATCTCACATATAAAGAAGGATTTGTCAAAACAACTAGCTATGCACAACTCTTCCTTAGTTAGAACCTTATCACGTAAGGGATGTATTGCAACTTTGTGTGTGTGTGTGTGTGGGGGGGGGGGGGGGGGGGGGGGAGTGAGGCAAGATTTATTGAATGATTGATCTTAGAGATGTGGTCTCAATAGTATAAAGAGTTGTGTTGAAGTGTGCTTAAAGCTCACCCTTATTCAATAGTCGATATAAGGCGAGTGCGTGATCATGTGAGTCGCCATAGGCAAGGACCTACATATAGGCACTCTAATAAGGTGAGTGCCTATACATGCGATCTCAACCTTAAGTGTATATCATTTTTTTAAGAAGCAAGTTAAATCATCGCACTTCTATTTAAGCTCCTGAATCTTTGATTGATCCTTGAGTTTGGTATTAAAGCATCAGGTGGGTTCAACCTTTGTAATTTTAATTACTTTTCTAAAATTTTTGTGATAGTTTATCCTACATAGGGATGCTTTTTGATATAAATGCTCAAGTTCATTGTCATTGGGAGGCAAGCTTGACCACATCATCATGAGGGAGACCCATGCTTGTCAAAATTTTCAAATGTCGAGTCTAACTCAAGAAAGCATTCTATGGTAGTGAGTTTGGTATGCTTAGCCATATTCTAAGCCATTCTATAGATAAAACAATAGTTGTGATTTGATTCAAGGCTATCAAGAGGTAGGGGCTTGGTATCACTAACCAAGTAGAGAGCTTGATTTGGGACTCTTGGATCTTGGAGTGACATGGTGTTTTTAGCCTAATCCTACTAACTATCAAGTTCTAAGGTAGCTCAGGTGGTGATTAGGGTGGTTGCCATATCAATGTTAGCCCCACGTACGGTGTAGGGTGGCCCATGTGGTAGTCGAAAATAGCATTCATGAAGGTAGTGAAAAGAGGTCATTAAATTTTACGGCAACACCAAAGTAATTGAAGGTGAGAGATTCGCTAAGGATTATGTTAAGAGGATTCTATGGCAGCATGGGTACTATAAGATATATAAGGATGAAGGATGAAGTGCTATGTTTCACACACACACACACACACACACTCTCTCTCTCTCTCTCTCTCTCTCTCCCCTCTCCTTAGCTAGATTTTTCATTCACCTTCTTTTGGTTGGTTTCCATTGCCCTTGAGTTGTCCTCCCATGGATACTCTTAGTTTGTCCCATTTCTCTTGACTATGTATTCATATGTCTTTCTGTATTCTTTCTCTTTTGGCCCATAGTTTGGATACTGACTTTCCCTGAGACTTAAACATTTTCCTGATACCACCCACTATAGTGAGAGTATCCAAGTCAATCTAGTCCATAGAAGTAGTTTTCTTCTGAGATGTATTTTTGTGTTAAAATGTACTATGTAGTCCCACCTTTGTACACCTACTATTGGAATATATGAGCATACGTTTTCAGCACGAGTTGACTGCAACTCAAAATGGTGTTCGCACTGCTAAAACAGTATGCTTTTTAGTTAAGTTGGAAATGACAACATATCCCTATGACATCGAGTCTAGGTATGGAGAGGCTTTTTTGTTCTGCAAAGTTAGTACAATCAGTTTTCACATGGTGACCACACACAGAATCTAGACCCAGTTATAATCAATATATTCTATTCTACTATATTTTCTTGAATTGTTTGGTAGAATATAGAAGAGGACAATAATAAATTTTCCAACACTATAATCATCAATTTACATTTCCCTAACAAAGAGTAGGGTTTGCCATCATACCAATCTAGTTTGGCATCAATGAAAATTACTTGTGGTTAATCTAATTCTTCTCAAAATTAGTATGGGGGCATATTTAAATCAAATACCTTGTCAATTAGGGCATTTGTAGAGAATAAACATTGCTCCAATTAACTAGACTAAGAGATAAGTTGGTGGTATGATGGGGTTCATCCTTAGAGTCTAGGTTACTAATAGCAATTTCTTTGATATTTGTGTATGGGGTGGTGGATGAAGGGTTTTTTTGAGACAACCAATTGAGTTATGTCTATTGCTTGAGTTATTCATACCAAGTTTTTTCAATCACCATGATGGATTTGATGGGAATATCATAGGTTCTTATATGGAAGGTTCATGCGAATAGTGCACTAGTGAATAATACTTTTTTATCCAACTCCATTAAAGTAGCTAAATCCAAGTTTTCTAAATCCACATTGCATGTCTTGTTGATGATATAGAGGTAACAAGGTCCAGGTCCCTAAGTCTTAGCTTCTTCTTTGGCCCTCGATATCATACAATAGCACCCTGATCCCCTTTATCAAAGGTTCTTATTTCACGTGCTTGTCAAACTATGTTTTTTGTTTTGACTTCTAAGCAAGCAAGGTATATATGGCAAAGAGGCAAGGATTTGTAAGGTTTCCTAGTTCAATTAGGTAGTCAATCAAAGCTATGGTTCCTTCCCAGCTTTGTCTAAACTAGTATCTTTGCACTAGGTATGAATTTGATTGGCATTATGGTGTCAATTCTATATGTGGGCCTAAAGACTGTCTATCTTATGGTTGTCCTATAGGTTATCGAATAGGCCTATAACTTTACCATGAGCATATGCTCCTAGTCAAATCTTGAGGTAGAATGAATAACACCCTACCATAGCACAAAATGAAGCTCAAATTGGACAAGAAGAGGCTATAAGTACGGTTGCTAGCCACAAAACCTACAAGAAAACTCTCTTCTTCACAAGGAACCATGCAAAACACACAAGAAAGAAGGCACACAAAAGATTGGGAAATGCTTACATCCTCACTCTCTTCCTCTTCTTCACTCTCCATTAGATCTTGCAAAGGAGCACATGAGAGAAAGAAACAAGAACAAGAAATGAGAGTTATGCCAAAGTAAGAGAGGGAGAAATCAAGCATGAAAAGAGAAGATAAAGGGAAAAGGGGGTTGCAACCACCGTCAACTAACCACTTCCTCAAATCACCTAATAAAATTCCTCCTTTCTTGATATTATGACATTCAAAATTACATACATGAACTAAAGCCTTAGAGACCCTTCATTTTTAGAATGGGACAAAGGACCCTCCCTCTCCTAGGAATATTTTTATATGCCCTTGGGATACATTTTTTCATATATAACTTTTGAACACAAGCTACAAGTATAAATATGCAATTTTACAAGAGATGTTTCCATGAGGAGCACATTTTTGTTCCTTTATTTACACAAGTTTTTGGGTTATCATTCCTCTAGACTAAAATGTGAAGCATCCAAATTGGAGAAAACCACAATCATCTCTTGGAAAATTCTTCATCAACACCATATTGGGGAAAATGGGAAATTTTTTTAAGTTTGGGACACATGGTCAAATCTTTGGATTTTTCATAACTTGAACAATATAACTCCAAATTGAGCGCTCTATAGCTCGATGGATTCCATTTTTCAAGCTCTTTCCAATGATAGGTCACCTCATATGGTTTTGAGAAACTTATGGGCATATTGTCCGGTGCCACCTTTTTAGTATTCAAAAAATGAGAATAGGGAGATTCCCAAATTCACTAATATTGTGTTCATCTTCATCATCAGTCTTCATTTTCTTCTTGGATCACTGAATTGACATTGGACAGGAAAGGGAATGAGGCAAAAATACACATACAATGCAGACGTAAAGCTTAGGTTATAAAGCACACCAAATAAAACCACATTATGACACACAAAAGATAGTGCTTTTCTCCTCAAAGGATTGGTTTGATATCCCTACAAGGGAGGGGTCTTGGTAACCCTAGTTCAACGAATAGTCCATTAGGAGGAGAAAGTTCTAATACTTTGCCTCTCCTAGTCGGTTAGCCCACTTTGAGTGGGGTTATAGTTCACATAGTTCAGGGACCCTTAGCAAACCAGTCATAATGGCGCAACCCATTGCAATCCCAGTAAGAACGCAAGACTTGCCAGCCTTAGGATTTCCTCTTTCCATTTTTAATGGGTTACCGGAGGAAGATACAAAACTTCATATTAATGAGTTCCAAAAGTTAATGTTCAACTATTGAATCCAAGATAAAGGACACTTGATGATGTTCTTCAATATTACTCTGAAAGGATAAGCTATAGTATGGTATCACAGCCTAGAGGCTAGAATCATAACTACGATTAATCTATTTTTTTGGCCTTTCTTTGCCCCTGAAAGAGGAGGGCAGTATTGGCTATGTATTCTCAATGTAACATGTCAAGAACCTTACGATAATGTTTGAGAATATGCTAAGAAATTGAGGGAAGTATTTCATAAGTTGCAGACTTATATTCCCATTCCAGCTACAGCTTGGTTACAATACATTTTGCATGGGCTAGACTTTAACATCTAGGTGAAATTGAGCAGTTTTTCTCTTGCTGACATTGGTATGGATACTATACAAGTAAAAGAGATAGAGTTGCGATGACAAGTGACCTATACCTCCATGGAAAACTAGAATCTAAGTCTAGGTGTTGTAAATACTTTGGCATTGATAAATGGAGGTCAACGGACATCCATGAGTGCTTTCAATGTAAGAGAAAGTATGATTCTGAAGGTGCCTATGTTGCCATCGCCTCCCAGTGTGACCATGCCTATGGTCAGTCAAATGGTTCCACCAAATGTTAGAAGCCAAATGACAAATTCTAATATTGTTCTAGGGAATCAGTAGCTAATTCCAAATCAAGTGGTTAGGACATTGGAATAACAGGTAGATGATCGCGACTATGAGTCAAGTGCCTCGAACATCCTTAGTGAAGTTAAGGATATGATGAAGCACTATACTGACATGATCACTGAACAATATTGGCAAAGAACTATTGATGTCAATTTCCTATTTGCCAATATTGATGTCGATTTCCTGAAGAAGGAGCAGAATTTGATAGGGAGTCAACGCCCTAAAGACGGTGCCCCCTCAAGATTTAGCTGTAAGTGTTGTGGCAGCCAACATTTTCCTAGAAATTGTCCAAATGTTAAATGTGACGTATGCGGCAAGTTCAGCCACTTAGAAAGTACCTATTATTGGAGCAACATTAGCTCTCTCCACTAGCAAGGAAGTAAACAACCAAGTTCAATCAACCATGTGCAAGGGAATAATCTTCAGTGTAAGATGAGGGACCGAAACAAATACTGCAAAGAGGAAAGGCTATTGTAGAAGACCTACCTCCTAGTTGTAGTGGAGTCATCCTTATTGAAGATATATGTGTCAATGGCAGTAAAGCTTCTAATTCATGATTCTTGACAAGAGGTCAAAAGGGTAAAGAGAGTGGCAAAAACAAGGTAAAACTTGTCGACACAAACCCTAACCATGATGATAAGGAGATGCAAGTCCTTAATCCTAACATGGAAGGTGGACCTCTAAAATCCATTGATAGTAAAACTAACCCCAGTAAAGTGTTGCCAAAGAAGAAGGAAAAAGCCAAGAAAGAGGCATGAAAGCCTGTTCAAAGACCAAAGGAGAGAATGGTCTAATAGGAGAAGAGAGCTATTGCTAACTATCATGAATTTTATTTAGAAAGTTCTCTTTGCGAGGTTAAGCTAGATGTAAATCTCCTGCAGTTGATCAAGCTATTCCCAAGAGTGCGTAAAGAGTTTAAGAAGATCCTTTGCACTGGATATATTGTGGAGCCCTTCGGCAATCGAAAAAATGACTAAAAATCTGCAACCACCACAATGGCTGGAGTTTTTCATTTCTGTCTTCCTTGGTCTTTAAAATTGTCGAATCATCAGGTTCCACTTCCACCGACTTTAAATTCCTACCTCAAATTTGCACTTATCCACTTCTTCTTTGCACTCCATCAATTTTGAACTCATAATATTGACAGAGGATCCTGTGTCCACAATCGCATATTCCACTAATATGCCATCAACATATGTTACTACCCTTGGACAATGCTTTTTAACATGCTCAAATCAATCATCTCCTGCCCACACTTTGCCGAATGGAGAAGAGACAGCTTTTCGGCTCTTCGAGCAAGCTGAAATTTTCAGAACACAATTTGGAAGTTGGGGACGCGGGAGGCCAAAAAGGCCAAAATGGCCAAGACTTTTGAAAGTTTGGGCATGGGCCCTTTGGGGGGGGGCCAAACGGCCCCTATAATTTTTGATTTGTTAGGGGGGGCATTTTTTCAAACGGTGATGTCATGCAGAACGATGTCCTCTTGTCATGACGATTTGGGAGATGGATCCATTGGCAGGCTAAAAGCAACCTCCTTTCAAATCTTGGCAATGGAGTCTATCAATTTTTCACTTCTCTTTGCATGTATCCACTTGTGAAATGGCTTCTCGGATGAAGAGATAAAAAATCAATCTTTCTCTCTCCAGCAAAAGACACTTCACATGCAAAGAATCAAGAAGAGGATGCGATGACGAATGCTTGTCCGGCATGGACCGGATTGCTACAAGATCAAAAGGATGCTGAGAAGTGGTATCCAACATGGTCGAGAGACTAATGGTGGGGCAAGTGGTTGTACAAAAAGCTATTTATAATAATATGCAACATGCAAACTAGTCGTATGCCTATTTTTATAAAGAAAATGTGATTGTTTTTTATATTTAATGACTCAAATGAAGTGCGCATGGAAAGAAAATTTGTATGAATCATGTTTGAAGTATGTTTGGGGGCTGCACATGATAAAATGCAGAACTTATAGTCACACATGGTTCTAATAAATAATTTAAAACCTGAAATACGTCTTTTATTAGAGAAAATATTGAGGGTTTCTTCCATTTCCAGTTAGGGGATAAAGTTCATATGGAATAAAAAACTAATAAAAAATATTTTTCAATCAATATGATTAGTCAAGAAACATAAATTAAAAAATATCACATTTTTATGTATAAATAAATGAGAAAAAAAGGGGAAATTTAGGTTTTTCGTCTATTTTTTTAAAAAAATATATACTTTATGTCTGTGAACATATAACAAGGCTAGAGTATGAGGGATAAGCCTTAGTTGAACCTTGTTTCTATGTTAGAGTATGGCTTTTATATCGATATCTACATGAAAAGCTAGACCAAAATGAATGCTACACCTATCCAACAATGCAAAACCTAAACAGTAGGAGGAAAGAGGGTTTGTAACAATTAGTGGTCTCTAAAAATGTTTTAAATTCTAATTTATTTGATTATACATAGCATACTAGCTGATCACCATTTAAATTTAAGAGAGACTAGTAGCACAAGGAAACTCGGTGCTAGTCTCTAGCAACGTCACAATTACGAGTAGCTTGGAAATCATTAAATGATTATCTTTGCACCTCACGTTTTTGGTTTTTTATCATAAAATGATTGAGAACGAGATGTGTCATTCACAATCGCATTATGCATATCACATGGTAACTCCTGGTGGATGCATAGCAATTGATTGCCAAGATGTTGAGTTATGAGAAAACCAAAGTTGTAGCCTAGACGATTGAATCTTTGGGGTTGAGATTGGTAAAGGAACACAAAATATCCTAGAACGTTGGAAATATATAAGAGCGGAGTGTGTTTGTATGTGCTTAATGTTAGAGCAGCATGTCTTGGGGCCAATCCCCTCGGTGTAGGACAGTTGTAGTGGGGCCCCATAGCATTCAGCTAGAGGGTGCCTCCTTTATGTTTGTATCATGTTGGTGTACTACACCAAGATGTGTGGGATCTCCCTGTGAGGAGTAAGGAAGGGAAATTGTTTAGTATTAGAGGCCCGGCTAGTGCCTACAGCCAGTGTCAGGCCCGTTTAAGGTCTCGACAGGTGGTGCATCTGCTAGGAGTTGCGTACAAGTGGCGGTTTCTGAATCTTGGTCATATAAGGGACATGTTAGCCTTATTCTATTATCAAAATTTGCCTTGAAATAGTGGATGTTAAAATTGGCTTGTTACAATTTTGGTAATCAGCATGATGACCAATCCAAAGAATCCTCCTAATCCAAAAGATACTTTGTCCATTCTAAATGGTTTAATGGGATTTTTAGTTAGGCGTATGACTAATTACTTTATTCTTCGCCTTGAAAGTGACACCATGCTCGAGTTTGCGTCATTATAGGGAAGTACCCATGGAGTAATCTTGAGTAATAATCCATGGGAGTTAGAGGAAAGATTAGGGAGTAAAAGTGAGGCTAGGAAGGCACAATCATCTATGATCCTCAATAATGATAAGTTTTTAGAGGAAAAGGCTATGATGCCATTGGTTGGAGTAATACATGCCGACGAGAGAGATATACATCCAATCCTAGGGCCTGATGCAGTTGGGTATTGAAGCACAATTTCACAAATCCATAAAGCATTGGATGATATCTATATATGTGGGAAACCCTTGTCAGAGAGGAAGTTTCTACTGGGACCTATCTACGATTCTAGGAAAATGGTAGCAAATGAGGATAGAATTATTAAAACATCATTGGTAGGTGATGGGGTAGACTCCCTATTGCATAGCATAGGCCTCCCTAGATGACTTTATGAGTTGATAGAAAGGGACAACAAGGATAACATTAACCTTCCTACACTAGAAAAGGTGGAAATGGAAGAGGCCACATACCCTAAAAGTCTAGAACTAGGTTATGAAAAATATGAAGATTTTAATGACCCAGTGCTGATCCCAAAGGAGAGGACTAAATTCCCTCCTCCTTATAGGGATCTCCAAATGTTTCATGGGATAGTAAAGGAGGATCCAATGTTGCACTTAAAAGAATAGCCTAGCTTGCCTTGCAAGTGGGTTTTGAAAGGTGAGAAGGATCGAAGCTTGCACTCGAGAGCTATGGCGGGAGAGCAAGAGAAAGAAAGAGAGAGATAAGAAATGGGAACTCCAACCATCACAATGTGTGACTGGGCCTTCATTTATTCAAACTATCACTAAAAAAATAAAGAATAAAGTGATGGTGACAGCCATCTGCCACTTGCAGTGTGCAATGGTGGTGACTGTCAGTGTAGTAATACATGGGCAGCTAGGCAGAGGCACCTTTACCCCCAACAACCTCCCACTTAAAGGCAAATCTGCCCTAGTGAGGAGTGAAAATAAAAAAGAAGAAGATAGTATAACATGTACACATGTACAACAGGATGAGGAAAGATGTCATCTCATCCCACGCCCATCAACCTCCTGAGGAAGGCAAAGAGCTTTGTAGAGAGGCTTTTTGTGAGTAGATCTGCAGGATTTTGGTTAGTGGAGATCTTAACAATATCAACAAACTTGTCCTCAATGACACCATATATGAAGTGATACCTCACCTCAATGTGTTTCGTCTTTGCATGGAAGACCGGATTCTTGGCTAACTGAATAGCACGGATTCTTGGCTAACTGAATAGTACTCATAGAATCCGAATGCAGTGTAGGGATAGCATCAATACCAAGGTTAGAAACCAAATGAACCAACCAAATGGCCTCCTTGCAAGCCTCAGTGGTGGCTGCAACATACTCAGCCTCTGTAGTAGAAAGGGCTGTGCATTTTTGCACCCTGGACATCCAAGAAACAGCACCTCTAGCATAGGTGAATACATAGCCGAAAGTGTACTTCCTACTATCTGCATGTCCTGCATAATCAGAGTCAATGTACCCCACGACTCTTGTATCCTGGCTGCCATAGCATATGCACATATATGTAGTTCCCTTCAGGTACCTCATGATCCTGCATAATCAGAGTCAATGTACCCCACGACTCTTGTATCCTGGCTGCCATAGCATATGCACATATATGTAGTTCCCTTCAGGTACCTCATGATACCCTTCACGGCATCCCAATGCTTCTTTCCAGATGTAGCCATATAGCATGCCACAACACCAACTTCAAAGGCAATATCTGGACGAGTGGTGATCATGACATACATAAGACTGCCCACCATTGCGGATGCATAGGGAATATTGGCCATCTCGGCCCTCTGCTCATCTGTCTGCCGACAATCAACCTGTGATACCTTCACATAAGAAGGCAATGGACAGCCAATAGGCTTAACGTCCTGCATGCGAAAGCGCTCAAGGACTTTATGAGTGTACTCCCTCTGTGACAAGTAGAGGAGTCCCTAATGCCTGTTGCGTCTAATGCGCATACCAAGTATGTGAGCGGCCTGTCCCAAATCTTTCATCTCAAAGCTCTTCTTGAGCTGAGACTTAAGAGCATCTAGCTCATCATGAGCTTTCCCTGCTATTATCATATCATCCACATAGAGTACCAAAATCAATAAAGAATGATCACGGGCTTTCTTCGTGTAAAGACACGGATCCATAGCACTCCTGTTGTAGCCCTGTGACTGCATAAAGGCATCAAACTTATGATACCACTCCCTAGGTGCTTGCTTCAAGCCATAAATACTTTTTTTCAATTTTCACACTAGGTGCTCCCTTCCAGGTTGTGCAAAGCCCTTAGGCTGCTCCGTATAAATCTCATCATGCAAGTCCCCATGTAAGAAAGCTGTCTTGACATCCATCTACCAAGTCAAGCTGAGCAACTGAAGCCAAGACTAAATGCAAGGTGGTCATCTTCACCACAGCAGAAAAGACCTCATCAAAGTCTACACCATGCTCCTTCTTAAAACCCTTTGCTACCAATCTAGCCTTGTATGCTGGCTTGGGGTGTCCAGGGGTACTTTTCAGCTTGTACACCCACTTGCATGGCAAAGCCTTCTTGCCCATAGGCAAGGAAACCAAATTCCAAGTGTCATTCTTATGCAAGGAGTCTATCTGAGACTGCATAGCCCTTTTCCAGGAGTGACTATTACCCCCTGTGCATAGCCTCATCATAAGTGAAAGGCTCTCCTGTATCTGTAACCAAGACATAATGCATCGAGGGCTGAAATCTATCAGGTGGATGTATGTCTCTAGTAGACCGTCTCATGGCAGGCTCTGCTACCTGCCCAGCTACCTGTCCAACATCCTGACCATGAGCATCTGCCATAGGCTATCCAACTAGCTGTGTGGGAGCTCTCGGCTCCTCCTGAAATATGACCCTACAGATCTCAACAACTCTCTCAGGCTGCCGATGCATCTTGTCTTCATGGAAGACTACATCATGACTGTGGATGACTTTCCATGCCTGCAGATCCCAGGGATGGTAACCCATCTCGTCTGCATCCCCATAACCAAGGAAAATGCATTTGACACTTTTAGGATCTAGCTTACTTCTCTTGTTCTTGGGCACATGGCAAAATGCCTCACATCCAAAGACACGGAGATGCGCATAAGAGGGAGGTTTTCCAGTCCATACCTTCTTTGCAACCTGGAAATCCAAACCACTAGAAGGTGATCTGTTTATGACATGCACAGTTGTACTAACTACCTTAACCCAAAAGCTCTATGGTAGGCCTGCATGGCTAAGCATACTGCGTACACGCTCCTAGATGGTTCTATTCATCCGCTCAGCCAAACCATTCTGGGGGGGTGTAGGGAGCAGTCAACTGACGCTTAATACCCCTCTCATAACATAACTACTCAAAAGCACATGAGACATACTCACCCCCATTATCTATCCTTAGGTATTTTAGCCTAGACCCAGACTGGTTCTCAACCAATGCAAGCCATCTCTGAAACATAACCAAGACATCAAACTTCAGCTTAATGGGATAAGCCCAAAATTTCCATGAAAAATCATCTATGAAAGTAACAAAATACTTAGCACCACCCGTAGACTGACAAGGCATGGGCCCACAAACATCTGAATGTACCAATGCCAAGGGCTCACTCATACGTGGCCTACCAGACTTCTTATGCGTAGACCTAGTCTACCTGCCATAAAGACAATGCTCACATGAATCAAAACATGCATAATCAAGGGGCGGTAAGTACTGCAAACCATAAAGCATTTTCATTCTCTTCAAAGACATATGGCCCAAACGGGCATTGTTGAGATGACAAGCTCAACACATGCGGACATTGATGATGGACTGCCTGGTTAGATGGGTCCACACATCTATACTTAGCACATCAGTGGTATTATGACTCTCACATGGCCACTGACTCATTACTTGTTATATTCAGGTTATTACACCTATTTACCCCGCTGGCATAGTTATAGCGCCAGTCGACTAGTGTAGTCGGTTATGCATTGTTTGACTTAGTAGGCCACTTTCCTTTATGTTGTATCTTATCTATACTTTGTGAACATTGTAAAGTGTGTGGAAGAAGAAGAAAAAACTAGCAAGAAAACGTTTTGGCCCCTATCTCTCTTCTTGTCTCTTGAGTGAGCTTCTCCTTATGCATTCTCTGTGTGTTCGGCGCAGCATCTTGAGCAAGTCCCCCCACCACGCGATTCTTGACATGGTATCAAAGCTGCGCCACTGAGAGAGGCTGGTTTCGAAGGCTAAAGTGAAGGAGAAGAAGCAAGGTTCAAGCAAGCAAGCCACGGGTAAGAAGCTCTCCCATTCTTCCACTCTTTCTCTTGGATAGTGCCTGTGGAGGCACCAAAAGTAGGGCAGAGCAAAAAATCTCAGATTGCAGTGAGATTTAGTGTGTGCGAAGAGCGCTGTGTATTCTGCAGACCAGCTCTTTAGGGCTATTCTGTAGCTATTTTGGGCATTTGAGGCTGTTTCAGGCCCCGTTTTAGAGCCCCAAGGTTGCGGATAACAGTTTGAGATACCCTGCAATTTCAGTTGTGTCTGCCGTATACAGGTACACAGGTTATAGATTTCAGATTTGTAAGTTCAAAGGTGTTTATCAGCGAATAAACACAAGGTTTATCTACAAATTGGTTTCAGATTGCATGTATTGTTGAGCAGACAGTGAAAAAGGTTGTCTGGTGTATTGCTGTGCACTACAGGTCGAGGGTTGTAGAAGATTTGCCCGCTGTTTGGTATTATTTTTGTGATAATGGCAGAGAACAGTGGAAACCCCATCATTGAGAAGCTCGATAAGAACAACTGCCCTTCATGGAAGTTCCATGTCACGAACTTTCTTATTGGAAAAGGCCTCTACGAGTTTGTTTCAGGTGAAGAAAAGGAGTCGGAGGTGAGTGATCCTCCAACTGCAGAAGAGACAAAGGCACAGAAGGAATGGAATGCAAAAGACAAAAAGGTTATGTATTGGCTATCTGTAATAATTGACAATAATATGCTGGGACATATTAGAAATGCAGAGAATTCATATGCAGCTTGGACCATACTTGAAAGTATGTTTTCCGTAAATACAAAGGCACAAAAGATTCAACTCAAGCAAGAGTTGAATACATTGAAGAAAGGGAAGATGTCTATCAATGAGTATGCACTGAAGGTAAGGAGCATTGCAGATGCCTTGGCAGCGATTGATGCAATGCCCGATGATGATGATTTGGTGTTGTCTACCTTGGGTAGACTTAACAATGAAAAGGCTTGGAAGTCTTTTGTAACTTTCGTATATGTCAGAAAGCCATTTCCAGATTTCAATGAGTTGGTCTCCCTTATGATCACTGAAGAGATCAACATGCAGAGTGAGACATTTGAAAGAAGTGGTGAACAGGTCCAAGCTTTCTACTCCACTTCAAGAAGGGGACGTGGCAGGTTCTCTTCAAGAGGCTGTGGTACAGGACGTGGTAGTGATAACGAGCAAAACAGATTGAATCAACAATTTGGCGATATGCAGGTTTCAGGAGGTCGTGGTAACTTTAGAGGCAAGGGGAGATTTAGAGGAAGAGGTGGATGGCAAAATAGAGGTTCTAACAACTCTGGTATTGTGTGTCACTACTGTGGCAAAACAGGTCATATTGCAGCCCAATGTTATGCTAAGAAAGATGATATTCGCAGTGGTATGTTGCAGCAAGGAAACTATGCATCATCTTCATGACAGAATGAAGACAAAAATGAACGTCTGTTTGTTATGCAACATATGTTGAATGCTATTACAGGGAAGGAAACACATGATGATGTTTGGTATGTTGATTCAGGTGCATCCAATCATATGACCAGCCATGCAGAATGGTTTGGAGAGATGCAGGATTTGCAAAATGCAAGTTATATGCACACGGGTGATGATTCATGCCACCCAATTTCACACATTGGAAAAGTTCCCTTGTCCTTGCATGATGGTAAGACAAAGAGTCTTTCAGATGTATTACATGTGCCATCTATTACAAAGAACTTGGTGTCAGTCGGTCAGATGGTTGAGCAAGGGCTGCAAGTCAGATTTAATGCAAAGGGCTGCTTTGTAGAAGACTTCAATGACAAGTGCAGGTTGGTAGCAAAGGGAAGTAGAGTTGGACGTATGTTTACTCTGGATGCTAGAATTCCTACTATGAATGCTGCTATGTATGCTAAAGGAAAAGGTGTTGTTGCAGATATTGAAATTTGGCACAAAAGGATTGGACATGCAAATGTACAAAGGCTGAAATTAATGTAGTCCAAAGGGTTGGTTACATGTTTGCCTATATTTAGAGTTGAAGAATTTCATAAGGTATGCGAAGCATGTCAGTTTGGTAAGAAGACAAGACAACCATTTTCACATGACAAAGATGTAAGCAGAAATATCCTTGATGTTGTGCATACAGACATTTGGGGGCCTACACAAAATGTATCTCTTGGAGGTAGTTCATACTTTGTCACATTCATTGATGATTGCTCTAGAAAGCTGTGGGTATATTTTATGAAGGAAAAGAGTGAAGCATTTGAGCACTTTAGAACTTTCAAGGCTGTAGTTGAAAGAGAAACAGGCTTGAAAGTAAAGTGCTTGAGGTTAGATGGAGGGGAAGAGTACCTCTCAAATGAGTTCAGTGATTTTCTGAGGTCTCATGGGATAAAGAGACAGTTTCCATGCAGATATACCCCACAGCAAAATGGGGTTGCAAAAAGGAAAAGCAGGCATATTGCAGAAGTTGCACGCGCCTTGATGGCTGAAAAGAATATGCCTAAGCATTTTTGGTCTGAGGTTGTTCATATTGCTATTTGTATTATGAACAGAACTCCCACAGTTGCAGTTCATGGGATGATTCCTGAAGAATGCTTTACTGGCAAGAAGCCTGATGTATCGCACTTGAAGGTATTTGGCTGTGTTGCATACGTTCATGTGCCAGATGAGCTACGGAAGAAGCTTGATCCGAAGGTAGAAAAATGTGTTTTTATTGGATGCTCCTTAGAGTAGAAAGGATATTGCTCTTATAACCCTGTCACATGTAAGTTCAGAGTGAGCAAGGATGTCATCTTTAATGAAATGAGCAGTTGGTATGCATCTAGTGGTGATGCATTGGATGATGATGATGATCATGACACTCATGTGTAGGCTGAAAAGCAAGAATCACGAACTCTTAGTGGACCAGAGACATCATCTGGTAGTCCTTGGTCTGGGAGACTAAGGAGTACCTCTACATCTTCAGGTGCATCTAGTAGCACTACAGGTAAAGAAAAAGGAAAGAATAAAGTGTCAGATGGCATTGATGCAGTTCTTGATGGAGACTCCAGTGGCTCAAAGAGCTTGGATGATGAGCTTGGTATTCCTTCTATCAGGACACCAGGTGTACAGAGAGCTCATAGTAATGTAAAGGCTCCATTGAGTGATCCGGTGGTACGCAGATCTAGCAGGGTCAGATACCCTATTAAAAGATTTGGTTTTGAAGGTTATGCAGCTCACCATTATGCTTATATGGTGAAACTAGTTGAGGATGTTGAGCCCACATGTTTTGAGGAGGCTGTTGGTCATGCTCATTGGGATGCAGCAATGGATGAGGAGATGGCTGCATTAGAGGCCAATAAGACTTGTGATCTAGTATCATTGCCGAAGGGCAAGAATGCTATTGGATGTAAGTGGGTTTATAAGATTAAGCACAATGCAGATGGTTCTATTAGTAGGTACAAAGCTAGGCTGATTGCAAAAGGCTATGCCCAGACATATGGCATAGATTATGAATAAACCTTCAGTCCAGTTGCTAGGATGGCAACTGTCAGATGTGTGATTGCTTTGGCAGCAGCCAAAGGTTGGAGGTTGCAGCAAATGGATGTGAAGAATGCCTTCTTGCATGGTGATTTGCAGGAAGAAGTGTATATGGATCAGCCAGCAGGTTATGAAGATTTCGAGCATCCCACATATGTGTGCAGGTTGAAGAAGGTGCTCTATGGGCTCAAGCAAGCACCTAGAGCATGGTCTGACAAGATCAGAGAGTATCTTGTCAATATTGGCTTTTATGTTTCTGATGCTGATCACTCACTTTATGTGAGAAAGGGAGATGCAGGTTTGGTCATCATAGTCATCTATGTGGATGACTTGATTATTACAGGTGATAGTGATAGTGGGATTGCTGAAGTCAAGGATTTTTTGAAGAAGAAGTTTGAGATGAAGGATTTAGGTGAGCTAAGGTACTTCCTTGGCATTGAGGTGATCAGATGTGATGATGGTATATGGCTGTCCCAAAGACAGTATGGCTTGGATATGTTGTCCAAGTATGGTATGACAGCATGCAAACCACTTTCAGTCCTGTTGGAGCAAAATGTAAAGTTGAGTGCTAATGTTGGGGATGAGATAGAAGACCCTACTATGTTCAGGAGGATAGTGGGGAGTTTGATCTACATGACCATTACAAGGCCAGACTTGAGCTACGCTGTTGGTCTTGTGAGTCAGTTTATGCAAGTACCTAGAAAGCCACATTTGAATGCAGTCAAATGCATATTGAGATATGTGAAGTCCACATTACATTATGGACTTTTCTATGAGGCAGGTACAGATGTATAGGTGTTTGGATATACAAATGAAGATTGGGCTGGTAGTATGTCTGATAGAAGATCTACCAACGGATACATGTTCTCTCTTGGTAGTGCAGCAGTTGCTTGGAGCAGCAAAAAGCAATCTACAGTTGCTTTGTCGAGTACAGAGGCTGAATATAGAGGTGCTGTTGTTGCAGCATGTGAGGTAGTATGGCTGCAAAAGTTATTGGCTGATTTAGATGTGTAGGTGGAAGGTCCAGTTGTCATTTATTGTGACAACATGAGTAGTATACAGTTGGCTAGGAACCCTGTGTTCCATGCCAGTACAAAACATATTGAGGTACACTACCACTTTATGAGAGAGAAGGTACTAGCAGGTGAGATTGACTTGGTGTATGTCAGCACACAGAATCAGATAGCTGACATCTTCATGAAGGCATTGGGTACAGAGAAGCTTCAAAAGTTTCGAAGCTTACTTGGAGTTGCAGAGATGCAGTTGAGCTTGAGGGGGAGTGTTGAGATGACAAGCTCAACACATGCGGACATTGATGATGGACCACCTGGTTAGATGGGTCCACACATCTATACTTAGCACGTCGGTGGTCATTATGACTCTCACATGGCCACTAACTCATTACTTATTATATTCAGGTTGTTATACCTATTTACAGCTGGCATAGTTATAGCGCCAGTCGACTAGTGTAGTCGGTTATGCATTGTTTGACTTAGTAGGCCACTTTCCTTTATGTTGTATCTTATCTATACTTTGTGAACATTGTAAAGTGTGTGGAAGAAGAAGAAAAAACTAGCAAGAAAACATTTTGGCCTCTATCTCTCTTCTTGTCTCTTGAATGAGCTTCTCCTTGTGCATTCTATGTGTGTTCGGCACAGCATCTTGAGCAAGTCCCCCCACCACACGATTCTTGACAGGCATGCCAAAGAGATACATGTGGGATAGAACCCACAGACAAAACATGATCAAGGGAAGAAGCGGATATAATCAAGGGATAGAGGCTGCCAGCCTTGGCACCTCTCGCAATCACAAGTCTGACACGAGTGATCTTCCATGCAGAGTCTCCAAAAGATACATGATAACCTGCGTCATCAAGTTGTCCAGCTGACATGAGACTACGTGTCAAAGCAAATACATGACGTACATCTTGCATAACAAAATTGCTGCCAAAAGGAAATTGCAGCCTAGCATCACCAATGCCCACAATATCAAGAGAACTGTCATCACCCAAGCGCACAGAACCTGAAATAGTACGATATGAATGAAACAACTCTCGGCAAGGTGTTACATGAAAGGATGCACTTGAGTCCAAGAGCCAACACTGTGCATACATAGAGTGCATCTCTATCATTTGCAAAGCACTAGAAGAAGCTACAAGGATATAATCATCATCAACATCCTCAAGCTGCATAACATTGATCTCTTCAACTTTAACAATGGACTTTGCAGGCACTATGCTGCGATAGGAAGACTTATCCTGCACATTGTCTTTCCCCTTATCTTTGCGCCTTTCATTGCGCAATTCATGACATTGTGGCCTAATATGGCCCTTTTTTCCACAATGGTGACAAGTAACATCTGCATTCTTGCCACGAGATTTGCTACGTGGCTTCCCACGAGACTTGGACTAAGATTTCTAAGAATCCCGTCCACGGCCACTACCACTGCCACTGCCATACTTTCCATATCCATCATTCCTACCTCTAACTGTCATAGCATGCGACACACGAGAGGCATCCAAATTCTTACGGTTAACCTCTTCCTGCAGAAGAGCACTCTCAACATGAGATAATTTCAAGGTAGTAGTAGAGGCACATAATGCAGTGCGGAATACATCCCATGACTCATTAAGAGTACCAAGAAAGAAAAGAGGAGTGACATCCTCTGCGAAAGTGATGTCTTGCGAAGTCAAGTTCTTGAGTATAGCATGGAACTGGCTCAAGTGAGCAAATATAGTCACATTCTCCTTCATGCGCAGATCCATAAGCTGCTTCAACCAATACATCTGACTCGCTGGACTTTTCTTGTCATAGAGATTCTTGATTTTATCCCACAAATGCCATGCACTTTGTTCTTCCTCAAATACATTGTAATGAACATGTTCTGTGAGAGATAATACAATAGTGGACTTGCATAACTCATCAAGCTCAAACCATTCCTCATCTGGCATAGTTGCAGATAGCTGCCCGCTAAACCTCAATGGTTTGATCTGCAATTTCTGCACCAATACCTGCCAAATCTGGCTCTTCCAATAAGAGTAATTCGTACAATCAAGCTTAATGATGTTGAAAATAGCATGATCAGTGGACAAACTCGCCATAATGCAGGTTGGAAGACTATAGAGAGTTCAAAATTGCTTGTTGTTTACTGTAGAAAATGACAAAAAAATCACTGAAATCGAGAGAAAAATGGCGAGAAAAGTATAACCAAAGCTGCTGCCCACCAAGTACTAGTGAAAGTACATCATTTAAGAATATTTCAGCATGAAAAATCCATGTTAGTCCGGAGTTATATGCTTGCTGTAATAAATGATAGCAAGGTACTGTGAGAGTCAACTGTTGACCAAATCATTGCACCAAGTCAATAAATGATAGCCAAGACATGAACAGCCATAAACGGGCATAAATCAGTACCAAACAGTCATCAAGACCCTAAGCAAACACCCAAACATGTCAACAAAGCATCTGTCAGTGAGTAGGCATACCCTCTGTACAATAGGGCAAAGTATACATAACACTGCCAAGACCTGACACCAGTAGGTGTATGCCCACAAGAGTGCAAAGCCCAAGCTCAAGTCAAAAGCAACTCCAAGACATCAGTGCATGAACCATGCAACATCCAAGTGTAAGAGATCCCAAAGTCTCAAGTATTTGCAAAATGCTCAAATAGCATAAACTTCCTCAATGTCGGCCAAGCATACAAGATGCTCCCATTGGCACAAAAGGTCGATAAACGAGCTCAATAGCTCAATCAAACCAAGTCAAAATTCCAAAGATAGGTGACCAAGACAATGCCTCAATAGCATCCCAAGAGCATGACAGCTACAAAGCAACTGTAGGTAGCATCCATGAGTAAGACTCCGAGTCACCAAACTCGGGCACCCTATTCAGACCGTCCTACTCAAAAACACTTGGGATCCATGAGTAGGACGGTCTGAATAGGGTGATTCAAGTTTGGAGACTCAGATGAAATAGGGTGGTTCAAGTTTGGACCACTTATCCACTTGAACACTTAGACCACTTGTCCACTCAAAAACACCTCTTTCATCTGAGTCTCCAAACTTGAACCACCCTATTCAGACCGTCCTACTCGAACTTGCCAATCAGACCATCTGATTTGAACGGCTGTCCAACTCAGACCCAAAACACTCGAATGCCCAAAATTGGGTACTCAGACCTGGATAGTTCGACTCGATCCCTCGAACTCGAACCATCCAACTCGACCACTTTGATAGAGCTAGAATCGAAGAGTTTGATTTTGCAATCAAATGACTAATACTTGGACATTAAAAATAAAACTTGAGAGCTGACAAAACCAGCATACCCTAGACTAGACAAACCCGGATCTAAGTAACAACCCTATAGGTCTCTAGACACATTGAAAGGCTCATAGAGCCTCCAAACTCCAAAAATTGTGACTTAGTAGCCTAGGAAGTGACTGCAAATACAACCTCTCAAACCACCCATCCAAAATTTCTTAAAGGACCCAAACAAACCTATTAGAGTGACCACCACATGCTATAGGAGTGGACTGGGAAAGTGTGTGTTACACCAATTTCTTTCATCACAGTCACAGATTGCATAAATAATCACGTGAAGTGCACCTAAAGAGCTAAAAGCGTGATTTCGCACCCTGCATGAGAGGAAGCATCCCACAATAACTTGAGTGCACTTAAAATTGACAATTGTCTTAAATAATAAGGAACTCATATGCAACATAAGAAAAACTGAATGAATCCACTAATAAGAGAAGACCCTCGAATCTTGAATGTATGACAGAGGATACTAAGCCCTAGAGCAAGCCTCTTGGAGAGAACAAGGAACTGACATGATTAGGGACTCAATCTTACCTGAGTTGATCAGCTTGATCAACACTCTAGTAGCCCAAGAGACCAACAAAACGTCAGGATCCAACACCAATTCTAAAAATGGTGAGCTTGACTTGGGGGACTTCCCAATCGACATCTAGCAAATGATAAATTGGTACAATTTGTAGACCAAAATGGAGCACCACGATGTCATGATTTATGAGGACACAGTGTGAAAAAGTATGGAATCCATCATCATCCGACTTCTTTATTGGTCTAGAGAGTAAATGTGATCTAAGTCATTACTATTAGTGTGAGTTGCATGGGTTATCCAAAAATACTAGATTTTTGGATAATTTTAGTCTATATCTGATATTATTTATTGTAAAAATATGAAAAAGTTAGAAAAGCTTCTAAATTAGGATGGTATGCAAAAAGCAAGTTGCTTTTTCAGCCAATTAGGGAATTTTCACAAGAAGGACATATTAATGAAATCGCACGTGTCGCAATTGCTGTAAACAGGCTGAAAACTGCAGTTTGAACTAGAAGAGAAAGAAAGAGTGATCTGGGAGATCCGTGACCAGGTGTCCTAAGGTTTTACCCCCCTTTCGAAGCCAACTGAGCCATCAGATTTGGATTCTGGGCAGCAGAGAATGAGCTAATTTTTCTAATCCACGTTTTTGGTCTACGAAGGAGCTCCAGGAGAACTAATGCCTGGAGATTGCTTCTGAGTAGTGCAAAGATTCCAGGTTCTTTCAATACATATTGATTCAATATTATTGTGCTTTGTCTTTGTCATGTTTACCACTTGTGTATTCTCTTTCTTCTCTTCCATCTCCTATCTCTACTTCCTTCTACCTCTGATCCCCGGTGGATTCGACCTTTCGACAAAAACCCCTCCGACATTGGTGAAACGGATGTGAAAGGTCGTCAGAAGAACATATGGAAATAAATGTGCTTGATGATAGTTCTACTTATGCAAGAGTCAGAAGCAAGCATGGGAGGAAAGTAGTCCAATTTCTTATTGTTTGTGTTAATCATCCTAGAAATTGTGATACACTTTGAGAGTCTCCTTTGGTTCCAAATACAAGGGAATTCAAAGACATGGATTTTCATTAAGCATTGCCGTAATGCGAGGCTACAATAGTGCTGTTTAGTGGGTGTACTCGCCTCTTGATGAAATGAAGCATGTATTTACTATTGGTAATTCTGAGTTTACAGCAAACAATTCATGTTGGTTTAAGCCTATGGAAGCTATGTGTAGGGCTGAACACATATATCTATGAAATGGGCTACTAAGAAACTGAGAGCATTGGGGTTGTTAGCTGAAAATGATGGCATTTCAGGCATCTTTTATGGGCTGAATATTACTAACTCTATGGCTAAAATTTCAACAACTATACATGCAAAAAATGAGGCTGAAAACAGAGTGTTGTCAGTATGTTCTTTGGATATGTATGATGTTATAGCATTGTTTGCTCAGAAGGAAGGATTACAATGGCCTGAAGCACTTGTGGAGACAAAGTATAAGACAGTTGGCAAAAAGACGAAACCAATTGCTTTGCCACTTCCACCAGAGAGTGAGGGTATGTATGAAAAAGTGTCAAGGCAGCCAAGCTTACGGGATCCTAAAGATATAGGTCATCAGTTTACATATGAAACATTACAGGAATTGAAAGTTGGTGTAGAAGGGTTTCTTTTGCCTCCTGAGGGAGACTGTTTTATGTGGATGTTGGCTAGACATGGGAAGGCATTTGCATTTCAGCCAAGTGAAATAGGTTGTGTGGATCCAAATGTTGTCTCTCCTATGGTCATATTTACTGTGCCACATGTACCATGGAACTTGAAGCCTATTCGAGTGCCTAAAGCTTACTTGGTAAAGCTGATGGATTTGCTAAATGAAAAGATTTGCATGAAGATCTTGGAGCCTTCTTGAGCCCTGTACTCAAATCATTGGTTTACTATGCCCAAAAAGAATGGGGCTTTGAGATTTATTCAAGACATGCAATCGGTCAATAAAGTGATCATAAGAAATGTGGGTATAGGTCATGTGGTTGATGAATTTGAAGAGGCTTTTGTAGGCAAAGCGATCTATTCTTTGGGTAATCTTTACTTGGGTTATGATCAGTTTCAGCTTGCAATTGAAAGTAGGGATATCACAACCATGAAGACTCCCTTGGGGTTAGTACGGATGTGTACTCTCCCACAGGGTGCAACAAACTCAGTGGCACACATGACAAATGCTATGAATAGGGTACTCAGGGATTTTATACCACAATTGACAATGCCCTTCTTGGATGATGTTCCAATCAAAGGGTGTGCAGTGGATGAAAAGAATGAAGAGATGGATACTTATGGGTGTAGACAGTTTGTTGTAGACCATATTGTGGATTGTGAGAGGATTTTGATGCATCTAGAAGAGGTGCATTTAACTCTTTCTAGACAAAAGTCTGTCTTTGGAGTTGAAGAGGTTTTGATTGTTGGGCATATGTGTGGGACCTATGGGCAAAGTCCATCACCAGCAAAAATAGATGGGATTGATAGAATGCAAGATGTATGCAAGAATATATCAGAGGTGCATAGATTCTTGGGAGCATGTGTGTTCTATTTGATATGGATTCCTCACTTTGCACATGTAGCCGATGCTCTATATCAACTTCTGAGGAAAGGTCAGAGATTTCATTGGGAAAGGAAGCATCAGAAAGTAATGAAGAAATTGAAGCAACTCTTAAAATCTGCTCCTACATTGAGAAAGGCTGACTATTCACATGGAAAGCCTATCATTATTACTGTTGATACAAGCCCAATTAGGATTGGATGGGCAATTGGGTAAGATGATGAGGAAGGGCAAAGATATGCAATATGCTTTGGTGCAAAAGTATTGACTGAACGACAGAGAAGATATCCACAGGTAAAAAGAGAATTATGGGGAATTATGATAGCCCTTAAATGTGATAAGGAGTATTTTATGGGTGCTCATGTTGTCATTGAGACTGATTGCTTGTCGATATTGGGTATGATTACTAGCTGTGCTACCCCGAACATTGCTATGCTCTGGTGGATTGCATACATCAAATATTTGAACCTTGAATTTCAGCATATTGCAGGAAGAGATAACCTAGTGGCAGACATGTTATCTCGAGCACGCTATGAGAATGAAGATGGGATGATGGATGAGGAGGAAGAAGATTACTTTCTTATGGCTGAAAATGATGTTGCAAGAGTGAATTTAGCAATTCAAGGTGTTGCTACAACATTAATAAAATCTTAGATAATAAAGAGAAGACACTTTAGATGTTTTGTATCTTGTGTAGAAGTGTTTCTGGAAGACAAGTATATAGGAGAGTGGCTGAGAATCGGTCAACACATTAGTACATTAACAAAGAGAGATGAATGGTCAGATGAGGAGTTTAAGAAAATCAAGAGGAAAGCATATGGGTTTTTAAAAAAAGATGGATACTTATGGAAACATGCTAAAAAGAAACAGGGTATGCCATTGCGAGTTTTGGGTGACTGAGCTTCACAAGTAAAAGTAATGCAAGAATTTCATGAAAGCTTGTGGGCTGGTCATAGAGGTGTTTGGGGTACTTGTACAAAGATCAAAGAAAGATATTGGTGGCAAGGTGTGTATAAGGATGTTGCTCACTTTGTGGAAACATGTATAACATGTCAAATGTATTCATTTGTGAGACATCGGGATGGATTGCAACCCACATATCCATTGTCTCTTCATTTTAAGTGGGTGGTGGATTTAGTCACAATGCCTACAGGTCTTTGGCAAATGAGGTATCTTGTGCTTGCTCATGAAAACTTGACTAATCAAGTGGAAGGGAAAACTTTACGTACTAAGACAACAAATGCTCTGTGTAATTTTCTCTTAGAAGAGATCTTTTGTCGATATGGCTGTGTGGGAAAAATTACAGCAGATAGGAGTGAGTTGGATGCAGATGAAGCTCATGATTTCTTTGTACGATTGGGGATAAAGCTTGCTTTAACTTCAGCCTATAACCTTGAAGGAAATGGAAAAAGTGAAAGAGGTCACCCACATATTGTGAAGGCATTGGCAAAAGCATGTGGAGAGAAGGTAAAAGAGTGGCCACGATTACTACCTTATGCTTTATGGGCCGAAAGAACAACTCATAGTGTTGTTACAAGATATATGCATGCAGAATTGATGTATGGTCAAAAACTATTGAGAGTGGAAAAAGACTGAATTTTTGACTGATTTTTTTTGTTTTTGAGGTCTGAATGATTGATTTTTTATGGATTTAGAGTGATGTATGGTTGTTAATGGAAGTATTTGAGAGTGTTTTGGATGATATTGATTATGTTTTGGAAGTTCATGATGATTCTTAGTGGAGATATGAAGCTCTGTGATGTTCTGATAGGTTCTGTTGAGGTTTTGATTAGTTCTGTATACCTTCTGTATAGCTTCTGTTTTGTTCTGATTTTCTTCTGTATGAAGTATGGATTGATGATTGATGAAAATTGAGATATTTTGAAAGCTTATTGAATTGTTTTTGATAGTTTGGAATGGTTTGAGTATGAGTATGAGGTTTTGTAACCCTCTTTAGACCTTCTGTAGAGCCTCTATCTCTGCTCTGTCTCTGTACTATAACTGTACTATAGCTGCTTTGGTACTGTACTATAACTATTCTGTAGACCTTTTGTAAGTGTTTTGTAGAATGTATGTGTGACTTTGGGAAAGTTTTCTAACCTTTGGAAATGATGAATCTAAGTTCAAAAGAGCTAAAACAAATGGAAGAAGCAGTTGCTGAAGACTGAAGAGAAGACTGAAGTGACATTGACAATAGTGAGCTGTGAAAAGACACTGTAGTGGCTCTGGTGACTCTTCATATTAGACATACCTCTTGGGAGGTGCATCCACGACCTAAGAAGGATTATTGAGAATAATTATGAGAGTATTTTAGTGAGGAGATGATGTACTATTGAGAGAGAGAGAGAGAGAGAGAGAGAGAGTCAGAGATAGTCAATTCTATCAAAATAGTGTAACTGTATATGAGAGATTGAGAGAGAGAACTATGAAGACATTGAAGATGAATATTATGTGATTGATTTTCATTCAAAGATGGTGTATTCTTTTGTGTTCTTTGTTATATTGATGGATTCTATGAAGATGTTAAAGATTATGGTTGATTCTATCAAATCCGTGGGAGATATCTATTATGATGCTGCGTGAAGATTTGTTGTTTTCTTTGTTTTGGTCATCAAAAGAATGAAATAAAAGCTTGTTGATGTTACAAGATAGATTTTCTTACAATAGAATTCCCTTTTCCTTGGTGTTCCTCTTGGGGCTCCATGTTTTTGGTGTGCAGCCGGGGAAACTTGCCATCAACAAGCATCATAAGAGGCTAAAAATGAAGGAAATGGCATTGTCAAGAAGAGGAAAATTCAATGGATGTTTGCAAAGTTCCCTTTTCCATTGAAGAGTTGGAATTTCTCATAATCAAAGCCACTTTTCACAAGAATTTCATCCCACAATGGCAGAAACATATCACCATCGTGATGCATGCTCTATGTGGTGGACTGTTTCCTCTTCTTGTTGAAGCAGCAGAAACTTGTATCTTGGTGGCAAACTATTTGGGAACAAACTGAAGAGCAGAAACAGAGAGAATGACCACCCATGGAAGATTTGGCATTCATTGAGAAGTTTCCGACATCATCAAGTGGGAGATTGTGAAGAAGCTTCAGGAGTCGTGGTCTGTAGAGGTTCACGAAAACAAGAAGGAAAAGAGTTGAAATTTGTTCGTGGATGCTCAACAGCAAGATATGTGGAATGCTTGGTGCACTGACCAATCTTCTATTTGTCCAATTAGCAACCCACTGGAAGTTGGTAGACAGAGTGTTTTTCACAACATACACTGTTGAAACCCTCAGAAGTTGGCATTATTATAATGACGCAACAACAATTCTAAGAAGAATGAGTTTTGATACTTTCAGAATAGAATATCTTCCCCTCTGTAGTGGTTTGAAAGCCAAATTCAGAGATGTTGAAAAGAAGGAAGTAGAAGAGATGTTGGCCAGAGAATCCCTCATAGACTGAAGCCCCCTATGATACTATCCTGTTGAGTATAGACCAATTGGTTGAAGCCAACCCCCTGATGAATGACGCAATAAAGAGGCAAGCGTTAGAACGAGTCCAGAGGTACGTGAGAAGAGAGAAGGAAAAAATCAAAGTTGAGAACGAGTTTGCAGCAGAAGCCTCCTTTGACACCCTAAAAACACTCTTTACAAAAGTCCCCATGGCGAATCAAGGTCCCCTTCCTAGTCAGATTCGTCCTAGAAATATTGATGACAGTACCAGCAAATGTAGTCCCATTGCCAGTTTTTAAGGGAGAGTACAATGAAGACCCTGATCTTCATGTAGCAGAGTTCATGGTAGCATGTGTGGCTAACAATGCCAGAAATCCTGATCTTCATGTAGCAGAGTTCATGGTAGCATGTGTGGCTAACAATGCCAGAACCCCTGAGCATTGGTTAGCAATATTCCCAGCCACTTTCAAGGGTGCGGCGTTTCAGTGGTATGAGAGACAAGCAGCAGGAACTTTTGGCACATGGGACGACCTGAAGTTGGCCTTCCTCACTAAATTCAGACGTGAAGGTTTTAAAGAGTGGATGCGAGAGGAGTTCATCAACCTAAGTCAATCCTCTGGAGAAAGAGTAGAAGCTTATGTCTCGCAAATGGAATCCATCCTAAAGAGATGGACTAACCATCATTTGGACGAAGGAATCCAAAAAGGAGTGTTTCTCATAGGCCTACAACTAGAAGTTTGCAAGTTCGTGGAATTGAGAAGACCAGTCAATCTGCAAGCTGCAGTGGAAGGTGCAAGATTGTATGACGAAGTTGAAGCAAGGTTGTCAATGACTCTAGGAAGAGGAGTCTTAACTCCTCCCATGCCTTGAATGGTATACCCACCAAATGCAGTCCCAAGGCCAGTTCCCTACCCCTATTCCCAAATGCAAACAATGTTGCAGTATAATGTAGCTAACCCATTATGGTCGCCCCAGAGGATAGTGCCTCAAATGATGGTTCAACCACAACAACAGTGGTCTCAAACAGTTCCTCCAATGGCGACTCAACAATAGTGGAACCCTACCAACTGGAATCAACAACCCCAAGTCTCAACAGGAGCTCTGAATCAGAGCCAAAACAAAGGACCCTCTGGATCGACCCAACTAGTGTATGCAGTAATTACAGAAGCTTCCCAAAACCCTACTACTTAATCTGCTCTTGTGAAGGCTGAATTATTGAAACTTCTTGAAGTAGAGTTCATTTATCATATGGCTAATAGTGAATGGGTTTCGCCCATTGTGGTGGTACCCAAGAAGAACAGGAAACTTCGAATATGTGTCGACTTCCGAAAGCTCAATTCAAAGAAAAAGAAGGATCATTTCCCTATCCCTTTTACAGATCAACTATTGGACACAGTGGTAGGCCATGAGCTGTATTCCCTCAAGTCCAAATCGCAGAAGAGGACCAATCCAAAATAACCTTCACCATAGAATGGGGGACCTATGCCTATAGAGTGATGCCATTTGGGCTCTGTAATGCTCCTGCCACCTTCCAGTGAGTAATGATGGCTGCCTTCCAGATCATCTTCATGATTTCATTGAGGTGTATCTTGATGACTTTTGCGTCTATAGTTTGATCCGAGACCACTGGGGACACCTAGAGCAATGTTTTGATAGATGCCGTGAGTATGGGATTTCTCTCAACCCCAACAAATGTGTCTTTGGCATCTCATCAGGAGTTTTGCTAGGCCATATTGTCTCTGCACAAGGGATTACAATAGACCCGGCAAAGATTGAAAAGATTGCCACCTTAACAGCACCAACAAACCTCAAGCAATTGAGAGGATTTCTTGGCCATGTGGGCTATTATAGAAGATTTATTGCACATTTTGCAACCAAGGTAGCCCCTCTATACAAGCTCCTAAGGAAAGAAGCTGATTTCCTTTGGACTGATGACTGTGAAGAGGCCTTTAATATCCTAAAGCAATGCCTTATCCAAGCACCTATTTTGCAGCCTCCTGATTGGACAAAGGAGTTCCATGTGCACATAGATGCATCAGTTGAAGGGCTAGGTGCTGTCGTATGTCAAAAGGGCCCCTCTAAATTAGATCAACCCATTTATTATGCAAGCCGAAAGGTCACTGATAGGGAATAGAACTACACAGTGACAAAGCTTGAGTGCTTGGCAACAGTGTTTGCACTGGAGAAGTTTTGACACTATCTATTGTCAACGCATTTCAAGTTCTATGTGGATCATGAAGCCCTGTCCTTCCTGATGAATGAAGCAGATGTTAAAGGACGACTGATGAGATGGTTGCTCCTATTCCAGGAGTTTGACTTCGAAGTGGTAACTAAGCCTGGCCATTCCCATGTCCTAGCCGATCATCTATCACGGATCCCTCAAACAGAAGAAGAGGAACAAGATGATCCAGACCTTGCTGATGCTTCCTTGTTTCTAGTTGAAACAGTTACTCCCTAGTATATAGACATAGCCAACCTCTTGGAAACTCAACAGTATCCTCCTGGCATCTCAAACCGTGAGAAGAAGAAGCTTCTGTTAGAATCAGCCCCCTACACCTTGCTAGGCGGTGCCCTGTATAAGAAAGGCAAAGATGAAGTGCTGCGAAGATGTGTTGCAGGGGATGAAATCGGAATAGTATTGAAAGCATGCCATGACAAACCATGTGGTGGACACTTCGCAGGAGAAGCGACAGCCAGGAAGGCTCTGTTGGCAGGATACTGGTGGCCAACCCTCCACAAGGATGCATATGATTTCTGTAAGAGATGTGATGCTTGTCAGCGAATGGGGAAATCCACCAAAACAAGTGCCATGCCACTGCTACCCATTCTTCCCCTAAAGCTGTTCGAGAAGTGGGGGATTGATTTCATGGGTCCCATTGATCCACCCACCAGACGGAAGTAGAACAGATACATCTTAGTATGTACGGATTATGTCACAAAGTGGTGTGAAGCTGAAGCCTTGAAGCGGGATGATGGTAATAGTGTAGCCCTGTTCATGTACGAGAATATTATCACCCATTTTGGCAATCCCCTCAAGCTGGTAAGTGACAGAGATACTCATTTCCTTAACAAAATTATGGAGGAGCTGATGGAACTGTATAAGATCCGCCATCGCAAGTCCACTCCCTATTACCCCAGAGCCAACGGCCAAGTTGAAGTCACCAATCATATTCTCTGCTCAATTCTCACAAGAACGATTGCCGCACATTGTCGCGACAGGGACGATCAACTTACAGAGGCCCTCTGGGCGTACAGAACCTCTCATAAGATAGTTATAGGACAGACCCCTTTTCAACTAGTGTATGGTATAGAAGCCGTATTCCCTGTTGAACTGGAATTGCCCTCTTTGCGAGTGGCAGTAAAAGAATGCTTGAGAGATAATGAGTTACTACAACGCCGTCTCCTACACTTGGAATGCTTGGATGAGATACGACAGAGGGCCCTACAGTGCATGGAAACCACTCAAGCGCGACGCAAGGCCTATCATGATAGTTTCATCAAGCACAAGGAGTTCAAAGAAGGTGATCTTGTTTTAGCCTATGATTCAAGATTTGGCAAGTTTCCTGGCAAGCTCCAACAACGGTGGATGGGCCCTACAAGGTACTGGTCGTCAATCCTAATGGCTCTGTTCAGGTGCAAACCGTTGATGCCTCTAATGATCCTTTCCTCATCAATGGCTATCGCCTGAAGAAGTACTTCCCTCCCTGGGGATCTTGACAATCACAGTTGACCTACCCCTTCCCTTTTGGGCATCGCATTGTCCTTCTTGTCGTGCTTCTGATAGCCATTATGATTCTCCTCATGAGGCGGCCTCGTTCTACTACCCCCTTGCAAAAACATCTCAACCGACATTGTTCTCTTCTCATCTAATCCAACACCGGTGGCGAGGTTGGTCCTGATATATGGTATTTCTACCATTCTCTTTCTTAAGAAAAAAAAACACAAGAATTTAAAAAAAAGAAAAAAAAGGAAAAAGAAAACAAAAAATAAAAAGAAAAAGAAAAAACAAACCAATTTTTTTTAAAAAAATAAACAAACTGTTATGGGAGAAAAGGAGGAAATTCCCTATCATAACAGGCCTCGTTCCAAGAAAAGGTGGAAACACCCTTGGGCGGGAAGCTGACTGTGGAAAAGGTGGTAACACCCCATAGTTCAGGATAGCTGACTCACCAACAGAACCTCTTTAGCATGTAATTTGAAGCCACTTCCCTTGGTGCGCTGTCTCTGTAATATTAGTCCGTCTGCCCTTCTTAACAGTCGACTCTTCTTACAAGTCATTGAAGTACGAGACTTGTTGGCTGCCTCCCTGGGTATGGCTCGTCTTCAAGATCCTCGTGACAACAACAGCTGACATGATCTTCATCACCAACCCCTTGAGTGATGTGAGCTTTCATCCTAACAGGATGGGGACGTGAGTATGGGCTGCCCTCTGTATCTATCCGAGAGTGAGACAGAGGGTGGGGGGAGTGACCAGTCTTTCCCTTTAAATCAAATGAGAGGTGAAGTTGTGTGAACAGAGTGTGGCACGCACGGGAAGGGGCTCTCAATGCACAAAGCATGATCTGTTCCTGTGCATTGCACCATAAGGCTTCCTGGCCTTCCTTCTTGCACTGTATGCCGGCATAAGGTGGGATGCAATTGCGCACAAGGCATACAACCTCTGCACAACTGATAGTGAGGATTACATCAATGGGTTTTAGGAAAGGGCTGCCCTCTGTATCTTTCAACAAAGCGCAAGATAGAGGGTGGGCTGAGTGTGACATCAATTATCGAGAGGTGAGGATTGAGAGACGTTACGACCTTTGGAGTCAGGTACGTTCCCGTTTCCCTATGCACCCACGGGCTGGGTTTCTACCATCAACATAGGACACATCACTATGTTCTATACACTAGACTACAAGGCTCTCTGGCCTTTATCCTTGCACCTATGCTAGACGGGGTTGGATGCACTAATGCACCATCAATTGTGCACCTTGGCATACTCTCTTCGCACCATTCCCTTGTCGATTCCTAAACCAGGTGTGAGCTCTGGGTTTTCATCCTTATTTCCTCGAGTGATATTAGTAATGGGGCGAGTGACTGCTCTTTCAATCCATTTGAGTGATCATGAGCTGAGTGGAATATCCCTCACCATCGACCTTCAACCAGCTACCTCCCTAGGTGTTGTCGTGTGGTCCCTACCTCGAAGGACGTTGGACGTGTGCTGTGAAGATACCTTGTTACCTCCTGGAGCCGATGACAACGACAGACGCAACCTCGATAGTCGACATTCCTCCTCGGCAATATGGACCAAGTTTTTCTAACCCTACACCTTCTATTTCTCAGTACCGGTCATGTCTTAAGTGTGGGGATGTCGTGGTTGGTCTGATGTGTGGTACTAGATCCCTGATGTTCGGGTTACCCTTCCTGTTAAGGTTTTAAGTGTGGGGATGCGTCCCTTCGTGTCCAAGCTACATACCCCCATGGATATATCCTGTTCTGATCATGCATCCATGCCGTGACTTTATTTTACCCTGATGGGGTCCCTTTCCCATCCTTTCGTTCTATTTTACCCTATCTTTGGGTTGTTTCTTGACCATTTGCCCTTATTCTTGGTTTTGTGCTTCTTTCATATGAACAGGCCTTATGTTCACCAAACACTCAATCCAACCTTATGGCCTTGTTTGTCCCTTTGAACTACCTATTTTTCCTTTTTACCAACCCCTGTTCCGACATACGGTTCTTAAGTTATTAATTTTTAAAGCAATTCTCGTAAAATAGACAGTTTTCCATGTGAATGCATCTTTATTGCTGCGGAACCCTGATCTGATATATCAGGCCTATCCTACCCATTTGCCCTAACATTTTTCCTTTTTACTCCATTTCCTTTCGATGCACGATTGATCTGTTATTAATTTTTACGGGTTTTCAGGCCTTTTTTATGCTTATGTTTCACATTTTTCCATATGAACCTGCCCTATTTTCATCGGAATCCCTATTTGATTTGATAGTTGTGTCCTGTCAGCCTTTCCCGGACTTTCCTTTTTCGTCCCCCCCTCTTTCGACTGTCGGATTTTTAGTTATTAATTTTTTCGAGTGTTTTCGAATGCATTTTTCGTGTTTTTTCCATGTGAACCCATCCTAGTTTCCCCCAAACTGAGTTTTGATGCACCAACCCTATGAATTCCTTTCTTTGAACATTTTTTCTTTTTATTGTCCCTGATTCTAGCGTACGATTTTTCTCGTATTAATTTTCGAGTTCCTTTTCAGGCCTATTTTTTGGGTTTTTCCCATGTGAATGCATCCTCTCTCAATTGGAACTGTGTTTTTTGTGATAGGGTTGTTGGCAACCTTATTCTCACACTTTTCCTTCTTTTTGCACTTCGTTCCAATACGCGGATTTTTCGATATTAATACACGTATGTGTTTTCGGGTTTTTTTTGCGTTTTTCCGATGTGAACACCCTGATTTTGCCCCTGATCCTATATTGCATGTTTCCATCATTTTCCCCTCATCTCCCGACACATTTTTCCTTTTTACGGATTTTTGATCCGACAAACGATTTGGATTTTGTTAATTTTTCTTCCTTTTTCTCGTTAACCGCGTATCTCACCTCGCGCGTGAACGCATCTGTTTTTGATTTTACGCTCCTCAAGACGCCCCCATGGTGTGCGTGGCTAGCACGTCACCGTCCTTGCCCGTTTGACCCCGTCACTGTAAAATTTTTTATCCCTACTCGCGTATGTGTGCGGGCCGGGGGTGTGTTTCTTGCCCTCCATTTTCCATTTTTTATTTTATTTTTCTAGTTTTCCTTAAAAAAACAAAAACAACAACAACCATAGCCACCCAAAAAACAAAATAATAATAATAATAATAATATAAAATCAAAATTAAAAAAATTAAAAATAAAATCACTACAAGTAGAGAAAAAAGAAGAATAAAAAAACAAAGAAAAAAACAAAAACAACAATAAATAGAAAAAGAAATTTTAAAAATTTAAACAAAAAAAGACAAAGAAGAAGTACAAAGAAAGAAACAAACTATATATATATATATATATATAACGAACAAGAAATAACCAAACGAAAGAAAAACCTATTTAAACTTTTTTTAAAAAGAAAAAAAAGAAAAAAAACAGCGTACCTGTCTCCCATCGCGTCCCCTCCTTGCTCCTTCTTCCCCTTCCTCTTCTCTTCTCCCCTCCTGCTCTTCCTCCTCCTCCTCCCTTTCTTCTTCCCCATCCCCTCCACTTCTTCCCCCCTTCTTCCTGTCTCCTCCTCCTCCTCCTCCTCCTCCTCTCTCTCCCTGGCCTGCCTGGTGCACCTCCTGCCACCCGTTAACCTGTCAGCTGCCCTCCCCTGCCACTGTGATGGAGGTCGTGCCCACTGGAGGACGCCGCCGCTTGGAGGACGCCGCTTGTGGAAGACACCGCCCCTACCGTCGGCCCCGCTCGCCTCGCCATCCCCTCCGTCGTCCACGGCCCGCAGCGCCGCCCACGACCCGACCGCCTGCGACTTCGCTCTCAGTCGCATCCTCGAACATCTCCTCCTCCTCCTCCAACCTCTCCTCCTCCTACTCCAACCTCTCCTCCTCCTCTCCTCCTCCTCCTCCTCCTCCCCCTCCTCCTCCTCCTCCTCCTCCTCTTCCTCCAACCTCTCCTCCTCCTCCTTCAACCTCTCCTCCTCCCCCTCCTCCACCTCCCCCACCACCCTGCTTCTCCAACCTCTCCTCCTCCTCCTCCCCCTCCTCCACCTCCCCCACCACCTTGCTCCTCCAACCTCTCCTCCCCCTCCTCCACCTCCCCCACCACCCTGCTCCTCCAACATCTCCTCCTCCTCCTCCTCCTCCTCCTTCTCCTTCTCCTCCTCCAACCTCTCCTCCTTCTCTTCCTCCTTCTCCCCCTCCACCTCCCCCACCACCATGCTCCTCCAACCTCTCCTCCTCCTCCTCCTCCTCCTCTGTCAGAGAGAGAGAACCAGAGAGAGAGAAAGAGGAGAGAGAAGACTGCAGAAGAGAGAGAAAGACTGCAGGAAGAGAGAGAAGAAGAGTGACGAGGAGAGAGAAAGACTAGATTTAGAGAGAGAAAGACAGGAAAGATGGGGAAGCCATAGAAGCTGTGAGTAAGAAGGGAGAGAAAGATTGTAATTGTATTAATGTGTCAAAAAGATGTGAAAATTTACATCTTCTCTCCTTTTATACCAATGTCAGTGTGACATGGCATAATATCAACATTATTAACACTTATTTGTTATTCCTAGCTTCTTACAATCCATCCCTTCCCAAAAGTTTTTGTCCTAAAAAACAAACCTAAAAACAACTAGAAAGAAGATGGATAGAACAGAGTACTACTTTGTTTTACAGCTTTACAAATGGGAAATGAATGAAAAATGACCATTACAAGAGCTGAATTTGAAGAATGGAAGTAAGCCCCAACTATATACATGATTTGAAATACTTCAGAAGCAAATGGAGCCATAAAGTCTTCAACAAATAGTCCCAGAACAAAGTAGATAGCTTGTTGAATAAACAGTCCCTGCTGGACCAAATCTACCATAACTTTTGATAGAAGTGTCCAAATGAGATGTACCATATATCAAAACGAAGCTCTTGAAGAGTACTTTAAACCCATATAGATAGCTTAATTCTGAAAATTAGATACGATAAAAACTGTTCTAAAACAGCGTGCTGTCCTGAACCAGTCTGCATCATTACTTGCTCCATAAGCAATAGGCTTCAGCCACCAATGTCTCCCTCAAGTATGGATACTCATCCAATATAGAATCAGGTCTCCAAGAAGCCTCTTCAGATGGTAAACCTCTCCATTTGATCAAATATTCCACAATAGAACATGATCGAAGCTTTTTTTCGCGCTGACCTATAACAGTCTCTGGGATGTACTGAACAAGACCATCTTCATCAATAGGTGGTAGCTCATCAACTATATCCACTGGATCACCATAATAGGGCTTGAGCTGACTAACATGGAAGACGTTATGAATCTTTGTAGAAGAGGGGAGCTCTAGTTTGTATGCCAAATCTCCAATTCGCTTAAGGATCCTGTAAGGGCCATAAAACCTATGGGCAAGCTTATTACTAGATCCATCTTTTAACTTAGAGTACTTGGATTTGGGCACCTTCAACAAAACTAGCTCTCCTTCTTGGAACTCTAAAGGCCTCCTCTTCTCATCAGCATACATCTTCATTTGATCTTGAGCCTTCCTTAGATTCACCTTGCATTGCTGAAGAAGGGTCTGGATTCTTTCCAACTCCTCCTTCCCATGAGGATTGATCTTTTCATTAAAGATGACTGTGGGTAAGGGCACCTTGTAACCATACAAAGCCTCAAATGGTGAAACTCCTATGCTCGCATGAGTGGAATTGTTGTAAGCAAACTCAGCCAGGTGTAACCAAGAATCCCATGAGGTTTGGACATCGTAGCAAAAATGGCGAAGATAAGTCTCCAACCATTTATTAACTCTCTCTGTCTGTCCATCAATTTGGGGATGATAAGCCGTTGATGGAGCCAACTTAGTGCCCATAGATGTAAATACCGCCTGCCAGAAGTTACTCATAAACTTTGAGTCCCTATCATGGACAATCACCTGCGGTAATCCATGTAGTCTAAAAATATGCTCCATAAACTGGTTGGCCACTTGAGAAGCAGTAAATTGAATTTTTGTTGGGATAAAATGAGCTGCTTTGGTGAGTCTGTCAACCACCACATAAATACTATTCCACCCCTTCTTAGTAGTAGGTAAGCCAGTGATAAAGTCCATAGTAATATGAGTCCATTTACCCGTAGGAATAGGCAATGGCTGTAACAAATCTCCTAGCTTATGGGTGCTATCCTTATTTTGCTAATAAGGCATACACTTCATAACGAAGTCTTTGATGTCTTTCCACAGTCCTTTCCAATAAAAGCTTTTGCTGATCATGTCATAAGTCTTGAAAACTCCCAAGTGTCCAGCTAAAGGCGAAGAATGTAACTCCTCCATAATTTTCCGCTTAAAAGAAGAAGTAGAGGGAATAACAATCTTGCCTTTCCACCAAATAAGACCATTTTTAAGATGGTAATGCGAGTTTTCTTCCATAAGACCTTGCTGTAATTTCTAAAAGATTTGGCTGAATTCCTCATCTAAAAGATAGGCCTCCTGTAGTTCTTCAATCCACTCATTATGTAATTCTGTCATGGCTGACACTTTGCAGGCCCACATACGAGAAAGAGAATCAGCCACTATGTTATCTTTGCCCCTTGTATGAGTGATGTCAAAGTCATAATTCTGTAATGTAGCTACCCAACGACGTTGCTTTGGAGTGAGATTTGACTGAGTAAGGAAATACTTGAGTACACGGTGATCACTATGTACTCTGAATCGGCTGCCATATAAGTAATGGTCCCACTTCTTGATTGCATGCAGGATAGCCAACATCTCCTGGTCATAAACATTCATGGCCATCTCCTTATATGTAAGCTTACGGCTCTCAAATGCAATTACTCCATGCTCCTGAAGCAAAACAGCCCCAATGCCACGGCCACTAGTATCACGCTGTATAGTAAACTCTTTGGAGAAATCCAGGCATACTAAGATAGGAGCAGAAGTAAGGAGTTCCTTTAACTGGTTGAAGCTGCTATCTACAAGAGCATCCCAAAAGAAAGCCTCCTTCTTCAACCTGTTAGTCAAAGGAGCTGCAATTGCCGCATAATGCTTTATAAATCGGCGATAGAATGAAGATAGACCAAGGAATCCGCTAAGAGAGGTAGTAGTAGTAGGCGTTGGCCAATCTCTTATGCACTGCACCTTCTTGGGATCAGCCTGTATTCCTTTTTCACTGACTATATGTCCCAAGTATTCCACTTCAGTCTGTATGAAAGAGCACTTCTTCTCCTTAACAAAAAGCCTATGAGTTCTCAATACATCAAAAACCCTCATCATATGTGCCAAGTGATCCTGCAAAGTCTTACTATAGATCAAAATGTCATCAAAGAACACCAAGACAAATTGAAAGAGGAAAGGTTGCAAGATCTTATTCATCAGGCTTTGAAAGGTAGCTGGAGCATTTGTAAGCCCAAATGGCATCACCAAGAAATGATAGAGCCCACGATCAGTCCTAAAAGCAGTCTTGACTTCATCACCCTCTCGCATGCGAATCTGATGATACCCTGATCTCAAATCAATCTTCGTGAAGAATTGAGCCCCCTTAAGCTCATCAAGCAAATCATCAATCCTGGGTATAGGATACCTGTTCTTCACTGTTATCTTATTGAGATCCCTGTAGTCAATGCACATTCTGAAAGATCCATCTTTCTTTTTGACTAACAGGACTGGAGATGCATAAGGTGAAGAACTTAGTTCAATGAATCCCATTTCAAGAAGCTCTTTGATTTGCTTGGCTACTTCCTCTCATTCACATTTTGATAATCTGTAAGGTGGCTTATTGATTGTCTTTGAGTTGGGCTCCAAATCAATGGGGTGATCCACCGCTCTCTTAGGAGACAATGAAGTAGGTACTTCAAACAAATCTCTATACTCCTCAAGAAGAGCTGTCAAGGCTGGATGGTTTGCTGAATTATTGGGCTGATCCTGTGTTTCTTTGTTCAAATGCAAAACAAATATTTGTGAGCGCTTCTTGTACTCTCTTTTGAGTTGTTGAATGGTGATAAGCTGAAAATCAGATCTACTAGGAATTCCCTGTAAATGGATGAGCTATCCATTGGAGATAAACTCCATATATAACTGTGAGAAATCCATAGTGATCCTGCCTAATGTCATCAACCAATCACAACCAAGTACAATATCTATGGGGCTCATTTCCAGAGTGATCAGGTTTACTTTGGCTTCAAAATTTTCAGCCAACTGCAAAGAAACTTGTGGGCAAATCTGTGTGATGATTTCTTCTTCACCATTAGCCACTTGTACTCTAATGGGCTGCTGTAAGTTTGTGGGAACACAATTTAACTTGTCCATGATGGACTTATTGATAAAACTGTGAGTACTGCCACTGTCTATCAGGATGAACACTGGCTGTCCACATATGCTTCCCTTCATACGAAGTGTATTAGGGCTCTTAGATCCCGTCCAAGCATCCATAGAAATAGAACAATTTGTGGCAGCAAGCGACTCATCACAAGATCCACCAGGGTCAAACGGAACATTTCCACCTAGATCAAAAGGAAAAGAGTCGGCTGGATCATAAAAGTACTCCTGTCCAACGTCCTCCTCAAGATCTTCATTTTCAGCATTGATTGCCACTCTATTAGCTTCATCTATGTCATCTTCAAAGTCCTAAAAAACTAGCATACTCTGAAGCTTTGGCTTGACATTTTTGTATACACACTTTGAGGCATGATCGGGTGTATACTTTTCTCCACACTTGAAGCATAAGCCCTTGTCCTTCCTTTCCTTGTAAAGATCCATGGGAATAGATTTGGGATTTGTATTAGCTGAAATGGACTTAGGCTTGTTGTCCCCCTGTTTGAATTCAACCTTTGGACTGTTTGCTGTCCTGAAATTACTTTGAGGCCTAGAAGCATTAAATGGAGGATAAGTTGGTACCCGTAAGCTCCCATTAGGCACATGATTGCTGCCATAAATGTTACCAACTTGTCCCTGCTTTAAAACAGTCCTTGGCTGTCCATAACTAGGCTGAAATGAAGATTCTTTCCTATACTTTCTTCCATAGCGCTTCACAAGCTCAATAGCCTTGAAAAGTGAAGTAGGATTTTGTGCCATAACATCAGTTGACAAAGATGGCTCCAAACCATACATAAACTTTTGAAGCTTAGCCTCATCACTGATGCTTTCAAGATACATAGTCAAGTTGAGGAATTGGTTTGTATACTCTCTTACACTTTGGCCCCTTTATTCCAAACCATACCATCTCCGTGCTAACTTCTCTTTCTCAAGAGGCGAAACAAAGACTTCAGCCATAAGTTCCTTGAAAGCTTCCCAATTCTCTACAAGTATATTCTCTTTCTTGATATATCTCCACCAAGTATGGGAAAATCCTTCTAGATGCAAGGAAGCAAAGTGAATCTTCATATCATCAGTTTTAGGGTATATATCAAAGTAGGACTCCATCTTAGAGGTCCATTCCTCTAAGTCTGATGGTGAAGATGACTGGCCATTAAATTTGGTTAAAACAATTTTGTCCTTAAACTCTCTTTCATGAAAGGGTTGCTGTCCCAAAATTGGCTGATCAGGATTACCAAGTATAGAACCTCCAAATTGAGACTGAAATCTTCCAACAGGTGGCTGAGAATTACTATGTAATCTTCTTGTTGGTAAAGTACCCCTGGAATTTTGAGTATGTAGTCCAAAAGCTTGAGTATTGGCCCCATTCAAACTGCCCAAATAGTCATCATGCCTTTGTGAAGCTTCTCCTACTTCATACTAACTATTTGGAATGCCTCTTCTTTCAATAATCCCATTTTCATGACCATTTTGGTTAGATGGCTGAAGTGGGACTGGAAGACCACTGTTTGAAAAAGCCTTCTCATTAGCTTCTCTTGATCCCATTTGCAACTATATGAATTGAGAAAATTGTGCCATAAGTTGAGCATTAGATTCCACCAACTTATCAATGGAAGCCTTGGTTTAAGTAGTTGAATCCACCAACTTATCAATGGAAGACTTCGTTTGATCAGTAGATAAAACCATCTGCTCCATTCTTGAATGGCCTAATGTCGTTCCCTATGTCTTTGTTCATGGGCACACAAAGTATCATTGAGTATAATGACTTCTCCTTGTTGTTGAAGCTGGTTCTCTTGAAGTGTGCTATCCATCATGGAATCCCTGATTTGCTGAGTATAATCCTCCTGGACCTTATTTTTGCCTTTATGTCCTACCATATTAGTGCAGTCATGCAGGACCCCCTGTCAGAAAAACGGCTATAACTTTGGCTAGGAAACTCCGATTTCAGAACTTTTTTGTGCGAATCGAAGCTGGTGCGCAGATCGGATGCTGTATGCTCGCGTAGTGAATGCCGGAAGGTCCCCAAGAACAATGAACTCTACTTTTTGCACAAGTTACAAGGTAAAAAGCATGAACGACAAGAGCAAGAGACCAATTGGGTGCAATCTCCCCCCATGCCTTGTGTGAGCACTTCACAAAGCATGTATTTTATGTATATTTCATCTTCATGCTCAATAATAGCCCAATTTACAAAAAATATATCAAGCTTTTAGCTTTTGAGTTTGCCTTTACGAAAATAGGAATAAAGCTAATGGACAGTGCCCAAAGAGTCTGGCACGCCCAATACAATGTCCAAATAGAAATAACATAATCGTGCGCCCATGCGCATACAAAATAATAATAAATAATCGATGCCTCAATAAATAGGCATGACAAAATATAGGCGTGGCGCCTATCAAAATATAATCCATAGATCGAATACTCGCTATCCTCCAATGCTTTCCTCCGCCACTGCTGCTATCTCTACACATCAACTGAAGCATTCACAATCGTTAGTAAAATAATATAATTAAACCGACAAGAGTGAATACCTAGCAGTCTTCAGCTACATAAATAAATCAACTAGTTAGAAATAAATCCTAACCCTAATTTATTACGAGTGCACACTCAAAACTCATAAACGTTTATTAATTTAATATGCATTTTGCGGAATCACCCGCTATGCAATCACCCATGTACACACTAAATTAATGAAATGCCCGAAAAGGACAGGCATCCCCATCAACTTCTTGCACAAAGAATCCACTTTATGTATGAGCCCCGGTCATCAAAGTTTACGGAATCCACCGTAAAACCTCACGGAATCCACCATGGCACGGAATCCACCGTGAAATATGCATCCTGGAATACTTCACGGTGCCCATCCGCATACAAAATAATAATAAATAATCGATGCCTCAATAAATATGCATGACAAAATATAGGCGTGGCGCCTATCAAAATATAATCCATAGATCTAATACTTGCTATCCTCCAATGCTTTCCTCCGCCACTGCTGCTATCTCTACACATCAACTGAAGCATTCACAATCATTAGTAAAATAATACAATTAAACCGACAAAAGTGAATACCTAGCAGTCTTCAGCTACATAAATAAATCAACTGGTTAGAAATAAATCCTAACCTTAATTTATTACGAGTGCGCACTCAAAACTCATAAACGTTTATTAATTTAATATGCATTTTGCGGAATCACCCGCTATGGAATCACCCATGTACACACTAAATTAATGAAACGCCCCAAAAGGACAGGCGTTCCCATCAACTTCTCGCACAAAGAATCCACTTTATGTATGAGCCCCAGTCATCAAAGTTTATGGAATCCATAGTAAAACCTCTCGGAATCCACCGTGGAATATGCCTCCTGGCATCATTCACTTGTGCGCAGATCGGACGCTGTATGCTCGCGTAGTGAATGCCCAAAGGTCCCCAAGAACAATGAACTCTACTTTTTGCACAAGTTACAAGGTAAAAAGCATGAACGACAAGAGCAAGAGACCAATTGGGTACAATCTCCCCCCATGCCTTGTGTGAGCACTTCACAAAGCATGTATTTTATGTATATTTCATCTTCATGCTCAATAATAGCCCAATTTACAAAAATATATCAAGCTTTTAGCTTTTGAGTTTGCTTTTACAAAAATAGAAATAAAGCTAATGGACGGTGCCCAAAGAGTCTAGCCCACCCAATACAATGTCCAAATAGAAATAACATAACCGTGCGCCCATGCGCATACAAAATAATAATAAATAATCGATGCCTCAATAAATAGGCATGACAAAATATAGGCGTGGCGCCTATCAAAATATAATCCATAGATCAAATACTCACTATCCTCCAATACTTTCCTCCGCCACTGCTGCTATCTCTACACATCAACTAAAGCATTCACAATCGTTAGTAAAATAATACAATTAAACCGACAAAAGTGAATACCTAGCAGTCTTCAGCTACATAAATAAATTAACTAGTTAGAAATAAATCCTAACCTTAACTTATTACGAGTGCGCACTCAAAATTCATAAACGTTTATTAATTTAATATGCATTTTGCAGAATCACCCGCTATGGAATCACCCATATACACACTAAATTAATGAAACGCCCGAAAAGGACAGGCGTCCCCATCAACTTCTTGCACAAAGAATCCACTTTGTGTATGAGCCCCGGTCATCAAAGTTTACGGAATCCACCGTAAAACCTCACAGAATCCACCGTGGAATATGCCTCCTGGCATCATTCACTTGTGCGTAGATCGGACGTTGTATGCTCGCGTAGTGAATGCCTGAAGGTCCCCAAGAACAATGAACTCTACTTTTTGCACAAGTTACAAGGTAAAAAGCATGAACGACAAGAGCAAGAGACCAATTGGGTGCAATCTCCCCCCATGCCTTGTGTGAGCGCTTCACAAAGCATGTATTTTATGTATATTTCATCTTCATGCTCAATAATAGCCCAATTTACGAAAATATATCAAGCTTTTAGCTTTTGAGTTTGCTTTTACAAAAATAGGAATAAAGCTAATGGACGGTGCCCAAAGAGTCTGGCACGCCCAATACAATGTCCAAATAGAAATAACATAACCGTGCGCCCATGCGCATACAAAATAATAATAAATAATCGATGCCTCAATAAATAGGCATGACAAAATATAGGCATGGCGCTTATCAAAATATAATCCATAGATTGAATACTCGCTATCTTCCAATGCTTTCCTCCGCCACTGTTGCTATCTCTACACATCAATTGAAGCATTCACAATCGTTAGTAAAATAATACAATTAAACCGACAAAAGTGAATACCTAGCAGTCTTCAACTACATAAATAAATCAACTGGTTAGAAATAAATCCTAACCTTAATTTATTACGAGTGCGCACTCAAAACTCATAAACGTTTATTAATTTAATATGCATTTTGCAAAATCACCCGCTATGGAATCACCTATGTACACACTAAATTAATGAAACGCCCGAAAAGGACAGGCGTCCCCATCAACTTCTCGCACAAAGAATCCACTTTGTGTATGAGCCCCGGTCATCAAAGTTTACGGAATCCACCGTAAAACCTCACGGAATCCACCGTGAAATATGCCTCCTAGCATCAGAAGATAAGAATGCCCTCTTCGAGATGAGCTATAGCACGCTATAATAGGTTTAGGACAGAAAATTCTGTAGCTGGATTTCAGAGTCTGAATTGTCCAGTCCTGCACCCTGTCTAGACCTGTAAGTGCCCTGTTTTGACCCTGTAATGCAAGATAGTAACCCCAAATGGCTACCAAACCCTGCAAAAGGGTATATAGGACCTGTGGGTACCCTGTAATACCTGCACCTGTGCTTCAGCAATGAATGGTGTACCTGTAACCACCTGTAAATACCCTGTAAGTTATCTGTAAATTCCCTGTTTTACCTTGTTTTGGTCCTGTAGGTACTTGAGTCCTTGGAAAGTCTTCAATCTTCAATCTTCCACTCGTTGTACCTATGTGAGGGATAAAACGGCATGACAGGCTCCCTACACGGGCTCCGAATCACCGAGAGGTGGGCAAAGTTCCCCCCGAGTCAGTTGGTTGTACCCCTTCAGGATCTTCGATAGTGAGGGAGGGTCACCTCTCTTTTGTCCCACTATCTCCCCTGGCATCCACCTTTTTCCTCGGTGGGAATATCAACATGGTAGAGGCTAGTGTTCTAAGCAATCAGCATGATATGCATTTCTAAAATATTCATTCAGCCTTTCATGAGATGCAATTGAATGAGATTTGAAAAATTGGGATAGGAGAAGGGTCTTAACGATGCAATTCAGTGACTCACTGATTGCTAGTACTTACCCTTTTACAATATTTCAACTTGGGTAAAAGAAATTCAGCCAATCAATCGAATTAGAGTAAACAAATTCATCAATCAATGGATTCAGTCAATAGGATTCAAGTATTATGCTGAAATTTCAGATTGAAGCCTCTAATTCACTGATTGGAATTAATATGCATAAAGCAAGCATTGCATTCATGAATAGATGGATTCAAGCAAAGGTTGGCTGAGAATTTGATGAATAATGTTCAATTCTTTAATCTCTCAATCAAATGGATTAAGCTCAGCAATTGGATTAATGAGAGAGATTAAGAATTGAAGAAGAGTACCTTTGACATGGCTAAAGATGACTTGATAGATCTCATATGCTTGATAGAACCCCCAGTTGTCCAATGTTGGTAAAATAATCCACAAGGCTTGTTTATCCGGTGCTTAAGAACAATCTTGGAGCCTCAGATGCTTGAAATTGAAGTATTAAACCCGTTTTCCCCAAATTTTTGCTCCATAGAAGCTCTTGATCTTCAATCTTTAACCATTTCGTGCTTAATCCTTGCAATTTGTTGAAGAATCCTTGCTGAGATGATCCCACGGGCTAAAAGGATGAAGAATCTTCAAGAAATTGTTGAGAATTGAAAGGTCGGGCTGAAGCTTTCATGGCTGCCATGGACTGTTTACCTAGGGTTTATGAAGAGGCTGAGAATCCTTTAATGGAGCTGAATCTTCTCATCTAACTGATGATTTTGCTTGCCAATGATCAGGAAGAAGTGCCAAGGCTGAAGATGAAGCAAGCTGAGCAAGAGGCAGGGCTGAAATCAGCCCAAAAATTGCGCCGCAATTTTCAGGGTTGTTTTTGGCTCCATGGCTGAGGCAAGGTTGAGCAACCTTGTGCTCATTCTGAAGGTCTTGATCAGAGGAAACTATTCCAAGTGATTATTGGCCAAGAAACTCAGGGGTTTGAGAAAAATGAACAGATCTTTAGGGCTGATCTTCCATGAAACCTGCAGGAAACTCTAGGAAAGGGGAAAGAGAAACCCCTCTTTTCAAAGTAACCACAGTTTGTTCCCAAACTAAGCCCATTTAACCATCCTTTACCCTAATTACCTCCAATTTTGCATAAAATTTGATGGCGTCCAGCCATTTAAGCCATTACCCGCCATATCTAACCTTGGATATCTCCAGATGTAGTCTCTTACTAACTGTAGATGTCCTGCAGCACTCCACTAGTCACTGTCTTGTACCATTTTTTTTTCTGAAATTGATTTTGAAATAGGAAAATGGGACTGAAATTAATGGTGTAAAACCCGTAAAACACTCGAAATAGGGGAAAATTGGGTGTTTTTGATATATAAAATGAAAAATATAATAAGACACACCAACTAAATTTGTGTTTTTGCTACAAATGAACCTAAGGGCCATAGCCTACAACTCATTTTACATTTTCAATTATTTAATATTGGGAAAAAATACAAGAAAAATAGAAAAAATGGGTAAAAATAAGGGAAAAATAGGTTTTGAGTGTGAGAAAAATACAAAAAAAAAGATTCATGTTTGTGTATGTATGGGGGGTCTGAAGGATGAGGTTTAGCCTCAATTCAGCCCTACCTTTATGTTTTAGTGAGTTTTTATTGCTTTTCATACAACAAAAAGCCATGGAAAATATTACCCTAAACCTATGCATCGTGCACAATTTAAACGGTGAAGGGGTAGAGAGAATGAGAGTGGTGTTTAAGTGCTAAGAGGAAGAAAAGGCTGATTGTTTTCATCTATGCATATCATATAGATCGATTGTTAATTTAAAATAAGGATCTAGTAGCACGAGGTCTCCTCGGTGCTAGGTTCGTACAACGTAGCAATTACGTGTCAGCGAAATTCATTGAAAGAATGCTTTTACACTAAGCGCAATGCTGATTTTCCTTTGTTTGAGCACATGGACATTCACAATTTGCATGAAGCATAAAATGATAAAAGGTATCAGACAATACCTCCTGGATGCATAGCACCTGTATTCTGTAGATTGTGACCAACGTTGAGTGAGTAAGGTTGTCCAAGCTGTAGGCTAGGCATTGGGTCCTAGGGGAAAGTAAAGTGAGGTATGGTACATCCTGGAACGAAATAATTGGTATCTTGAGAGAACTATGTGTGAAGTGTTATATATGTTTAGCGACGCATCGAGGGGCCAATCCCCAAGATGTAGGAGAGTCGTAGTGAGGTAGTGGCAGTCAGCTGTGGGAGGACCTCCTATGTTTGTACTTCATGCCATTTGGCAATGTGTTGGGACTCCCTCTGAGGAGTGTTAATTGGGTTAGAGTTGGATTACGATACGTGATACAAACGCAAGATGTTCAAGAAGGCAATGTATGATGTATGTGTCATTAACGCTCCTGGCCGCGAGGCTGTGGGGTTGTTGAGTGCATGATAGAGGTCCGGCTAGTGCATGAGCCAGTGCCGGCCCGTTTTAGGTCCCATCAGTGGTGCGTCTACCGGGAGCCACTTATAAGTGGTGGTTTTCGAATTTAGGGTTTCTAGGGACCAAAAGGAAGTTTGTTTATGTCCTCTGACAAGGACCGTCAAGCGAAATTCAAAAACCCGAACGTGCTGAGAGGGCTAGACGGCGGTTAGAGATCGTAAGCCATTTTTCTCCTCAAAGGAGTAGTCCAGTACGTATACGAAGCAGTGGTCTTAGTCACCTAACTGCTCCACCTATTCCATTAGGGGCAAGAGGAAGCGTAAGTCCTTCCTCTTCTCCACCAAGTTTACCCACTTCAAGTGGGGGTGTGAATCCGTCATTTCAAGCTCCTATTGCTAATCCGATAGTCATCATGGCATAGCCTACTGCGATTCCTACAGGGACGCCGGATTTACCAACCTTAGGAGTTCCTTTGCCCATTTTTAATGGGTTAGCGAAAGAGGATGCAGAATTTCACATTTGTGAATTTCAGAGATTGATGTTCAATTATCGCATCCAAGATGAGGGACATCTCATGATGTTCTTCAATATGACGTTAAAAGGAAGGGCTGCGGTATGGTATCACAGCATAGAGTCTGGAACCATGACCACCATTGATCAATTCTATGCAGCCTTCCAAGTGGAATATGCCCCTGAAAGAGGTGGCCAATATTGGTTGCGGGTCTTGAATGTAACACGTCAAGATCCTCACGAGAACGTGAAAGCATATGCCAAGTTGAAGGAAGTATTCCGTAAGTTGCAAACTTACATTCCCATTCCACCACCTGCCCAATTGCAATACTTTTTGCATGGGTTGGACTTTAATATCCAAGTACAATTGAGCAGTGTGGCCTTAGCAGATATAGACACCGCTATTACGCAGGCGGAGGGAGTAGAAGCATGATTACAAACGGCCTACTCCTCTCCAATGAATGTTAATGGGGGTTTAGTACCTAGCGGCAATCCATCATTGACGAATGGAAGTGAAGGGATGCCTATGACTAACCCTAATGGGAGAGGGAGTGTGGTTTCGAATGTACCTTTATTACCGGCTCCTCCCAGTGTGACTATGCCTATGGTAAGTCAGTTGGCTCCATCAAATGTTGGAGGCCAAGTTTCAAATTCTAATGTTGTTCCTATAGGTCAACAGCAAATGCCAAATCAGATTGTTAGGCCAATGGAACGACGAGTTGATGATCGAGGCTACGAGTCGAGTGCATCTAATGTCCTTGGCGAAGTCAAGGACATGATGAAGCATTATACCGATATGATCTCCGAACAATATCGACAAATAGCTGACGATGTTAATTTCTTGAAGAAGCAACAAAATTTGATAGGGAGTCGACGCCCTGAAGAGGGTGGACCCTCTAGATTTAGTTGTAAATGATGTGGTGGACAGCACTTCCCCAGAAACTGTCCAAATGTGAAATGTGACATTTGTGGGAAGTCGGGCCACTTAGCTGCTACCTGTTGGAGTAAGATTAGTTCTCTCCAACAAGGGAGTAAACAACCGGGCCCAATGAATCATAGAGCGCAAGGAAATAACTTGCAGCAGAATGATGCACCTAGGCAAATATTGCAGAGGGAAAAAACAAATATAGAAGAGTTGCCACAAGGCAACGGAGTCAGCCTTATTGAGGCTGTACGAGTTAATGATGTTGAAAAATCTAACTTAAGAGCCGTGACAAGAGGTCAAAAGGCTAAAGAGGTTGACAAAGATAAGGAAAAACTAGTTGAGGGAAACCCTAAACAAGGGGATAAGGGGACGCAAGTCCAAAATCATAACATAAAAGGGGGACCGTTAAGGCCGGTTGACAAGAAAGACGACCCTAAGAAGGATGAGGAAGTACCAAGAAAGAAGGTAAGAGCTAAGAAAGAAGCACCAAAACCGGTCCAAAGACCAAAAGAGAGGATGGTTTGGCAAGAAAAGAGAGCTTTGGCTACTTATCATGATTTTGATTTAGCAAGTTCTCTTTGTGAAGTCAAACCAGATGTGAACCTCTTGCAATTGATCAAATTATCTCCAGGAGTATGCAAGGAATTTAGGAAGATATTGTGTATTGGGTATATTGTAGAACCCTTGGGCATAGCACGAGTAGGGGAAGATTGGTTTGACTATGCTGAAAAGAACTGCCCTAGGGTTCCAGCTTATGTAGATGGAATATTAGTGGAACATGCCATTGTAGACTCTGGATCCTCCGTCAATATCATGAGTTCAGAATTGATGGAGAGGTTGGGTCTAGGCATCTAGAAAGACAACTCCACCCTTCTGAGAATGGCTGATGATAGTCTAAGACAACCAGAAGGTTGCGTTACTAAGGTCCATGTTACAGTTGCAAGTGTAGAATGTTTCTTGGACTTTAGGGTGATCAGATTTGCAGGACATCCTAGCTATTGAGTTTTGCTAGGTAGGCCTTGGATCTTACGAACAAACTGTCAAGTCGATATACCCGCCGGTCGAGTGGTTCTAGGTAGAGGTGCTAATCGAGTAATAGTTGATGCTTATCCTGAGTCTCCTCAAAGTGAGAGAGCTCCTTTATCTTCTACTGAATTAGAGACAGCAGACGATCCATCTGGTAGTGAGACATCATCCACTGATGAATCTAAAGAGGGGTCCACTACAGAGGATATCTATCAAATAACTCTAAATGAGCCGATAGAGCCTCAAGATAGGATAAGAGATGCGGATGTGATTGAGTTAGACCTTGGCACGCCGAATGATTCGCGGCCAATTAAATTAGATTCCATGCTCAGTTCAATAGAAAGGGAGGACTATGTGTCCTTGATTCAAGAATTTCGCGATATCTTTGCTTGGAGTTATGATGACCTGAGAGGTATTCCTCCCAGCCTGGCTGTTCATACTATTCCTGTAAAAGATGGCAGTCGTCCTATGCGTCAAAAGGTAAGGCGTATGCCTTTTGAACTGAGGGACGGGCTGTTTGAGGAGTTACAGAAGCTAAGGAAAGATGGGTTAATCTTCCCTGTACAACACACAGAATGGTGTTCACCCATTGTGATCAGGAAGAAGAAAAATAACCAGATACGATTATGTGTGGATTTTAGGGAGCTAAATAAGCAGACGGTTAAGGATTACTACCCGTTGCCATTTATTGACCAGATTTTGGATCAATTAGCAGGTAGGGAGATATATTCATTCATGGATTGCTTTGCAAGATATAACCAGATGGCAATTGCAGAGGAAGACAAGTTGAAAACAACTTTTATTACTGTCTTCGGTACTTTTGCGTACCATGTGATGGCCTTTGGTTTGTGTAATGCACCTGGATCGTGGCAACGAACAGCAGATAAGACCTTTGGTGACATCTCCCTAGATGAGTTGAAAGTATTTATTGATGACCTGGGGGAAGCCAGTGTAAGGGAACGGATGTTGATTATTTCAAGAAAATGCTTTGAGCGCTGCAGACAATTTTGCATCGCTCTTAACCCACGGAAGTGTGTTTTTGGAGTACCTTATGGGCTATTGCTGGGCCATGTGGTCAGTTTAGTGGAAATAGCAAACTGACCCTGAAAAGATCAAGGTCATAATTGCTATGAGTCCACCATGCACTCCGAAAGAGGTTCACAGCTTTCTGTCTCATCAATAGGGTACTATCGGAGGTTTATAAATGCCTTGGCAGAAAGAACGTTGCCATTAATGAATTTATTATCCTTTAGCTGTTCATTTGAATGGAGCGACCCTTGTAAGGTAGCTTTTGAGGATGTGAAACAGGAGTTAGTAAAAGCACCCGTTTTGAAAGCACCTAAAAGAGGCAAGGTGTTCTATATATTTTCAGCAGCAACCACCATGCATAGTATTAGCTGCTGTTTAGCCCAAATTTGGGAGGAAAAGTGGTATCATTCGATAGCTTTCGCTAGTTGAGAATTGGGAATTTCAGAGATTAATTATACCTACATGGAGAAGTTGTGTCTTGCGATGGTCTTTGGGACTAAGAAATTCAGGCATTACATCCTCTATGAAAAGGTAGTATTCTATACGAAGGCGGAAGGACTTAGATTGCTTATGAACAAGCTGCAGCCACCTGATCGTTTGGCAAAGTGGTTAATCACTTTGCAGGAGTTCGATTATGAGATTAAGAGTAAGCCACCGAGGTTGCAGGGTATTGTGGAATGCCTTGTGGATTTTGGGGAGCAGAAAGAGACTTTGGCTGAAGGAAGTGATATTGAGGAAATTTTTAAAATTGATACAGCTTCTATCCCATCTTGGTATGCTGCTATTACGCATTATTTATCAACAGGAGAGACGGGAATTGGTTTGTCAAAGTCTGAACAGAAGAAAATTAAACAACATGCATTGAAGTTTTCCTTGATCGCACGGACACTATATCGGCAAGGTGTTGATGATATTTACCGCCAATGTGTGATGCCTGACAAGGCTCCTTTCATCTTGGAGGAGTGCCATGACTCTGCATGTGGAGGGCACTTCGCGGGACGGTTGAAAGCGTAGAAAGCTTTACGAGCTGGATATTGGTGGCCGTCTATCTTCCAAGATTCTTTTGAGTATGTGAAGTGATGTGATACATGTCAAAGACATGACAGTAGAGAGAATAGGAAATGCCCACTTACGCCTATCATGGCTATCCTTCCATTTGAGAAGTGGGGCATTGATTTTGTGGGTCCCATTACCCTGTCGTCTACTACCCAAAAGAGGTATATTATAGTGGCCACTAATTATTTTACAAAATGGTCAGAAGCACGGGCGACGAGGCAGGACAATGCAAAAGAGATTGCAAGTTTCCTGTTAGAGAGCAGATTATTTGCCGCTTTGGTCCACCGAGGGAATTAGTGTCAGACCGTGGAACCCATTTCTTGAATAAGGTGATCAAGAGCCTGACAGAAGCTTGGCAAATCAAGCACAATAAAACGACTCCTTATAATCCGCAAGCAAACAGGCAGGTGAAAAGTACTAATAAGTAGCTTGTGGGGATCTTGTCTAAGATAGTCTCTGAGAAGAAACGAGATTGGGACAAGAAGTTGTATGTGGCAGTATGGGCGTATAATACCACGTTCAAGCGAGCTACCGGCCATACTCCATTTAAATTGGTTTATGGGGAAGAGTGTGTGTTACCCCTTGAGATCGAATTGTCAGCCATACGGTTTGCAATTAACCATTCTTTGGGAGATAAGGATTCCCTTTTTGAATGTTTCACGACTATAGCCCACCTGGATGAGCTGAAGTTGTAGAGCTTACTACACCAGGAGGTAGCCAAGCGTCGGATGAAGCAGTTGCATGACCTTAGAGAGAAGAAATATACCTTAAAAAAGGGCAATTAGTCCTATATTATGATGCGCGTAGGGAGCTGTTTCCAGGGAAGCTGGAACCTAAATGGGATGGCCCCTACAAGATTGTCAGGTTAGGGAAGAATAGGTCTACGGCCCTGTTAGCTAATCTACAGGGAGTAGAGTTTAAGAATAAGGTTAATCTTAATAAGATTAAACCTTATTATTTCTAAGTATGCTAATATGGAGAAATGCATTGCAGATCCATGCTAGGGATGATTTGAGACCTGCGAAAGAGCTTAAAGTCAGTTGATGGGTCGATTAATCCCATATTTGGAGCACCCATATCTAGAGCAGAGATACCATCAGGGGAAACTCATCTGGTGGAGCAAAGGATATAAAGTGATTGAGCAAGAAGACGAAATCTTTGTGTGGGAGATCAAAGTCTTGTTGCGTGGAAGCTTCTCGTGGCCCTATCCAGGTGATATATTTCCTTTATGAGTATTGTGTTTTTTTTGTGCTATATGTGTTGTGTACTTGTTAAGGGGGTTTTCGTTTCTTATTGGGGACTGGCGTCCAAGGCATGAAGTCCCAGGTTTAGGTTAAGTATGTTTGAGGGAGGTTTGAGTAGTCATTGCCTCCTGTAAAGACATTGTCAAGCATCAAACGACCTGTTCTAGAAGGAAGTTCTAGTGACCCTGTTCTGCTAGCCTACTAGGCAGCCGTTCTAGGAGTTCTTGTTAGTTGTGAGGCCATTAAGGAAGCCTGCAGAAGGAAAATAAAGATGATAAAGGAAAAGAAACCCTGAATATCTTACAGACACTAAATATATACAAAGGTGTGTAAAAAGGGGTTTTAACCCCTCGAAAAGAAAAGAAAACAAAGGAAAATTTATACGCAGTTGATCATTGCCTTGCGAGGGCTTGGTAGGTTCCTGGGGACGAATCAGACCCTGGGCCGATGCCTTGTCTTCCTAGGGGTGGCATCTTGTTGGAAAAGAAGAAGATAAGGAAGGTTGGAGCGAAAATAAAAGTGAGCGTTAGAAAATGATTAAGTGTCGACTTGCGAGGGCTTGGTAGGTTCTTGGGTACCAAGACAAGTCCTGCGGGGCTAATGCCCTGTTCTCCTTGGGTCACTACGCTCAGCTCCCTCCTTTTTACATGCTCGAGTATGGAAAACAAAAACCCTAAAAGAAAAAATGTGATGAAAGAAAATACTTCTTGATCACGCTATAGGAGTCCTCGCCTAGTAGGAGTTCCTAGTCGTGTTGTCCTTAGTTAGGAAGGTAGTTCATACCACCACTTAGGGCAACCTCTTTGACAGTTCCTTTTAGTTTGGCCGTGTTGGAGCAGTTGGTTAGTGACTAGCTTCAGACCTTCTATCACATTATGCTAGGCCTACTCCTTGTGGATGTCATGCCTTGGTTCTGTTAGGGGGTAGGGTGAGCATCGTGCTGTTTTTTATATGTATCTATTTTGTATCAGCTTGATGCTTCCTTTGGTTGTTTTGTGCAGATCTACTATGGGATTCGACGGGCTAAGTTGCCCTATCCCGTGGTCGCCAATGAGAGTGGAATTTTGATGCTGAGAAGTGCTTAAAAATAGCTAAAAATTACGACTATCAAGGGAAAAATATTCAACATTGAAGGCGACGGCTCGATCTAGGACGATTTTAAGCGTCAAAGTGCTTTAAAGGCGCCCGAGCAACACTTGTTGATTTTTCATAATTTTTCAGACTGCTGTGCGGGTTGTGAAGAGTTACTGGCCAATGGGGGATGTCAAGCTGGACGCCCAGGATTTTTCAGAGCTCAATTCGGAGTCCGGACGGGGAAATGGCCAAGAAGTTGGGCAAGATTTGAAGAGGTGGACATTGGAGTGGCCAAATGGTCATGACCTTTGGGGAAGGTTGGGGCCCAAATTTTATGCAACATCAAATGTGGCAATCGTGGAGAGAGAAGATCAACAAAAGCATGAGGATGAGGGCGCCTGTCAATGGCCGAAATTTGCGCCATCATCATGGGAGATCAAGCATGCTGCCTGTGAACAACCATACCAATCAATTATGGGGCTCCAATCCCCTCTGCCTGCTGGTCATATTGTCGTGCTTTGCTCCTCCAATGGTGACCTGAATGTAGAGATGGAAATCTAGTATTTCTCTCTCCTCGCTCTCTCTCTTCTAAGGGTAGATTCATCTGGTGAAGAAGAAGAAGAAGAATGGATGACGGATGCTTGTCCAATGAAGACCGGATTGCTCCATGGTTCAAGAGGAATGAAGATTGTTGATTGTAGACTGTCATGAGCATTAATGGCTACTGGAAATCAGTCCCGAGACATGGCAAATAAAAACCCGCAACCCGCAAAGAACGGTAATTTCATTTTTACAAAGGAAATTGATGTTTTATGCAAGTTGCTTCATGAATATTTGTTCCCATGGGATGATTATGCATTATGTTATTGTTTTCTATGAGTTTGATCAATTTATGCTCAGAAAATCAGAAAATCATAAGTGTTGTGACTGAAATTAATGGTGTAAAACCCGTAAAACACGCGACATAGGGGAAAATTGGGTGTTTTTGATATATAAATGGAAAATATAATAAGACACACCAACTAAATTTGTGTTTTTGCTGCAAATGAACCTAAGTGCCATAGCCCACAACTCATTTTTCATTTTCAGTTATTTAATATTGAGAAAAAATACAAGAAAAATAGGGAAAAATAGGTTTTGAGTGTGCGAAAAATACTATAAAATAAGATTCATGTTTGTGTATATATGGGGGGTCTGAAGGATGAGTTTTAGCCTCAGTTCAACCCTACCTTTATGTTTTAGTGAGTTTTTATTGCTTTTCATACAACAAAAAACCATGGAAAATATTACCCTAAACCTATGCATCGTGCACAATTTAAACGGTGAGGGGGTTGAGAGAATGAGAGTGGTGTTTAAGTGCTGAGAGGAAGAAAAGGCTGATTGTTTTCATCTATGCATATCATATAGATCGATCATTAATTTAAAATAAGGATCTAGTAGCACGAGGTCTCCTCAGTGCTAGGTTCGTGCAACATAGCAATTACGCGTCAGCGAAATTCATTGAAAGAATGCTTTTGCACTAAGCACAATGCTGATTTTCCTTTGTTTGAGCACATGGACATTCACAATTTGCATGAAGCATAAAATGATAAAAGGTATCAGACAATACCTCCTGGATGCATAGCACCTGTATTCTCTACATTGTGACCAACGTTGAGTGAGTAAGGTTGTCCAAGCTATAGGCTAGGCGTTGGGTCCTAGGGGAAAGTAAAGTGAAGTATGGTATATCCTGGAACGAAATAATTGGTACCTTGAGAGAACTATGTGTGAAGTATTATATATGTTTAGCGACGCATCGAGGGGCCAATCCCCAAGATGTAGGAGAGTGGCAGTGAGGTAGCGGCAATCAACCGTGGGAGGACCTCCTATGTTTGTATTTCATGCCATTTGGCAATGTGTTGGGACTCCCTCTGAGGAGTGTTAATTGGGTTAGAGTTGGACGACGATATGCAAGATGTTCAGGAAGGCAATGTATGATGTATGTGTCCTTAACGCTCCTGGCCGCGAGGCTGTGGGGTTGTTGAGCGCATGATAGAGGTCTGGCTAGTGCATGAGCCAGTGCCGGCCCGTTTTAGGTCCCATCACTACAATACTCAATAATGGCACTTAATAATCCTTCTTGGGTCATGGATGCACCTCCCAAGAGGTATGAAAGGGGCACTAGAGCCACTACATTGTCTCTTCATAGCTCACTACAGTCACAGTCACTTCAATCTTCTCTTCAGTCTTCATCAGTTGCTTCTTCCATTTGTTTTAGCTCTTTTGAACTTAGATTCATCCTTTCCAAAAGTTAGAAAACTTTTCCAAATTCACACATACATTCTACAGAACACTTACAAAAGATCTACAGAACAAAATAGAACAGAAACAGAGCAGAGACAGAGGCTCTACAGAAGGTCTACAGAGGGTTATAGAAGGTCATCAGAACCTCATAACTCATACTAAAACCATTCCAAACTATTAAAAACTATTCAATAAACCTTCAAAAACATTATCCTTCTTTAATCATCAATCCATGCTTCATACAGAAGAAAATCAGAACAAAACAGAAGCTAAACAAAAGGTATCAAAACCAATCAGAACATCACAGAGCCTCATATTTCTACTGAGAATCAGAACCTATCAAAACATCACAAAACCTCATATTTCTACTGAGAATCATCATGAACTTCCAAAATATAATCAATATCATCCAAAACACTCTCAAACACTTCCATTAACAACTAAACATCACTCAAAATCCATAAAAATTCAACCATTCAGACCTCAAAAACAACAAAAATCAATCAAAAATTCAGTCTTTTTCCACTCTCAACATATCCCGACACTTAGAAAGGAAGCATCCTCGCGACCTAAGGAAAAGAAGAATACAAGTTCAGTAAAGAGGTCAAATTGATCTTCTGTAGTATCTTCAATAATCACCCTAAACCACGACCCCAACTTATCACCTGTATCTAGGAAAGAATACTACTAAAGGAAAACTTCGTTATTCATTAACACATATGATAAACAATAAAAAGTCGTAACAAATTTGTAAATGATATGAGAGGTTATTCATCTTTTCATCATAGGCTTGCCATCCACCATCACCATCAATAGTTTAAAAGAGAGCTCTCGAACAAATTATTCAACTAGCACAAACTCATCACATACAAATTAATACAACACAAACAAAAACACAACCATCTGAATTGTTGAGATGACAAGCTCAACTCATGCGGACATTGATGATGGACCGCCTGGTTAGATGGGTCCACACGTCTACACTTAGCACATCGGTGGTCATTATGCATCTCACATGGCCACTGACTCATTACTTATTATATTCAGGTCGTTACACCTATTTACAGCTGGCATAGTTATAGCGCCAGTCGACTAGTGTAGTCGGTTATGCATTGTTTGACTTAGTAGGCCACTTTCCTTTTATGTTGTATCTTATCTATACTTTGTGTACATTGTAAAGTGTGTGGAAGAAGAAGAAAAAATCAGCAAGAAAACGTTTTTGGCCTCCATCTCTCTTCTTATCTTTTGAGTGAGCTTCTCCTTGTGCCTTCTGTGTGTGTTCGGCGCAGAATCTTGAGCAACTCCATCCACCACGCGATTCTTGACATGAATGGCACCTCCAAAAAATATATCATTAAGAAGCATAGAAGATACATTTAGGGGTATCAGTGAGGATGATCCCTCTTGAAGGCTTGATGATTATGAAAGTGATCCAGGGATAAAGACTCATCTACAAAAGAGTTTGGAGGATTCTGAAAGAATTGAAGGTAGCACATCCGTTCTAGCAAAACAACGTATCTGCTAGGTAGACAAAGGGCATGAAAATATAGGACATCCAACTGTTGGGAATCAATGTTCACATTGGCATTCATACAAAGCTTTGGAATGGCCTTTTGATCATTATGGGAATGCCTATGCATATATGGTTGGTATGCATCTAGTGGTGATGCATTGGATGATGATGATGATCATGACACTCATGTGCAGGCTGAAAAGCAAGAATCACGAACTCTTAGCGGACCAGAGACATCATCTGGTAGTCCTTGGTCTGGGAGACTAAGGAGTACCTCTACATCTTTGGGTGTATCTAGTAGCACTACAGGTAAAGACAAAGGAAAGAATAAAGTGTTAGAAGGCATTGATGCAGTTCTTGATGGAGACTCCAGTGGCTCAGGAGCTTGGATGATGAGCTTGGCATTCCTTCAGTGAGGACTCCAGGTGTGCAGAGAGCACGCGTTAATGCAAAGACTCCATTGAGTGATCCAGTGGTACGCAGGTCTAGCAGGGTGAGATACCCTGTTAAAAGATTTGGTTTTGAAGGTTATGCAGCTCACCATTATGCTTATATGGTGAAACTAGTTGAGGATGTTGAGCCCACATGTTTTGAGGAGGCTGTTGGTCATGCTCATTGGGATGCAGCAATGGATGAGGAGACGGCTGCATTAGAGGCCAATAAGACTTGGGATCTAGTATCGTTGTCGAAGGAAAAGAAAGCTATTGGATGTAAGTGGGTTTGTAAGATTAAGCACAATGCAGATGGTTCTATTAGCAGGTACAAAGCTAGGCTGGTTGCAAAAGGCTATGCCCAGACATATGGCATAGATTATGATGAAACCTTCAGTCCAGTTGCTAGGATGGCAATTGTTAGATGTGTGATTGCTTTGGCAGCAGCCAAAGGTTGGAGGTTGCAGCAAATGGATGTAAAGAATGCCTTCTTGCATGGTGATTTGCAGGAAGAAGTGTATATGGATCAACCAGCAGGTTATGAAGATTTAGAGCATCCCACGTATGTGTGCAGGTTGAAGAAGGCACTCTATGGGCTCAAGCAAGCACCTAGAGCATGGTCTAACAAGATTAGAGAGTATCTTGTCAATATTGGCTTTTATGTTTCTGATGCTAATCACTCACTTTATGTGAGAAAGGGAGATGCAGGTTTGGTCATCATAGTCATCTATGTGGATGACTTGATTATTACAGGTGATAGTGATAGTGGGATTGCTAAAGTCAAGGGCTGTTTGAAGATGAAGGTTGAGATGAAGGATTTAGGTGAGCTAAGGTACTTCCTTGGCATTGAGGTGATCAGATGTGATGATGGTATATGGTTGTCCCAAAGACAATATGGCTTGGATATGTTGTCCAAGTATGGTATGACTGCATGCAAACCACTTTCAGTCCTTTTGGAGCAGAATGTAAAGCTGAGTGCTGATGTTGGGGATGAGATAGAAGACCCTACTATGTTTAGGAGGATAGTGGGGAGTTTGATCTACATGACCATTACAAGGCCAGACTTGAGCTACGCTGTTGGTCTTGTGAGTCAGTTTATGCAAGTACCTAGAAAGCCACATTTGGATGCAGTCAGACGCATATTGAGATATGTGAAGTCCACATTACATTATGGACTTTTCTATGAGGCAGGTACATATGTACAGGTATTTGGATACACAGATGCAGATTGGGCTGGTAGTATGTTTGATAGAAGATCTACCAGTGGATACATGTTCTCTCTTGGTAGTGCAGCAGTTGCATGGAGCAGCAAAAAGCAATCTACAGTTGCTTTGTCAAGTACAGAGGCTGAGTATAGAGGTGCTACTGTTGCAGCATGTGAGGTAGTATGGCTGCAAAAGCTATTGGCTGATTTGGATGTCCAGGTGGAAGGTCTAGTTGTCATTTATTGTGACAACATGAGCAGTATACAGTTGGCTAGGAACCCTGTGTTCCATGCCAGGACAAAACATATTGAGGTACACTACCACTTTGTGAGAGAGAAGGTACTAGTAGGTGAGATTGACTTGGTGTATGTCAGCACACAGGATCAGATAGCTGACATCTTCACGAAGGCATTGGGTACAGAGAAGCTTCAAAAGTTTCGAAGCTTACTTGGAGTTGCAGAGATGCAGTTGAGCTTGAGGGGGAGTGTTGAGATGACAAGCTCAACTCATGCGGACATTGATGATGGACCGCCTGGTTAGATGGGTCCACACGTCTACACTTAGCACATCGGTGGTCATTATGCATCTCACATGGCCACTGACTCATTACTTATTATATTCAGGTCGTTACACCTATTTACAGCTGGCATAGTTATAGCGCCAGTCGACTAGTGTAGTCGGTTATGCATAGTTTGACTTAGTAGACTACTTTCCTTTTATGTTGTATCTTATCTATACTTTGTGTACATTGTAAAATGTGTGGAAGAAGAAGAAAAAATCAGCAAGAAAACGTTTTTGGCCTCCATCTCTCTTCTTGTCTTTTGAGTGAGCTTCTCCTTGTGCCTTCTGTGTGTGTTCGGCGCAGCATCTTGAGCAACCCCATCCACCACGCAATTCTTGACATGAATGGCACCTCCAAAAAATATATCATTAAGAAGCATAGAAGATACATTTAGGGGTATCAGTGAGGATGATCCCTCTTGAAGGCTTGATGATTATGAAAGTGATCCAGGGATAAAGACTCATCTACAAAAGAGTTTGGAGGATTCTGAAAGAATTGAAGGTAGCACATCCGTTCTAGCAAAACAACGTATCTGCTAGGTAGACAAAGGGCATGAAAATATAGGACATCCAACTGTTGGGAATCAATGTTCACATTGACATTCATACAAAGCTTTGGAATGGCCTTTTGATCATTATGGGAATGCCTATGCATATATGGTAGGTACCAACCAAAATGGGCTGTCAATCTCACTGAAGGATCTAGAGATTGTGAGTATTGTTGGGAAAAATGGAGGTAATTTTGGTATGCTTGACTAGCAGTTGTCTAGTCCCCTAGAACTAATGGCCAATTAATCTGTGGTCCCCTGAGAGAATCAGTTGAGCTCCATCCTCTTCTTATCGGAATCTACTAATCAAATCCCTCGTACCTACTAACCAACTGAGGGGGTTGAGAAATAGAAGTGGCAGGAGATGGAAGAGGAATAAGTAAAAGAGAATGAAGAGGAATAAGCTAAAGAAGAAGTAGCTGAAAATTTAAGCGAATCGGTTAGGAAAGGTGACAATTGATAAGTAGGAAAAGTAGAAGGTATATGGATAGATAGGGAAGGACATGGCGGAGAAGGGGAAAAGACTCGATCTTCAACGAAAGAACAATAGGTAAAGATTGTAATTTGAGGAAAACCCAGAGGTTGGAAAAGGAGAGGTAAGATAGCTACTGAGTTGGATTGATAAAGAGAAAAATAAGCATCATAGAGATGGGCCATTTGTTGATAATACAATAAGCTAGGAACAGAGGGACCTAAAACAGATCGTCGATGGTAGGTATCAAAGAAGGATGCATCAAATGGATGGTTCTTGGAAAGATAAGCTAGGAGATCCACCCTTAGTTGGTTAGTACTCTGCACATGAGTAGAAATTGTATTATGTCGTTGGTTCAGGACTACAGAATCAATCATTGAATGCCATAAAGTGTCAGGGCAAGTAGCCACTTTAGAAGAATAGCACTAGAACATTTCATCTATCCTCAACTCCAAATGGTTGACATACAAGACAGCTTGTAAGACCACATCCCCCACATACCAAGCCAGATCGACATCATCTGAAATTAAGAGATCACCTCGTAGATACATATAAGATAGCAACATGGTATCCGTCATCATAGAATCTTCAAAGACCATACGGACAACTTCTGCTAGCAAATCGGAAGACCAAGCTTCACTCCAATCATTCTCTGGAAGAGGGAGATTCATCGTTGAGAGCTTAATATAGAAGGCCAACTTTTGCAACTGATAGTAGACAAAAAAGGAATGGTCAGGAGGAACATACTCTTGAAATTGCTCAAATGTAGACCATAATAAATCCATCTTGGACTGCAATCTTTCCACTTTATCTTGAAACAACGAACATAATGTGGCCTATCTCTAGAGAATTGCCAAATCTGTGTTGAGATATAGAAGGAATCATGGGGACACTAGGACTTGGAGGGATGGACCATGACTGCGCCAGTTGGTCCTTCAATTGTTTAATCTAGGAAGCTTAGGGTTCCACTGTATTGCAAGCAGTCTACAAAGCTGACAGTTTTGTATCCAAAAGAGTCTTAAACTCTTGAGCTTCTTTGGACATTTTCTTTTTCTCTTCCGAAACTCGAGTGACCTTTGATATTTCTTCTCTCTAGGTCTCAATCATTTGTGTCTGCTGCTCCATCTGCTTAAACAGATCGGAAAGAGTATCTTTAGTAGAGGCTAGCTCTATGGTTGCCTTATGCATCTGGTCTTTGGATTGCATTAATTCTTCATAGAAAGAATCATATAACTATTGAACACAAGTTGTCATTGAGAGTTCAATAGAACTCTAGATGTCGTTACAAAGGAAAGGAATGGCATCCCCTGACACTAAGCTGTTCAGTGAAGGAACTGATATTTCCAAAGAACCCTCTCGATGTGCCCTGACTAAGTTGTTGCATGTGAGGTAGGCAGGGAGGTCACTTCCAGAGGTGGCAGAAACTGACACTAAAGGAATGTTTGGTGGAATTTCCTCGGCTACACGCTTCAAGCACTTCCACTGAATGACCAATGGAGGAGGGGAGTCAATATCCTCTATGTCAATGGGTTTTGAATCTTCTTAAGGTGGAGGGGGAGGAACTAGATCAGATTGAGGAGGAGGTAACACACCCTTCTTAAGCCCTAAATATGTCAAGAAAGCATATAAATATGAACCATAGGTTACATTGGTAACATTCCCTCTTGTCACTTTGACAAAATGCTGGTCCATCTTTGTAAGAAGGTAAGTACTCCAATCAATGGCAACCCCTTTTAAAACCATCCTAAAAGTTGTGAAGAGATCCTTGGACAAATAGTGAGATGGTGTCTTGGCAGGCATAAACTTGTACTGAAGAATTGACAGACTAGCTTCTAAAGAGGATCAGTGATCATTGAGAAAGACACTCCTGAAGTGTTAATCGCCTTCTTGTCATCGAGGACCTCTTTAGTCTACTTCTGTAACAACTTGAGGATCTCTTCATTTGAGAATAACTATTTGGCTGTGACAAAGCGTTCTCCTTTTGTAAGGAAGAGACAAAACCTTCCCTAACCCTCTAGGTGTCAGGACCATAGAAGTATCACGCAGCAAGCCTGATTTCTTATTGTATGACGCAAGAAACTCATCACAAAGGCCTGGATTGTCTGGAATCAGAGGGAGTGGAGCAACCATAAAAGATGCAAGGCCAGCTTTCGCAATAGGCTCAAAAGTCAGTAGGGAAGAATAATCCCTACTAATCAATGGGACATACTGAACATGAGGAGGAGCTTGAGGCACCATTCAAGTGGAATATACACACACACCACACACACAGGCAATCATAGTGAATGCCTACAAAACAACAAAATAGCTATAAAAAAGAAATCGATCAAAATAAGCACACACAAACGTGACTAACCAAATGACCACCCCAAACAATCCACATCCTAGAAAAAAAATTCGACTTGACCCCTACACATATGCGACCGAAAGCTTTATGCTATGCAACAAACATGCACCAAGACCCCGTATCAGGTAGAAAAGAAAACTATAGACTGCACCCATAATCGTATCACAAAATCAAACCATAATACCTCAATAACCTAATCAAGACATAACCAAAACTTTTATAAACAATGTCAGCTTAAAGGACTGCACATGCCCATCCCACAAAGTGTATTTATTAAAAAGGGAAAAAAGTGCAGTGAGGGGAATGATTTTAGTAAATGGTTCATTTTAACAAATTATTAACAATGGTTGAAATTTTATTAGGTTGTAAACGTTAATAAGAAAACGATGGTTCATTTTTAAATTTTTAATTACAATTTATTAATGTGAAACGGTGCTTTTAAGGAAGCCTGGACTTCGATACCTAGACTCATGTCTCTAAATGCATCTTTATTTATTAAAAATTTAATGTGTTTGAAGTGCTCTTCTTTTTCAGCGCGTGTATTTTTGTGACGGCTAGTTCATTTTTATTTAAAATTAAGGTGCCTCTAAAACGCACGTAGCACGTGCAAAGTGAACAGCGGGTAGATTTTAATTTATTAGAAAAATGTGTGTTTGGCACGAGAGCGCGTGAAAAAGTGGGTGAATAAAGTTCATTCTAACAATTAACTGTGGTTAAGGGATGACTAAAAATAAATAAAGCACAAAAGATAGATACTTGGCATGGGTGTGTATGCAAGAGACTGAGGGCACATCCAAATGCAAAGAATCCAACAAAAAAGCAAAAACCACTGACTGGAAAAAATAAAACACCTTATTATTTTTTAAAAAAAATATCAAGACGATGTTAGTGGGATCACATTTGGTTTAGTTAATGTTGATTAGTGTTTGGGTGATATTGTTATTATTATTTTTAAATTGTAATTTAGGTGTATTTTTGTTTTTTCTCGTTTTTTGTTTGTGTGTATTTTTGTTTTGTTTTGTTTGATTTATTAGGGTATCAATCAAACCTATGTGAGAATTGAACCATCCGGCCTCAACAATGGATCTGTATTTTTTTTAGTAATTTTTTAGTCTATTTTTGGAATTTAAAATGAATTTAGATTAAAAGTTTATCATTGGGGTCCGAAAATAATAGAGTGATCATGTGTTAAGGCTTTTTTAGCTTATAAAATATTCAAAAAGTAATCAAATGCATTGATGGAATTTTTAATATTTTTTTAAATTTAATTATGATTTTTTGGGATTTTTAATGAAATTTTCTCAATTTTTAGTGAATTTTAAAAAGAATTTTAAATATTGTTTTTTTTTCAATTAATTTTTTGTATTATAATCAACAAGATAAACCAAAAAATCACCCAATTTAGTAAGGAAATGTTTAGTAATTTTTTGTTTTTAAATTAATTTTTAATGAATTTTTTAATATTTTTAAGTGTTTTTAAGTATTTTTAGGTATTGTTTGTGGGTTTGTGAAAAATAAAAGGAGATACTCGGGGTACGTGTGAACAGGTGCGTGTGCTCGGGGACAGCACGCACCACATCATGGATAAGACCCAACGCGTGTCCTCGTGCGTAAACACCTGCTGGTAGCTCACATATGCACAGGCACGCCTTGACGCCCGCACGAACACACGCACATAGGGGACCATCAGGCAAAAAAGGGGCTGGCGTATGGGAGGCAGTGGTGTGATGGGGTGAAGGCAATTTTTTTTTTGTTTTCTGGGTGTTTGGGGGAGGTATTGCAGGTGGAGGTGGGGGGGAACGGGGGCTAGGAGGGGGCTAATGGGATAGGGGTGTGAAAAGGAGCTAGGGTGGAGGTAATTGGGGTTAGGGGTGTGGTTAGGCTAGGGGGGTGGTAGTTAGGTTAGGGAGGTGGTTAGGTTAGAGGGAGGGAGAGAGGATGAAGAAGGAGGAGGAGGAGGAGGAGGAGCGGCGGAGGGGGAGGGGGAGGAAGAGGGCTACGAAGGAGGGGGAAGGCCACCGGCGGTGGAGGGGGAGGACCCGGCGGAGGGCGCAGAGGGAGGGAGAAAGCGACGAAGGAGAGGGAAGACCATGGGCGGCGGAGGGGGAGGACCCATCAGAGGGCGCAGAGGGAGGGAAAAGGCGACGCAGAGAGAGGGAGAAGGCGACGAAGGAGGGGGAAGCCCGTGCGATTCGACAGGTAGGTAAGTCGTTTTTTTTTCACCTTAATTGCGTGTGTTTTTTTTTCTTTTTTTTGTGTTTCCTAGTTTTGTTTAATTTTTTCATTTTTTGTTTTTGCTTTTTGTGTTTTTTTCCTTTTTTGGTTTTTTGTCATGTTTGTTTTTTTTCTTTGTTTGGGGTTTAGTTTTTTTTTTTTTTGCTTTGTGTATTTGTCTTGTTTGTGTTTTTTTCTTTTTGGTTTTTTTTTGTTTTCTTTTGTTTGTTTCTTCTTTTTTGTTCTTTTAAATTATTGTAGTTTTGTGTGTGTGTGTTTTTTTAAATTTTTTGTTGGTTTTGTTTTTTTTTTTTAAAGAAGTGTGAAGGGGGGGAATTTTGGTGTGGGCATTTGATTTTTTTTTTCTTAAAACTAAAAAGAAAGAAAAAGAAAAGAAAGAAAGAAGGGATGGAGGCCGTCCCCGTCTCGCGCGCAGGCGCGGGACAGGGGTAAAAAAAAATTACAGGGACAGGAAGCAACGGGGGCTGGGATGGTGACAGGGAAGAAACGGATGCCACGAGGGCATCGTGAGGCGCATAAAAACAAAAACACGCATGTTCATGCGCAAGGCAAAGCACGTGGGATGTAATGAAGGAGGCAGGAGAGAGAGAAAACGAGAGGAGAGAGAGAAGGTGCAGAAGAGAGAGAAAGACTACATGAAGAGAGAGAAAGAGAGTGACGAGAAGAGAGAAAGACTAGAAAAAGAGAGAGAAAGACAGAAAGTGAGAGAAAGAAGCCATGAGAGCTTGGAGAAGGAGATAAAGATGAAAGGAGACTTGTATTATAATTTGATCATGAAAAATCAAGTCCCTAACACCTTATATACTAGCCAGTGTAGCTAGTATTTCCCCATTATTAAATCCCCCTCTCTTACATTCCATCCCTACCCGAAGGTTTTTGCCCTCAAAAACAATTTGGGCACTTATACTAACTGGGTAGAAGCAGATCAGAGTACTACCCTACTGCATTATTATAGGGGCATACAAATGAATGAAGAGGTATTATTGCGTATGTTGGGTCATTGGGGTATGCACGTTACATGGGTCTTATTGGAAAATTATAAAAATGAATTTTGACCCAAGTATCTTGAGTGAATGTGAGTTGCAGACAGTGGACAGCAAGTTGTTTACTACAGGACCCTGCTGTAGTAAATATGTCATAACTTTCTGTAGGAGACTCTGATTGGGGTGGGCCATATATCAAAACGGAGCTCTCGAGGAGTACTTTCATCCCATGTATGGTGTCCGTTGCTATCCATAGTGCAAGGTAAAATATACTTTGAAACAGAGAGCTTTCTGCAATCATTTTGAGAGAAAACAGTGCCATAGTTAGCTAGATTGCAGCCAAATCTACTTCTAATAGATATGGGAACTCTTCCAAAATTGAAGCGGGCCTCCAAGAGGCTTCCTCAAGTGGTAAACCTTGCCACTTAATCAAGTATTCCATGATGGAGCGAGAGCGAAGCTTCTTTTCCCTTTGTCCAATGATTTTCTCGGGTATGTATTGAATGATGCCTTCTTCATTTATCGGTGGTAACTCCTCAACATAATCCATTGATGATCCAATGAAGGGCTTCAATTGGCTCACATGGTAGACATTTTGAATTTTCGTGGATGGCGGTAGTGCTAACTGATATACCAAGTCTCCCACTCTTTTGATAATCCGATATGGCCCATAGAACCTCTGTGCCAACTTATTGCTGGATCCATCCTTAAGGGTGGCATATCTGGACTTGGGCACCTTCAAAAGCACCAAGTCCCCTTCTTGGAATTCAACATCCCTTCTATTGTCAATCAGAATAAAGCTTCATTTGATCCTGAGCTTTCTTCAAGTTGACTTTGCACTGCTGAAGTAAGGTCTACATTTTATCCAATTCCTCCTTGCTTTGTGGGTTTATTTTATCAGTGAAGATAATCGTGGGGAGGGGCACCCTATAGCCATACAATGCCTCAAATGTTGAAACTCCAATGCTAGAGTGCATAGAGTTGTTATAGGCAAACTCAGCCAGATGCAACCACGAGTCCCAAGTATTTTGCACATCATAACATAAATGCCTCAAGTAAGTTTCCAGCCACTTGTTAACCCTCTCTGTTTGGCCATCAGTCTATGGATGGTAAGCAGTGGAAGGTGCTAACTGAGTGCCCATAGAGCTGAAAACTGCCTGCCAAAAATTGCTCATGAATTTAGCATCCCGGTCATGCACAATGACCTGTGGTAAGCCATGTAGTTTGAAAACATGTTCCATGAATTGGCTACCTATTTGAGAAGCATTATATTGAATCTTTGTAGGAATGAAATGGGCTGCCTTGGTAAGTCTGTCCACAACTATATAGATGATGTTCCACCCCTTCTTGGTCACCGGTAGGCCGGTTATGAAGTCCATAGTGATATGTGTCAATTTGCCTTTAAGCATAGGCAATGGCTGTAGTAAACCAGCTGGTTTTAAGGTGCTGCCTTTGTTTTGTTGACATGGCTCGCAGCTCAAAACCAAATCTTTTACATCCTTCCATAGGATCTTCCAATGGAAGCTTTTAGCAATTTTGTCATAAGTTTTAAAAATGCCCAAATGACTAGCTGTAGGTGAAGAATGCATCTCTTGCATTATCTTTTGCTTGAATGGGGAAGTGTATGGGATGGCAATCTTGCCGTCAAACCATAAGAGACCGTTCTTGAGCTGATATGGAGAGTTTTCTTCTACATGCCCTTGCTGTAATTTCTGGAAAATGTGGCTAAAATCAGCATCTAACAAATAGGCCTCCTGAAGCTCTTCTATCCAATCACTATGAAGTTCCATAATGGCTGAAATTTTACAAGCCCACATTCTTGATAATGAATCAGCAACTACATTGTCTTTTCCCTGTGTATGTGTAATGTCAAAGTCACAGTTCTTCAATGTAGCTACCCATCTGCATTGTTTGGGGGTAAGATTAGACTGAGAGATGAAGTATTTGAGGACCCTATGGTTGCTCTTGACCCTAAATCTACTGCCATACAAGTAGTGGTGCCAGTTCTTAATGGTATGAAGGATGGCCAGCATTTCTTGGTCATATACATTCATGGTCATCTCATTTTCAGCAAGTTTGCGGCTCTCAAATGCTATAACCCCATGCTCTTGTAAACATACAGCCCCTATGCCTCTGCCATTGGCATCACACTAAATGGTGAATTCTTTCAAAAAATCTAGGCAAACCAAGATGGGCACCGAGGTAAGCAATTCTTTGAGCTGATTAAAGCTCTTATCAGCTATGGCATCCCAGAAAAAGGCCTCTTTCTTAAGCCTATCCGTCAAGGGAGCTGCAATAGTGGCATAATGCCTAATGAATCTGCGATAGAATGATGAGAGACCAAGAAATCCTCTAAGTGAAGTGGTATTTGCAGGTGTGGGCCAGTCTTTTGTACACTGCACTTTCTTAGGATCAGCCCTAATTCCATCTTCACTAATGATGTGCCCCAAGTATTCCACCTCCGTGTGCATAAAAGAACATTTTGTTTCCTTGGCAAAGAGCTTGTGCTGCCTCAATACATCAAACACCTGCCTCATGTGCCAAAGGTCATCCTTCAGTGATCTACTATAGATGAGGATGTCATCAAAGAAGACCAACACAAATCTGAAAAGAAAGGGCTGAAGTATTTTGTTCATTAAGCTCTGAAAGGTGGCTGTTGCATTAGTTAACCCAAAAGGCATGACCAAGAAATGATAAAGCCCCCTATCAGTCCGAAATGCTGTTTTGACCTCATCCCCTGCCCTCATGCGGATCTAGTGATAGTCTGACCTCAAATCTATCTTCATAAAGTACTTAGCCCCTTTGAGCTCATCCAGCAAGTCATCTATGCGTGGAATAGGGTACATGTTCTTCACGGTGATCTTATTAAGATCCCTGTAGTCTATGCACATCCTGAAAGATCCATCCTTCTTTTTGACCAATAACACAGGGGAAGCATACGGTGAAGAAATGGGCTCAATGAATCCCATGTCCAGTAATTCTTTGACTTGTTTGGCAACTTCTTCTCTTTTGCACCTAGAAAATTTGTAAGGTGGCTCAGGCTTTGACTGAGGCTCCAGATCTATGGGATGATCAACTGCCCTATTAGGGGGTAGTGTTGTAGGTACTTGGAAGAGGTCCTTGTACTCTTCTAAAAGAGTTTTCAATGCTAAATTCTTTATTGTTTTAGTGGACTGATCTGAATTTTCTTTATTTAATTGCAATATAAAGATTTGGGACCGTTTCTTGAACTCTTTCTTGAGTTGTTTGCTGGTAATGAGCTAAAATTCACTATCATTTTGAATTCCTACAAGTGAATGAGTTGTCCCGCACTGACAAACTCCATATACAGCAAGGAAAATTCCATGGTTATAGTGCCCAAAGTTTTCAGCCAATCACAACCCAAGACAACATCTATAGGCCCCATTTCTAATGCAATTAAATCCAATTGCTGTCCAAAATTTTCAGCAAGCTGAATATGAACATCAGGGCATACTTGTGTGCTAATTTCTTCATCCCCATTGGCAACTTGCACCTTCAATGGCTGTTGTAAATCAGTGGAAAAACACTTTAGCCTGTCCACCATGACTACTCTGTTAATAAAACTATGAGTGCCACCACAGTCCACGAGTATAAACACATCCTTCTCATGAATTTGGCCCTTAATACGCAATGTATTAAGGTTTCTGGATCCTGTCCAAGCATCCTTTAATATGGTATAAGCAGTGGCAGCACGTATTTCAGCATGTGGTCCGATCTTTCTACCCATACCCCGTGATAAATGGCCACCGGGGTCAAAAGGAAAAGAGTCAGCAGGGTCAAAGAACTCTTCTTCAGCAAACTCTTCATCAGCATCATCTATTTCAGCAGTCATCATAAAAGCATGTGTATCTTCAGGGTCCTCCTCTGAGTCCTCAAATACCAACATGCTGTGAACCCGTGCCTTAGCATTTCTAAAAGCACATTTTGAGGCATGATCAGCTATATACTTCTCGTCACACTTAAAACAAAGCCCCTTTTCCTTTCTTTCTTTATACAAATCCATGGGAATGGACCTTGGACTACCAAAGGCTGAAGCATTTTTTTTTCTGTTGTCCCCTTGCCTATTATCCATTCTTGGGCCGTTTGTTGTCCTTAAATTGCCTTGTGGTCTTGAGGCATTAAAAGTGGGGTATGTGGAAATTTTTGAAGTGTTGAATGACATGTTACCACCACCATAACTGGCCCCAAACTGCCCTGGCCTTACAGCACCTCTTTGCTACCCAAACACTGGCTGAGATGCCCCTCTTTGATGTCCATACTGAAATGAAGCATCCCGACGATACTTGCAAGAGTACCTTTTAACCAATTCAATAGCTTTGAACAAATCCGATGGGTTTTGAGGTGAAACATCAGCCGAGAGTTGGGGATCCAGCCCATACACATACTTGTGTAACTTGGCATCATCACTAATCGACTCAACATACATGGTAAGGTTGAGGAACTAATTTGTATATTCTCTAACAGCAAGACCACGCTGTTCAAGGACATACCATCGGCGGGCAAGCTTTTCTTTCTCCACCGGTGAGACAAATACTTGCACCATGAGTGCCTTGAATGCTTCCCATGAGTTTACTTTTGCTAATTTTCTCTTTTAATGTACCTCCACCATGTATGTGCAAATCCTTCCAAGTGGATCGTTGCAAAATGGATATTTTGGTCATCGTTACGGGGTAGGATGTCAAAATAATCCTCAAGCTTGGAGAGCCACTCTTCAAGTTCAGCTGTGGATGACGATTGACCATTGAATTTTGAGAAGACAATATTGTCTCTTAGCTCTCTTTCATGATTAGGTGGCTGTCCCACATATCCAAACTGAGGCTGATCCATCTGGCTACCCAAAAATGAACCATTGTTAGAGAAATTTCTACCAAAAGATGGCTGAGCTCGCATAGATAGCATGGGCCCTTGTGATGACCAAAAATTTCCCCTCATTGCATTGTTCATGGGCATCTCTTGTCTATATGAAGGCTCTCCCTGTTCAAAAGTGTTGTTAGGGATGCCCATTCTCCTCAAAATGCCTTGAGAGCTCATATTTGCTGCATTCACTGGTGGGGCCGTCACTCGTCAGCATGCATACCGAATCTATCCTCATGTTCCTTCCCTTTCATTTGGAATTCCATCCACTTAGTAATCTGGGCAGAAAGGGTGTCCATAGTGGTCTTCATTTGACCAATGCCTTCCATCAATTCTCTATGTCTCTTAGCATGCCTTGTCTCATGCGAACTGAGGGTATTAGTGAGTGCACTGAGGCTATCCATGTCATGAGAATAATCTTCATCTTCCACCTCAGGGTTAGTTTCATACCTTGGGACACGTGCATCCCTTATTTGTTGCTGAAGGTCATCATTTGCCTTAGTTTTTCCCTTATTCCTTGCCATGGTTAGGTGCAGTCCTGTTAGACCACCTGTCACTATTTTGCCCGTAACTTGAGCTAGGAAGCTCCGATGGACCTACTTTTTTGTTCAAACTGGAGCCAAGGATGCCCTCTTCAAACTAATCATAAGCATGCACTCCTAGATTTTATACAAAAAAATTTGTAATAGCAAAAGTACTGCTGTATTATGCAGTCCAGCAACCTGTCTACACCTGCTGTGCAGGAGACCTGTTTTGACCTGTAAGTATCTTGTGGAGTCCAAATAGAGTTTCAAAACTGATCCAAGCCCTTAGTAAGACCTGTGGGCACTCTACGAGACCTGCAGCTCAGTTCCTAGGAGTAGGTTTATCCCTATAAATACAAACAAACTGCTTACAACACCCTATGAGGGTTAAGAAAGGGTTTACAATGGATTATCTTATCAATGCATGACTGAAGGGTCATCCCACGTGGCATAATGCATTGCCCAGTCATCCAATTTCACTGTTTATAGCCTTATTCTAGAACTAAGCATGTCATAAGCATCTTTTAGCACAATTTTCCATGCATAGGCATCTCTCATACATCCCAAGCATTGCATTCAGTGCCACCATTGACTGCATATATATTCCCATGTCTGCAAATACATCCTCAATAAAATTTCCATACATTTGCAGCCGGTAATACATCCATACATCAGTGCCAAGTCAATATCTTAGTTCTTCAAATGAGTACCTACACCTGCAACTTTGGGCTCCAGATCACCGGGAGGTGGGCAAAGTTCCCCTCGGGCCGGGTTGTGCACCCCTTCAAGGTCTTTGATGGCAAGGGGGGTCACCCCTCTTTTGTCTTGCCACCTCGCCTGGCATCGGGCTTTTTCCTCACCCGGAGTATACATGGCAGACATTTATTATTTAAGCAATCAGTATGCTATGCAGGGTGGCTTGGAAGTAATTCTTTTCATGAGGTGCATGGAACTGAATTGGGAATAAGGAGAGGGCTTCTGGAGCAGTGACTCACTACTAACTCACCTCATTTACAATGGATTTCAGGGATTAATATTTTCTCAATCAATCATCACAAGTCAAGAGGTTAGGGTGAGGCAATCAGTAAATAGTAATGAGAATTCCCAGCATGGAATGGATCATCTTAAATGCATGGAACCCTAAGAGAGGACTGAAATTAAATTGGCAGCATGTAAGCATTGAAATCTGGAAGAAAATGCATAATTGACTACTTGAATCTCTTCCAACAATAGGCTTCTTAGGCTCAGCAAGAGGATGACATTAGAAGAGAACTCAAGAGTCAATTACCTCTTAAATTGGTGAAGCCGACTAAGAATCAGTGGTCAATGTCCCCATGATCGGTCTCCAATGCTCCCATTAGCTCCATGATGAAAACTTCAACCAAGAATTGAATCTTCAAGCTTGATTCTTCAATGGGGAAATGAAAGGTTGAACTCCAGTAGTTCTTAGTATGCCTTAAAGATCATAGAAGAAGAATGCCCCAAAATCTCTCCCCATAATGCCTTCCCGTGCTCCATAGCTCTTCCCATTGAGTAAGCAAGCTCCATTGATGGTAAATAGTCCAATCTTGAAGCCCCGGGACCCAATCTTGAAGGGAACTTGAAGAAAATGAAGGTTGTGGTCTATGGCTATGGCTGCCCCAAATGTCCAGCTTGCAATCTTGCTTCCATCTTCAAGTACGGGCCTCTAGATGCTTGCTTCTTCAAGGATTCCTGTAGGTACAAGTTCGTGGGACCAAGGAAGGCAAAAGCCCTCAAGAATAAGTGTGAATGTTGAAGGAGAATCCATGGCTGTCCATGGCCTACACCTGTTAGGGTTTTAGAGGCTGAAGGATGTTCAAGAGGATGAAAAGGTGGCTCCAATCTTACAAGAATCAACTGCCAGATGCTGAGGAAGAAGGCCAAGATGAAGGAGAGGCATGGTATGCTGCCGATTTTACTTAGGTAGTTGCTAGAAATTTGCACCACAAATTATGGGCTGTGCACAGGAAGGAAGGAGGTAGCTCTTTCACTTAATTAGGTATTTAAAATGAAGCATAGGGCCCCCTGGAAGCTGTGGTAGAAGGCATTTGATCACTGGGGATGTGAGGAAGAAGATCTCTGCTGTTGTTCTCCTCCATGGAAGCTTGGCAGGAGCTTGAGAATGAAGAGAGAGAAGACTGCATATGAAAAGTAACCAAGTCTAACTCTTCCCTACTTCTTGTGACCACTGTTCCTCAAATTTTACCTTCAAATTTGGCCTAGAATGACCCACGACCTACTAAATGTGGTGTTCCAGCCTCCAACCTTGGTCTAAGGACTCCATTAATGCTCCTGATTGTTGTCCTCTTGGTCCTTGACCTGTGGCTCTTCAGTGCTCTTCCATTTTTGTGCCAGTCACTATGTACCTGAAGCTTCTTGGATTTTAAAACTGAAAATGATGGTAACTGAGCATGTAAAGTAACTAAATGGATCAGAACTAGGGCTTTGATACCACTTGTAACGAAGGAGGCAGGAGAGAGAGAGAAGGAGAGGAGAGAGAGAAGGTGCAGAAGAGAGAGAAATACTGCAGGAAGAGAGAGAAAGAGAGTGACGAGGAGAGAGAAAGACTAGAAAAAGAGAGAGAAAGACAGAAAGTGAGAGAAAGAAGCCATGAGAGCTTGGAGAAGGAGATGAAGATGAAAGGAGACTTGTATTATAATCTGATCATGAAAAATCAAGTCCCTAACACCTTATATACTAGCTATTGTAGCTAGTATTTCCCCATTATTAAATCCCCCTCTCTTACACGGGAACTCGGCAAAACTAAGAAAAATTAATAACTCGCAAATGTGCATCAAAACACAATGCAGTAAAAATGAAAACGGGGCTGGAAGTGAGGGGGAGACTATGGAAAAATACAACATGGTGTCTGAGATCACATCAGGGCGTTCCCATGGGAAAAACACGAAAAACGACTTCAAACATACATACGTGGATTAATATTGGAAAATCTGCTTGTCGAAACGTAAGGCAAAAAGAAGGAAAAATGTGCCAAATAACATGCCTGAAAAATTTATCATGTCAACACATGGTTTTGATCGAGAGAGGATGTGTTCACATGGAAAAAACCCAAAAAATAGACCCGAAAATGGGCTCAAAAATTAATACCAAAAGAATTGAGCAACAAAATAAAGGGCAATAAAAAGGAAAAATGTCGGCGGGAGGGGGATGCACAGGGCTGTCACGTCAAAACTCACTTCCGGTGGAGCTAGAAGGGGTTCACATGCAAAAAACACAAAAAAGAAACCGAAGATATATTGAAAATTTAATAATGAAAAATACAGCGATCAAAATAGGGTGGAAAAAAGGAGGAATGTGGGGAAAGACTAGCGAGGCATAGCTATCAAATGAAACTGGAATTCCGGTGAAAACTAGGGCATATTCACATGGAAAAATGTTAAAAATATGTACAAAAATAACCCAAAAACGCGCAAAAATTAATATCAAATGAACCGTGCATCGAAAGGTCAAGGAGTAAAAATAAAAAATGTCAGGGGGAAGATGGAGGACAGATCTATCATGGGAGATTGTTGTTCTGAAACAATAAAGGTGCGTTCTCATGGAAAATTACCAATTTACGAGAAATGCTTCAAAAATTAATAACTCAAGAATCGACGATCAGAACAGGGATTAGAAAAAAGGAAAGATGGTCAAGTCAAAGGGAAGAACATGTTTGTAAGGTTGGATGTGGGTTTTGGTGAACGTAGGATGCGTTCACATGGAAAAACATTACAACAAGGGATAAAGGAAAAAAGAGAAGGAAGGGCCCCAAGGGTGGGATGAACATGGACAAGTGGTGGGGAAGGGACCTCATCAGGGTAAAATCAAGTCATAACATACATGCAGGATTAAATTGAGGCATATGCAGGGGGTATGCATCATAGACGCGCAGGGACTTGTCCCCGCACTGAAAACCTTAACGGACAGGGTTAGATGCAGCAACATAGCCTAGGGCTCGTCCACAGTCCAAGACTCATAAACCAGCTAGACTTTGGCATCCCCACACTTAAAACATAATGTACACTTGCAATCATAAGGATAGGGTTAGAAAAACTTGGCTTGTTTTGTGTATGGTTGAAGGAACCGTCACTGTTACAGAAGGGTTGGAGTCGGCCGCAAGAGGTACCACAGCTCACTCCAACATTTAGCCAGCATGGCAGGGACCATGTAGCAACACCCAGGGAGGTAGCTGGTTGATAAAGTCTGTCGGGGTGGGTGTCGTTGACGAAGGAGAGTCACTCAACTCACGACCACTCAAATGGAAAGAGAGATTAGTCACTCGCCCCATAGCTTACATCACGTGAGTGAATATTGATGGCAACCCAGATCTCACACCCAATTTAGGAATCGACAAGGGAATGGTGCAGAGGGAGTATGCCAAGGTGTACAGTTGATGGTGCATCAGTGCGCCCAACCCGTCTGGCATAGGTGCAAGGAGGAAGGCCAGGGAGCCTTGTAGTGCAGTGCACAGAACGGAGTGGCGTGTCTTGTGACAATGGCAAAGACCCATCCCGTGGGTGCATAGGGAAACAGAAACGTACCTGATGTGAATTGTCGTAATGTCCCTCAATCCTCACCTCTCAATAATTGATTGAAGAAACACCAGTCACACTCAACCCACCCTCTATCTCACTATGTTGAAAGATACAGGAGGGCAACCCGTTCTTAAAACCCATTGATGTAATCTTCACTGTCACTTATGCAGAGGTTGTATGCCTTGTGTGCATTTGATGGTGCAACTGTGCATCCCACCTTGTGCCAACATACAGTGCAAGAAGGAAGGCCAGGGAGCCTTATGGTGCAGTGCACATGAACAAATCATGCGTTGTGCATTGAGAGGCCTATCCCGTGAATGCAACACTCAAGTCGCACATCTCACCTCTCATTTGAATTGAAGGGAAAGGACTGGTCACTCACCCCACTCTCTGTCTCACGCTCACTGATAGATACAGAGGGCATCCCATACTCACATCCCCATCCTGTTAGGATGAAAGCTCGCATCACTCAAGGGGTTGGTGATGAAGATCGTCTCGGCTATTATTGTCATCAGGATATTGAAGATGAGGTGTACCCAGGGAGGCAGCCAACAAGTCTGGTACTTCAATGATTTGTAAGAAATGTCGTCTGTTAAGAAGGGCAGACGAACTGATATTACAGAGATAGCGCACCAAGGGAAGTGGCTTCAAATCACTTGCTAGAAAGGTTCTGCCTGGTGAGCCAGCTATCTTGAACTGCGGGGTGTTACCACTTTTCCACAGTCAGCTTCCCGCCCAAGGATGTTTCCACCTTTTCTTAGAACGAGGTCTGCTATGATAGGGAATTTCTTCCTTTTCTGCCATAACAGTTTGTTTGTTTTGTTTTTTTTTGGTTTTTTCTTCTTTCTTAATAAAGAGAATGGTAGAAATACCATGTGTTAGGACCAACCTCACCACTGTTGTTGGATCAGATGAGAAGAGAACAAGGTAGGGTTGAGAGGTATCTATGAAGGGCTACCAGAACGAGACCGCCTCATGAGGAAGATCATAAGGGCTATTAGAAGCATGAAGAGAATGACAGTGCAACATCCAAAAGGGAAAGGGTGAGTCGACTGTGATTGTCAAGATCCCCAAGGAGGGAAGTACTTCTTTAGGCAATAGCCATTTATCATAAAGTGGTCCTCAGAAACGTCGATAGCTTGCACTTGGACAGATCCATTAGGATTGACATCAAGTACCTTGTAAGGGCCCATCCACCGTTATTAAATCTTGCCAGGAAACTTGCCAAATCTCAAATCATAGGCCAGGACAAGATTACCTTCTTTAAACTCCTTGTGCTTGATGAAACTGTCATGATAGGCCTTGCGTCGTGCTTGAGTGGTTTCCATACACTGTAGGGCCATCTGCCGAATCTCATCCAAACATTCCAAGTGTAGGAGGTAGCGTTGAAGTGAATCATCATCTCCCAAGTGTTCTTTAATTGCCACTTGCAAAGAGGGCAATTCCAGTTCAATAGGGAAGACGGCTTCTGTACAATACACCAGCTGGAAAGGGGTCTGTCCTGTAGCAGCATTATTGGAGGTTCTGTACACCTAGAGAGCCTCTATAAGTCGATCATCCCAATCACGATGATGTGCGGCAATCCTTCTTGTCAGGATCAAGCAAAGGATGTGATTATTGACTTCAACTTGGCCGTTGGCTCTAGGGTAGTAAGGGGTGGACTTGCGATGGCGGAATAGGATTTTTTCATGTAACTTATAGCACATACACAAAAACAGAGCAAGCGAGTCTTTGTCTCCCACCCATACAGGAGAAATTATATATCCCTTATGCTCCACAAAAGTAACTTGTCCAAATCACATGGCATCACAAATTCTATCCTTTATCTAGAATAGAATCTCCCAACATGCCTAGATGTTTGGGGCCACGGAGGTCTTCAACTCCATTCTAGACCTAGCAAGGGGTATTTAGAGCTCCGTTTGACCCGCAAGCTGTCTAGGAGTAAAACATCATTCATGTGGTTGGCCTTTTCACCTCTCGACCTTTGGCCCATGAATCGAGTAGGGCCACCCTCTTCAAGTTAATCTGCAGTGCGATCATGGAGGTGATCCACCCGTGCAAAATATCCTTCCTTAATTAATCCAATTAAGAATCAAGCACAAACAAGACATTTAGCCCTAATATCATTTTTCCAAGAAAACATTCCTTTATCCTCATGGAAATTTGTCATCATAAACCCCTGCCATGAATTTACCATCAAACACAAGTACTTGGAATAATCATCCAAATCACAATCCAACAATCAGTTGATTGTAAAAGTATTTAGCATGTTGTTTCATTAACCAAAAAAGAAATGGTATTCTTTTCCAAGCATTGCAACAATAGATGGGATAACATTTCCATTGCACATTTTCTCTTCCCCTTGGGACGAAGAGTAAAATTTACTTAACATTCCCTTCTTTTGGCTAAGGCATATGCTAAGGATTCAAATATTATACATGATCGAGCAAGAGCATTTCTACCTCTTCTCTAAGTGACACTTATCTTTTAGCCTTTCCCTACTATGCAACATTTTATCTTGACTTTATCTTCCTTTATCCTAAGGCAAGGAGTTCCGTGTCATTGATGTAAAGTTCACATAATCTCTCCCATGTATGTACCGTCTGTGTGTATCTGCGAACCTTAAACAATATTGTCCTAGATAAAGATTAATTGAAGACTCATCGATGCTTGATACTTTAGAGTCCCATATGATTCTTATGATATGCATGGATTCATCGCATAGCAACTAGGTGCAATTAACTTCCCTTGATACAAGCACTTCGCAACTTTATCTTTGAATATTTGAGATGCGATTTATCCTTTTCAATTATCTATTCTAGCATGGCAAAGTACGGGGCCTAACACATCTCATGCGAGAATCAAGCAAGCATCTATCAATTTGGAAATACATTACTTATGACTGGTACCGCAGTTGGATTGACATTGATGCCTTCGCCCAAAGTTTCGTTGATGGTTATAGGATTGCCATGTGCACATGAGATTCTTCACTCGGGGGCCATCGTCCACAGGTAGATTTGAGAAATAAAGAAGGCGGAATAGATTTGAGATAGGAGAGCATAAGAGAAGATGGCTAAGTTGAGGACTGAGATAGGGGAAAATTGAGCTAACTCTCTCCCTCGTAGCCTCTCTCGATAACTCCTCTCTCTCTCTCTCTCTCTCTCTCTCTCTCAAGTTGCTTCTCGTAATCTCTTGGAAGGGTATCCCTCGACCTCTCTATCTCGTAGCCTCCCCATGCCACATATTTATAGTGAATTAGAGAAGAAGGCCTGTGGCTGAGAAAAAGAGTTCTTTGTGGAGGGGATCTTAGAAAATCAGTGATCTAATGGTTCCATTGGCTCCAAAGGGGGATAAAACTCTAAGATACTTGACACTTGGTTAGAAAGCTTTCAAACCACTCCTTCTTTCTCTCCCTATTTGAAGTGTTGTTTACTGCCTACAAACTATGATTGCAGCATGCACGATTTCGCAAATCCCTCTTTTTTTGGTATTAAATCCCCAAAACTAACTAAAACATCACTTGCCCCTTTTTTTAAAAATGACATCCAATTCTAGAAATCTCCGTATCTTTTTAGGATAACATCTAAAATATCTAAAATGTGGTAGTTTTTGCCCAAAAATCTAATATTTTTGGACCATCTATACTATACACATTAATAATAGTGATTAATATGGCTCATAACTCTCGTTCAGGTTGTGACTTCCATGAAGGGTGGCTATGGTCCTTGTCAATCCGAAAAAATGTTGGATTATGACTCTGGATTTTTTTATTTTAAATATATTTTTAATTAAATAAAAATAGTTAGTTATTAACATTAGTTAGTTTCTTTAGTTAGTAATCTTACTAACTTATTAATTGACTAACTAACTTTTAAACTAACCAACTAACTTTTAATTGCGTGAAAATATTACACATATGTCAGCGTGAGAAGAAGTTTCACTCTCATTCTATAATTGAATATTTGATTAGATGGATATTTTTACCATGTGAAGAAGCTTCTTGGAGGCCCAAATCTGTATTGGATGAGTTTCCTTATCTACATGATGCATTGGTGGTGGCTGAAGCATAACTACAATGGAGCCAGCTATAGAGCAGACAGGGTCATGAGAGTATTTTGTTTTGGAAAAAAAATTATTGTACCAAATTTTTGGAAATATGACATCTATATAGGGTCCAATTACTCTTCAAAAGCTACATTTTGATATGTGGCATGCTTCATTTGGATACTTCTATAAGAAGTTATGGTAGATTTTGTTCAGTAGGGTTTGTTCTTTACAACAAGTTGTCCTCTTAATTTTGAGTTTATTTCTTGAAGACTTTAAGGTTAAAAAACATCAAGATCATGTATAGAGCTGATGCTTACCCTCATGTCTTCATTTTAGTTCATATATATTCAATCTTTCATTCATTTCCATACTTTGTATAGTTGAAAATAGAGTAGTACTCTATTTCATCCATACTTTCCAACTCTTGTAAGTTTGTTTTTACGGGTAGAAACCTTTGGGATGGGATGGATTGTAAAAAGATGGAAAGAAGATATGTTTAGTGTGGAATTATTAATAATATCTTGTCACACTAACATTATAGGTATAAAATGGGTGAGACATGTAAAAATTCACATCTTTTGAACATTAATAAATTTACTGTCTCTTACCTCAAGTTCTTGTTTTTCAACTTTTCTATGGTTTCTCTCTCTTCTTTCCTAACTTTCTAGTCTTTCTCTCTCCTCATTACTCCTTTATTTCTCCTCTGATCTTCTTTCTCTCACCTCTGAGGTCTCTCCTTGACATAAGGCCTTTAGGATAAGATTCTTTAAGACTTGTTCACTTGCTCATAGCACACCTCACATGTAGGCACATATAGGCACACATAAACATGCAAAGGCCCACACATGCATTGACACACAAATACACACATGATAACGCACATATGCATGTAAAGTTAGGCACTCAACTCCATGCATAAACATGCATACACACCACATGCACACACATATAGGTTTAGATAGAAGCACATTCATGACCACATGCATATGCATATGCACGTGTGTGTGTGTGTGTGTGTGTGTGTGTGTGTGTGTGTGTGTGTGTGTGTGTGTGTGTGTGTGTGTGTGTGTGTGTGTGTGTGTGTGTGTGTGTGTGTGTGTGTGTGTGTGTGTGTGAGGCCTCTTATAAGACACAAGCATACTCACACAAATATACCTATATATATAAAATACTTAGACTCTTTATACACACTAGGCCATAAAAAATTGAACACAAACACATATATGCATATCAATATATATACTCTCCTTTTTCTCACCTCTTATATTGATGGCAAATTATGTATACTCATCCTAGTCCCCTCACAACTCCTAATGATGTTATTGGAAATGAAAAGATCCAAGCTTGATTCTGGGGCCATTGCAAAGGGCTCCTACATGACCCTCACTGTTCCTATGGCAAGTAGTTTTTTATGCAGATGATTGTCCAATGTGCTCATGTATTCAATGTTGCATTGAAGAAATAAAAGAGAAAATCATGGTATGCAAGATAAACACCCAATATACACATGAGAAGAATGAATACATTTGAGGAGTTGTTTCTAATTTTGTGCTTTCAATGCCTAATGCAAGATGCACACAAAATTCATTAATTAATTTTAGGTCATTTAGTGCTCTTCATCTCACCTCTCAATTGATGATGGAACTCCTCTTGACACCCCCCCGCCCGCCCCCCAATACCACAATAACTCCAATGAAGATATTGATTATCCTAAACCCTACTCACAACTGATGTCATCTTGTCACGACCCTCAACTCACCTACCTCCTTTCCCTCTCATTCCAATAATTCTTGATATGTAACAAAAGTTTCCAAAGTAATGTGCAATGAGGTGTGTGCTCAATGAAGGTACAATCTCATGTGCACATGCATCTAGGTTTATTGGATGTAACTCAAATGGCCTCATGCCATGCTGTGTATCAACATATTGGAATGAAGTGCATCTTGCCACAATGGCATGGATGCAGTTTAAAAGTTGGATATATGAGGCCTCCTACTATGCCCCCCAAAAAAAGTAATGTGGTGCATGTTTCCCTCTTGTCCCAATGATGTACATGAGTTTTAGGTTCAAGAAAACAAACCTTTCCTTCATATTGCCATTGCTTACAACATCTAACTACTCTTTTTACTTGAAAAACAGCTCAAACTCCAAAAGAAAACCTATTTGCATAAGGAAATTTAAAGGAGAAAATAGTATGTGAACTCCTAGGCTATTAGAAGCCCAAGTTTTATTGATTATCAAACCAACAAGAGAACAACCATATCGTTATACAAGTTTCAAATAATAGGTATACTATTGTAAGTTACTAGTATTTAGGGTTTTCAAAAAAAGCATCACATACTAAGAGTCTCTCCACAAGACTCTCAACATTTCCAAAATCTCTCATTATATCTAGGGTCTCTCCTCTCCTAGACTCCCCTCTCCACTCAAACTCATCTCCAACAACTCATCATTAACCAAAGAAGAATTTAATGAGTTTCTACCATCAACAATATTCAAAGAGTGGGCAATTCTTGTCTCAATATCCTCACATCCTACTTCTACATCCAAATTCTCATCCTTAAACTCACTCACATTACTTTCAAAATCTATCTCAAATTCATCATCTTACTCATCCTCTCCTTCAAAACTTCTACTATCCTCATGCTCACTCTAATTTACCTTTTTGATCCTTAGTACTATCATATCCCCTTGCTCTTTGTCTCTCACCAGCCTTGCTTATTGGCTCATCCCTCTCCACTTTTCTTCTTCTCGTAGTAGCAATTGCTACATCAACACTTTTATTGGTAGCAAGAATGCAATTTAATGCACTCTTTCCTTTCTCCTTAGCCATCAATGGATCTCTAGAAGTTAAGTGGATTTATGTATTTTAATCCCATAGTTCTTTTGTGTGTAGGTTATTGGAAAGTGGATACATTTGACATGTTGATCTCCTAGGTTGTGGACAATTTGGACTTATGTGCCTAGCATAGCCACTATTGACACATGTAGGGAGTCTTCTTGGAAAAACTCTAGCATTTTCCCTTGACAATCCCTCTTGTAGGTCTTGACTAGAAGGTCCCACACCTGTTAAACTAATCTTTCATTTTATAACTCTCAAATTACATTTCCTTCTCTATTGCTATTCTTGCTGCCTATTCACTCACAAGTGCCTTTTTCCTTGACTTCCATCTTTGTCCTCACTTCCTCTTATAGTTTGTCTACAAAGTTATTCACTTTAAGTCTACCACAAAACACAATCGTAAAGTAGCACATCACATATGGGATTACTCACATGACCAAAAGCCTCTCTAACCTCCAAGATCCATATCACAATAAGCACCTAGTCAAGTATCATGAGCTACACCCATATACCTTTCTTAGGTAAACCCTAGTTAGTTGATAAGAACTTAAACTTTACACACTTTGCACATATAAGAAATCATCCATATAATATGGATTTTAAGGATATTAAGAAATATTTATATGCTATAAGGCCATAAAATGACCCCTTTTTCTTTACTCAACTTATGGATTTTTTTCAAATTGTAATTTACACTACAAGGGAATGGGGCAATAGTGATGGCCATTTGTGACATAGCTAAAATCACTGTTATTTGTGCTACTATATGCGCCACTATTAGCATCGCTAAAAGTGCATAACGAGGCTAATAGAGATGCTAATAGCAATGCTAGTTTGAGAAAAAAGTTTTAAAAATCCAAGCATGACATTTGCTGAGAAAACATTTGCAAGAAAAAATGAAAGAGAGAGCGAGAGATCTTAAAGCTTTGAGAGGGAGAGGGAGAGGAAGTGAGAGAGAGAGGGAGCTCATCACCACCATCACCACCACCGCCACTATACACGATGAAGAAAGAGAAGTGTGCAAGGGAGAAGGGAGGGAAGGTGCAAAGAGGAGGTACAAAGGGTTTCATCTTTAGGCCTTTGAGGTAGGTATATTGCCTCTTCTTGCTTTATTTTTGTGTTCTCTTTTTTTCTTTTTTTTCTTTTCCTTTGCAAAGAGCATGCATGAAAAGAGAGGGAGGGAGGGAGAAGAATGAAGGGAGAGGAAGAGAGAATGAATGAGAGAAAGGGGAGAAAGGAAACAAAGAGAAAAGGAAGAGAGAAATGAGATATGAAGGGAGGGAGAGAAACAACGAGGGAGAGAGGGGGGAGAAACAAAGAGAGAAAAAAGAAAGAAAGGGGAATAGTGAGAGAAAGAGAGGGGGAGAGAAATAGAGAGAGGGAGAGGAAAGGAAGAGAGGAGGAGGAGGTAGAGAAGAAGGGTGAGGTAAAGAGAGGAAGGAGAGTGAAAAGAAGAGAGAGGGAGAAAGAGAGGTAGAGAGAGAAAAAATAGAGAGCGAGAGAGAGGGAGAGAGAAATAGGAAGACAATGAGAGAATAAGAGAGAAGGACAAGAAAGAAAAGTAAAGGGAGAGGGATAAGAGAGAGATAAAGAGAGGTGGGGTGACATTGCTTTCAATATATTTATTTTTAAAGCTTTTTATTTTCTATCTTTGATTGTGTTTGCATCAAGATGCATTGAGTGAAAGTAAGGAGAGAAGGAGGCAGAGAAATAGAGAGAAGAAGGGAGGGGAAGGAAGAGAGAGACGGAGAGAAATAAAAAAGGGGGGAGAGAGAAACTTCATAAAAAAAGTGTCAAAACTTGAGCATGGCATTTTACAGGTTTGCAAACGAACGAGAGAGAGAGAGAGAGAGAGAGAGAGGAAACTTGCCTAGTTGAATTTAGCTCCCTCCAGAATCTTCATAGAAGCTGTGAATAATTCTTTTGACAGGTATTTGGATGCAGCCTTTCCTGACATGAGCTGGTCCTGTAGGAACTGGCATAACTGCTTTCAGACTGGAGAAGAAATGTGGGCAATAGACACCCGTGAGCTATTAATGAGCTGGTTAAGGAGCAAGGGGGTGGAAGTTTCCTTCTTCATCAGTGTGACTATCTCCTCAGTCGCGTCAATAACTGGTTACCACTGGGCACAAAGGAAGCAGATAAGGGCAAGCATAATGCTTCACTAATATTGGCTACTGATAAACAGAATGTCTAGTTGTAAGCCAAGCCAGACTGGTTTTTCTAAGAAGCGAGGAAAGAATAACACAGCTTCTCATCCACAGGTGGTAAAGTGAGAGCCACAAATGGGCGAAGGCCAGCTCGTCTAATACAATCTGCCTCTAACAGAAGAGAATAGTCATGGACCGCAAGAGGAACATGCTGGACCACAATTGGAAGCGTAGAAAGAGGTGCCATTCAGACTATGGTAAAAAAAAACCCACACACACAACCAGGAAAACAAAAAGAAAACCTGCAAAACCCAAAAAAAAAACCAAGACTGAGACCATCGACAGGAAACCGACTAATTTACACGACTGACTGGACCATAACAACCCCCAGGCAACCCACATCCTAGAAAAAAAAATTGGCATGGCCTCTACACATATGCGACCGAAAGCTTCATGCTATGCAAACATACATGCACCCTGTAACCCCATATCAGGCAAAAAATAAAATAAAACTACATTCCGTAGCCCAGACATAGACTCAAAAAAAAAAGTCATGACGCAATCAAATATTTTGACTAAAAACGAGAATAAATACCATGTGGACCAATGTCAGATTACTACTCCCACTCCCACGTAGCGTTCAAGTCCTATAGTGTGGCAGATTGTGTGAGTGAAACTAACGACTCATTTTTTATTATATAAACAATTAAGCATCGTTCATTATTAAATTAACCCATTAATGCATGGTGAGTCGACATCGTAACCTAGCCCTACTCAAATTTTGACACGACTAGACTGACTGACTGGGTCTCTACTAATGCAGTTCCTTATTATAATTAGATTATGTATGGCACTTGAGTGCATGCATGCGTGACTTCGGGGGTTGATTTTAATTACAAGTTAATGTGTCTGAAACACGTGTGCGTATGCATCTGTGAATTGATTTTAATTTACAATTTATGTGGGTTAGGGTGCAAGGGTGCACGTGCAACGGCGGGGGCTCTTTTTACAATTAACATCCGGTTCATTTTATTTACAATTGATGAGGTGCAATTTGTTAATTATGTGTGTGCAACGTTCGGTTGATTTTATTTACAATTAATGTGTGTTATTGTGCCAGTGAGAGGGGAAAAAAGGAAGGAATCTGGTAATGTGTGGGTCTGCCTGCGAAGTCTGAAATCACAACCTCCAAAAGTGGAATGCCCAGTCCACAAAAATCCACAAAATGGTCAAACAGTCGACTACCAAGAGTCGTCCTATTGGATAGAAAAATAAAAACGAGCTAACACCGTTACCATGACAAAGAACAATGAAACGGATGACCAAAAGAAAAGAAGAAAAAATGTATGTCTTGGATTTATTTGGATGTGTTGATTGGTAGGCTTTTTATGTTTTTAGTTTGTGGTATTTGGTTAAGTTGAAGTGTGTGTTTTGTTTTTTTTTGTTTATTTGTGTCTCGGTTTATGGCATTGGTTGTTTGTGTATTGTTTTTTTTTAATCAATAAAAAAAAGAAAAAAAATGTTTGTTTTGTTTTGTTTGGTCAATTTGTTATTTGTGTTTATGGTGTATGGTTTTATATTTGTTTTTGTTTTTGTTTGGGGTTTGTGGTGTTTTTTGTTTGTTTGTGTTTTTTTTTAAATTTTAATTTTAATTTTAACCAAGAACCCAAATTTTCCCACTACGAGGACGGAAACCCATATTGTTTCAATGTGATCAAAATAGTCAGTTGATGTTGGGGAGTTTCGAAAAATTTTGTTTATAATAAATACATTGTCATGAGATGTTTCCAAAAAGAAACAAGTTCCCAACATTATGTGAATAACTTTTTATTCCAAGAAAATGTCTAAAATAGGAAAGAGGGTAAATGTGATTTTCTGAATTTTTGTTTTTTTAAAAATTATTTTCTTATTTTTATGTATTTTTTGGATTTTTAAATCAATTTCCATCAGTTTAGAAAGAATTTCAGCCAATTTGGAATTTTTAGAAATTTTTCAGTAGGATTTTGCAGGAAGAAAAATTATTAAACTGTGGGAAAAGGTTTCAGCAATTTTCGATAAATTTTCAGAATTTGTTTTGAATTTTTAATGATTTTTTTTCAAGTGTTAAATGTGTTTAATGGATTTTGTGATTAAAAAATAATTTTCGGAATTTCAAAAATGAATACCCGGAGACGTGTGAACAGCTACGTGTGAACGAACGAGCACGCACCACTGCATGGATGATGGACCTACAAACGGCCCGACACTGGCTCATGCACTAGCCGGGCCTCGTCACTACGCACAAGACAACCCCTCGGCCTCGCGGCCAGGAGCGTCTATCAAAATCTCTGCCTTCCTAAACATTGCATTTGTAATACGTTGTAGTCCAACTGATCCTAACCCAATATTACTCCTCAGAGGGAGTCCCTTTCACATAGCCAAAAGGCTCGAATCACATACACATGGGGTTCCTCCTACGGCTGAATGCCGTCAACCCTCTATGACTCTCCTACACCTTGGGGATTGGCCCCTCGATGCGTCGCTCAACATCTAAACATTTCGCACAAAAGTCGCTCAAGGTACCAAATAAGCGTGTCCAGGAATGTACCATTGTCCTTACTTCTCTTTCCCCTAGACCCCACGACTAGCCTACAACATGGGTACCTCACTGCCTCTCATCGTAGGTCAGGTTCCAATAAACCAATTGCAATGCACGTCCAGGAGCTGATCACTGATATTTTCTAAATTCTTTTCATGCTCTATGCATTTGGTGGATGCCTAGTGCTCAAACATTTAGCAAACAGTATCGTGCACAAGTGTAAAAGCATTCTTTTAATGGTTTCCAACTACCGTTCGTGCTTCGTTGCATGGGCCTAGCACCGAGGTGATCCTCGTGCTACTAAGCTCTTAATTTTAATTATCATCCGTCCTAAATGCTATGCATAGAAATCAGCAACTTTCCCATCATCTCACACAGCATTTAGACATATTTCAACTCCTCTACCCCTCCCCCGTTTAAATATTGCATCGTTGGATAGGTTTATAGGGTATTTTGACATCATTTTATGTGAAAAAAACAGAAAAAGACACACTAGAACAAGAAGGTGGGGTTGAACTGAGGCAAACCCTCATGCTTCAGTCCCCACAAACATTCACAAACATTGCTCTTATTTATCCTTATTTTTTGAAACCCAAAATATATTTTTCCCCTATTTTTTAGGGTTTTTTCACCCTTTTCTTGTATTTTTCCTTATTTTTTTTGCATTATTTAATTATTGAAAATTCAAAACAGGTTATGGGCTGTGGCCCTTAGTTCATTCTTGCAGAAAAATGAAAGTTTAGTTGATGTTCCTATTCACTTTTCCATTTTTATGCCAAAAAACCATCATTTTCCCTTGATTTTTCATATTTTACGTGTTTTAGCATGTTATTTTGAACCACAAGATGCATATTTTTCTGATTTTCTGATTATGACCAGCAAGAACTCATGGAAAATAGCAACATAAACAATTTTTAGCCCACAAGAACAACATTTCATCAATCAAAAGCCATAAAATCTCAAATTTCCTTTGAAAATTTTGAATTACCGCTTATTTGCGTGTTTCGGGTTTTATGTCCATGGCTGCAAATCTGAAAATCAGCAGCACTTCATGCCCAGCACAATCACCAATCACCATTCCCAGCCCGTGGAGCAATCCGATCCATGCCGGACAAGCCTCCATCATTCTTTCTTCTTCCTTCTTCTTCCCACATGAACTTGCCTTTAGAAGAGAGAGAGGGAGGAGAGAGAAAGACTGAAATCAGAGATCTTCAAAGAGAGCATCATTGCGCGAGCGAAGGGCGGCGAAATGATTGGCATCCAGGAGGGAATGAGGGGTAGTGATCAGTTGGCATGGTTGTTTGCAGGCAGGAGGGAGCATCTCCATCAACATGGCGCATTTTTCGGCGCCTGTTGATGGCGCCCTCTCTCCACGATTTTTCCTCCTCAAGTGCATGAAACTTTCATGTGACATTTAAAGTTTGGGCTCCCAAAGGTCACTTGCCCACTTTGGCCAAATTTTGTCCACCCCTTCGCATCTTGACCAGTTTCTTGGCCATTTCCTCGTCCGGACTCGGAATCGAGCTCTGAAAAATCCTGGGCGTCCGGCTTAGCATCCCGCATTGGCCAGTAGCCCGTGCCAACCCGCACGATTGTCTGAAAAATTATGAAAAAGCAACAAGTGTCGCTCGGATGCCTTTAAAGCACTTTGACGCTTAAAATCGTCCTAGATCGAGCCGCCGCCTTTGACAGTGAATATTTTTCCCTTGATATTCATAATTTTTTGCTACTTTTAAGCACTTCCCGTTACCTAAATTCCGCTCTCATTGGCGACCACGGGATAGGGCGACTCAGCCCGTCGAATCCACGAACATATCTGCACATAAACAACCAAAGAAGCATAAAACTGATACAAAGCAAATATATAATAAAACTCAGCACAATGCTCCCCCTACCCCTGGACAGAACCAAGGCATGACATCCACAAGGAGAAGGCCTAGCGTCATCTAATAGAAGATCCGAAGCGAGTCACTAACCAGCTGCGCCAACACAGCCAAACTAAAAAAACCTATCAAAGAGGTTGCCCTAAGTGGTAGTCTGCACTACTTACCAACTAAAGACAACACAACTAGGAGCTCCTACAAGGCGAGGACTCCTATAGCCTGATCAAAGAGTATTTTCTTTCAATACATTTCTTCTTTTAGGGTTGTTATTGGATGAACATACTTGGGCATGTAAAAAGGAGGGAGCTGAGCGTAGTGACCCAAGGAGAACAGGGCATCGGCCTCAGGACCTGTCTCGGCACCCAAGAACCTACCAAGCCCTCGCAAGGCGACACTTAATCCTTTTTTAATGCTCACTTTTATTTTCGCTCCAACCTTCCTTGTTTTGGTATTATATTTGGCAAGAAGCCACCCCTAGGAAGACAAGGTATCGGCCCCGAGTCTGATTCGTCCCCAAGAACCTACCAGGCCTTCGCAAGGCAATGATCAACTGCTTATATATTTTCATTTCTTTTCTTTTCTTTTCTTTGAGAGGGGTTAGAACCCCTTTTTACACACCTTCGTATTTATATTCATCTTTTAGGATGTACAGAGTTTCTGGGCATCATCATTATTAGCTTCTGACAGGCTTCTCTAACTGCCTCACTACTAACAAGAACTCCTAGAACGGCTGCCTAGCAGGCTAGCAGGACAGGGCCACTAGGACTTCCTTCTAAAACAGGTCTTTCAATGTCTAACAATGTCTTTGCAAGAGGCAATGACTACTCCAACCTCCCTCAAACATACTCAACCTCAACCTGGGACTTCATGCCTTGGTTGCCGGTCCCCAACAAAAATGTATCCCCTCGACAAGTACAAATACACATATAACAGGAAAGAAAGGTACTCGTAAAGGAGAGGTATCACCTGGATTGGCCACAAGAAGCTTCCATTGATGCCGCGACAAAGGCTCCCTCCAAGCTTGCCTTCAAACTTGTCTAGCACAGCACTTAAAACAAAAACCCAATTAAACGCACCTGCACTAGACAGGCAAATGGCCCTCTTGGCCTAATGAAATCAGACATGACTTTGCTACAAAACTGCATCGGCCCTCTTGGCCTAATGAAATAAAACAATACTACATAATATCCTCCTGGAAACAACTATGACAGACATCAAAGCATACCATTCCCAGGGAAACAAAGGCTCTTAGCCCCTAGACTAGGTGCATTAGATTATGACCTATCCGTCCTGCATATATTGCAAGAGGTGTTCGCATCACATGTCGTCGAATCAATCTGTGGGTCCAAGATAATAAAGGCAGATGAGTCTCGCTTACCCTCTGCATCACCCAGATCAACCATCGTCTGCCAAAGAGCGCATGTTCAGAAAGCATACCCCACAAACGACCAGGTCCTGTCTCACCATCAATAGATATATCAGGACAAGGGCCACAATTAAAGAAGAGGTCTTCTTCATACACAAAATTAGCCAAAGAATCGGCAAACTGATTCCAATTCCGTGGAATCAGCTAAAAAGACACTCTATCGAATTCGTCCAGTAGGGCTATGGCAGTATGATGGTACATACAAAGGATGGGGTTTCGTACCATGTACATCCCATTGAGTTGATTTAAAACCAACCGAGAGTCCCCTTTCACCAACAACTGGCGGATACCACCCTTCTTCGCAATATTCAAACCCATAATCAGGGCTTTGTATTCTGCCATATTATTGGTAAAATTCGCCCCGAGATAAGCAGCTAACTTCATGACAATGCATCGTCGGGGGTCTCGGATGACAACTCCTACACTTCCTTTTTTGGATGCACCCCTGGACGCCCCATCAAAGTACAAGGTGTACGTCCATAAAGGGTTTGCATATCCCGCCATCCTGAACTCTACTCGTAATTATGGTAATCGAAATTCAGCATATTCAATGGGTGGACTGTAGGCTCCATCCCTCCATCATCATTGAATTCAACAGGGATGCTCGTCAAAATTTGTAGGCAGTGATGGCAGAAGTCCTTGATCTCCCAAATAAATGTCCCGCCTTCTTGCTCAGTCACCTTATATCCTTTGCTCCACCAAATGAGCTTTCCCTGATGATACCTTTGTTCCAAATATGGGTGTTCTAAATAAGGGATCAGACGACCCATCAACCTCTATCGTGATTTCCTTGCAGATGTTTGATCGATCTCTCCTAGACCTGCAAGGCAGTCATAGTATTAGTGCAATCAGAAATAATAAGGTTTAATCTTATTAAGATTAACCTTATTTTTAAATTCTATCCCCTCAAGGTCAGCTAACAAGACTGTGGATTTATTCTTTCCTATCCTAACGATCCTATAGGGCCCATCCCATTTAGGCTCTAGCTTGCCTGGAAATAATTCACGTCGTGCATCATAATACAGAACAAGCTGTCCTTTCTTGAAGGTGTATTTCTTGGCTTTGAGGTCGTGTAGCTGCTTCATTCGGCGCTTCGCCACTTCTTGGTGCAATAAGCTCTGCAACTTAAGCTCATCTAAATGTGCCAGTGTCGTCAAGCGCTCAAAAAGTGCGTCTTCATCGCTCAAAGAATGATTGATGGCAAACCGAATGGTCGGCAGCTCAATCTCTAAAGGCAAGACACACTCCTCCCCATATACTAACTTGAACGGGGTATGGCCAGTGGCTCGTTTGAAGGTCGTATTATAAGCCCACACTGCCACGTATAACTTTTTATCCCAATCCCGTTTCTTTTCCGACACAATTTTGGACAGGATGCCCACAAGCTGCTTGTTGGTGCTTTCAACTTGCCCATTGGCTTGGGATTATATGGGGTTGTCTTGTTATGCTTGATTTGCCACATCTCTGTCAAACCTTTAATCACCTTATTCAGGAAATGGGTTCCGCGGTCCGACACTAATTCTTTCGGCGGATCAAACCGGCATATTATCTGCTCTAAAAGGAAACTAGCAGTTTCTTTAGCATCATCTTTCCTTGTTGCACGTGCTTCTGACCACTTTGTGAAGTAGTCAGTTGCTACAATGATGTACCTCTTTTGTGTAGTCAACGACGGAGTAATAGGGCCCACAAAGTCTATTCCCCACTTCTCAAATGGAAGTATCGCCATAATAGGGGTGAGTGGTCGTTTCCTATTCTCTCGACTGTCATGGCGTTGGCAAATATCACATCGCTTAACATACGCAAATGCATCCTGGAAGATGGCAGGCCACCAATAACCTGCTCTTAAAGCCTTTTGTGCTGTGAGCCGTCCAGCAAAATGGCCACCGCAAGCAGAATCATGGCACTCTTCCAAAATGAATGGTACCTCGTCAGGCATCACACATCGGCGATAGATGTCATCAACCCCTCGTCGATATAATGTACCTGTGATCAAGGCAAACTTTAATGCTTGCTGCTTAATTTTCCTTCTCTCAGCTTTAGATAATTCGGATCCCGCCTCTCCCGTCGATAAATAATGCGTTATTGCAGCATACCAGGAGGGGATAGATGCCGTATCTATTTTAAACAACAACTCCATGTCACTACCTTCAGCCACAGATTCTTTCGGCTCCCCAAAGTCCACAAGACATTCCACGATGCCTTGCAACCTTGGTGACTTACTCTTGATTTCATAATCAAATTCCTGCAAAGTGATCAACCACTTTGCTAGACAATCGGGCGGCTGTAGCTTATTCATCAATAATCGAAGTCCCTCCGCCTTCGTATAAAGCACGACTTTCTCATAGAGAATGTAATGCCTGAATTTCTTGGTCCCAAAGACCATCGCTAGACACAATTTCTCCATGTAAGTATAGTTGATTTCGGATACCCCCAGCTTCCGGCTAGCAAAAGCAATCGGGTGGTACCACTTCTCTTCCCAAATTTGGGCTAAACAGCAGCTAATACTATACATGGTGGTTGCTGAGAATATATAGAACACCTCACCTCTTTTAGGTGCTTTTAAAACGGGCGCTCTTGCTAGCTCTTGTTTCACATCCTCGAATGCTACCTTACAAGGGTCACCCCATATAAACGAACAGCTAAAGGACAATAAATTTGTAAGCGGCAACGTTCTTTCTGCCAAGGCGTTTATGAATCTACGGTAATAACCAACCGAAGACAGAAAGCTATGAACTTCTTTCAGAGTGCGTGGTGGACCCATGGCAACTATAACTTTAACCTTCTCGGGGTCTGTCGCAATTCCTACCGAACTGACCACATGACCCACCAGCAATAGCCCATAAGGTACTCCAAAAACACACTTCTGTGGGTTTAGGGCGATGCAAAATTGTCTACAGCGCTCAAAGCATTTTCTTAAAATGTTCAACTGCTATGTGTGACATTTAAAGTCTACTTCCTTAATTAAGCCTTTTAGGGAACATGGTTTGTTCGTGTAACTTATAGTAGTGACACAAAAATAGAGCAAGCAATCCTTTTGACAAGCAAGTTCCTTAACTTATCTTCAAGTTAATCTTTGCCTCCTACCCATACAGGAGAAATTACATGTCTCTTCATCCCTGCAAAAGTAACTCGTCCAAATCACATAGCACCACAAATTCCATCCTTTATCTAGAATAGGATCTTCCAACGCCACAAATGTTGGGGCCACAAAGGTTTCCAACTCCATTCTAGACTTGACAAGCGGTGTCCAGAGCTCCACCTAACCCGCAAGATGCCTAAGAGTGAAACATTATTCCAGTTGTTGGCCTTTTCACCACTCAACTTTTGGCCCATCTCTCTCACGGTGGCGGCCCCTAAGTCATCAATAAACACCTTCAACTCTTCAGGGGATATGTCACCGAATGTCTTATCTACTGTTCGTTGCCACGAACCAGGTGCATTGCATAAACCAAAGGCCATCACATGGTACGCAAAAGTACCAAATACAGTGATAAAATTTGTTTTCAACTTATCCTCTTCTGCAATTGCCATTTGGTTGTATCCTGCAAAGCAATCCATAAACGAATATATCTCCCTACCCGCTAATTGATCCAAAATCTGGTCAATAAATGGCAACGGGTAGTAGTCCTTAACTGTCTGCTTATTCAGCTCCCTAAAGTCTACACATAAACGGATTTGATTATTCTTCTTCTTTCTAATCACAACTGGCGAACACCATTCCGTGTGTTGCATAGGAAAAATCAAACCCGCTTTACGGAGCTTCTGTAACTCTTCAAACAGGCCGTCCCTCAGTTCGAAAGGCATACACCTTACTTTCTGCCGTACAGGACGACTGCCCTCTTTCAACGGAATTGTATGAACAGCAAGACTAGGAGGGATGCCTCTCAACTCATCATAACTCCAGGCAAAGATATCACGAAATTCCTGGATCAAGGCCACATAGTCCTCCCTTTCTGCTGAACTGAGCATAGAACCTAATTTGATTGGCCGCGAATCATCAAGCGTACCAAGGTCTAGCTCGATAACATCTGCATCTCTTATACAATCTTGGGCCTCTATCGGCTCATTCAAAGTGATCTGATAGATGTCTTCTGTGGTGGATCCCTCTTTGGACTCATCACTTGATGATGTCTCACTGGCAGATAAATCTTCTAATGTCTCCAATTCTGTAGAAGATAGAGGAGCTCTCTCACTCTGCGGGGACTCAGGATAAGCATCAACCACCACACGCTGGGCACCTCTGCCGAATATTAGCCGACCGACGGGTATATCCACTTGGCAGTCCGCTTGCAAGATCCAAGGTCGTCCGAGTAATACTTGGTAACTTGGACGGCCTGCAAAACGAATCACCCTAAAGTCCAACAGGCATTCTACATTTGCAATAGTGACATGGACCTTAGTAATGTAGCCTTTCGGCTGTCTCAAACTATCATCTGCCATTCTGAGAATTGTGGACGTATCTTTCTGGATCGCAAGACCCAACCTTTCCATTAGTTCAGAACTCATAATGTTAACAGATGATCCCGTGTCGACAATGGCATAATCTACTAATATCCCATCGACATAGGCTGCAACCCTTGGACAATGCTTCTAAGCATGCTCGAACCAGTCATCACCAACTCGCGCAATACCCAAAGGTTCTACGATATACCCAGTATGTAGGATCTTTCTAAATTCCTTGCGTACTCCTGGGGAAAGCTTAATAAGCTGTAAGAGATTCACATCCGGTTTGACTTCGCAAAGAGAGCTCGCCAAATCGAATTCATGATAATTCGATAGAGCTCGCTTTTCACGCCAAACCATCCGCTCTTTAGGTCGCTAAACCGGCTTTATTGCCTCTTTTTTAACTTTCACCTTCTTCCTTGATGGTTCCTTATTACCTTTACTCTCTACGGGCTTCAAAGGTCCCCCTTCCATGGTAGGATCCAAAACTTACGTTCCTTTGTCGCCTTGTTTAGGGTTTCCATCAGCAGGTTTATCATTGTCGACTTCTCTACCCTTTTGACCTCTCGTAAGTACAGCTCGCAAATTAGAGGTTTCAGCATCGTTAACGCGTACAGCCTCAATCAAACTAACCCCACTACCACTCGGTAGCTCCTCCACTGTAGTCTTTGGTCGTTGAAGTATTTGTTTAGGCCCGTCCTCTTGCTGGGAATCATTTCCTTGGGCACGATGATTAACAGGCCCTGGTTGCCGACTTCCTCGCTGGAGGGAACTGATCTTACTCCAGCAAGTAGCTGCTAAATGGCCAGATTTTCCACAAATGTCACAGTTAACATTTGGGCAATTTCTTGGATAGTGCTGCCCACCACACCATTTGCAACTAAACCTCAACGGTGCACCCTCCTCTGGGTATCTACTTCCTATCAAATTTTGTTGTTTTTTAAGGAAGTTGACATCAACGGCTATTTGTCGATACTGCTCCGTAATCATGTCGGTATAATGCTTCATCATGTCCTTAACCTCGCCAAGAACATTGGAAGCACTCGACTCATAACCTTGGTCATTACCCTGTCGTTCCATCGGCCTAACAATTCGATTAGGCACTAGTTGTTGAGCCACAGGCATGGTATTAGAATTGACCGCCTGGCCTCCACCACTTGGAGCCATTTGACTGCCCGTAGGCATCGACATGCTAGGGGGAGCTGGTAATAAAGGGACATTCTGTATCATGTTCCCTCTCCCATTAGGGTTAGCCATCGCTATCCCTTGACCACTACTGCCATTGGCCATTGCCATATTGTTTCCCAATATTAAACCCATATTCGAATTGCCTCGAGAAGCATAGGCTGCTTGTAGTCGGGATTCCACCTCTTGTGCTAGTGTAATGGCAGTATCTATATCCCCCAAGGGGACACTACTCAACTCCAATTGGATATTAAAGTCCAAACCATGAAAGAAATATTGCAATTGGGCAGCTGCGGGGATAGGAATAGAGGTGTCCAACTTACGGAAAACCTCTTTTATCTTCTTCGCATAAGCACGAATATCCTCGTGTGGTTCTTGGCGGGTCACGTTGAGTACATGCAACCAATATTGTCCACCCCTTTCAGGGGCAAACTCCCTTCGAAAAGCTCCATAAAATGAATCAATGTTCAATATGGTTCCGGCTTCTAAACCATGATACCATATAGCGGCTCTTCCTTTGAGAGTCATATTGAAGAACATCATTAAATGTCCTTCTTCTTGGATGCGACAATTAAACATCAGCTTTTGAAACTCCCTAATGTGGAGTTCCGCATCTTCCTCAACTAACCCATTAAAAATGGGTAGCGGGTAACCTAGAGCCAGCAAATCCGTCGTTCCTGCTGGAATTGCAATAGGCTGCGCCATGACAAGGATTGGATTTGCACTAGGAATAGGGGACGGTGGGGTTACACCTCCCGTACTTGACGTGGACTGGCTTATAGAAGGAAGGGGAGCACTAGAGCTTCCACCTTCTCCCAACTTACTGCTTGTGGTACTAAGACCACTAGATCCACTCCCTCGTAAGGGTTCAGCACCGCTACGCTTAGGGGAATATCTCCTAAAAATTTCAGCACGTCGCCTAGCTCTTTCGTCTCTTTCTTGCTTTTGGATTTCTGCTAGACGATGCTTATCAATAAATAACAGATCAATCTCAGCATCCTTTGGCATAAACTGCTAGTTGGTCCCTAAACAACTAGGATTCGAGAACCGCCACTTTTAAGCGGCTCCCTGCAGACGCACCACTGATGGACCTAAAAACGGGCCGGCACTGGCTCATGCACTAGCCGAGCCTCGTCACTACACACAAGACAACCCCTCGGCCTTGCGGCCAGGAGCGTCTATCAAAATCTTTGCCTTCCTAAACATTGCGTTTGTAATACGTTGTAGTCCAACTGATCCTAACCCAATATTACTCCTCAGAGGGAGTCCCTTTCACATAGCCAAAAGGCTCGAATCACATACACATGGGGTTCCTCCTACGGCTGAATGCCGTCAACCCTCTACGACTCTCCTACACCTTGGGGATTGGCCCCTCGATGCGTCGCTCAACATCTAAACATTTCGCACAAAAGTCGCTCAAGGTACCAAATAAGCGTGTCCAGGAATGTACCATTGCCCTTACTTCTCTTTCCCCTAGACCCCACGACTAGCCTACAACATGGGTACCTCACTGCCTCTCATCGTAGGTCAGGTTCCAATAAACCAATTGCAATGCACGTCCAGGAGCTGGTCACTGATATTTTCTAAATTCTTTTCATGCTCTATGCATTTGGTGGATGCCTAGTGCTCAAACATTTAGCAAACAGTATCGTGCACAAGTGTAAAAACATTCTTTTAATGGTTTCCAACTACCGTTCGTGCTTCGTTGCATGGGCCTAGCACCGAGGTGATCCTCGTGCTACTAAGCTCTTAATTTTAATTATCATCCGTCCTAAATGCTATGCATAGAAATCAGAAACTTTCCCATCATCTCACACGGCATTTAGACATATTTCAACTCCTCTACCCCTCCCCCGTTTAAATATTGCATCGTTGGATAGGTTTATAGGGTATTTTGACATCATTTTATGTGAAAAAAACAGAAAAAGACACACTAGAACAAGAAGGTGGGGTTGAACTGAGGCAAACCCTCATGCTTCAGTCCCCACAAACATTCACAAACATTGCTATTATTTATCCTTATTTTTTGAAATCCAAAATATATTTTTTCCCTATTTTTTAGGGTTTTTTCACCCTTTTCTTGTATTTTTCCTTATTTTTCTGCATTATTTAATTACTAAAAATTCAAAACAGGTTATGGGCTATGGCCCTTAGTTCATTCTTGCAGAAAAATGAAAGTTTAGTTGATGTTCCTATTCACTTTTCCATTTTTATGCCAAAAAACCATCATTTTCCCTTGATTTTTCATATTTTACGTGTTTTAGCATGTTATTTTGAACCACAAGATGCATATTTTTCTGATTTTTTGATTATGACCAGCAAGAACTCATGGAAAACAGCAACATAAAAACTTTTTAGCCCACATGAACAACATTTCATCAATCAAAAGGCATAAAATCTCAAATTTCCTTTGAAAATTTTGAATTACCGCTTATTTGCGTGTTTCGGGTTTTATGTCCATGGCTGCAAATCTGAAAATCAGCAGCACTTCATGCCCAGCACAATCACCAATCACCATTCCCAGCCCGTGGAGCAATCCGATCCATGCCGGACAAGCCTCCATCATTCTTTCTTCTTCCTTCTTCTTCCCACATGAACTTGCCTTTAGAAGAGAGAGAGGGAGGAGAAAGAAAGACTGAAATCAGAGATCTTCAAAGAGAGCATCATTGCGCGAGCGAAGGGCGGCAAAATGATTGGCATCCAGGAGGGAATGAGGGGCAGTGATCAGTTGGCATGGTTGTTTGCAGGCAGGAGGGAGCATCTCCATCAACATGGCGCATTTTTCGGCACCTGTTGATGGCGCCCTCTCTCCACGATTTTTCCTCCTCAAGTGCATGAAACTTTCATGTGACATTTAAAGTTTGGGCTCCCAAAGGTCACTTGCCCACTTTGGCCAAATTTTGTCCACCCCTTCGCATCTTGACCAGTTTCTTGGCCATTTCCTCGTCCGGACTCGGAATCGAGCTCTGAAAAATCCTGGGCGTTCGGCTTAGCATCTCGCATTGGCCAGTAGCTCGTGCCAACCCGCACGACTGTCTAAAAAATTATGAAAAATCAACAAGTGTCGCTCGGGCGCCTTTAAAGCACTTTGACGCTTAAAATCGTCCTAGATCGAGCCGCCGCCTTTGACAGTGAATATTTTTCCCTTGATATTCATAATTTTTTGCTATTTTTAAGCACTTCCCGTCACCTAAATTCCGCTCTCAATGGACAAGTCCAAACGTGCGTCTCGCGCGTGAACAGTGGCAAAGAGTTGCAATCACGGGTACACGCACGCGAACATCAGACGGTCTCCTGCACGAACAACACACATGCAAAGACACGGAGACACGAACACAAGGCGGGGGAGGGTGGGGTGAAGCCAACTGGGGGGGTTTGGGTCTAGTTAAGGGGGGAATGGGGGGTTAAGGGGGGGGGGGGGGGGGGGGGGGTTAATGGGGGAATGGGGGGTTAAGGGAGGGGTGGGGGGTTAAGGGGGGAATGGGGGGTGGCCGGCAAATCCAGGTAGGCGGGCGGCAGGCTCATGGTGCACCACGGGCGGGCGGCAGGTGACTCCAGGCAGGCGGGCAGCAGGTGACTCCAGGCAGGCGGGCGGCAGGTCAGAGCCGGCGGCGACGGAAGCAGGGAGGCGGCACCAGGGCGGTGACGGGTCGGAGCCGGCGGCGCGGGCAGGAGGCCCAACAATGTGGATGGGGGTGGGAGGTGTTCAGGTGGTGGGAGGGTGGGGGTATGCAGCGGATGGCGAGCGGGAGGCCCAGTGGCGTCGATGGGGGCGAGAGCGCCCAGGGGTGGCGAGGGGCGTTGTGGCAGTGGGGGGGGCAGGAGGCCCAGGAGGAAGAGGAGGAGAAGGAGAAGGAGCGGAAATGGGGAGGGGGATGGAGGCGGGAAGGAGGAGGAAGCGGGGGAGTAGGGGAGGAGGGTGTGGTGGGGGTTGAGGGAGGAGCAGAAGGACAGAGGAGGAGATGGAGGCGGGAGGCACGGGGAGAGTGAAAGAAGAAAAAGAAGAAGAGAGAGAGCGAGAGAGGGTGGTTGGGATAGGGGGGGGGGAGGGTGGCAACGGACACGGGAGGGGGAGGGGGGTATATTTGTGTGTAATGAATAAATTAACTAATTAAGTAAGAAATTAAGAAAGGCGTGCCCCCGTCCCGCGCGGGTGCGCGGGGCGCGGTAAGAAAAATTTGCAGTGGCGGGATCGGAACGGCGCCGGGACGTTGGCACAGGGTGCGCTTACGCGACCGAGCATGGCAAGACGCGTAAAACCGAAAATGCGTGCGTTCACGCGCGAGATGAGTCACATGAGACACGTCAAAATTTTAAAAAAAAATATCTCACAATCTGATCGTCGAAACGAAATGGTGTAAAAATGAAAAATGTACAAGACGGTAGGGGGAAGATAGGGGAAAAGGTCAATGGGGGTTCCAGGGGGAATAAAGGGCGTGTACATGCAAAAAAAACACGAAAAACGGCCTTGAAAACACATACGGGGATTAATTTCGGAAAATCCGTGCATTCGAATAAAGTGCGAGAAGAAGAAAAAATGTGCAGAAGAATGCGCCCGACAACCCTATCATGTCAAAACACTGTTCCGACTGAGATAAAATATGTTCACATGGGAAAAACATAAAAATGACACACACAAATACGGTCGAAAATTAATAACAGAAGATTGGTTCACCGAAACAGAGGGCAGCAAAAATGACAAATGTGCAAGGGAAGGGGTTGCACAAGGATGTCACATCCAACCTGAGTTCCGGGGGAATTAGGAGGGGTTCACATGCAAAAAAATGCGAAAAAGACACTCGAAAACACTTTTAAAATTTAATAATTAAAAATTCGGAAGTCAGAATAGGGGGGAGAAAAAAGGAAAAATGTAGGGAAAGGCGTGGTGGACACGGTTGTCAAGTCAAACTAGAATTCCGATGCAAAAAAGACAGCTTCACATGGAAAAATATCAAAAAGATGCACGAAAAGGTCCCGAGAAATCGCAAAAATTAATATTGAACAAACTGTGCATCGGAATGACACAGAGGAAAAAGGAAAAATTTCAGGGAGTGTTTGTCAGGGATATCACGTCAGATCACCGTTCCGAAGCAAGCAAGACGCGTTCACATGGAAAACTATCTAATGTACGCAAAATCCTTCAAAAATTAATAACTCAAAAATTGTGCATCGGAACAAGAGTGGGTAAAAAGGACAGTTTGAAGGGACGAACAGGCTGTAAGGGCAGATGGGGATGCCGCTGAACATAGGGTGCGTTCACATGGAAACACATCAAAATAAGGAAGAAAGAGAAATGGAGGAGGAACAGCCCCAAGGGAGGGGTGACAATGGACGGGTGGGTGGGGAAGGGACCCCAGGAGGGTAAAAGAAAGTCATGGCATACATGCATGATCAAAGTGAGGCATATGCAGGGCGGTATGCCACATAGACGTGCAAGGACGCGTCCCCACACTTAAAACATTAACATCAAGGGAAATGCATCGCGACAACCTATGACTTGACAACCGACTGGATGTTGACATCCCCACACTTAACACCTTAACATACACGTGCAATCACGAGATAGGGTTAGGAAAACTTGGCATGTGTGGTAGATAGTTGAAATCGATTGTCGATGTCGCGCGCTGTGTCTCAGGCGGCGACAGGAGGTACCAGAGCTCGCTTTGTAACAGATGCATCCAGCATGGTAGGGACCATGTAACAACACCCAAGGAGGTAGCTAATGGATGAATCTCATCGGGTCGGTGTCGTTGACGAAGGATAGTCACCCAGCTTACAGCACTCAGATGGGATGAGAGAACAGTCACTCGCCCCATTACGAACATCACTCGATGAATAATGATTGAAACCCATATCTCACACCCGGTTTAGGAATTGACAAGGGGGATGGTGTAGAGGGAGTATGCCAGGGTGCACAATTGATGGTGCATCAGTGCGTCCAACCCGGCTGGCATAGGTGCAAGGAGGAAGGCCAAGGAGCCTTATAATGCAGTGTACAGAACAGGGTGACGTGTCCTGTGATGATAGCAGAGACCCACCCCATGGGTGCATAGGGAAAAGAGAACATAGCTTGCGTCAAGGGTCATAACGTCCCTCAATCTCACCTCTCGATAATTGATTGAAGAAACTCCAGTCACACTCAGCCCATCCTCTGTCTCACACTCTGTTGAAAGATACAGAGGGCAGCCATGTCTTGAAACCCGTTGGTGTAATCCTTGCGCTCACTTGTGCAAAGGTAGTATGCCTTGTGCGCATTTGATGGTGCAACTGTGCATCCCACCCTGTGCCAGCATATGGTACAAGAAGGAAGGCCAGGGAGCCTTATGGTGTAGTGCACAGAAACAGATCGTGCTTTGTGCATTGAGAGGCCCATCCCGTGCGTGCAACACTCCATTCGCACTTCGTACCTCTCATTTGATTTGAAGGGAAAAGACTGGTCACTCACCCCACCCTCTGTCTCACTCTCTGATAGATATAGAGGGCAGCCCATACTCACATCCCCATCCAGTTAGGATGAAAGCTCGCGTCACTCGATTTTTTGTCGATGAAGATCGCGTCGTCAGTTTGTTGAAGAGGCGTACCCATGGAGGTAGCCATTAGATAGAACGTTGTGTTAGATAGGAACATGGCGTCTAGAGGACTGTCAAACGCTTTGCAAAAAGGCACAGGACACAGTGTACCAAGGGAGGCAGCTTCGGAACTGGATCCTGGGGATGTCAACTGATGAATCCACTTTTTGGACTGCTGGGTGTTACCACCTTTTCCATAGCCAGCTTCCCGCCCAAGGGTGTTGACCACCTTTTCTTGGAACAAGGCCTGCTATGACAGGGAATTTCTTCCTTTTCTTCCATAACAATTTTTTTTTCTTTCCTTGTTTTTTTTTCTTTCTCCTAATCCCGAGGGTATTTCCACCTTTTTTCGAAGAATAGGTCGCCATGACAAGGACAGAAGTCTTTTTCTCCCATGACCGATATGTATATTTTTTTCCTTTTCGAATTAAGCAAGGGAATGGTAGAAATACCATTTGTCAGAACTATCCTCGCCACTGTCGCTAGTGGAAAATAGAGGATAAGAGATCATGGGCGGGAGGTGGGGTTGAGAGGACAGAGGGTTGCGTCCACCTCATCAGGAGTGGCTGAAGAATGGCTATCAGAAGTAGTATCATAAGAGTTACAGTGCCACGCCAACGGGGGAAAGGATCAGTTGACTGTGATTGTCAAGATCCCCAAGGAGGGAAATACTTCTTCAGGCGATAGCCATTAATCAGGAAGGGATCATCAGAGGCATCAACAGTTTGCACTTGGATAGAGCCATTAGGGTTGACAGCAAGTACCTTATATGGGCCCATCCACCGCTGTTGAAGCTTGCTAGGAAACTTGCCAAATCGTGAATCATAGGCTAGGACCAAATCACCTTCTTTGAACTCCTTGTGCTTGATGAAGCTGTCATGGTAGGCCTTACGTCGAGCTTGTGTGGCTTCCATGCACTGTAGAGCCATCCTGCGAGTTTCATCCAAACATTCCAAGTGCAGGAGATGACGTTGCAGTGACTCACTATCTCCCAAGCGTTCTTTAACTGCCACTCACAAGGAAGGCAATTCCAGCTCAACAGGGAAGACGGCTTCTGTACCATACACCATCTGGAAAGGGGTCTGTCTTGTAATTGCTTTATGGGAGGTTCTATACGCCCAGAGGCCCTCTGTAAGGCGATCGTCCAAGTCGCGACGATATGCGGCAATCGTTCTTGTCAGAATTGAGCAAAGGATGCGATTGGTGACTTCAACTTGGCCATTGGCTCTGGGGTAATAGGGAGTGGACTTACGATGGCGGATCTTATATAGCTCCATCAACTCCTCCATGATTTTGTTAAGGAAGTGAGTACCTCTATCACTTACCAGTTTGAGGGGACTACCAAAACGGGTGATTATATTTTCGTACATGAATAGGGCTACACTGTTACCATCATCCTGCTTTAGGGCTTTAGCTTCACACCACTTTGTGACATAATCCGTACATACCAAGATGTATCTGTTCTGTTTCCATATGGTAGGTGGATCAATGGGACCCACGAAATCAATCCCCCACTTCTCGAACGGCTTTAAAGGAAGGATAGGTTGCAGTGGCATAGCGCTGGTCTCGGTGGGTTTCCCCATCCTCTGACAGACATCACATCGCTTGCAGTAGTCATAGGCATCCTTATGAATGGTCGGCCACCAGTAACCTGCTAGCAGAGCCTTCCTGGTTGTAGCTTCTCCTGCAAAGTGGCATCCACATGGCTCGTCATGGCAAGCCTTCAAAACAATCCCAATCTCATCTCTTGCAACATATCTTCTGAGCACTTCATCTTTGCCTTTCTTGTACAGTGCACCACCTAACAGGGTGTAGGGGGATGATTCTAACATAAGCTTCTTCCTTTCCCGACTAAAAATGCCAGGAGGGTACTGTTGGGTTGCTAGCAGATTGGCAATGTTTGCATACCAGGGGGTTACAATTTCTACCAAGAATAGGGAAGCATCAGAGAGGTCTAGATCATACTGCTCCTCGTCTGCAGTCTGCGAGATATGCGACAGATGATTAGCCAGAACATGGGAACGACTAGGTTTGGTAATTATCTCAAAGTCAAACTCCTGGAATAGAAGGAGCCATCTCATCATTCTTCCTTTCACATCTGCTTTGTTCATCAGGAAGGACATGGCCTCATGATCCACATAAAATTTAAAGTGGGTAGACAATAGGTAGTGGCGAAACTTCTCTAGGGCAAACACCATTGCCAAACACTCCAGCTCGGTCACTGTATAGTTCCACTCTCTATCAATGACTTTTCGGCTTGCAAAATATATCGGCTGATCTAATTTCGAGGGGCCCTTTTGACATAGGACAGCACCGAGCCCTTCAACTGATGCATCTGTGTGCACATGGAACTCCTTCGTCCAATCAGGAGGTTGCAGGATGGGTGCCTCAATCAGACACTGCTTCAAAGTGTTGAAGGCTTTGTCACATTCTTCCATCCAAATAAACTTTGCATCTTTCCTCAGAAGCTTGTGCAAGGAGGTTGCCTTTGTTGCAAAATGGGCTATGAACCTTTTGTAGTAACCCACATGGCCTAGGAATCCCCTCAACTGTTTGAGGTTGGTGGGTGCTATCAGAGCTATGATCTTCTCGATCTTTGCAGGGTCTGTTGATATCCCTTGTTTAGAGACAATGTGGCCCAACAGAACTCCAGAAGAGACTCCAAAGATGCATTTGTCGAGGTTGAGGGAGATCCCATACTCCTGGCATCGGTCAAAGCATTGTTCCAAATGTCCCCAGTGTTCGCAGATCAAACTATAGACACAGAAGTCATCAAGATACACCTCAATGAAATCATGCAGATGATTCTGGAAGGCAGCCATCATTACTCGTTGGAAGATAGCAGGGGCATTGCAAAGCCCAAACGTCATCACTTGGTAAGCATAGGTCCCCCATTTTGTGGTGAAGGTTGTTTTACATTGCTCCTCTTCTACTATTTGGACCTGGTTATATCCACTGAATCCATCCAAGAGGGAATACATCTCATGGCCTGCCACTGTGTCCAACAGCTGGTCTGTAAAAGGGATAGGAAAGTGATCCTTCTTCGTCTTGGAATTCAACTTGTAGAAATCCACACATATACGAAACTTGCCATTCTTCTTGGGTACAACCACGATGGGTGAGACCCATTCACTGTTGGCCACTGGATAGATGAACTCTGCTTCCAAAAGCTTCAGCAATTCTGCTTTTACCAGTGTGGAATAATTTAGGTTCATTCACCTCTGTCATTTCCGTACTGGCTTGGCATCAGGCTCCAAGTCAATATGATGTTGACATATTGTGGGATCAATCCCCTTTAGGTCTTTGTAGGACCATGCAAACACGTCCAAATTCTCTTTCAACAAGTTGTACAAGGTTGACAACTCCTCTTCTGGTAGGCTGCTACCCACCTTCAAGTGGCGTTTAGTGCCATCTGCATTCACAAAGGTTAACTTCCTTTCACCTTCTACTTCACGGATGAAGGTCCCACGGACTGCTTCTAGGTACAGATCCGACTCCTTCAAGGGGGTGGTGTCCTCTTCTGATGTCCCACTAGACCCAACATCTTCTTTTAGTAAGGACTTAGGTTGCCCCTTGAAATGCTAAAATGGAATCAGCGATGTCTTGGTTTCGGTTTTAATGTTAATTACCTTAGAGCTTGAGGACTCCTCTTCAGAGGATGCATCCAGGAATGTTACATAATAGGGGCTCTCGGAATTCTATTGTGGTCTTGGGACTGGTACTTGTTGACAAGGAGCATCATCATCATCCTTTCTTGACAAGTGTGGATGGGTGCGACAAGAACCACTGATAAAAGATGGCTTATTTTGCTTGATCCACTTCTTATATAGGCTTTGTCTATGGAAAGATCCATTTACCAATCCAAAGGGTACCATTTCCATTCTGTCCCACAGCATGGAGTCTTCTGCTTCTGAAGCTTCTGGAACTCCCTCCTCATCTATGCCTTCTGTGGGTGGAGTGATTTCTTCTGTCTCGCTTTCACAGTCTCCTTCTTCAGATTCATCATCATCCTCTTCAGACTTCGGCTTTGCCTCTGTAGGTGCTTTGTAAGAGAAGAATAGGTCCTCTGCTTTGCCTTCTGCCTCTGTCTCTGGCTCTGCTATGGCCATGTAACAGGGAGAGCATTACATCCATGCTTCTATCTCACTATCAGAAGTGATTTCGGAAATCGTTCCTGGTTCAGGCAGGAAGTATTCACCCATTGATAATGGCTTTGCATCTTTTGGGAGTTGGTTTACAGTACCCACTGTTAGGGAATGTGCCTCTGTTTTCTTGGGAAGGATTTGTTTGACAGCATCTTCTTCTGTTGATGTTCCATCTGTAGCCTCATTGGGGGAGTCAGAAGATAATTTCAAGGAGGTGGATCCATGTCCTTTTTGAGCACCATATAGCTTCAACACCTCTTTATTGGGTCCTCTACCCAAGGTCAAGGTTCCTTTGAACCAATTTGTCCTTGCTCTGGCTTCAAAAAGTCATGGTCTGCCTAGTAACAGGGGGTAGGATGTACCATAAGAGTTTGGCTTCACCACCAAATATGTTAGCCAATAATCTTTTCCAGCCACTGTAGTCTTCACATATGGGAGAATGCCCAAAGGCTTGATTCTGCTCTAATCCGCCAGTCTGATGAGCCACTGAGTTGGTTGCATACCTTGTAGGCCTAGATCCTTCATTGTCACATCCGTCATAATGTTCACTGATGAGCCACCATCACAATCAGTGCATTTGCAATAAAGCAACCTTCTATCCACACGCCAGTCTCTGGGATACCAGGATCTAGGAAGGCGTTAGCCACATCCACTTCTTTTACAGGCTCTAGAGCTTTGTTGGACTTTGTTGCTATTGAGGGAGCAATCCTTAAGCCACGTCTTCTTGTCAGTATACTTTTGAACCTTTTTTGGCAACTGGGAGACAACATCAACAATTGTTAGAATGTGAGGTTTGGTTTAAAGGTATCTATATCTCTGACCAGATCGTATTCCTTAATAGGATCCACTGGCTTCTCTAACCGGTTTAGGGAATGGGGTGACACCCATTTTCATTTTTCTTTTTGCTTCCAACAGGGGCATCATGAGGACTTCTTCTGCCACTTGTGGCACTTCTTCCTCTTCTATCTCCTGGATCTCTGGTCCTGTCTCTGGAACTGTCTCTGTGACTCTCTGTGGCACTGTAGTGCTCTATACGGCACTATCATGCTCTGTTCTGTTCTATTCTTCTGTTGGAAGATTGAACTTCATTGTTCTAGCAGAAGGATTATTTTCTTTTTGGACAGGTGGTTCCTTCTTCTTTGCACGCGTGATGGTAGCAACTTCCAATTCCACTAAATTGGAGGTAGGCTCTTGGGCCTTAGACGGATTATCAGTAGCACTGTTTTTCACTGGGGCTGGGCTTGGACAGTCTTTTGCAGTGTGGCCTTCTCCTTTGCATCGACTGCATAAGGGCTTGTAATCCAGTGACCTTCTGGGATTTGGACAATTTGGTGAAATGTGTCCCTTTTCTCCGCATCTGTAACACTCCACTTCTGATCTCTGACCATCGCCAGACTGTCGTCCTCTGTAACTTTGAGAGGGAAACCTTCTGGGTCCGAAGTTAGGACCAAAGTCTCTAGGCTTTGGCCCAATATCCTGTATTGTCATTTTATATTCCAACAAGTTGAATCTTGTGTCTTCTTCCTTTCTTCTCCTATCATGCATCTCCTTCAGAGAGCAAATATCCTCTGTATGGTTCTTCCTAAGACAGTAGAAGCAGAAAGCTCCAGGGACTGTTGGCTTTCATGTACATTCAATGGCTAAATGGCCTGCTTGATGACACTTACCACACCAAGTATTTGACCGCATCACATCTCTTCCTGCTCCTACAACGTTGGATATGCTAGCGGTATTCACTTTCAGTGTCTGCAACTGCTTTGTAATCACATCCATCAACTCCTTTTTGATATTTACAACTGAGTTGGATAAATAATCCTTCAAGCTTTCTCCTCCTGAAGCACTGGCAGTAGGGTTTTGAGGAGTCTCTGTAATCACTGCATAAACAGGTTGGGCTGGTGTAGAGGGGTGTCTGTTCTGATTCTGATTCAGAGCTCCTGTTTGAACTATTGGGCTCTTGGCTCTAGTTGGTAGGGTTCCACTGTTTCTGCTGATTTGGCATTGGGAAAATTGTTTGGGACCATTGTTGTTATGGTTGAACCATCATTTGAGGCATTGATTGTGGCCACTGTGGATTTGGTGCACTGTACTGTGATACTGGGGGCATCATTCCTGGCATCAGAGGAGGTCCACTGGAGGTGGCCACAATCAATTCGCGAGACATAAGCTTCTACTCTTTCTCCAGAGGACTGACTTAAATTCATGAACTCCTCTCGCATCCGCTCTTCAAAACCTTCACGCCTGAATTTAGTGAGGAAGGCCAACTTCAGGTCATCCCATGTGCCAAAAGTTCCTGCTGCTTGTCTCTCATACCACTGAAACACCGCACCCTTGAAAGTGGCGGGCAATATTGCTAACAATGCTCAAGGGTTCTGGAATTATTAGCCACATATGCTACCATAAACTCTGCTACATGAAGATCGGGGTCTTCATTGTACTCTCCCTTAAAAATTGGCAACAAGACTACATTTGCTGGCCTGTCATCAATATTTCCAGGACGAATCTAGCTTGGAATTGGACCTCCAGTAGGAGGAAGGGCTTACTGTGCCATTGGGACTTCTGTAAAGAGTTCTGCAAGGGCGTCAAAGGCGTCTTCTCCTGCTAGCTCGTTCTCGGCTTTGATTCTTGCTTTCTCTCTTCCCACGTACCTCTAGACTCGTTCTAGTACTTGTCTCCTGATGGCGTCATTCATGAGGGGGTTGGCTCCACTATGTTGATAGTGCTCCACAGAGGGATAACAGAAGGCTTCAGTCTCTAGAGGACTCTCTTTCCAACATTTCTTCTATTTCTTCCTTTTCAACGTCTCTGAATTCTGCTTTCATGCCACTGCACAGAGGAAGGTATTCGGTTTTGAAGGTGTCAAAATGCATACATCTAAGCATTGTGGTGGTGCCATCATCATAGTGATGCCAGCTTCTGATGGTTTCAACAATGTATGTTGTAAAGAACACTCTGTCTACCAACTTCCAGTGGGTTGCCAATTGGACAAACAAAATATTGACAGAACACCAAGCATCCCACGTATCTTGCTGTTGAGCGTCTACGAACAAGTCCCAGCTCTGTTCCTTCTTATTTTTGTGAACCTCCACAGACCACGACTCCTGAAGCTTCTTGACTATTTTCCACTTGATGATGTCTGGAAATTCTTCAATGAAGGCCAAATCCTCCATTGATACTCATTCTCTCTGCTCTACTCTTCAGTTTTGTGGGAGGAACTTTGCAACTGTGATGTAACTTTCTACAGCTTTAGAGGGTAGTGAAAACAGACTGTCACACAGAGGGACTTCATTAGAATGGCATTGTGCTTTATCCATTGGGGAATGAATATTTTGTAGAATGTTGCCTTGGCAATGAAGTATTGCAATTCTTCAACAGTGGCAGGAACTCTACTATCCATTGATTTACTTCTTTTTCCACAGTGCCACTTCTTCCATTTTCAGCCTCTGTTTGTGCTTGTTGATGGCAGTTTTCCCTGGCTGCGCACCAAAAACATGGAGCCCCAAGAGAGAAACCAAGGAAATAGGGTTTCTACTACAAGAAAATCTATCTTGTCATCATCAACAAGATTTTTTTATTAAGTTTAATATGATAACAATGAAGAAAAGAACACCAGGCACAACAAATCTTCATGTAGCATCATGTAGATCTCCCAGGGATTTTATAAAATCAACCATATTCTTCATAACATTCATAATCTCCATCAATATAACAAAGAACATAAAGGAATACACTATCTTTTAATGGAAATCAATCACACATTATTCATCTTCAATGTCTTCATAGTTCTCTCTCAATCTCTCATATACAGTTACACTGTTTTGATAGAATTGACTATCTCTGACTCTCTCTCACTCTCTCTCTCTCTCCATCAATAGTACATCTTATCCTCACTACAATAATCAATAATCATACATAATACTCCTCTCTTGGTCGTGAATACACCTTCCAAAAGGTATGTGTGGTATGAAGGGGCACCAGAGACTTCATAGTGTCTTGTGAGATCTGTCTTCTGTCACTGTCTTCTGTAACCTTCTGTGAATCTTCAACAGTTACTTCTTCACTTCAATTAGCTTGGATAGAGCTTCCATTCATCCTTTCCTAAGACAAAAACACTTTTCAAAATATCCACACATCCATCATAACACTCAACAGAAACAACAGAACAGAACCACAGAGCAACAGAAGCACAGAACAACACAACTACTACAGAAGCTTACAGAACTTCACAGAAGATCAAAAGAACCCATAAAAATCATAAAAAACAAAACAAAACCAATTCAATCTTTCATAAACCTCTTCACACAACTTCAATCATCTCTCAAAACATTCATTCAACCATCTCTACTACCAAAACAGAAACAAAACAGAAGAAAATAGAAGAAAATCAGACCTTACAGAACCAAACATCCTCATCAAAAACCATCAAAACCCTTTCAAACTTATCCAAACCTTTCCAAACACTTCAAAATAAACAACCATTTATAATAAAAAACAACAAAAAATCAGCCCAAAAACCAAAATATTTCACTCAACAAGAGGGAGGAGACAAGTGTAAAGGAGAAAGAAGGAACTCGTGAAGGAGAAGAAAAATGAGGGAAGTACGAAGGGATTCTTCTTCAAGCTTTGAGGTACGTGAATTTTCTATTCTCTCTTTGTTTTTCTCTTTTCTTTACTTCTCTCTTTCTTTTGTTGATGAAGAGATGTATAGAGAGAAGAAGTGAAAGAGATCAACACAAGGGATATTGAGAGAGAGAGAGAGAGAGAGAGAGAGAGAGAGAGAGAGAGAGAGAGAGAGAGAGAGAGAGAGAGAGAGAGAGAGAGAGAGAGAGAGAGAGAGAGAGAGAGAGAGAGAGAGAGAGAGAGAGAGAGAGAGAGAGAGAGAGAGAGAGAGAGAGAGAGAGAGAGAGAGAGAGAGGCTGCTCCCATTGCCAATCCACCACGAAAAGAGAGGGGAAAAGTACAAAGAAGAAGGAGGAAACCCGTGAAGGAGAAGAAGAAGCTCGGGGAAGTTACTATATGTATATCCTCTATATCACATGTGTTCAATGCCTATTTATAAATATCCTTATCTGTGAATTTTTCCTAAATAAAATATAACTCTTTTCTAATCAATGTGTAAATAACTCCTTTATATTAAACCCTTCTGTATGTAAAAAGTGTATAAAAATATTGTTTTAAAATACCTTATTTTGAACCCACATGATGCACACATATACTCATGAGTAACTTACATCATGAGAAAAGAAGGAGAGAAGTGCAAAGGATTCTTTTTCAAGCTTTGAGGTAAGTGCATTCTCTCTTCTCTCTCTTTTTTTCTCTTTTCTTTATTTCTCTCTTTCTTTTTGTTGATGAAGAGAAGTATAGAGAGAGAGAGAGAGAGAGAGAGAGAGAGAGAGAGAGAGAGAGAGAGAGAGAGAGAGAGAGAGAGAGAGAGAGAGAGAGAGGTTGTTGCCATTCCCAATCCACCATGAAAAGAGAGGGAACAACTGAAAAGGAGAAGGAGGAAACTCGTGAAGGAGAAGAAGAAGAAGGAGAGAATCATGAAAGGATTCTTCTTCAAGATTTGAGGTAAGTACATTCTCTCTTCTCTCTTTGTTTTTCTCTTTTCTTTACTTCTCTCTTTCTTTTTGTTGATTTAGAGATGTATAGAGAGAAGAAGGGAGGGAGATCAACGCAAGGGAGATTGAGAGAGAGAGAGAGAGAGAGAGAGAGAGAGAGAGAGAGAGAGCTGCCAGTGCCATTTCCATCGCCATCCACGAAAAGAGAGGGGACAATTATACCTAAAGGAGAAGAAGGGAAACCGTGAAGGAGAAGGAGAAGAAGAGAATCACAAAATGCTTGGCACATGGACAACAACATCAAAATTCTTGGCATAGCTCAAATACGCAAGGACAACAAGGATTTGTACATTCTAAAGCACAAGGATGAGGTGCTCGATATCTTTAAGAAAATGGATTTATAAAGAGAAATGCAAGTCGGATGGTTCATTGGAAATGTATAAAGCCCGACTGGTTGCAAAGGAATATGCATAGCAGTATGGCCTAGATTATGAGAAGACTTTCAGCCAGTTTATGGCAAGGGTGAGAATAGTCATTGCATTAGCAGCTTCTAAGGGTAGGAAATTATGGAAGATGGATATCAAAAATTCACTCTTGAATGGTGACTTGCTTGAAGAGGTATATATGGAGCAGCTTGAGGGTTATATACACCCTGACTATCTAACATATGTGTATAAGCTGAAAAAGGCCTTGTATGGGTTGAAACAATATTACTACATCACCTTGGGTAGAGGAGCTTAGAGATTCTTTGCACTACTAAAATACTTCATGGCCTATAGTAGAGATATAGAGATTTGTGATCCCCATTGCCAATTAGGAATGGATAACCTCAATTACTAATCAAGAGGTGAAATCACCTTTTGAGGGATTGAGTCTTTGAAGGGACTAAGTCGACTTCGTGGAAGTTAGGATCTTGGTGGGGAATCATAATAAAGGAATACACACCTAATTAAAAGAAAAAAATATTATCAATTTTTATATATTATGCTTGAATTATGTGTAATGAACCTTGTGTAATGGGATAATAAAAGGAAGTTGCTTTATATGTTCTCACAATGTGGTAGCATGCTTTGCTAATTAGATAACTAAAACTAACCTATCAAAGAATATAGGAGCTCTCAGTGGCTAGTTTTGTCTAGTATTAGAATGAGACTTTCAACTCTGTAGAATAGTTGACCATCTTAACACCATTTTAGGGAACTCAAGTGTAGTTGAGTGTCCTATTGTCCATGCAAGTCTAGAAGGCAGCTCCACTCTCTTAAACATGGTGTGGTGCTCAAAAACTATCACATTTGATTGGTTATAAAGTGACCCTTCCTAGGTGGGCATTAGACTATCATCTAGGAGACCTTCATAGTTTAAGAATCTTCATGTGTATTCTTTAGGTCTAGGCCTTGACTTTTTGCTGTGAGGTAGACTTAGAGATTATACGACTAGCTAAGTCTATGCATCTAAATTGGTTTTGGATGGTGCTACTTGTGGAGAGGTGTCCAAGTAACTATTCAAAATTTTCCTCCTCTAGCTTAATTGGGGGTATATTACATGTGGTATCTGAGGGAATCCAAAGAGAATCCTTTACCTTAATGACTTTCTTAATGATAAGAGATTTGAGATGGACTAATGGGAGAGGGGGGTGCACATTTTATCCACTCCCTTATTCTGCTTGGCCCAACCACAAGTAGGCATATCCCCCTACCTCCACTTTATTCCTCCCTCCGCTCCCCCCGGTGCATATTTTTGCTAATGTAAGGTACCATCATCGTCACTAATACAATCCTCTACAAAACCCTATCACCAACCACAATCTCATCACCCTTTACCGAAGTACCTAAGATTCATCCTCGTCAACAATGTTAACCATCATAAACCTTCCCTGAGTTCATGACCCTCTGGCAAGAAAGCGGCGTGTCCTTGATATACCATCTTCTTCATGGTTTGTGACCTTTGGAAGTCTAACTGACAATGGACATTCATGATAACCTGAGGTAACCAGACGTGTCCCAACACATCTATCTAGTGAATACAAACTTGAACGAGCTATGATAGATATTACCAACGAGAATGGAAGCCTACTTACGTGAGCACTCTCCGAATCTCGGAAAGTCATGCATGGTCTATATGAGAATGTCTCAATTATTGGCGGACCATCGACCATCGCACTTGCTCATATCTTGCACAGTGACCCCCTCCTCCCACAATATCTTAAGCTCATCAACTAATGGACGAAGATACATGTCCATATTTTTGACTTTGTAGTGTTCGGGAACGAGTAAGCTAAGGATAAGATGCCCTTTCTTCATAGAAAGCCATAGAGGGATATTGTAGTTGACAAGGACTATAGACCACACATTGTAAGAAGTTGAGCACAGATACCGAATAGGTTCATGCCATCCATAGCAAGACCGAGCCAAAGATTCCTTGGCTCTAGGGCAAAGCCTAGGAAGGTAGAGTCAATGTGGCTCCATGCATGTGAATCCACTGATATTAATTGAACTCCATCTGTGGACCTATTCTGTGCATGCCACATTGTCAAGCTCGCCATGCCGGACGTACAAAACATGTGGTTTATGCAAGGATAAGCGGAAAGTGTCTAATAACTTTTTGAGGGATGGTTTTCCCTTGCAGTGTAATATTTCCACAAGAAATATTAATGAATTTTAACCTTTACATGCCCATGCAAAAGCAACTTAAAATATTCTACTCGCAATTAGAAGAACCCTGCTAAAAACCCCACCTTCACGTGTTAATAAACTCCAACTACACGGTGCATAAGGAGCCGCGGCTTGAAGACCGCAAAGCCGCGTGAGAACACCCTTCTTGAAAAAAGGGGCAATTGGATAATGGGTAAGATTAAGGCAAATTTTTTTAATTAATTACCCCTCCCCTCAGCCGATGCATGGCAGGGGGAGAGCGAGTGTGTGGAGGAGTGAGTTAAGTGGAGAGAGGGAGTGTAGTGTGTGGGAGCTTGTGGGGGGAGGCATGCACAAGCCACGTGTGTGGCTACCTCTCCCCCCCCTTTAACCTATATAATCTCCCCCTTAGAGCTTGGGGGGAGGCACGAACCAAGAGAGAGAAGGAAGGACTGCTAGCTGGAGCCGTGAAGATTGTCGCCATAGGACCTGCCGCCACCAAACGCCGCCCTGCCATGCCGTGCTGCACCGCCAGATCGCCGCCATGCCAAGACCTGCCGCCGCTGCGCTGAATCCACCACCACCATCACACCCTCCTCATTGATGTTTCCCTGGTAGTCGTCAATCTCCTCCCCTTCAATCATTACCCCCCATCATTTTGTCCAGAAGCAGAAGCTTCTTGGAAGCTTCCTTAGAAGCTTCTTAGGATAAGGCTTCCATAAGCCTCCTGCACATGGTCTATTTCCCGGTTTCTTAAAACCGCGTTTTGTGAAGGAATTTCCTGCGCAAGAGGGAGTAGGTAGATTTTGAGGCTGAGTTGCCAAGCTTGGAGGGAGTTTGGAGATCGCATAAAGGCAAGGACAAATCGCGGAGTTCAAAACCACTACATCAACAATGGCTCCAAAGCCAAAGGTGCAAGGTGCACCTGCGGAAGCCTCGAACCCAAGTTTACACATGGACATCGCCGCAAGTCCTCAAACCCATGTTCTTAGAAGTTTAATTCCGCATTGGGCATGTATAAATTTCATGCGGAAGTTATGAATACAAAATTATGCATTCATCTTACAAGTTTTAAATTGCATGTTGCTCTTGCTTGCATTTCCAAAGTGACAATCCCCATTGCATATTGCATGAAAATTTGTTTAAATTCACCCTTGTCTTCCTTGCATGAAAAAACAAGCACATAATGCATCTAGGCCATGATTTCCTAGATATGATTTGTAAGAGATATTCATTAAACATCCGTTATAATGTTGCCCAAGGACTTGCATGGTATGAAAAGGAAACCATAAACTTGCATGTTGCATGTGAAGATGCTTGTAGGATGGATTAAGTCAACATTAGTCTTATAATATTCGTCATACATGAACTTCATTCATCGAAGTTGTATCTAGAAAAGGATGCATGTTACATATTCGCCATGCATGAAATTCATTCATTGAAGTTGTATCTAGAAAAGTTTGCATATCATATTGAAGCCTGAAATTCAATTGCATTAAACAAAAGGTTGTAGGCATAGCTCCTTGATGTAAATCTTTGTAGGTTTAATGCAAGTTATTCTCCAAATTGTCATTCATCATGACTTTAGCAAGAAAAGAAAGGGTTATTGCAAACCTTATAGTGCATAGAGGCAATGAATGTGATGTCTTGCAACTATTTACACCTTTAGAACAAGTTTAGCATCTCTAAGAAGAGATCGTTTCTTGTCGCAAGACAAGTAGACTGATTTGGTTAGATAACTTGTAAGGGTATAACCCTCAAGGGATTCGTATAAGCATAACTAGTTAGTACAATAAACATCTCAAGTGCTAGCTAGGGTTTGGCACGTTAGAAATTTTGCCTAGTAATGCACTTGGTCGCCACGTTGAGACTTTCAAACCCAAAGGTCCTACCCACATTCACAGAATGTTTGGGTTAAGTGGACACCCATACAACAACAATCTAGGGCTTTACCCTAAGGATCGAATGACCCAATAATAGACTTTCGATTGAGTCTAGAAACCCTAGGGCCAAACGTCATTGGCCTAGCAAGGTTAGGGTTGGGTTGGGTAAGAAGACACCCCAAACCCTACATCTTGACTAAACATATTTCTTTACCAGGAAACACCATTGATGGGTGAAATGATCCCATGAGTTAGGTGCGACACTTGTGCAAGAAGTTGCAACATCACATGGCTTTGTGGGTTAATCAGAAGATAGATTTGCCACTCCTTGGAATAAGGTTGGCACGTTCTAGCGCAACTCTAACTTGCAAGAGGATGAGTAGTCATCCTACTACTAAGTTGGCAAGTTAAGGTAACGAGCAATTGACAAATCAAGTTAGAGCGATAAAGTCGCCAGGATTTACTGTCTTAATTTAAGGAACCTAAGGTGTTGCTAATTTGGGTTGACAGGGTATAAACCCTAACCCAAGGAAAAAAGGGTAATCAAGCAACGAACCCTTGGGGATCTTTCCAAGTCGCAATTGATCTCGGATCGAATGCTGGATGCATTCGGAGAGATGGATTCCCATCTTAGCAGTTGGCCAAATAAACAACCACTAGTTTGATTGTGTTTGTACAGTTTAGGAGCACTCTCTGTATTGCTTTGCTTAAGGAACTAAAGATGGAAAAATAAATAATGCTTCAGGTTGAAGGCCTCGAGGGAGAGGTAGCATCAATTTTCCCCGACTGTTTGCCTAACCCTAACCAAGGGGGTTGTTAGCCACGCCAGAACTCGCCACGAGAGGTCTCTCCATTGGGCACTACTTGGAGCAGGAGGACGCTTGGGTGCCAGAGGGGGCTCTGGCCGTAAATCCCTTGCATTCCGGGCCTTGCACAAGAGGCCGACGTGACTTGGGATTGGATCTCGAGGCCTGCATACTAGTCTACAAGCGGAATCTTGGATTAGTAATCCCTCTGAATTGTTGGATTGCCTTCAGGCAGATTATGGATTGCCTTCGGGTGGATTATGGATTAGCCTACGGACTGGATTATAATATATATTCCAAAGATAAATAAGATCAATTGTTGTAAAGGAACTTGTTTGACATTGTTTTTCTATGTCAGTGCTAAGATTACGTGAAGGAACTAGTGACTAAAAGGCTAATTAAGGAAGCTATTTTTTGCGTGTCAAACTAAATGTGATAGGTAATTAGATAACTAAAGAAACCTTGAGGAAAGTGCGGTGAATGTGGCTATGGGTCCATCCTACGGATGGGTGGTCTCGGTTGGCCGGGAACTTTTCTCAACAGAATTGACAGTAAGAAATGATGACTTGGAATCTAGGATACTAGAACCCCGATTTATGCTATTTTAGGGGAACGGAATGGGACTATGACTTATGGGCAGAGAGGTCGAGCTTTGCATCCCTCTCGTTTCCCATTCTCCTTGAACTAAGTGCAACATGAATCCGCTTTGACCCTGACGTTTCTGCGTAAAGTAGTTCACCTGGGGTTCGACGCTAGTTACTCTCTAGGAATTTGACCATTAGAAAAACCCTGATTCAGGTCGATCCTAAGTGGGAACGGCTAGAATGCTTTCTCTTCGTGGTAGACTCGGGAGGCCCTAGATTGCAAACCTCGTGACATTCCATGGGAGTGTCGGCGGCACTTTCAAGACTCCCTTCCGGATGGACTGCTAAGACGTGTCTTGCAAGTGAACAGGTGGACACATTACAGTTGGTATCAGAGCGAACCAATGAGGAACTAATGTTTACAAGAAGACTTAATAAGGAAAAGTAGAGCAAATGTTGCTGTTAAGATCGTTTCCTTACTTACTTATCAATGCTGACTTGTAGAGTCATGAAGCATGGAATAGATTCTTGGTGTTCCAAGTTATGTTTATGACTGCGATGCGTGCTTTAGATTATCGACGGAGGATCGATATGATGAATATCCTAGACTACATCTACAATCCATTGCCCTTGTACGTGGAACGGAGATGGACGGGTGATTCAAGAATCTATTACATAGCTGCCCACCGATTTGCGTACCTTCGAACCAACTTAAAGAGAATCAAGTGGTTGGCAGACCTGAAGATCGTGAAGCTGTTCATCTTTGTTGAGGCTGATGCAAACACAACCCTGCATGTCGAAAGTTGGAAGGTCAAGCTAAAGACGTATGTGTACAAGGAAGTGACCTGAATAATCCCTGCTGACAGAATCAAGGTGTTGGGACGTTACGAGAAGAACGGGTACCAAAGAAAAGGATACCCTAATCTTCCAATTACCTATCGATTTCTAAAAATCCATGACCCCAATCCATACTATTACTCAGTTCGCGTAGTTGAATGTAACACAACCTTATTCTCCTTGAATTAATGTATCAGCTTGTTCCATCTTCCCAAGAAATAATTGTACTCTGAAAAGGGCTATGCCCATATGAATGAAATAAGACTCTTTTTATCAATGATTGTCTTGACTGTGAGTATTGATAAAAAAGTTAAGCAATTAGGTCTCTTGGTTGAAAGATGAATTGGGCATGAAATGTAATGTGAGAAACGTTTGGCGAGTTATTAATGTTAAGAATCTTAATGCCCAGGCACAAGCCCAGGTGCAGATTCCTTGTCCGACCCCTACACCAAGTACGGTCGTGATTCAGGAGGAGTTTCTTCTCAAGCAAATCAAGCCACCAGAATTTGATGGCAAGGGAAGGACTGTCCAAACTGATGCCAAAATTTGGATCGAGTCCATGGAAGATTACTTTGAAGTGGCTCGTACTGCACCCACCAACCAAGCAATGCTCGCCAAGCTGAAGCTTACCGGTGAAGCAAGACTTTGGTGGAAGCATTGGCGTAGAGATCAAGGGATTTTGGAAGGGTCCGTTACTTGGGAGAAGCTGAAAAGAGCGGTGCAAGAAAGATACTTACCACCTGCCTACCGCATGCAGAAGATAAATGAGTTCTATGAGCTGAAATAGCTTGGTCTATCTCTTGATGCATACTACTCAAAGTTCGTCTCTCTCTTGAAGTATGCGTCACAAATGGATATGACACAACAGGTGTCAAAGTTTTGTGCCGGATAAAACCCACCTATAAATACCCGCCTTGAATCAATTCTCCCAATAGATCTTCAAGACACACTTATTCGAGCTGCGCTCATAATACAGGAGGTGCAGACCAGGCCAAGAAGTAACAGGACTTGGTCTTACAAGGATCAAAACAAAGGAGTGTATAGGTCTCAGGCGAAGAGAGTTCAAGGTCAAAACCAAGGACAAAGGAAGAAAGCTAGGACCAACAATGTCAATAATTTTGTTCCTACCCAAAGTAATGGCCGCAACCTTTGTTGCTTCCATTGCAAGGAGCGCGGTCATTTAAAAAGGCAATGTCCCAAACTTGGCGGAGAACAACGTCAAGGACCATTCCAAGGAACCGCCCGTGGCCAAGGAGCCGCCATCTAGGGCAGAGGAAGAACCGCCTGTGTTGCCAATAGGAAAATGTGCAATGAGGAAGACCCGACCATAAAAGCAGACTTTGAGAGGGCAACAGTCCATGGCCCCCTTCACAAGAAAGGCCCGAATCGCTAGTTTTCGGTGATTCAGACACCATCGGATTATCAAGGTAAATGCTTCAAAACCTTGATTGATTGTGGCAGTACACATTCCTTTATTTCACCAGCTTGTGCAAGAAGATTAGGAATAGCCACAAAAGATGCACCTACCTTGCTTGTGGAATCAGCAAATGGCCATGAGGTCACTTGTACCAGGTAAACTACTAAGGTGGAATTCCTATTGGGAGGAAAGTCGACTTCGGTCAGATTCAGGGTTATGAACCTAGCTATCCATGAGTGTTTGCTCGGAATGGATTGGCATAAACCTAATGATGCCCACATTCACTGTGGAAAGGGCCAAGTTTCCTTTCGAAATTCAAAAGGGGAATTGGTCACAACTCAAAGAGAGGCTGGGAAGCCAAAAATTCAATTGGCCAAAGCATCTCAGATAATAAAGGGAGTTAGAAAGGGACTACCTATCTATTTGATTAATCTTAATAAGCTAGATCAGAATCAGGAGTCTAGTGAAGAACCTTCATGGCTAAAGGAGTACACAGACGTATTTCCTGAAGAGCTGACAGAACTTCGCCTCAAATGGAAGTTCATCATGAAATCAAGCTAGTGCCAAGAGCTGTGCCAGTTGCAAAGAGGCCATATAGAATGTCCATCCCGGAAGCGATTGAGCTAAACGAGCAACTCAAAGATCAAGGCTACATCCGTCCTAGTAGTTCACCATGGGGAGGTCCAGTGCTATTCCATAAGAAGAAGGATGGAATGCTTCAGTTATGTATTGATTACAGAGGGCTGAATCAATCAACCTGCAAAAACAAGTACCCTATTCCAAGGATAGATGAACTTCTTGACCGTCTTCAAGGTGCGAAGATCTTCTCCAAGATTGATCTCGGATCTAGATACTATCAGATAAGGATCAAGGAAGAAGATATCCCAAAGATGGCATTTAGCACAAGATATGGACACTTTGAGTTCCTAGTCATGTCATTCGGGCTGACAAATGCTTCTACCACCTTCAACAGGTTAATGTAGGATATCTTTAGACCATATCTTGATGACTTTGTACTCATATTCTTCGACGATACCTTAGTCTACTCCAAACAGGAAGAAGATCATGAACCCTAGCTTCGCATTGTCCTTGAGACAATGAGGGCACACAAGCTTTATGCCAAAAGAAGAAGTGTGCATTCTTCAAGTGACAGATTGAGTATCTGGGATTCATTGTATCAGCAAAAGGAATCTCAGTAGACTCGGCCAAGGTTAGAGACGTTCTAGAGTGGCCAACACCAACAACTGTCAAAGAAATACGCAATTTTATTGGATTGACAAGATGGTACATGGTCTTTATCAAAAACTATGCTTTGATTGCAGTGCCACTAATCGATCTACTAAAGAAGCAAACATCAATTGTATGGTCAACTGCTGAATAATCTAGCTTTGACAAACTAAAGCAAAGCTTGCTATCAGCACCTATCCTGAAAATTGTGGACCTTAGTAAGGAGTTTGAAGTAATAATTGATGCTAGCACACTTGCCTTAGGATGTGTGCTTATGCAAGAGGGTCATCGTGTAGCATACTCTTCAAGGAAATTGAAGAGCCATGAGAGGAATTATGCTACCCACGATCTGGAGCTGTTAGCTATCATTCATGCTCTCAAGCTTTGGAGACACTACTTGTTGGGTAACAAGTTTACCTTGGTGACGGATCATAAAAGCCTCAAGTGGATCTTTACCCAGAACGAGGTTAACATGAGGCAACATTGATGGATTGAAGTGTTGGAGAAATATGACTTTGAGATCAAATACCGGCCTGGAAAGGAGAACATAGTTTCCGATGCACTCAGACGCAAGGCATTTCTAAATTCTCTAATCTTGCAAGATCCATCAACGGCTATATCTTTAGCCACAAAGGTATCCATGCCAAACAACCCAATACTTGAGCTAGCTAGAGAAGAGGCATGCCATGATCCAACCTATTAGAAGATGCTAAGGGAGATCCCTATCAAGGATCAAGACCCGAAGCTATAGGCTAAGTATCTAGAATTCTCTATCAATAGTGGACTTGTCTACTATAGAACGAGATTATGTATACCGGAAAGCCACTCACTCAAGAAAAAAGATACTTTGGGAAGCTCATGACTCCCCTTTCTCAGGACATCCTGGCTATGCCATGACCCTCAATGCAGTTAGAAAGAGCTATTATTGGGAAAGGCTTAAAGGTGACGTTCTCAAATATGTCACAGAGTGTTTGTCTTGTCAACGCATTAAGGCCGCACATGTCAAAATGCCAGGGAAATTGCAACCACTTGACATTCCCCAAATGAAATGGAAATTCATTAGTATGGATTTTGTTGTTGGCCTACCCCAAGTTCAGGGAGGATACAACTCCATTATGGTTGTTGTGGATATGCTAACCAAGGTTGCTGAGAGTGGAATTTTGCTGTCGGCAATTGCTTAAAAATAGCTAAAAAATATGAATATCAAGGGAAAAATATCCAATGTCCAAGGCGGCGACTCGACCTAGGACGATTTTAAGCGTCAAAGTGCTCTAAGGATGCTCGGGCAACACTTGCAGATTTTTAGTAATTTTTCCATGTGCCTGTGCCGGTCAGTGGAGCTATCAGTCAGTGCAGGATGCTGAGACGAGCTCACAGAAATTTTCAGACTGTGATTTGGACATCGTATGTGCGAGAGGCAGTGAAAAGGCCAAACGGCCGGGAGGGTGCCCAAAAATTGAGAAATGAGGGGGTGTCTTTGTGAAGGGGCACCCCCCCATTAAAAATCGTGATTTAGGAGGGGGGGGGGGGGGGGGGGGGCGGCTGATCAACGCCGCGAAAAAAAGCGCCCCCCCCCCCCCCTTCACAAATCGATATGCAGGCTTCAATGTAAGCCATGGATCTAATCATAGAAGGCAACCACACTCGATCTTCGCTCCGCATTGCTCCGGTTTGTGCAGTCAATGGGAGCCTGTAGAGGGAGAGAGAAAATCAGTCTTTCTCTCTCCTCCCTCTCTCTCCTCTAAGAGGGAGTTCATGTGGGAAGAAGAAGGAAGAAGAAAGAATGGTGGAAGCTTGTCCGGCATGGATCAGATTGCTTCCTGGGCTGGAAATGGTGATTTATGATCGTGATGAGGATGAAATGCTGCTGATTTTCAGATTTGCAGCCATGGACATGAAACTCGAAACACGCAAATAAGCGGTAATTCAAAAATTTCAAAGGAAATTTGAGATTTCATGGCTTTTGATTGATAAAATGTTGTTCGTGTGGGCTAAAAATTGTTTATGTTGCTGTTTTCCATGAGTACTTGTTGGTCATAATCAGAAAATCAGAAAAATATGCATCTTGTGGCTCAAAATAATACACTAAAAACACGTAAAATATGAAAAATCAAGGGAAAATGATGTTTTTGGGCATAAAAATGGAAAAATGAATAGGAACACCAACTAAATTTTCATTTTTGCTGCAAGAAGGAACTAAGGGCCACAACCCATAATCTATTTTGAATTTTCAGTAATTGAATAATGCAAGAAATAAGGAAAAATACAAGGAAAATAGAGGAAAATCACTAAAAATAGGGGAAAAATGCATTTTGGGTGCGGGAAATTAATGAAAATTAAGAACAATGTTTGTGAATGTTTGTGGGGACTGAAGCATGAGGATTTGCCTCAGTTCAACCCCACCTTCTTGTTCTAGTGTGTTTTTCCCATTTTTTACACATAAAATGATGGCAAAATACCCTATAAATCTATACAACAATGCAACATTTGATCGATGGGAGGGTAGAGTGGTTAGAATGTGTCTGAATGTGGAGTAAAATGATGAAAAGATTGCTGTTTTTGTTTGCATGCCATATAGGTCAGTGAATAATTATAAAATAAGGGCCTAGTAGCACGAGGGTTTCCTTGGTGCTAGGTTCGTGCAACGCCGCATAAGATCGGTAGCTGAAAATCATTGAAAGGATGTTTGGCACATGTGCACAATATTGATTTCATAACTGTTTGAGCACTTAGCATCCACACTATGCATAAATCATGGAAATATTTAAAGGTATCAGAAATCCTAGATGCACAGCAATTGCTTTCATTAGGACCTTGACCCACGTTGAGTGAGAGACAGGACACCCTAAGCCATAGGGTAGTCGTGGGGTTTAAGGGAAAGAGAAGTAGGGACAATGGTACGTTCCTGTATACGATTAAATGGTACCTTGAGTGGATTTTGTGCGACATGTTTATATGTTGAGCGACGCACTAAGGGGCCAATCCCCAAGGTGTAGGAGAGTCGCAGAGGGGTGGCGGCATTCAGCCGTTGGAGGACCCCCTATGTCTGTGCTTCGTGCCATTAGGCAATGTGTAAGGGACTCCCTCTGAGGAGTAGTGGGTGAGAGAAGAGTGGACTATAAATGACGTAATACAAACGCAAGACATTTAGGAAGGCAATGTATGTGTCATCAACGCTCCTGGCCGCAAAGCCGTGGGGTTGTTGAGCGCGTGAGATAGAGGTCCGGCTAGTGCACGAGCCAGTGCCGGCCCGTTCTAGGTTCCATCAGTTGCACATCTTATTCCTGTTAAGACAAACTATAAAGCCTTAGACATTGCAAGGTTATTTATCAAGGAGATATTCAAACTGCATGGGTTACCCAGAAGAATCATTAGTGATCGTGACTCTCTCTTCACATCACACTTCTGGAGAGCTATCTTCGAATCCATTGGGACTCAACTCTGTTTCAGTACAGCTTACCATCCCCAAACAAATGGTCAAACGGAACGAGTCAACCAAGTCATCGAGGATATGCTAAGGGCACATTGGTGCCGTGAACCCAAAAAGTGGATCCACTATTTGCCACTGGTTGAGTTTGCCTACAATGCTTCTTATCAACAAAGCATTCAGATGACCCCTTTTCAAGCATTGTATGGGCACGACTGTCGAAGTCCTTTAAACTTCTCAGACCCAAACCTAAGAGTTGAAGCTTCAAAGCAAATGCTGGAAGATATGGATGACCAAATGAACTCAATAAGACAAGACATCCAAGCCGCCAAGGATAGATAGAAGGCATACGCGAATTTAAAACGTCAAGATAGATCCTTCACTGAAGGACATATGGTCTTCATTCGCGTATGCCCAAAGAAGAGTTCCCTAGCCTTAGGTGAATGCAAGAAGCTAAGTCCAAGGTGTTGAGGACCCTACAAGATTCTCAAGTGCTTAGGGCCTAATGCTTATAGACTGCAACTACCTGAGAACCTAAAGGTTCATAATGTATTCCACATCAGTTTACTGAAGAAGTATGTACCTAACCGTAGTCATGTGCTTGATGATCAACAAGTTATGATGCCTAGCCAAGGAGTCCTTGAGCTACGGCCTGACAAGATCTTAGATGTTAGGGAGAGACATTTGAGATCCAAAACCTTGAGAGAATACCTCATCGAGTGGAAAGATTACCCCGAGGAGGATGCCACTTGGATGGATGAAAGTGCTCTCAACCAACAATACCCCCAGTTCTTCTCAAGATGAGGATATCTCGATTCCTCTAAGGGGGAGAGAATATAATATTTCCATAAGAAATATTAATGAATTTCAACCTTTACACGCCCACACAAAAGCAGCTTAAAATATTCTCCTCGCGACTAGAAGAACCCTGGGCTAAAAACCCCACCTTCACATATTAATAAACTCCAACCGCACGGTGCATAAGGAGCCACGGCTTGAAGACTGCAAAGCTGCTTGAGAACACCCTTCTTGAAAAAAGGGGCAATTGGATAATTGGTAAGATTAATGAAATTATTTTAAATTAATTACCCCTCCCCTCTGCCGATGCATGGCAGGGGGAGAGGGAGTGCGCGGAGGAGTGAGTTAAGTGGAGAGAGGGAGTGTAGTGTGTGGGAGCATGAGGGGGGAGGCATGCACAAGCCATGTGTGTGGCTACCTATCGCCCCCCTTAACCTATAGAAGCTCCCCCTAGAGCTTGGGGGGAGCACGAACAAGGAGAGAGAAGGAAGGAGTGTTGCCTGCAGCCATGAAGATCACCGCCATAGGACTTGCTGCCAAACGTCGCCGTGCCGTGCCGTGCTCTAGCCCGCCAGATTGCCGCCATGCCAGGACGTGCTGCCACTGTGCTAAATCCACTGCCACCATCACACCCTCCTCATTGACGTCACCCTAATAGTCGTCAATCTCCTCCCCTTCAATCATTATCCCCCCTCCATGTCATTTTGTTTAGAAGCAAAAGCTTCTTGGAAGCTTCCTTAGAAGCTTCTTAGGATAAGGCTTCCATAAGCCTCCTGCACACGGCATATTTCTCGGTTTTTAAAATCGTGTTTTGTGAAGGAATTTCCTGCGCAAGAGGGAGTAGGCAGATTTTGAGGCTGAGTTGCCAAGCTTGAAGGGAGTTTCGAGATCGCGTAAAGGCAAGGACAAATTGTGGAGTTCAAGCCCACTACATCAACGATGGCTCCAAAGCCAAAGATGCAAGGTGCACCCACGGAAGCCTCGAACCCAAGTTTACACATGGACATTGCTGCAAGTCCTCAAACCTAGGTTCTTAGAAGTTTAATTCCGCATTGGGCATGCTTAAATTTCATGCAGAAGTTATGAATACAAAATTACGCATTCATCTTACAAGTTTTAAATTGCATGTTGCTCTTGCTTGCATTTCCAAAGTGACAATCCCAATTGCATATTGCATGAAAATTTGTTTAAATTCACCCTTGTCTTCCTTGCATGAAAGAACAAGCGCATAATGCATCTAGACATGATTTCCTAGATATGATTTGTAAGAGATATTCATTAAACATCCGTTAGAATGTTGTCCAAGGACTTGCATGGTATGAAAAGGAAACCATGAACTTGCATGTTGCATGCGAAGATGCTTGTAGGATGGATTAAGTCAACATTAGTCTTATAATATTCGTCATACATGAACTTCATTCATCAAAGTTGTATCTAGAAAAGGTTGCGTGTTACATATTAGTCATGCATGAACTTCATTCATTGAAGTTGTATCTAGAAAAGTTTGCATATCATATTAAAGCCTGAAATTCAATTGCATTAAACAAAAGGTTGTAGGCATAGATCCTTGATATAAATCTTTGTAGGTTTAATGCAAGTTATTCTCCAAATTGTCATTCGTCATGACTTTAGCAAGAAAAGAAAGGGTTATTGCAAACCTTATAGTGCATAGAGGCAATGAATCACACATTTACAGGTAATGTGATGTCTTGTAACTATTTACACCTTTAGAACAAGTTTAGCATCTCTAAGAAGAGATCGTTTCTTGTCGCAAGACAAGTAGACCGATTTGGTTAGATCACTTGTAAGGGTATAACCCTCAAGGGATTCATATAAGCATATCTAGTTAGTACAATGAACACCTCAAGTGCTAGAGAGGGTTTAGCACGTTAGAAATTTTGGCTAGTATCGCACTTGGTCGCCAAGTCGAGACTTTCCAACCCAAAGGTCCTACCCACATTCACGGAATGTTTGGGTTAAGTTGACACACATACAACAACAATCTAGGGCTTTACCCTAAGGATCGAATGGCCCATTAATAGACTTCCGATTGAGTCTAAAAACCCTAGGGCCAAACGTTATTGGCCGAGCAATGTTAGGGTTGGGTTGGGTAAGAAGATACCCCAAACCTTACATCTTGACTAAACATATTTCTTGACCAAGAAATGCCGTTGATAGGTGAAATGATCCCATGAGTTAGGTGCGACACTTGTGCAACAAGTTGCAACATCACATTGCTTTGTGGGTTAATCAGAAGATAGATTTGCCACTCCTTGGAATAAGGTTTGCAGGTTCTAGCGCAAGTCTAACTTGCAAGAGGATGAGTAGTCATCCTGCTACTAAGTTGCCAAGTTAAGGTAAAACGAGCAATTGAAAAATCAAGTTAGAGCGATAAAGTCGCCAGGATTTATTGTCTTAATTTAAGGAACCTAAGGTGTTGCTAATTTGGGTTGACAAGGTATAAACCCTAACCGAAGGAAAAAAGGGTAATCAAGCAATGAACCCTTGGGAATCTTGCCAAGTTGCAATTGATCTCGGATCGAATGCTGGATGCATTCGGATGAGATGGATTTCCATCTTAGGAGTTGGCCAAATAAATGACCACTGGTTTGATTGTAATTGTATAGTTTAGGAGCACTGTTTGTATTGCTTTGCTCAAGGAACTAAAGATAGAAAAATAAATAATGTTTCAGGTTGAAGGCCTGGAGGGAGAGGCAACATCAGGGACCCTCCTTTGGCTTCCTGAACCTAACCAAGGGGGTTGTTAGCCGTGCCGAGAACGTGGACCGAATCTGCCACGAGAGTCTCTTCGTTGGGCACTACTTGGAGCATGAGGACGCTTGGATGCCAAAGGGGGCTCTGGCCGTAAATCCCTTGCCTTCCGAGTCGTGCACAAGAGGCTGACGTGACTCGGGATTGGATCTCGAGGCCCGCATACTAGTCTACATGCAAAATCTTGGATTAGTAATCCCTTTGGATTGCTGGATTACCTTCGAGCAGATTATGGATTGCCTTTGGGTGGATTATGGATTAGCCTACGGGCTAGATTATAAGATGCATTCCAAAGATAAATAAGATCAATTGTTGTAAAGGAACTTGTTTGACATTGTTTTTCTATGTCAGTGCTAAGATTACGTGAAGGAACTAGTGACTAAAAGGCTAATTAAGGAAGCTGTTTTTTGCGTGTCAAACTAAATGTGATAGGTAATTAGATAACTAAAGAAACCTTGAGGAAAGTGCGGTGGATGTGGCCATGGGTCCGTCCTATGGATGGGTGGTCCCGGTTGGCCGGGAACTTTTCTCAACAGAATTGACAACAAGAAACGATGAATTAGAATCTAGGATATACTAAAGCCCCGATTTATGCTGTTTTAGGGAAACGGAATGGGACTATGCCTTATTGACAGAGAGTTTGAGCTTTGCATCCCTCTCATTTTCCATTCTCCTTGAACTAAGTGCAACATGAATTCGCTTCAACCCTGATGTTTCTGCGTAAAGTAGTTGGCCTGGGTTTCGATGCTAGTTACTCTCTAGGAATTTGACCATTAGCAAAACCCTGATTCAGGTTGATCCTAAGTGGGAACGGTCGGAATGCTTCCGCTTCAGGGCAGAATTAGGAGGACCTAGATCGCAAACCCCGCGACATTTCATGGGAGTGCCAGGCGGCGCTTTCTAGACTCTCTTCCCGATGGACTACTAAGATGTGTCCTGCAAGCGAACAGGTGGATACATTACAGTTAGTATTAGAGCGAACCAACGAGGAACTGATGTTACAAGAAAACTTAATAAGGAAAAGTAGAGCAAATGTTGCTGTTAAGATTGTTTCCTTACTTACTTATCAATGCTGACTTGTAGAGTCATGAAGCATGGAACAGATTCTTGGCGTTCCAAGTTATGTTTATGACCACGATGCATGCTTCAGATTATTGACGGAGGATCGATATGATGAATATCCTAGACCGCATCTACAATCCATTGCCCTTGTATGTTGAACGGAGATGGACGGGTGATTCAAGAATCTATTACATAGCTGCCCACCGATTTGCGTACCTTCGAACCAACTTAAAGAGAATCAAGTGGTTGGAGGACGTGAAGATTGTGAAGCTGTTCATCTTTGTTGAGACTCACGCAAACACGACCCTACATGTCGGAGGTTGGAAGGTCAAGCTGAACACGTATATGTACGAGGAAGTGATCCGAATGATCCCTGTCGACAGAATCAAGGTGTTGGGACGTTACGAGAAGAATGGGTACCAAAGGAAAGGATACCCTAATTGTCCAATGACCTATCGATTTGAAAATCCATGACCGCAATCCATACTATTACTCAGTTCCTATAGCGGAATGTAACACAACCTTATTCTCCCCGAATTAATGTAACACAATCCATACTATTATCCAGTTCCCGTAGCTGAATGTAACACAACCTTATTCTCCCCGAATTAATGTATCAGCTTGTTCCATCTTCCCAAGAAATAATTGTACTCCGAAAAGGGCTATGCCCATATGAATGAAATAAGACTCTTTTTATCAATGATTGTCTTGATTGTGAGTATTGATAAAAAAGTTAAGTGATTATGTCCCTTGACTGAAAGCTGAATTGGGCATGAAATGTAATGTGAGAAACGTTTAGCAAGTTATGAATGTTAAGAATCTCAATGCCTAGGCACAAGCCCAGGTGCAGATTCCTAGTCCGACCCCTATATCAAGTACGATCATGATTCAAGAGAAAAAGTTTCTTCTCAAGCAAATCAAGCTGCTAGAATTTGATGGCAAGGGAAGGACCGTCCAAACTGATGCCGAAATCTAAATCGAGTCCATGGAAGATTACTTTGAAGTGGCTGGTACTGCACCCGCCAACCAAGCAATGCTCACTAAGCTCAAGCTTACCGGCGAAGCAAGACTTTGCTGGAAGCAATGGTGCAGAGATCAAGGGATCTCTGAAGGGTTCGTTACTTGGGAGAAGCTGAAAAGAGCCGTGCAAGGAAGATACTTACCACCTACCTACCGCACGCAGAAGATGAATGAGTTCTATGAGCTGAAACAGCTTCGTCTATCTCTTGATGCATACTACTCAAAGTTCGTCTCTCTTTTGAAGTATGCGCCACAAATGGATATGACACAACATGTGTCAAAGTTTTGTGCCAGATTAAACCCACCTGTAAATACCCGCCTCAAATCAATGTGCCCAACAGATCTTCAAGATGCACTCATTCGAGCTGCGCCCATAATACAGAAGGTGCAGACCAGGCCAAGAAGTTATAAGACTTGGTCTTACAAGGATCAAAACAAAGGAGTGTATAGGTCCCAGTCGAAGAGAGTTCAAGGTCAAAACCAGGGACAAAGGAAGAAAGCTAGGGCCAACAATGTCAATAATTTTTTTCCTACCCAAAGTAATGGCCGCAACTGCCGTTTCTTCCATTGCAACGAGCCCCATCATTTCAAAAGGCAATGTCCCAAACTTGGCGGAGGACAACGTCAAGGACCATTCCAAGGAACCGCCCGTGGCCAAGGAGCCACCACCCGGTGCAGAGGAAGAACCGCCTGTGTTGCCAATAGGGAAATGTGCAATGAGGAAGACCCGACCATGGAAGCAGAATTTGAGAGGGCAATAGTCCATGCCGCCCTTCACAAGAAAGGCCAGAATCGCCAGTTTTCAGTAATTCAGACACCATTTGATTATCAAGGTAAAGGCTTCAAAACCTTGATTGATTGTGGCAGTACGCATTCCTTTATTTCACCAGCTTGTGCAAGAAGATTAGGAATAGCCACAAAAGATGCACCTACCTTGCTTGTGGAATTAGCAAATGGTCGTGAGGTCACTTGTACCAGGAAAATTGCTAAGGTGGAATTCCTACTGGGAGGAAAGTCGACTTCGGTCAGATTCAGGGTTATGAACCTAGGTATCCATGAGTGTTTGCTCGGAATGGATTGGCATAAACCTAATGATGTCCACATTCAATGTGGAAAGGGCCAAGTTTCCTTTCGAAATTCAAAAGGGGAATTGGTCACAACTCAAGGAGAGACTGGGAAGCCGAAAATTCAATTGGCCAAAGCATCTTGGATAATAAAGGGAGTTAGAAAGGGACTACTTGTCTATTTGATTAAGCTTAATAAGCTAGATCAGAATCAGGAGTCTAGTGAAGAACCTTCATGGCTAAAGGAGTACACAGACGTATTTCCTGAAGAGCTGACAGAACTTCGCCTCAAATGGAAGTTGATCATGAAATCAAGCTAGTGGCAGGAGCTGCACCAATTGCAAAGAGGCCATATAGAATGTCCATCCCGGAAGCAATTGAGCTGAAGGAGCAACTCAAAAGGCTACATCCATCCTAGCAGTTCACCATGGGGAGGTCTAGTGCTGTTCCAGAAGAAGAATGATGGAACGCTTTGGTTATGTATTGCTTACACAGGGCTGAATCAATCAACCATTAAGAACAAGTACCCTATTCCAAGGATAGATGAACTTCTCAACCGTCTTCAAGGTGCAAAGATCTTCTCCAAGATTGATCTCAGATCTGGATACTATCAGATAAGGATCAAGGAAGAAGATATCCCAAAGACGGCATTCAGCACAAGATATGGACACTTTGAGTTCCTAGTCATGTCATTCGGACTGACAAATGCTCCTGCCACTTTCAACAGGTTAATGCAGGATATCTTTAGACCATATCTTGATGACTTTGTACTCGTCTTATTCGACGATACTTTAGTCTACTCCAAACAGGAAGAAGATCATGAACCCTAGCTTTGCATTGTCCTTGAGACAATAAGGGCACACAAGCTTTATGCCAAGAAGAAGAAGTGTGCATTCTTCAAGCGATAGATTGAGTATCTGGGATTCATTGTATCAGCGAAAGGGATCTCAGTAGACTCGGCCAAGGTCAGAGACGTTCTGGAGTGGCCAACACCAACAACTGTCAAAGAAATACACAATTTTCTTGGATTGAAAGGATGGTATAGGGTCTTTATGAAAAACTATTGATGCGAGGAGGCATATTTCACGGTGGATTCCGTGCCACGGTGGATTCCGTGAGGTTTTACGGTGGATTCCATAAACTTTGATGACCGGGGCTCATACACAAAGTGGATTCTTTGTGCGAGAAGTTGATGGGGATGCCTGTCCTTTTCGGGCGTTTCATTAATTTAGTGTGTACATGGGTGATTCCATAGCGGGTGATTCTGCAAAATGCACATTAATAAACGTTTATGAGTTTAGAGTGCGCACTCGTAATAAATTAAGGTTAGGATTTATTTCTAACCAGTTGATTTATTTATGTAGCTGAAGACTGCTAGGTATTCACTTTTGTCGGTTTAATTGTATTATTTTACTAATGATTGTGAATGCTTCAGTTGATGTGTAGAGATAGCAGCAGTGGCGGAGGAAAGCATTGGAGGATAGCGAGTATTCGATTTATGGATTATATTTTGATAGGCGCCACGCCTATATTTTGTCATGCCTATTTATTGAGGCATCGATTATTTTTTATTATTTTGTATGCGCATGGGCGCACGGTTATGTTATTTCTATTTAGACATTGTATTGGGCGTGCCAGACTCTTTGGGCACCGTCCATTAGCTTTATTCTTATTTTTGTGTTAAAGCAAACTCAAAAGCTAAAAGCTTGCTATTTTGTAAATTGGGCTATTATTTGAGCATGAAGATGAAATATACATAAAGTACATGCTTTGTGGAGCGCTCACACAAGACATGGGGGGAGATTGCACCCAATTGGTCTCTTGCTCTTGTCGTTCATGCTTTTTACCTTGTAATTTGTGCAAAAAGTAGAGTTCTATTGTTCTTGGGGACCTTCCGGCATTCACTACGCAAGCGTACAGCATCCGATCTGCACACCAGTGGTATCACAGCGAAGCTGAGATCAAGAGCTTCCAATCGCTATCCATCTCGTGAGAAGGCGGAGCTCCTGGAACGATCGAGCTCTACGGTCAATCTCCTCGCGAACCGTCGATACAGGCAGACTTCTGGCAATCAAGAACCCCTGTTTCCATCATTGGATCGCGAAGGACCGGTCTACAGAGACGGAGGACCACTCCTACATCTCCTTCGTCAAGTCGTGGTTACACAGAGATAAGCTCCATATTTTCAAAAGCTTAAAAGCTTTTATGAGTATTAAGCTTAATAATAAAGCCATAAGCCACAAAATATCGACGTCTGATAACTCGGTATGTCAGCTGGAAGAAAACGGCCCCCCCCACGAATTGCGCCGTTTACTGCCCATAAAGCTTCAAGCTTAATCAATTAAGCCATAGTCACACAAGCTCTTCAATCTTGCAAGTCATAACTAACTCCAGGTCACACCCAATCAGTCAAGTTCAGCAAGTTTCTTCAAGTCAAGTTCTGCAAGTTCCATAAATCGACTAAGTTCTGCAAGTCTGCAACTCTGCAAGTCACATAAGTGTGCAACTCTGCAAGTCAGACAAGTCAACTGGAGTCAAAACTGACTTCTGTCTAAAACTCCTAGAAGGGCTGTTCCTGAGCAGAAACTCCAAACTGCAAAGTTGTTCATTGGAAGGTACTCTACCCATACCCAGGTTTGCTGAAGCATTTTCAGCATATGAAGAAGGATAAAACACAGATTTTCCAAAGATTGAGAAAGCCATACCCAAAAATACATAAGCCTTCTATTCTCGAACTTGAGCTACGCTCATCCCGCTAACTTGATTTTGAGTGAGAAAGGTCTTTTGAGTTTTGTAGGATGACGGAACCACATATGGATGATCTTATGGCTGAAGGTGACTTACCTGAACCTACGATGGAACAAAAGCTGGACTTAATCATGATGCAATTGGAAGAAGAACGAAGGGCTAGGCAAGCATTGCAAGTTCAACTGGCAAATTTACAAAGAGCATCTACCGACAAAGAAGAACCTCAAGCTAAAGATCTTATCCGACGTACCATCGACGCAACTCTCGAAGCTCAAACCATCCGCAACGAATCAAAGATAAGTAAAAGAAGTTTCAAATTCTGTACTTTCAATGGCATATGAGAAGGAAAAATTGTTCTAGCATTCATTAGTCAGTTTGACGACTATTTCCATGAGGAAACCTATGCAGAAAAAGATAAAATCAAGTGTGTCACTAATCATTTAGTGGACAGAGCATCTCTTTGGTGGACTGTAGTACGCAAGAGTATAGATTGTCCCACTACCTGGGAGAATTTCAAGAAGAAGTTCATGCAGAATTTCCTTCCTCCACAATTTTATGAGAAAGCTATTAAGCAATGGGATCTTCTCTAGCAACGGGATCGTGAGCCTATTCCTCAGTATACAGAGTGTTTTTGGAATGCACTACTCCAGTTACGCATGCTTGAAGACGTACCTGAAGCGACACATAAGCCCAAATATATGTTTGGACTCCTTGGGCATTACTACGCTGAAGTTAACATGTTCAAGCCTGCTACCCTTGTAGACGCCATTTCACTAGCTCACGACACTGAAGATAAGTTACAAGGTAGAGACAGACGTCCACAGCAATTCCAAGCCAATGGTAACTATGGATCTAAGCAATTCAATTCCAATTTTAGAAGATTTAATCCAGGTCGTTTCTCTTCATCATCTTTCCATAAAAATTGGGCAAAACCACCTGCATTACCATCCAATGTCAATCAAAACCCTAAGCCTATTCCACAGCCAAATCCTAATGTCCCTAGACTTCCCACCATTGCAAAAAATGTAACTAAAGCCAAGCCAATAGTATGCTATAAATGCCACCAGCCTGGACATCTAGCAGCAAATTGTCATTCAAAGAAGCCACCTGCCCATATCAACTACCTTGGAGCAATGGACGAAGACGAACATGAAGATATACCTGATTTCACTGAAGATGAGGATGACATTACTACACCTTCGGATACTTTGCCAGGTATGCCAACTCCACATTCTTTATTGACTATGAAATGTTTGGTGCATGGAAAGGAAAAGATTATTTTGCATGATGACGGTAGCACTCATGATTTTATTTCAGCAAAATTAGTAAAGGAATTGAAGTTACAGACTATACCTACACATTATCGCATCAAAGCAGCATTCTTAGGCACTAGGTATAATGGTACACAAGAAGTGCATGATTTAGAAATTCAAATTGGTCAATACACAGAAAGAAGAAATTTCCTAGTTGTTCCATTACAGTCGAGTGACATTATTTTAGGTATGCCTTGGCGTCACTAGCATAACACAGATATAGACTATTCCACACATTCAATGAATATTAATTTTCAAGGAAAATCTATTACATTATATGGTATGCATGCATCTAATGTTTTTCCACTGCTTTCACATACTCAAGCTAAACGTGCATTACGCAAGAGTAGTAAATCTTATCTCATCTGGGTAAATGAATTGCAAGTCAAAGAAAATCATATGCACCCTAGGCATAAAGAATTTCTTGCATATTTTAAGGACTGTTTTGCAGAAGACCTACCACCTGGTTTACCTCCTTCACGTCCAGAAGACCATAAGATAGATTTGATCCCTAGCACACAACCACCTTGCAAAGCACCATATAGGCATAACCAGATAGAGCAAAAAGAAATTCAGAGTCAAGTTGAGGAATTACTAAATAGAGGATTGATTAGACCTAGTAGTTCTCCATTTGGTGCACCTGTTCTGTTAGTCAAGAAAAAGAATAATACCTATCGTATGTGCATTGACTATCGAGCTTTAAATAAGATCACTGTAAAGAATAGGTATCCCATTCCTAGAGTTGATGACCTTATGGACAAACTGCAAGGATCTGCTATATTTAGTAAAATAGACCTTAAGTCTGGTTATCATCAGGTGAGACTAGATAAGTCTGACATATTCAAGACTGCATTTAGGACACAGTTTGGTCATTACGAATTTTTAGTGATGCCATTTGGATTGACTAATGCACCTGCTACGTTTAGTAGAATGATGAATCGTATATTTCTGAAATATCAGTATTGTGTAATTGTCTTCTTTGATGATATTTTGGTGTTTAGTCAAAATGAGAAAGAACATTATGAGCATTTATCCTTGGTTTTCCAGTTATTAAAAGAAAATCAACTGTATGCAAATCCTGAAAAGAGTAAATTCTTTAAAACAGAAATTGAGTATTTAGGTCATATTGTATCATCTGATGGAATTAAAGTTGATCCTAAGAAAATAGATGCAATATTGAATTGGCCTGTACCTAAAAACGTGCATGAGTTACGCTCATTCCTTGGTCTTGCTAGTTTCTATAGGAAATTTGTACGTAATTTTTCCTTACTTGCTTTACCACTGACCAAACTTCTGAAGAAAGGTATTGTCTATCATTGATCCGAAAATCAACAGAAATCCTTTGACTTATTAAAACATGCATTAACCCATGCCCCTGTCCTACAGGTGCCTGATTTTAATAGACCATTCTTTCTAGTAGTGACCGATGCTAGTGGATCAGGAATAGGAGCTATACTTATGCAAGACAATCATCCTATAGCCTATTCTAGTTGTAAGCTGAAACCCTCTGAACTGAAATATTCCACATATGATAAAGAACTATTAGCAGTTGTACAAGCATTAAGACAGTGGAAACACTACTTAATGGGTTCAGAATTTATGATTAAGATCGATCAGCAAAGTATTAAACATTTACTTAGCCAACCCCAAATCTCTGACTGACATATCAAATGGGCATCCTTTATTCAAAGTTTTCATCCTATCATTCAATACCAACCTGGAAAAGAAGATGTAGTGGCTGATGCATTAAGTAGAAGACCTGCTATTCATAACATTTATGTTATATCTTTTGATTCTTTGATTGCTATGAAAGATACTTATCATCAGGATATTACTTTTCATGCTGATTGGAATAAATTAGTTCAAAATAACTTCATTCCTATTGATTCATTGTCATATAATGATGGATTTATGTTTTATGAAAAGAGATTGTGTGTTACAATTCCATTCAGATCTTTTGTTTTGAATGAGATTCATTGTCCCCCATACCAAGGTCATAGAGGTATCATATCTACTTTACGTACATTAACTGAAGATTTTTATTGGCCGCATATGGACACTGATGTATCTAACTTTGTTTCTGAATGTTTGATTTGTCAAAGAGTTAAGAGACATCATGGTAAACAGTATGGATTACTTATGCCTTTGTCTATTCCATCTAAACCTTGGGAACAAATTTCTATGGACTTCATTACTGGTTTACCTAATACTAAATCTAACCATGATATGATTTGGACAGTTGTAGATAGATTTAGTAAACAAGCATATTTCATTCCATGTAAGAAAACTTTAACAGCATCACAAGCAGCACAATTGTTTTTGAAAACTGTTTTTACTAACCATGGATTGCCAAAAGTTACTATTCCAGATTGTGATTCTAGATTTTGTAACAACTTTTGGATTACTCTGTTTGCTAACCTAGGCACAAAGATTGATTTCTCATCTGCATTTCATCCTGAAACTAATGGACAAACAGAAGCCACTAATAGCACAATTCTAGATCTTTTACGTGCATATACTATCTCTAAACCTCAGACATGGGACACACATTTTCATTTATTACAGTTTGCATATAACAATACACCACACACATCTACAAAGAAAGCACCGTTTGAAGTGATTTATGGTTATAGATTATCTACACCTGTTCATCTTTGTCAAATAGAATTCAGAGTGCTGATGATATTGCTAGTATGCATAATACTATTTTTGATGAGGTTAAAGATATGATTGCCAAAGCCCAGCAATCATATACCAAACAAGCCATCAAGAAAAGACAAGCAATGAATTTCAAAGTTGATGATTATGTTTGGTTGAGAATAGAAAAACGTAGACTACAAAGTGTAGATAGACATCCAGTTGTCAAATTAGCCCCTAGATTCTATGGACCATTTAGGATCATTCATAAAATTAATGACAATGCATTCAAGTTAGAATTACCACCTCATTGGAAAATTCATAACACATTTCACATTAGTTTATTGTGACCATTTAGAGGTCAATTACCTGTACACCCTGTTTATGAAAACCCACCTTTGTTAGAAGAAGAGACTGAAATACTTGAACCAAAAGCTATCATAGACACTGACTTTATGACCACTAGAACTGGCCGAAGATATTCTAGATATCTAGTTAAATTTAAGAACGATCCTATAGAGGAAGCACAATGGATGCACGCTAGAGACTTAAATGCTTTCCCCACTCTGTTAGCTCCACATTGAGCTAATAGCAATTGAGGTCAATTGCTATCCCACCCCGGGGGTATGATGCCAGGAGGCATATTTCACGGTGGATTCCGTGCCACGGTGGATTCCGTGCCACGGTGGATTCCGTGCCACGGTGGATTCCGTGAGGTTTTATGGTGGATTCCGTAAACTTTGATGACCGGGGCTCATACACAAAGTGGATTCTTTGTGCGAGAAGTTGATGGGGACGCCTGTCCTTTTCGGGCGTTTCATTAATTTAGTGTGTACATGGGTGATTCCATAGCGGGTGATTCCACAAAATGCATATTAAATTAATAAACGTTTATGAGTTTAGAGTGCACACTCGTAATAAATTAAGGTTAGATTTATTTCTAACCAGTTGATTTATTTATGTAGCTGAAGACTGCTAGGTATTCACTTTTGTCGGTTTAATTGTATTATTTTACTAACGATTGTGAATGCTTCAGTTGATGTGTAGAGATAGCAGCAGTGGCGGAGGAAAGCATTGGAGGATAGCGAGTATTTGATTTATGGATTATATTTTGATAGGCGCCACGCCTATATTTTGTCATGCCTATTTATTGAGGCATCAATTATTTATTATTATTTTGTATGCGCATGGGCACACAGTTATGTTATTTCTATTTGGACATTGTATTGGGCGTGCCAGACTCTTTGGGCACTGTCCATTAGCTTTATTCTTATTTTTGTGTTAAAGCAAACTCAAAAGCTAAAAGCTTGCTATTTTGTAAATTGGGCTATTATTTGAGCATGAAGATGAAATATACATAAAGTACATGCTTTGTGGAGCGCTCACACACAAGGCATGGGGGGAGATTGCACCCGATTGGTCTCTTGCTCTTGTCGTTCATGCTTTTTACCTTGTAATTTGTGCAAAAAATAGAGTTCTATTGTTCTTGGGGACCTTCCGGCATTCACTACGCGAGCGTACAGCATCCGATATGCGCACCAACTATGCTTTGATTGCAGTGCCACTGACCGATCTACTGAAGAAGCAAACATCAATTGTATGGTCAACTTCTGAACAATCCAGCTTTGAAAAACTAAAGCAAAGCTTGGTATCAGCACCTATCCTGAAACTTCCAGACCTTAGTAAGGAGTTTGAAGTAATAACTGATGCTAGCACACTTACCTTAGGATGTGTGCTTATGCAAGAGAGTCATCCTGTAGCATACTCTTCAAGGAAACTGAAGATCCATGAGAGGAATTATGCTACTGTCAATGGATTGAAGTGCTGGAGGAATATGACTTTGAGATCAAATACCGTCCTGGAAAGGAGAACCTAGTTGCCGATGCACTCTGTCGCAAGGCATTTCTAAATTCTCTAATCTTGCAAGATCCATCAACGGCTATATCTTTAGCCACAAAGGTATCCATGCCAAACAACCCAATACTTGAGCTAGCTAGAGAAGAGGCATGCCATGATCCAACCTATCAGAAGATGCTAAGGGAGATCCCTATCAAGGATCAAGACTTGAAGCTACAGGCTAAGTATCTAGAATTCTCTATCAATAGTGAACTTGTCTACTATAGAACGAGATTATGTATACCGGCAAGCCAGTCACTCAAGCAAAAAGATACTTTGGGAAGCTCATGACTCCCCTTTCTCAGGACATCCTGGCTATGCCATGACCCTCAATGCAGTTAGAAAGAGCTATTACTGGGAAAGGCTTAAAGGTGACATTCTCAAATATGTCACAGAGTGTTTGTCTTGTCAATGCATTAAGGCCAAACATGTCAAAATGCCAGGGAAGTTGCAACCACTTGACATTCCCCAAATGAAATGGAAATTCATTAGTATGGATTTTGTTGTTGGCCTACCCCAAGTTCAGGGAGGATACAACTCCATTATGGTTGTGGTGGATATGCTAACCAAGGTTGCACATCTTATTCCTGTTAAGACAAACTATAAAGCCTCAGACATTGCAAGGTTATTTATCAAGGAGATATTCAAACTACATGGGTTCCCCAGAAGAATCATTAGTGATCATGGCTCTCTCTTCACATCACACTTCTGGAGAGCTATCTTTGAAGCCATTGGGACTCAACTCTATTTTAGTACAGCTTACCATTCCCAAACCGATGGTCAAACGGAACGAGTCAACCAAGTCATCGAGGATATGCTAAGGGCACATTGCTGCTGTGAACCCAAAAAGTGGATCCAATATTTTCCACTAGTTGAGTTTGCCTACAATGATTCTTATCAACAAAGCATTCAGATGACCCCTTTTCAAGCATTGTATAGGCACGATTGTGAAAGTCCTTTAAACTTCTCAGAACCAACCCTAAGAGTTGAAGCTTCAAAGCATATGCTAGAAGATATGGATGACAAAATGAACTCAATAAGACAGGACATCCAAGCCGCCAAGGATAGACAGAAGGCATACGCGGATTTAAAACGTCAAGATAGATCCTTCGCTGAAGGAGATATGGTCTTCATTTGCATACGCCCAAAGAAGAGTTCCCTATCCTTAGGTGAATTTAAGAAGCTATGTCCAAGGTATTGTAGACCCTAGAAGATTCTCAAGTGCTTAGGGCCTAATGCTTATAGACTGCAACTCCCTGAGAACCTAAAGGTTCATAATGTCTTCCACATCAGTTTACTGAAGAAGTATGTACCTAACCCTAGTCATGTGCTTGATGATCAACAAGTTGTAATGCCTAGCCAAGGAGTCCTTGAGCTACAGCCTGACTAGATCTTAGATGTTAGGGAGAGACATTTGAGATCCAAAACCTTGAGAGAATATCTCGTCCAGTGGAAAGATTATCCCGACGAGGATGCCACTTGGATGGATGAAAGTGCTCTCAACCAACAATACCCCTAGTTCTTCTCGAGATGAGGACATCTCGATTCCTCTAAGGGGGAGAGAATGTAATATTTCCACAAGAAATATTAATGAATTTTAACCTTTACACGCCCGTGTAAAAGCAGCTTAAAATATTCTCCCCGCCGCGACTAGAAGAACCCTGGGCTTAAAACCCCACCTTCACGTGTTAATAAACTCCAACCACACGGTGCATAAGGAGCCGCATCTTGAAGACCGCAAAGCTGCATGAGAACACCCTTCTTAAAAAAAGGGGCAATTGGATAATGGGTAAGATTAAGGCAATTTTTTTAAATTAATTAACCCTCCCCTCAACCGATGCATGGTAGGTGGAGAGGGAGTGTGTGGAGGAGTGAGTTAAGTGGAGAGAGGGAGTGTAGTGTGTGGGAGCATGAGGGGTGAGGCATGCCCAAGCCACTTGTGTGGCTACCTCTCCCCCCCCTTAACTTATATAACCTCCCCCTAAGAGCTTGGGGGGAGGCATGAATGAGGAGAGAGAAGGAAGGACTACTACCTGCAGCCGTGAAGATCGCCGCCACAGGACCTGTTGCCAAACGCTGCCCTGTCATGCCGTGCTGCAGCCCACGCTAGATCGCCGCCACGCTAGGACCTACCGCCGCTGCGCTGAATCCACCACCACCATCACACCCTCCTCATTGACGTCGCCCTGGCAGTTGTCAATCTCCTCCCCTTCAATCATTACCCCCCTATCCCCCCCTCCACGTCATTTTGTCCAGAAGTAGAAGCTTCTTGGAAGCTTCCTTTGAAGCTTCTTAGGATAAGGCTTCCATAAGCCTCTTGCACACGGCCTATTTCCCGGTTTCTTAAAACTGCGTTTTATGAAGGAATTTCCTGCGCAAGAGGGAGTAGGCAGATTTTGAGGCTGAGTTGCCAAGCTTGGAGGGAGTTTGGAGATCGTGTAAAGGCAAGGACAAATTGCAGAGTTCAAGCCCACTGCATCAACGATGGCTCCAAAGCCAGAGATGCAAGGCACACCCACGGAAGCCTCAAACCCAAGTTTACACGTGGACATCGCCGCAAGTCCTCAAACCCATGTCCTTAGAAGTTTAATTCCGCTTTGGGCATGCTTAAATTTCATGTGGAAGTTATGAATACAAAATTACGCATTCATCTTACAAGTTTTAAATTGCATGTTGCTCTTGCATTTCCAAAGTGACAATCCCAATTGCATATTGCATGAAAATTTGTTTAAATTCACCCGTGTCTTCCTTGCATGAAAGAAAAAGTGCATAATGCATCTAGGCCATGATTTCCTAGATATGATTCGTAAGAGATATTCATTAAACATCCGTTAGAATGTTGTCTAAGGACTTGCATGGTATGAAAAGGAAACAATGAACTTGCAGGTTGCATGCGAAGATGCTTGTAGGATGGATTAAGTCAACATTAGTCTTATAATATTCATCATACATGAACTTCATTCATCGAAGTTGTATCTAGAAAAGGTTGCATGCTACATATTCGTCATGCATGAAATTCATTCATCGAAGTTGTATCTAGAAAAGGTTGCATATCATATTAAAGCCTTAAATTCAATTGCATTAAACAAAAGGTTGTACGCATAGCTCCTTGATGTAAATATTTGTAGGTTTGATGCAAGTTATTCTCCAAATTGTCATTCGTCATGACTTTAGCAAGAAAAGAAAGGGTTATTGCAAACCTTATAGTGCACAGAGGCAATGAATCACACATTTACACATAATGCGATGTCTTGCAACTATTTACACCTTTAGAACAAGTTTAGCATCTCTAAGAGGAGATCGTTTCTTGTTGCAAGACAAGTGGATCGATTTGGTTAGATCACTTGTAAGGGTATAACCCTCATGGGATTTGTATAAGCATAACTAGTTAGTACAATGAACACCTCAAGTGCTAGCTAGGATTTAGCACGTTAGAAATTCAGTCTAGTATCGCACTTGGTTGCCAAGCAGAGACTTTCAAACCCAAAGGTCCTACCTACATTAACGGAATGTTTGGGTTAAGTTGACACCCATACAACAACAATCTAGGGCTTTACCCTAAGGATCGAATGACCTAATACTAGACTTCCGATTGAGTCTAGAAAGCCTAGGGCTAAACGTTATTGGCCTAGCAAGGTTAGGGTTGGGTTGGGTAAGAAGACACCCCAAACCCTACATCTTGACTAAACATATTTCTTGACCAAGAAACGCCGTTGATAGGTGAAATGATCCCATGTCGCAACATCGCATGGCTTTGTGGGTTAATCAGAAGATAGATTTTCCACTCCTTGGAATAAGGTTGGCAAATTCTAGCGCAAGTCTAACTTGCAAGAGGATGAGTAGTCATCCTGCTACTACTAAGTTGCCAAGTTAAGGTAACGAGCAATTGACAAATCAAGTTAGAGCGATAAAGTCACCAGGATTTACTGTCTTAATTTAAGGAACCTAAGGTATTGCTAATTTGGGTTGATAGGGTATAAACCCTAACTGAAGGAAAAAAGGGTAATCAAGCAACGAACCCTTGGGGATCTTGCCAAGTCGCAATTGATCCCAGATCAAATGCTGGATGCATTTGAAGAGATGGATTTTCCATCTTAGCAATTGGCCAAATAAACAACCACTGGTTTGATTGTGTTTGTACAGTTTAGGAGCACTGTTTGTATTGCTTTGCTCAAGGAACTAAAGATGGAAAAATAAATAATGCTTCAGGTTGAAGGCCTGGAGGGAGATGCAGCATCAGTTACCCCCGACTGTCTACCTGACCCTAACCAAGGGGGTTGTTAGCCGCGCCGGGAACGTGGACTGCACCACCATGAGAGGTCTCTCTGTTGGGCACTACTTGGAGCAGGAGGATGCTTGGGTGCCAGAGCGGGATCTGGTTGTAAATCCCTTGCCTTTCGGGCCCTACACAAGAGGCCGACGTGACTCGGGATTGGATCTCGAGGCACGCATACTAGTCTACGGGTGGAATCTTAGATTAGTAATCCCTGTGGATTACTAGATTGCCTTCGGGCGGATAATGGATTGCCTTTGGGCGGATTATGGATTAGCCTACGGGCTGGATTATAAGATGTATTCCAAAGATAAATAAGATCAATTGTTGTAAAGGAACTTGTTTGACATTGTTTTTCTATGTCAGTGCTAAGGTTACATGAAGGAACCAGTGACTAAAAGGCTAGCATAAAGTAGTTCTCCTGGGGTTCGATGCTAGTTACTTTCTAGGAATTTGACCATTAGGAAAACCCTG